>NC_045426.1:287306373-287908873 GCF_902635505.1 Sarcophilus harrisii | reverse complement strand
ATAGGTTATAGTAGATCTTAGACACAATATATGTGTGCAGAACAGAACAATTCTCTTGTTGCTCAGGGAAAATTGGATTTAGAAGGTATAAATAACCCGGGAAGAAGAACAAAAATGCAAGCAGTTTACATTCATTTCCTAGTGTTCTTTCTTTGGGTGTACTGCTTCTGGATTGGCAGCTATTCTGATTAATACAGTGATGCAATATATTGAATTTAACATATATTTTAACATATTTAAGATGTATTGGACTACCTGCCATCTAGGGAAGGGAGTTGGGGGAAGGAGGGAAAAATTTGGAACAGAAAGTTTTGCAAGACTCAATGTTGAAAAATTATCCATGCTTATGTTTTGTAAATAAAAAAGCTTTAATAAAAAAATTACAGTGATGCAAGACAATTCCAAAAGATAAAAAATGATAAAAAATGCCTTCAGAGAGACTAAAGATTGAAGCATAATTTTTTTCACTTTTATAATTTTTTGACAACATGGCTAATATGAAAATAAGTTTTACGTGATTTCAGTGTGTGGTTGATATAATATTTCTTGCTCTTTCAGTGTATAAGGGAAGGAGGGAAAGAATTTGAAATTTAAAATCATTGTTAAAAATAAATAATAATTTTTTAAAAAGAAAATAAAATATTATTTATATAAGCTAAGTAAGTAGTCCAGAAACAACAATTTGATTGAATGCTAAATGGATCCTGTCAACAAAAGTTACTTGGGGGGGGGAGGTATAGCAATCCATTGAAGAATGTCTATAAAAGCTGATACTGAAGAATAAACAGTCTTGAGGCATATGATAATAATGTAGAGTGAAGCAACCAGAACCAGGAGAATGTTGTACACAGTAACAGCAGTATCATAAGGATGATCCATTGGGAAAGATTTAAAACAATTCCAAAACACTCATAATGAAAAATACTATCCACATCCTGAGAAAGAATTAAGGTAGTCTGAATGAAGATCAAAGCATATTATTTTTCACTTTCTTTATTGTGTGTGTGAGTATGTGTGTGTGTATTTTGAGGGGTGTTTTCTTTCATTACATGACTAACATGGAAATGCACTTATATAACCTATATCAACTTGCTTATTTCTCAATGTGAGGGGAGAAGAAGGAAGGGAGAGAATTTGAATCTCAAAATTTAAAAAAATGAATGTTAAAATTGTTTTTACATGCAATTAGGAAAAATAAAATATTACTAAAAATGAACAATGAAGAGAAATTGATGATGATAGTAAGGTAGTTTCCTTGGTGCCTTTCATTCTAAATAAGTAGTTTTTCCTTAATTTGTGATAGACGGCTAAATATTTTGCTAAAAAAAAAAAAAAAAGTATCAATTTTTTTTAAAAGAAAAGAAAAAAAAAACACCTACTTTAGATAAACAGATAATAAATGAACTAATTTACATTAATGGGTGGCTAACTTTCCCATCTCACAATACCCCGTTCAAAAATACCTACTTCCTTATTTCATTAAGATGAAGAAAACTAATTTGTTAAATTAATGGGCAAGTTACTTGCACATGAATTACGTAAACTTTAGTTTTCTTCTCTGAAGTCATCTGGCCATTGGATTTCTAAAGCCCTTCTATCTAGATCCTACAATTTTATGAAATTAAAAGCTTAAACTCTCTGTAGGGAATCACATGCATAGTGAGGGTTATGCATGACCACATCATGTGCTTACCTTCCCAATAAATACTCTCAGCAGTAGTGAATGTCTATTTAAAACTCCTCTCCAAATGTCACAACTACATGGAGCTGGCTATAAGATGCCTTAGCATGCTAATTCTAAAATTTGATGGCATTCTAATGGCCCCATTTCCATTTTAGAGTCTTCTCAGCAGATCAAAGTCTCATTAACAGGAAGTAAAAGTAGTGCCAAACACTTCTCAGTTGTAGAAAACAAATTCTCATCCAGTTAAAATGGTTAGAATGCAGTTTTGACTAGTTAACCTTCCTTCCAAAAAGATGACATGGGAGACAGTCAGAGAGAAGGGACCTTTTACCTTTATGTACTAAACTGAAATCTGATAGAAATTCCACTAAAAATGGTTTCTTCATGGTGTCTCTGGGTTTGCTTTTAAGAAATATTCTCTTACTGTATTTCCAAGAAGAATTACAAATTCTCTGTTAACTGAATTGTGAAGTTTGTGGTAGACTACATGGGAGTTTGGTGGCACAATGGATAGAACACTGAGCTTGGAATCAGGAAGACTCATCGTTATGAGTCTAAATCTGACCTGACACAAGTTGTGACCTTGATCAAGTCACTCAACTCTGCTTGATTCAGTTTTCTCACCTGTAAAATGAACTGGAAAAGTATGGCAAACTACTTCAGTATCTTTTGCCAAGAAAAGCCCAAATGAGTCATAAATAATCAAACACAAATGCAAACAACTCAACAACAAAATGACAGACTAACATAAATCATATCTGGTTTGTTGGTTTTATAGAAGTCCTAGACTTAACAATTAAGTTAGATCAGGATACATATCATTATTCTTTGATGCTAAGGGAGGGGCTTGTATTTATTTAAGATCTCTCTAGGCAATTAAAGAAATTTTGAGACAATAGCTCATTCATTTTTCATATACTTAAAAAACAAAATTTAGATTTCCTCATCTATAAAGTGGGGATAATAAAAGAGTATATCTCACAGGGCTATTGTAAGGATGAAATGAAATAAAATTTGTGAAGTACCTGGCACTATTATTATTAGTACTCAGCTGTTATTATTGTTGATGTTGTTTTTAATATGATTTATGGAAAGCTTTGGTATTCTGATTTTTTAATTACTTATTCCTCATTTTACTGGAGGGATTAAAAACTGCATTAATACTAAAAGGCAAGGTGGAATAATGGTTGACCTTGGAGTCAAATAAAGACCTGAATTCTAGTCATTCCATTGCTTTGTTGCTATTTAGTCATTTTTCAGTCATGTCGGACTCCTTGTGACCCATTTAGCAAAGATTCTGGAGTGGTTTACCATTTCCTTCTCCATCTCCTTTCACAGATGAGAAAACTGAAGCAAACAGGGTTAACTGACTTGCCTAGGGTCACACAGCTAGTAGGTGTCTGAGGCTGGATTTGAACTCAGCAATAAACATCTTCTTGACTCTAGACCTAGCAACCAATTCACTATGCCACCTAGATGCCTCAACCATCCCATTGATACATACTAGTTATTTGATGATGAACAAGGAATGCCCCTGAGAAACTCTATCAAACTATAAATTACAGATAGATTCTTGATTTTATATTGGTAAAAATCCATACTTCCATACTAAGAAAATCACAGATCTGCACACATATGTTATATACATAGATCATAATACACTTACATATATATTTTGTTGGTTTTATGGTATACATAGGTCCAAAATAAATATAAAAATATACATATTAAATATATTATATATGGAATATAGACATAAATACAGACATAAATGTGCATATATATATATATACACTAAATCTATAAAGGTATATATAGCTATATAAACAAACATGTACATATATTTTGTGGGTCTGGACATTTCACAGATATGGAACTAAATGTGTATGTGTATGTGAGTTTATGTATGTGTGTGTATATTCATTTTGTTGTTGAGTCATTTGCAGTCATGTCTAACTCTTCAAGACCTCATTTGGAATTTTCTTGGCAAAGATACTAGTACACTTTGCCATTTCCTTCTTTAACTATTTTTGCAGATGGGAAAATTTGAGGCAATCAAGATTAAATGACTTGTCCAAAGTCACACAGTTAGGAAGTATTTTTACTTACGTCTTCCTGATTCTAGATTTGACACTCCATCCACTGCACTACCTAAATGTTCTATGTATACACATATACACCTTTTATGTGTATGTGTGTATATGTATATACACACACACACATTATATATATAAATAACAACTACTATGTGTTCTATGCTTATATATAATGTATGTCTATACCTATGTGTATATATATATGTATTACATGTATTTATCTGTGGGTATATGTGTATATATCACATACATCTGCATGTATATGTATATATATATATATATATATATATATATATATATATATACACACACACACACACATACAGTTGACATTTATATATAGCTTCAAGGTCATCATAGACAGACATCTGTCCTTGACAGATTGTGGGTGAGGGATCATGACCCATGAAGCATACTTTATATTACTGAGACTCATTAAATGCAAAGGAAGTAAAAAAATGTCCCCTGTTCTCAAGAAGTACACATTTTAATTTGGGAGAAATCGTGTAAATAACTAGGCATGTACAGAACATTTGAAGTTAATTTGGAAGGGAAAAGCCTTAGCTGTTGGGAATATTGAGAAAGACCTCCTAAAGGAGCTGAACTTTGAAGAAAGCTAGAGATACTAAGAGGTGAAGATGAGGAGGAAGGTGCCGGGGAGGGTACTGCCTTGTAGTTGGGACTCATTCAAAAAGAATTCACCAGATTCCTACAGGCTACACAGTACTACCCTAGATCTAAAAACATATCTAATTAATAATCTAAACCATTTTGAAAGTTAAGCAGAAACACAAAGCTAAGATAACTGGCTAGGAAGTCAGGGAGCACAAAAGATCCTTTATGACCTTAGGACAAGTTGTGCAGCTTGGAAACAATGAAATATAAAGGAGGCAAGAAAAGATGAAGAAACATGAAGGAGGAAGCTCTTATCAATTCTTCTATGGCAACCCAATTCTGTTGATTTCCCACTGTCACTTTTCTGGTCCATTATTTCAAGAACATACTGGGAAATCCTCCTTGTTGATCTTGATTATAGTTTCTCCCTCAAATCATTCGACCAAACCCATTTTCCTAAAATATTTAATCCACTATTAAGTCACTTATCTACTTAAAAATTTACAAGGATTCCTTATGTCATACAAGAAAGTCAAAACCCCTTAGTTTGATATTTAAAAGTTCTTTACAATCAAACTAAATAATTATAATCTTCAAAATGTCGATTGAAACCAGGCTTGAAAGGTATTCCAATTTCTGCTGAATCAGAAAAGGGGGCATTATAATCCTAAGAAGGAATTTATATAAAAGTCTAACCTAAAACTAGAGCTGGAAAAAGATCACTAAAAAAAAAACACAAAAAACCCCCCAAACAACCAAATAGAATTTGATGTCTTTCAATCTAACCATGCAATTGGAACCACCTGATAAATCCATTAGATAGAACTACCCTTCCCATCGATTTCTGAAACCATGTCTTTGCCAGTGGATATCCTTTGCATAAAATGCTCTTCTCTCTCTCTGCTTATTATCCAGTTATTCATCCTTTACGACCAGCCACTTATATGTTATAATATGCTGTCTCTCATTATTAAGATCCTGTCCCATTAGCTAAGTGAAGGACATGTGGGAAGGAGTAAAAATATTTACATCCTCCCTATGTAACAAAAATAGTTATTTAAAATTATATTTTTAAACACAGAAAAAAGAAATGAGCTCTTAATCTCACAAGATCTAAAACAAAAGCAAGCTTTTCTTTTAGCATCAAAGAATAACGATTTTGATGAAGTTTTCTTTAACATTTCGGTCCATATTGATTTTCACCTTTTCTGATCTCCTATAGGTTTCATTATGTGGACCAGTTTTATCCCTTAACCACTGAATTCTTGGTGCTGTTATTTAAGTGACTTATATCCCTTGTTTTCCCAACTAGATTATAAGTTCTTGGGATATGAACAGTCTGTCTCTGTTTCTCTGTCTCTGTATCTCTCCCTCTGCTATAGCTAGATGGAGCAATGGATAGAGGACTGACCTTGGAGTCAGGAGGATCTCTGGTTCAAATCCAGCCTCAGATGCTCACTAGCTAAATGACCTGGACAAGTCAGTTAATGTCTATCTACCTCATTTCCTCACATGTCAAATATAATAATAGAATCTTCCTCATAAATTGTTATAAGGATTAAAAGAGATAATGTTTGTAAAGCTCTTTGCCAGTATACGAATGCAAGTTATTATTATTGTTGTTGCTGAAAGAATTTATTCATTCTTTGCTAAGAAAACCCCAAATAGGATCATGAAAAGTCAAACAATTAAACGAATGGGTCAAAGGACATTATCTGTGCATGGGGGTGGGTGTTACAGTCATGCTTTAGCAGGATCAAATGATAGTACATTATTGATGGAACTTTGTATTGATGAAGGATTGTAGAAAGAATAGGAAATTAGCTATTGTTGGCCAGCACCAAGTGGTAAAGACTGAAGGATTAAGTGCCATTTAATTAAGTGGCATTTTGTATTGTTATTATATTTCATAAATGCATTATTTTCCTACACAATGAAAGCAGTGAAATCTGGACTGTCTCATTTTTCCTCCCTACCCCTCATTTTATTTGATTGATTTTGTTAAGGTTCATAGTTTAGTATGGGTTTTGTTAAAGACAAATAAAATAGCTGACTAGTCTATTCAGTTTAAACTAAAATAGAGATGTGTCACAAAATTATCTATATATGAAAAGGGAAATATGTAATGTTTTCATTGGTTTTTTGGAGGTCTTTGGACCAGCCTTTGTTTCAGTTCTATAATCAATGCAAGAATAGCCAGGAATAAAGTCCAAATTCTTTACTGTCTCTTTGCCTGGGCCTGGGCAGCTTTCTGTAGAGACTTTCAGACTGTCCTTGGTTATTGGAATCTTTTACAAAGTGTTAAGACATTTCTTTACAAAGTGTTAAAGACATTGGAGTTAATTTCATCTTAGAAAGAATTATTTTGGGCCAGAACTTGAAATAAGATACTAAGTGGAACTGATTGAACAATGCTTGTGTTCACACCTTTAGAGAGCTCAAGTATCTAAGTACTCAATGGAGTTCACAGGAGAGTTCAGGGCTAGTATGAGAGCTGAATTCACACCTTCCTTAGGACCAGAGAGCATTCTGGGGATAACCCAGAATCCCTCTCCCTCCAGAAGGTGGAGTTAACCTTTGGGAGATCACATAAATGAAGGAAGCTCTTGGAGCAAAAGAGGAATTTCTCCGGAACATCAACAGGGCTCTGAGAAAGAACATTCTGGAAGAAAAGACTACTCGCCACAGACTGGAGATTGAGAAGCCACAAGTCGGAGCTGACGAGACTGAAGAAAGCAGAGGCAAGAGCCAAGGACAAAACTACAAGATCTCTTGGAGCCAGGCAGTGAGATAGGCCTCAACTAACCGGGCAAATTTGTAAGGAGAAATAAACGTTTGCATTTTACCAGCTGGCTGAGATTTTGGAATAATTATTTATTGCAACTGAGACTAAAGCTGGCCCCCAAGAAAAACCACCAACACTTGGTCTCAGTGGAGGAAATGCAGGAGGCCAGCCACCACAGTGATGTGAGATGAAGTGAATCTGTCTCTCCCTGGCTCCAAGAGCTTGAGCTCCTGCTTCCAGTTCTCTTGTCTTCTCTGGCTCAGCCCTTGGCTGAGTTTGTCCCAGCTTATATGTTCTCTTCTAATTACATTATTATGGGTGTGAATCTTGTGGAACTATATTAAGTACTAAGTACATGTACTGAATTAGAGAACTATGAATTACCATGCTAAATTAGATAACCATTATCATTATCAATTCCACTGAGTGGAATTCCACCTTGTAAGAATCATTGTTTTAAATACAGAGTTCTGGCCCATAATAGAAATAGAAAAAGAAAAATTTCTTAGATTTCTTTTACATCACTTTTGAAGCACTAGCATTATGCATTTTTGTTGCTGATGTTGTTGTCAGCATGTTTTCCAGTAATGTCCAATTCTTTGTAATTCTATTTGGGGTTTGACAAAGATATTGGAGTGATTTGCTATTTCTTTCTTCAGCTCATTTTATAGATGAGGAAACTGAGGCAACCAAGATAAGGTGGCTTGCCCAGAGTCATACAGCTAATAACTTCTGAGACCACATTTGAACTCAGATCTACTTGACTCAGACCCACTACTCTATCCACTGTGCCACCTGGATGTACCAAATTTATTTATGCATGCCTCATCATAAGTTGATTTAGCTTAGTAGGTAAGAAGGTGAAGTCAGAGAAGTGTTTATGTTCTGTTTTACTGTTCAGATTTTTCAATTGTGCGTGACTTTTCATGATTCCATTTGGGGTTTTCTTGCCAAAGATATTGGAGTGGTTTGCTATTTCCTTTTCAAGCTATTTTATGGATGAGGAAACTGAAGCAAATAAGTTAAGTTACTTGCCCAGGGTCATACAGCTAGTAAGTGTCTAAGGCTGGATTTAAATTCACAAGAGATGAGTCCTCCTGATTTCAGGGCTAGCACTTTACCCACTGTAACACTTTCATGCCCCACTGCTCAGTAATGAATGGATAAAAGCAACACTGATTTCTATAAAGATGTCCAGGCCCACTCAATGAATGAATCAAATACTGTTTTTACTTGTTGATTAATTATACTGTACACTTGCCAAAAAGACCATTTTGTGGATAACTTACACAGGGTAAGGTCTCACAAGGTGATCAAAAAAAGCAATACAAGGACACTCTCAAGGTCTCTTTTAAGAACTTTAGAATCAATTGCATGACATGGGAGACAGTGGTATAGGACTGTCTGGCATAGCATGCTCTCATCAGAGAAGATACTGTGAATTAGCTCAGAAGAAACATGAGATGAGAAAAGTTGGAAAATCCACCCCAAATATTTAAAGGGACTATTTGTGCCCAACCTGTAGCAGAGCATTTTGAGCTCATACTGATCTGATTGGACACACTGTAACTTGACTCTAACATAGTGTCATTTTGTTCCTCATCAAGAAAGGACAACAACCAACCAACTATATGCCAGTTTGGCACTGAGCATAGAAAGATAAAAATGAAATAATCTTTGCATTCAAAGATAATCTGGGAAAAACTCATAATCTGGGAAGAAAATATATATATTTTAACAAGCCACATTTAAGTCATATGTACATACACACAAAATAAATATACAAGGATGTTTTGATGGCAAAGGCAGTACTAACTGGCTTGATCAGAAAAGTAATTCTACAGAGGGCAATGTTGAGTTTTGAAGGAAACCATGGACAGCCTCTACAAATGCATAGCGATTTGAGATGGAATGTCATGGGCAAATGGAATCAATAAATACCTTAAAATTCTCATTTTAGTCAATTGCTGGTACTTCCCTTTCCTATGAAACCAGAAATACCAGAAATAGTATTTCAAAATACCACTTGAAAGAATTATTTTTTTAAAGAACTTCTTTTACACATATATCCCTTGTCCTAATAAATCAAACAAATGACTAAAGTATGAGCAACAGGAACAAAGAAGAGAATCATTCAAGGATTTGAATAATCAGTCTTCAAATAATTCATGCTATACAAAACTGAAACAAAAATCCCACTAAACTTTAATATTTTCTTAAAAACAAGTAGTTATAAATGCTTATTCTCTTGGGTACTATTGGTACCATATATAGAAGTGAAGGCAGTCATAGGACTGGTTAATCAATTAAAAACAAACATTTTCTTTAGTCACTAAATGGAGCCAAATAGGCAGTAGCATTGGTTAGATTATGAGGGACCCTTTCTGACAGGACAGACGATCTAGGAGGAATGCTAAATAGCACAAATTAGAGACATAGGCAGGTACTGAGCATTTCCTAGGAGGGAAATAAGTAATTGGCATAATAGACATCATTACAATCATGACCCAATATCTTGGTCATGCAGTGAACTGATGCAGTATACAGAAAGGAACATTGTTCCAAGAGTAAAAAAAAATATGAACTTAAAACCTAGTCCCACCACTTAATAAAGAGATAAATGAATCTTATAATGTAAGAATAAGAATGTATTTCATAGCCCAAACTTCTCACTTTACAAATAAGGATGCTGAGCGCTCAGACAGTAAGTTCATGCAATTTCTCAAGTTGCAGACTCAGGGTGTTGGGCAAGTCATGTTTAGTTTTTCCATGCTTCAGTTTCCTAATCTTTAAAATGAGGATACTAAGGACAGTTAGGTGATGCAGTGGGGATAAAGCACCAGTCCTGAATTCAGGAGGACCTATATTCAAATCTGGTCTCAGACCATTTCCTTCTCCAGCTCAGTTTACAAATGAAGAAACTGAGGCCAACAGGTTAAAGTGATTTACTCAGGGTCACATAGCTACTAAGAATCTCAAATCAGATTTGAATTCACAAAGATGAGTCTTCCTGACTCCAGGACCAGCATTCTACTTACTGTGCACTTAGCTGCCCTACATGATGATTACCTATTTACTTGTTTGAGAATTTTTTTTAAAAGGAAGGGGAACAGAATGAAAGGTAAGTGATGTACACAGATATCAATAAAAATCTTATTTATGACATCTTGATTATCATGACCAAGTGGAATCAATAATCAAATTAATTAAAACATATTTCACTAAAATGTGCATTTATTTGTGGATCTATCATACGTGTTGGCATTGGAATATCCAAATTAGTATAAATTTTCATCTAATTGAGAAATCTTTCCTGGAGCATGATTATCCAGCTTTTGTTTGAATACTAACTACTATGGATAATTCACTGCTTTGAAACAGCCCACAAGATATACCTTCTTTTAACTTCTATCCATGTATGCAGTTTCTATCAACTGAAGGAAATATGTCCACTACTCCTACCAATATGTAGATAGCTCGTTTTTTTTTTTCTATATGTTAATCATCATCTCTTTCTTCAATTGCTACCCATATTACATGGCTTCCCTCTTTACTATTCCAAATGCTGTTCCCTGGAAGCTTTGTAATTTGTTCATAAACTATGATCCTTTAGAAACACTTTCCATTTAAGCTATATATTATCTTGTCATATATATATTATCATTCCCATTAGGATGAGAATACGAAGTGCTTAAGAGTAGGACATGTTTTTTCTCCCTTTATATTCTTAGCATAATGCCTGGTACATAATAAATATTTCATGAAAACTTGTCTAGATTGACTGGAATGGAACATGGTACTTAAAATATGTTTCAACTGCTATAATTTTTAGTAAAATTGTTAACACTCAATATGGAAATTCTATTTTTATGAATGCAGACTAAGACTGGGTTAACTTTTATCACAGCTACATCAAATTGCATTTATGTTTAATTAAAATCTTGAGATCTTTCTCAAATGAAGTACTATCAAGCTACTCTACATTTATGTGATTGATTTTTTTTTTTTATTCTCAACATAGGACTTTATGCTTACTCCTGCTATTTTTCATCTTGTATATTCTGGCCTATTATTCCAACTTGTTAAGAATATTTTGAATACTAACTCACTCATCCATAGGACTAGCTAAGCCTTCTAGCTTTGTGTCATTCACAAAATTTGAAAATGGTTCCTTTTATGTCTTTACTCTGATCATTCATTTAAATAGTGAAAATTGTTTCCCTCTTTTGATAACTAGAATAACCTTTTTCCACATCTGTGACGACCGCACTAGCACCCAGGATACCTCAGAATCAGCCGGAGTCAGGATAAGCAAAAGTCCTCAGTCTTTATTCTTGGTCCTTAGACACAGGATTGAACAGGATGGAAGCAGAATCTCTCCGATCGCCTTCATCTTCATCTACCGCCCAAATGTCTTACTCCACCCCCTAGTCCCTCCTACAATCCTCTGTATACACCAATCATTGAGCCAGCACAGGATAGTGGGAAGGACCATTTTCCAAGCATATTCCCATAGAGTACTGTCCAATTGGTAGTTAGCCTCAAGTGCTTAGCAGTCCTGACCTCAGTGCATCAACTCAATAGTTTCAGCTCTCTACACACATCTATTCTTTTGGAACTTAACCTGTTCTTCATGATTTCTCAATTAACAACTGACAATGATTTTGCTGTTTGATCTTGAACTTGCTTTCTTTCCAGGGGTCCTCAAACTTTTTAAATAGGGGGCCAGTTCACTGTCCCTCAGACTGCTGGAGGGCTGGACTAAAGTAAAAACAAAAACTTTCTTTTGTGGGTCTTTAAATAAAGAAACTTCATAGCCCTGGGTGAGGGGGATAAACGTCCTCAGCTACTGCATCTAGCCTGCGGGCCATAGTTTGAGGCCCCTGCTTTAAACCTTTAGGAAATCCTTCTGAGTTTTCTGCTGCATTTCTGAAAGCTTTATTCTGGGTTTCAGTCTTTCTGATATTATTCTTATAGGGGCATGTCACTCTTTTGAGTCTTCCCTGTTTATGTGTATTCCTCTCATCTTATACATTTGTCTGTCTTAAAATAGAGGTAATCAGATATCTCTCTTGTGTTTCTTGAACAGTTTCTCCTTTTCTATGTGATTTGGATTACTCAGAAATAGATTACTAGAATTTTCTACAACTTTCTTGGTGTTATTCAGTAATTTCAGTCTTGTCTTACTCTTTGTAACCTCATTTGGAATTTTCTTGGCAAATATTCTGGAGTGGTTTGCCATTTTCTTATCCAATTCATTTTACATATGAGAAAATGAAGGCAAGGAGTGGAACTAAGATGACACACGTGACATTCTAAACTCCTCTCATACCCTCACTACTAATTACCAAATTCAGCCTCAAAAATAATGTGTGACTGGCAAAATTCATGAAGACTGGAAGTACAACAACTTACCAGCCAAAGATAATCTGGAAGATTGCCAGAAAAGGTTTGTCCTGAGCCAAAGGAGCAGGCCACCACAAGCAGGGGATAGAACCAGAGGCTAGCATACAAAGCAGACTGGGGCGAGGGTGGTTTCCATGACTGGAAAATTTATAGAGAAGACTCTAGCACAGGTTGGTTGCTCTGCTTTGGTTGCAAAGT
Organism: Sarcophilus harrisii; assembly: GCF_902635505.1. NCBI lineage: Eukaryota > Metazoa > Chordata > Mammalia > Dasyuromorphia > Dasyuridae > Sarcophilus > Sarcophilus harrisii. Next base: position 287,896,089 of record NC_045426.1, on the reverse strand, counting down.
AGTAGACCAGCAGAGAAATTAAAGCCAAAGGTAGAGTGTACTCCAAAAATCTAACAGGACCTGGCTACACCCACATAGCACCAGAAGTGAGTGACTCAGCACAGACTACAGCACAGCTGTGCAACTGCATTCTGTAGCATGGAGCTTTTGCTCAGGGCAGTCACAAATCTACACTGTAGGGGGTCTCAGCCCAGGGCAGCCTCTCATCTGCACTGGGGAGGGGAGGTCGGCCTGGGGCAAGAGAAATTGCTCCCCAGGGCAGAGACTCTTTTGGTCCAGTTGGGGATCTTCCCAGGGCAACTGCTAATCCCCACAGCAGGTTCTGCCTGGGGCACTGACTTTCACTGTTCAGCCTCTAGCTCCAGGGCAGTTATTAATTTGCACTGCTGGGCATCTCCCCAACTTGGCCCCTGCAATGCAGGGCAGAGAAATTTCCAGTGCAGAGCTTTTCCTAGGGCATTTCCGGAGCTCCGCTCTGTGCAGCCTGTTTGCAGAACAGCTACTGTCCATATACCTATCCCTGCTCTGCAGAGGACGCTGGTAACCTCCTTGCCCTGAAGACAGACCATTAGGGCTTTAAAAAAAATGAGTAAAAAAGCCAAACGGACCATCAATAACTTCTATACAGAAAGAGAGCAGGTTTTCAACCCTGAGACTAATAGCAGAGAGTGTCCAAGCAAAAACCCAAAGGGGGATGTAACCTGGTCCTCATCACACAAGACTCCTAGAAGAACTTATAAAAAATCTTAAAAGAAATAAAATAAAAAAAAATAAAATCTTAAAAGAGCTAGAAGAAAAATGGGGAAAGGAAAGAGAAGCTATGCAAGAGAGTAACAACTTCCTGAAATGTAAATTATTAAACATAAAGAACTCCTAGGAACTGCAGGGAAACAGAATTTGTGAATTGGAAAAGGTAAAGAACTCCCAGGAAAGTAGGATTTGTGAATTGGAAAAGATAAAGAACTCCCAAGAAAGTAGGATTTGTGAATTGGAAAAAGAAAATACCTCAGTTAAAAAAAAAAATTAGTGAAATGGAAAAAAATTCCATAGAGCAAAACAACTCATTTAAAAACTCAACTGGACATATACAAAAAGAAGTAAAAAAAGCTAATGAAGAAAATAACTCAGTAAAAATCAGAAATGAACAATTAGAAATTAATGATTAACTGAGATATCAAGAATCAGTCAAGCAAAACCAAAAAAATGAAAAAAAAAATAGAAAAAATATTAAATATCTACTTGAAAAAACAACAGACCTGGAAAATAAATGTAGGAGAGATAATCTGAGGATTATTAGACTTCTTGAAAATTATGATGAAAAATATGAATAAATTGTGGTATATGAATATTATGGAATATTACTGTTCTGTAAGAAATGACCAACAGGATGATTTCAGAAAGGCCTGGAGAGACTTACATGAACTGATGCTGAGTGAAATGAGCAGGACCAGGAGATCATTATATACTTCAACAACAATACTATATGATGACCAGTTCTGATGGACCTGGCCATCCTCAGCAACAGATCAACCAAATCATTTCCAATGGAGCAGTAAAGACTGAACCAGCTACTCCCAGAGAAAGAACCTGGGAGATGACTAAAAACCATTACATTGAATTCCCAATCCCTATATTTATGCCCACCTGCATTTTTTGATTTCCTTCACAAGTTAATTGTACAATATTTCAGAGTCTGATTCTTTTTGTACAGCAAAATAACATTTTGGTCATGTATACTTATTGTGTATCTAATTTATATTTTAATGTACTTAACATCTACTGGTCATCCTGCCATCTGGGGGGGTGGGGAGTAAGAGGTGAAAATTGGAACAAGAGGTTTGGCAATTGTTAATGCTGTAAAGTTACCCATGCATATATCCTGTAAATAAAAGACTATTAAATAAAATTAAAAAAAAAAGAAAATTATGATGAAAAAAGGAGCCTAGATACGATTTTACAGGAAATCATTAAACAGCCCAGATGTAATACAATCAGAAGATAAAATAGGCATTGAAAGAATTCATTAAACACCTTCTGAAAAAGACTCTAAAATAAAAACTCCAAGAAATATTTTGGTTATATTTCAGAATTATCAGACTAAGGAAAAAAATATTACAAGCAGACAGAAAAAAAATTCAAATACCGAGGAACCACAAGAAGGATCACTCGAGATCTAGCTGCTTCCACATTAAAAGACTGAAGGGCCTGGAATCTGATATTCCGAAAGGCAATAGAACTTGGAATGCAGTCAAGAATAAACTACCCAGCTAAGCTAAGCATTTTCTTCCAGGGAAGAAGATGGACATTTAATGAAACAGATTAATTCCATTTGCTTCTAAGGAAAAAACCAGAACTAAACAAAAAATGTGACCTCCAACTATAGGACTGAAGAGAAGCAGAAAAAAGTAAAACAAAACAAAACAAAAATAAACCCTCTTGAGAACTGTATTTCTGTTATGGATATACATAAAAAGTACATCCATAATTTGATTCTACTGATATAACAGAAAAAAAAAGGAAGTAGAAATGGAACGGGGATAATATCAGAAAAAGGTAAAAAGAGGGAAACTACAACCCAAAAGAGGCAAAGAAAACCTATCATATCTGAGGGAATTTAGAGAGGGGGAGGAATACTGCATGACTCTAACTCTCATCAGAATTGGCTCAAAGAGAAAATAATTGACATATTTGGTTTTCACAGAAACTTCTCTCACCTCATTAAAAAGTGGGAGAGGAGAAGGGAAAAGTAAAAGAGTAATAAGGGAAAGGTACAAGAAAGGGGAAGGGATTCAATGGGGGTGGGAGGGATTCTGAAGAGGGAAAGCTGTATGAGGCAAGTAGTGCCCATAAGTTTAATACTGGGGAAGGGGGGATAAGAAAAAGAAAAGCATAATCTGGGGATAATAAGATGGCAAGAAATACAGAATTAGTAAATTTTAACTGTAAATATGAATGGGATGAATTCCCATAAAGCGAAGGCAGATAGAAGACTGGATCAAAAGCCAGAACCCTACAATATTTGTTTACAGGAAACACATTTAAAGAAGAGAGATACATACAGAGTAAAGGTAAAAGGCTAGAGCAAAATCTATTATGCTTTAGGGGGTAGCCATCCTTATCTCAGATCAAGCAAAAGCAAAAATTGATCTAATTAAAAGAGATAAGGTAGGAAACTATATCTTGCTAAAGGGTAGCACAGACAATGAAGCAATATCAATACTAAACATATATGCACCAAGTGGTATAGCATCAAACTTTCTGAAGGAGAAGTTAAGAGAGTTGCAAGAAGAAATAGAAAGCAAAACTATAATAGTGGGAGATCTTAACCTTGCATTCTCAGAATTAGATAAATCAAACCACAAAACAAATAAGAAAGAAATTAAAGAGGTAAATAGAATATTAGAAAAATTAGGTATGATAGATCTTTGGAGAAAACTGAATGGAGACAGAAAGGAGTATACTTTCTTCTCAGCCGTCCATGGAACATATACAAAAACTGACCATATATTAGGACATAAAGATCTCAAAATTAAATGCAGGAAGGCAGAAATAGTAAATGCATTCTTTTCAGATCACAATGAAATAAAATCTACATTTAACAAAAAGCTAGGGGTAAATAGACCAAAAAGTAATTGGAAACTAAATAATCTCATCTTAAAGAATGATTGGGTGAAATAGCAAATTATCAACACAATTAATAATTTCACCCAAGACAATGACAACAATGAGACATCATACCAAAATTTGTGGGATGCAGCCAAAGCAGTAATAAGGGGAAATTCTTTATATCTTTAGAGGCTTACTTGAATAAAATAGGGAAAGAGAAGATCAATGAATTGGGCTTACAACTTAAAAAGCTAGAAAAAAGACCAAATTAAAACCCGCCCAATCAAATACTAAACTTGAAATTATAAAATTAAAAGGAGAAATTAATAATATTGAAAGTAAAAAAAAACTATTGAATTAATAAATAAAACTAAGAGTTGGCTTTATGAAAAAAACAATAAAATAGATAAAGCTTTGGTAATCTGATTAGAAAAAGGAAAGAGGAAAATCAAATTGTTAGTCTTAAAAATGAAAAAGGAGAACTTTTACTTATAAGTACTTATAAAGAAACTTATACTTTAACATATTTTACATGTATTGGTCAACCTGCCATCTGGGAGAGGGGATGGAGGGAAGGAGGGGAAAAACTGGAACAAAAGGTTTTGCAATTATCAATGCTGAAAAATTACCTATGCATATATCTTGTAAATAAAAAGCTATAATAAAAAAAATTTTAAAAAGAAAAGAAAAAAGAAAAAAGGAAAGAGGAAAATCAAATTGTTAGTATTAAAAATGAAAAGGGAGAACTTTCTACCAATGAAGAGGAAATTAGAGAAATAATAATGAGCTACTTTGCCCAACTTTATACCAATAAATTTGATAACCTAAGTGAATGGATGACTACCTCCAAAAATATAGGCTTCCCAGATTAACACAGGAGGAAGTAAATTGCTTAAATAGTCCCATTTCAGAAAAAAAGAAATAGAACAAGCTATTAATCAGTTCCCTAAGAAAAAATCCCCAGGACCGGATGGATTTACATGTGAATTCTACCAAACATTTAAAGAACAATCAGCCCCAATGCTATATAAACTATTTGAAAAAATAGGGAATGAAGGCATCCTACCAAATTTCTTTTATGACACAGACATGGTACTGATACCTAAACCTAGGTTGAAAACAGAGAAAGAAAATTATAGACCAATCTCCCTAATGAATATTGATGTTAAAATCTTAAATAACATATTAGCAAAAAAACTACAGAAAATCATTCCCAAGATAATATACCATGACCAAGTAGGATTTATATGAGGAATACAGGGCTGGTTCAGTACTAGGAAAACTATTAGTATAATTGACTATATCAATAACCAAATTAACAAAAACCATATGATCATCTCAATAGATGCAGAAAAAGCTTTTGATAAAAATCCAAATCCTTCCTATTAAAAACACTGGAGTATAGGAATAAAAACTTTTCCTAAAATAATAAGTATCATTTAAAACCACGTAAGTATCTTTTAATGGGGATAAACGAACCATTCCCAATAAGATCAAGGAAACAAGGTTTCCTATCCATTACTATTCAATATTGTATTAGAAATGCTAATTTGGCTAAGAATCGAAAAGTTAAAGGAATTGATGGGTGAGAAATCAAATTTCACTCTTTGCTGATATTGATGGTATACTTAGAGAACCCCAAGATTCTATTAAAAGCTATTAGGAATAATCCATACCATTAACAAAGTTGCAGGATACAAAATAAACCCACATAAGTCATGGACATTCTTATATATCACTAACAAAATCCAACAGTTAGAGTTATAAAGAGAAATTCCATTTGTAAACTGACAATATAAAAAAGGAATCTATCTGCCAAGGAAAATAGAAACTTTATGAGCAAAATTACAGACCCTTTTCACAAAATTAAATTGATCTAACCCAATTGGAAAAATATTAAATTCCTTGGATAGGAGAGCAAAATAATAAAGATGAAATATTACCTAAACTAATCTATTTTTTAGCGCTATACCAATTAGACTCCCAAAAACTATTTTCTGACCTAAAATAAAACAAAGTTCATATGGAAAAAAAAGGCAAAATTTCAAGGGAACTAATGAAAAAAAAATCAAATGAAGGTGGCCTAGCTGTATCAGATTTAAAATTATATTATAAAGCAGTGATTACCAAAACCATTTGGTATTGGCTAAGAAATAGACTAGTTAATTAGTGGAATAGATTAGGTTCAAAGGACAAACAAGTCAATAACTTTAATTATTTAGTGTTTGACAAACTCAAAAACCCCAGATTTTGGGATAAATTACTATTTGAAAAAACTTGGGCTAGAAATTAGTATGGAGAAACTGGATGGACCCATACTTAACACCAACCCCCAAAATAAGAGAAAATGGGTTCAATTTAATAAAGGATGGATTTTAAATAAATTAGAGGAAATAAGATATTTACCTCTGACCTGTGGAAGAGGATGAATTTATGACCAAAGAAGAACTGGTCATTGATCCAAAAATAGAAAATTTTGTTATATCAAATTGAAAGTTTTTGAAAACAAAACCAATAGAAAGATTAGAAGAGAAGAATAAACTGGGAAAACATTTATTAAAATTTTTTATTATACTTTTATTTACAAAATATGATGGTAATTTTTCAGATTGACAGTTGCAAACCTTTTTTTCCAACTTTTCCCTCCTTCCCCCCCCTTGGGAAAACATTTTAACGGATCTGATAAAGGCCCATTTACAAAAATATATGAAATTGACTCTAATTTATAAAAAAATCAACCATTCTCCAATTAATAAATGGTCAAAGGATATGAACGACAATTCTCAGACAAAAGAAATTGAAACTGTTTCCTAGCTATATGAAAAAGATGCTCCAAGTTATTATTAATCAGAAATCAAATTAAGAAGCTCTGAGATAACTACACACCTGGTTGGCTGAATACAGGAAAGATAATTGGAATATTGGAGGGGATTGGGCAAATGGGGACACTTATATATTGGGAATTGTGAAACATCCAGCCATTCTGAAATTTGGAACTTCTTTTAAAAAGGTTTTTGGTGTTTATTTTTGGAAGGGGATTAAAATGTTTTTAGTTTTTTGGTGAAAATGGAAACAGTGGCTGCCCATCAATTGGAGAATAAATTATGTTATATGAATGTTATGGAATATTACTGTTCTGTAAGAAATGACTAGCAGGATGATTTCAGAAAGGCCTGGAGAGACTTACATGAATTGATGTTGAGTGAAATGAGCAGAACCAGGAGATCATTATATACATCAACAGTATATAATGATCAATTCTGACGGATGTGGCCATCTTCAATAATGAGATGAAACAAATCAGCTCCAATTGAACAGTAATGAATTGAATCAGCTACACCCAGTGAAAGAACTCAGGGAATTAAGTGTGAACCACTACATAGAACTCCCAATCCTTCTATTTTTGTCTGCCTGCATTTTTGATTTCCTTCACAGGTTAATTGTACACTATTTCAAAGTCCGATTCTTTTTGTGCAGCAAAATAACTATATGGACTTATATACATATATTGTATAACATATACTTTAACATATTTAACATGTACTGGTCTACCTTCCATTCTGGGGGAGGGGATGGAGGGAAGGAGGGGAAAAACTGGAACAAAAGGTTTTGCAACTGTCAATGCTGAAAAATTACCCATGCATATATCTTGTAAATAAAAAGATATAATTAAAAAAAGAGAGAAAATGGAGGCAACCAGAGTTAAGTAACTTGTCCAGAGTCAGATACTACTAAGTGTCTGAGGCCACATTTAAATTCATAAAGATGAGTCTTCCTGACTCCTGGCCTGGTATTCTATCCCCTGCAACACCTAGATGTTCTTTTCTTTAATTAACCACTACCCATCCACCAAATCAAACTCATCTTCAGAATATTTGACCATGTGATCATGTGTACCTTTTCTCCACCTTTTTTTCATATCTGTTTTTCTAAGGTAGAGGACACATTTTTTTTAGTTTAACCTAGCATTTCTTTTTTGTGCTCTTTTACTTTGAGAAGGCATAGTCACTTTCTCTTGTTGATACATGATTAACTATTTTATAGTTGTTAGAAATTAACTTCAGCAGCTTTATGTTTCTTTTGTTTTATTATATCTCTTATGTAAGAATTAGTCCTAATGAAGTAGACAGAATTAAAGTAGTTTGTCTCAATTTTCACTAATTCATATGCATTTTTAAACAGCCATATTAATGGCATAGTGCCAAATTAGATTCTTTGGATTCAAATGGACTACTTTTAATAAGGTAATACTACATAAAATAGATGGCATTTGATGTGAAGTGAAATGTAAAATGAGAATGAATTCCTTTGTCTAAGTGAATGTCATATTTTATAATAAATGATGAGATGAATTTTTGATTCCTTTCTCCTCTATGTCTAATCTATATTTCTGCTGTACTTATTTTGGGTTTGTGTGGCTGTCTGCAAGCTGGATGAGATATATATGGACAGGAGAGTGCTCGACCATATAAAAACCAAACTGGAATTACCTGCCAGGGCTATATTGTCATTTCCTGAATTTCATGTGGTAAGGATAGCACTGGATTTGTTATTTCAAATACCTGAAATTTCAGGTGGGTCCTCCATTGACAGTCTTTGTGAATTTCTGTGGCTGAGAAAAGTCATTCCCAAGTGACCAATGCTCTGATAAAGAATCTTGCTAAACTTGGATAGAATAATATTTGGATAATAGATATATATGACCAGACATTTGACAAATACCAAAAAAATTATTTTTTTAGGAAAATATAATTCATCTCTTTTTTTCACCTTCAGACATATCCCTAATCTTCTTCTCAGAGCATATTGAGAAAGGCTTGGAATGGCACTTTGGAAAGTTAAATAATATGGGCAATTTATAATGCCAAAGCATTAACATCTGAAATTCTTGGGAAATTTATTTTTCCCAATAGTGTTTGCATAAAGATTACTTTATGCAAGCAGAATTTGCTAAAATATGTGTGGAAAGGAAAAATCAATTTGGGTAAATTTGAAAAGATGATTTTTGTGGAATAAGGGTCAAGGCATAAAGCAAGAGGAAGGGCAAAGGAAGACCTAAAAGTCATTATTGTCTACATTTCTTACACAAGAAGTAAGGGGTTTTTTTGGGGGGGAGAGGGAGAACAAAGCTCATGTAACTCTCTAACAAAAGATAAGGTATTGTCTTTTTTATCTATGCCAGTGCTTAGAAGTATGTAGAAATAGTAGGACTGAATGAATGAACTAAGGAGTTTTGAGTACTTATGGAGGGGAATAAATATCCCCAAGAACTGCTTTGGAGAAAGAAAAAAAGTTTAAATTATGCTTCTGTTAAACTGGGATAATATTGGAAATAGGGATAGTGAAAGGGACTGGACCTGGGATTTCACTGGACCTGATAGAGATGATTAAACTCCTTCTACCTATTCAGATTAGTGCCTTCTCTGTGATAGTTTTAGAGAATCAATCAGATTACTGAGAAGTGACTTGCTTAGGGTCACAGAGTCAGGATATGTCAGAAGTGGACCGGCAAGGCAGATTTTTCTTGATTTTGAGGCCAGCTAACCATTATGACATACTGACACTCAGGAAAATAAAGACACTCTTTATCCCAAGGAAGGTACTGAGAGAAAATAAAATGAACATTTACCTTCTTATAGGTTTTTTCCTCATTTTGTTTTCCTGATATCACATCTCCATTTTCAGTGGCAGACATCTAAGATTTGTAAAATAAAATACATTATTATGGTTTATGGTTTCTTAGCTAAAATTTCCATTTTAATCAGTATTTCTTATTATAAACAACTGGATCAGATTACATGAAAATACTGAAAAATCTAATTCCTTTTAAAACTTTTTTTTGGTGAGTCATAATCAATGGGAAATAAAATATTTTAACTTTAATATTCTTTGAAATAAAGACACCATAAGTATTTATTATTATTGTATAATATTTCTAGAAAAATCCCTTCCTTTGTTAAAAAAAATAAGCTACAACAGCATTTCTGCTATGATAAAAATATGTATATATATTATATATTTATATATTATTTCTGCATATATACCTTCTTTACTAGATTACTTCTGTTGTGATTATATTATATATACACATACATATATGCAAAATGTCAGTGTATATATATTTTGAATCACAGCAGAAGTAATAAATGTATTATATATCATTATTAGCCATTCTGCATGACTATGTTCTACATTCTGTAGTTATTCGGCATGAACCAAAATTCAACAACACTTTATAAGCTTTTAAAATACTAAAATATGTTTTGTATTTTACACTTCTGTAACTTCTTAATTCAGTTCTGAGTCCTTCAATGTAGTCAAATAAAATAAGTAATAAATAAATTAAATAATAACACTATACAAATAATAAAATAAATAAAATGAACTGAGTAGGGTTGAATCATATCTCCATCACTGACTGGTAATATAATCATAAGCAAATCAAATAACTTCTCTGTTCATCAGTTTTATTATCTATAAAATGGGAATAATTACAATACCTCATTTGTGTGCTATAGAGGTTGTTGTGTGGGCCAAGTTTTGTGAATATCAAGAGCTTTAGTAGTAAAGCTCATTATTTATATGGAACTTCTGAGATCTGCAAAGTTCTCTCCTCTTAACAACTTTTGAGAAAGGTTGTTTGAATCTTATTATTCCTGTTTTATTGATAAGAAAACAGGCTCTGAAAAATTAAATGACTTCCCTATGATTACATAGCTAGTAAATGTCAAAGATGGGATTAGATACCAGGTCTCCTGAAGTCCAATATTCTATCCATCATGCCATCTGGATTGCCATAATTATTTGACTATGATCTTTCCAATCAGAATAAAGAGATGCAACACTGTAAACCAATATTTCTTCCTCTTTATCTGCTCAGAACAAAATCACTTTATACCTGCTCTTCCGGATTAGAAAAACAAAATATTCTTCATAAGTGTTTTAATTCTTCTATTTTATTTGTATACATTCAATTTACCTAAATGAAAGCATGCATTCTATACTTTCGAAGAGTCTAGGGCAATGCTAATTACTTAGTTCATTCATTTTTTCCAACTAATAATTTCTTTGGTATCTAAAAAAATTACCCTGGCAGATAGAATAGGGTCTTTAATGATGACAAAAATACCAACACTAAAATTTTATCTGTCTGTAGTAGAGCAATAGTTCAAAGACAGTTAGTTCACAGTTATAGGTAATATTTGTCATCTAGAGGAAATGTGGCAAACTTAAAGACCACAAAATATTTTAGAATCAATTCAATTCAGTTGAATGTAGACAATATAGGGCAACATGTTTTGAAGAAGAATTTGCTTATATGTTCTCTACCAAGTATGTTTAGCACAAGAGAGAGGTTTTTGGTATTTGGGGTAGATACTCTTTAGGGGACATATAGGGAAACACAGTTAAAACCTCATCAGAAGACAACTGATTCTAATTTATAAGAAATCAATCCATTCTCCAATTGATAAATGGTCAAAAGACAATTCTCAGATGAAGAAATTGAAACCATTTCTAGCCATATGAAAAGGTGCGCCAAGTCATTATTAATCAGAGAAATGCAAATTAAGACAATCCTGATATGCCACTACACACCTGTCAGATTGGCTAGAATGACAGGGAAAGATAATGCGGAATGTTAGAGGGGATGTGGGAAAAATGGAACACTGATGCATTGTTGGTGGAATTGTGAACACATCCAGCCATTCTGGAGAGCAATTTGGAACTATGCTGAAAAAGTTATCAAACTGTGCATACTCTTTGATCCACCAGTGTTACTACTGGATTTATATCCCAAAGAGATTTTAAAGAAGGGAAAGGGACCTGTATGTGCAAGAATGTTTATGGCAGCCCTCTTTGTAGTGGCCAGAAACTGGAAACAGAGTGGATGCCCATCACTTGAAGAATGGCTGAATAAATTGTGGTATATGAATATTATGGAATATTATTTTTCTATAAAAAATGACCAATGGGATGATTTCAGAAAGGCCTAGAGAGACTTGCATGAACTGATGCTGAGTGAAATGAGCAGGACCAGGAGATCATTATATATTTCAACAACAACATATATGATGACCAATTCTAATGGACATGGCCCTCTTCAACAATGAGATGAACCAAATCAATTCCAATAGAGCAGTAATGAATTGAACCAGCTACACCCAGGGAAAGAAATCTGGGAGATGACTATGAACCATTACATAGAATTCCCAATCCCTTTATTTTTGTCTGCCTGCATTTTTGATTTCCTTCACAGATTAATTGTATTTTTGTATGTTTGTATTTTTGTATATATTTTTTGTAATAAGTTTGTAATTTTGTATATATTGTAATATATATAATATAATATATATTCATATATATAATATATAATTGTAAGTTTGTAATTTTGTATATATTGTATGTTTCAAAGTCCTATTTTTTTTATACAGCAAAATAACTGTTAGGACATTTATACATATATTGTATCTAACTTATGCTCTAACATATTTTACATGTATTGGTCAACCTGCCATCTGGAAGAGGGGGTGGGAGGAAGGAGGGGAAAAATGGGAACAAAAGGTTTTGCAATTATCAATGCTGAAAAATTACTCATGCATATATCTCGTAAATAAAAAGCTATAATTAAAAAAAAAACACCTCATCAGAATACTACAGCATAGTAGAATTATATCATGTACTGTGGGAAAAAGAACCCATACAAACAGAATTACAGGTCAACCAAAATATTAAATCTTTACTTCAAGACTTGCCAAAGTTTATCAGAAACACTTTTTTAATCAGAAACTCATGAATAGTTTCTGAACTGCTGAGCTCATTGTAAAATGCTACTGTATATGGTTTGTTTTAATTTTCCTGATTTATATAGTCCTAAAATTGATTTGACTACTAAAAAAACAATGAATTTTGAAGAGAAGGCCCTAGAGATGTTATTTATTTCAATCACAGGGATCAATTTTATGCTTTCAATTTGAGAGGAGATTAATGGTTCCAATTAAAGAATAACACTTTTGTAATTTCATTTCCAAGCCTTTGCAGCTTATTAATTTATAAAATTACAAAGGGGAACTTGAATCTCATCAGAAGTGGCTAAGACTTAATAGAAGGTTGATTTTCAGTGTGAATCATGAAAAAAATCTGAGGTATTTTTCAATAATTTATGTTTCACCTCTGATTCCACAGTGAGGCAGTGAAGGGAATGAAAGAGTAAATAATAATCAAATTTCTCTATTGGCAGCATAGCATAGTAGAAATCATACCGATTAGTGATTAAAGGATCTGGGTTGGAATCCTGATTCTGTTACTTAATAGTACCTGTGTAACCTTGGAGAAGTCAATTCATACTCTCCATTTCAGTTTCCTTATTGAAAAAATGATGGTAGTGGACTAGATTGGTGACTTGCAAAGTATGATAGGAATACCTCTGGGGGTCCTTGAGGTTTTTTGAAGGGGTCCAAGAGGTCAAAGCCATCAAGATTCTATTGGTAGTTTAAAATGCTCCTCTTGGGAAGCTAGATGGCACAGGGTCTGGAGTCAGGAAGACCTGAGTTCTAATATGATCTTGGACAGTTAACACTTACTTAGCTGTATGGCCCAGGGCAAGGCACTTAATCCTGATGGCCTCACAAAAGAATAAATAATAAAATAAATTCAAAAATTTTTAAAATTAAAAATGAAATATTTCTTTCTTTTCTAACTACTTTTCTTATGTGAGGCTGGGTTTTCTTTATATATTTTAATTGAAACAACATATTGTAATAAATTGAAAACATAGACATAAGAGACATAAAGAGTATAAGTTGCTTTCTTTTAAGCCAGATAATAAAAAGATTTATAAACACATGTAAAATGATGTAATTTCTCCCCTATTTTGAGGAGAAATATTGTTATTTAATAACATTTTATTTATTCTAACATTTAATGGGTATGTTATTATACTTTTAAGTAAATAAATTAATTTTTAAAATCGATCAGTTTTAGTAACTAAACATGAAATGATCAAATCAAGATATCTAACACATAAACATAAAAAAGCTCTTTGGAGTTGTCAATGATTTTTAAGAGTGTAAAGGAGTTCTGAGATTAAAAGTTTGAACTGAAACATTTTAGACTTCAATAGATGAACTCTGATCCTCCTTCAGCTTTAATTCTGTGATCTAGTACTCAAGCATCATGATAAGGAAAATCACTAAATGTTTCTTTTGTGATTACTTCCTTAAGTGTACTGTATAACTTTAGAAGTCCTGTTTAATAAGGGAATATTTTGTAAATCTATGCTGAAAAGGCAATAATTGAGTCAAGTTATTAAGAGTTCCAAAAAGAGGTTTTTGAAACAAATCTATTGCCCCAACTTTCAAATCACATTAACATCTTGTATCTGGTAGATACATATACAATGATAGAAATGAGACATTCCTATGACTTGTAAGTTAATGAAAAATTTTGTTATCAATATACTATTGACAGATAATTATAGAAATGAGACATTCCTATGACTTGTAAGTTAATGAAAAATTTTGTTATGAATATACTATATCTATTAGATTCTATTCTTCTAGACAAGTCAACATCCGGGAATTTGCTAAGATTTCTTACTTCTTTTAAAAATTGGCTTTATGAAAAGTTAGGGGCTAAGAAATAAATTAGCATTTACATTTCAGAACATTTTCTATTAGACAAATCTCCCCCCCTCAATAAAAAAGTCTGTGTATATCTTTTCACTTTATAATAGACACCAAATGGTGCTTCTGAGATAGCAAAAGAATAGGAAAAAGGCATACGGTGATTTTGTTAGATTCTTTACAGAGAATTTTAGGGAAAAGAGACAAGAACTAAATAGAGTGGAAAGAACTTGGCAATGGTACCAAATCACACATTTACCAAACCAACTTGTCTTAATAAAGATGCTTCTAGAATTTATAAAAAATGTGAGACAAATTTTTCCTCACCTTTGAGGAGTTTATGTCAAGTCATCTGGAGCTCCTAGTAGCAGGTAGCCTAATCATTAGTGCACTTATTTACGTTTTCCCTTTCTAGTTCCTGTTAAAACAAAAATGATTTGTCAACATATAATCTGACAGATCATAATATTTTTATAGATTCATTTTAACATTAAGTAGAGCTAAAGTGTAGTCAAAGTATTGAGAATACCACAACTTTAGCAAAGTTGCAGGATACAAAATAAATCCTCATAAATCCTCAGCATTTTTATACATCACCAACAAAATCCAACAGCAAGAGATACAAAGAGAAATTCCATTCAAAATAACTGTCGACAGCATAAAATATTTGGGAATCTATCTATCAAAGGAAAGTCAGGAATTATATGAGCAAAATTACACAACACTTTCCACACAAATAAAGTCAGACTTAAATAATTGGAAAAACATTAAGTGCTCTTGGAAGGCCGAGCGAATATAATAAAGATGACAATAGTCCTTAAACTAATCTATTTATTTAGTGCTATACCAATCAAACTTCCAAGAAAATATTTTAATGATCTAGAAAAAAATAACAACAAAATTCATATGGAAGAACAAAAGATCGAGAATCTCAAGGGAATTAATGAAAAAAAAAAAATCAAATGAAGGTGGCCTAGCTGTACCTGATCTAAAACTACATTATAAAGCAGCAGTCACCAAAACCATTTGGTATTGGCTAAGAAATAGATTAGTTGATCAGTGAAATAGCTTAGGTTCACAAGACAAAATAGTCAACTATAGTAATCTAGTGTTTGACAAACCCAAAGATCCTAACTTTTGGCATAAGAATTCATTATTTGACAAAAACTGCTGGGATAACTGGAAATTAATATGGCAGAAATTAGACATGGACCCACACTTAACACCGTATACCAAGATAAGATCAAAATGGGTCCTTGATTTAGGCATAAAGAACGAGATTTTAAATAAATTAGAGGAACATAGGATAGTTTATCCTATCAGACTTGTGGAGGAGGAAGAAATTTGTGACCAAAGATGAACTAGAGACCATTACTGATCACAAAATAGAAAATTTTGATTACACCAAATTAAAAAGCCTTTGTACAAACAAAATTAATGCAAACAAGATTAGAAGGGAAGCAACAAACTGGGAAAACATCTTCACAGTTAAAGGTTCTGATAAAGGCCTCATTTTCCACAATATATAATTGACTTTAATTTTTAAGAAATCAAGCCATTCTCCATTTGATAAATGGTCAAAAAATATGAACAGACAATTTTCAAATGATGAAATTAAAACTATTTCCACTCATATGAAAGAGTGTTCCAAATCACCATTGATCAGAGAAATGCAAATTAAGACAATTCTGAGATACCACTACATACCTGTCAGATTGGCTAAGATGACAGGAAAAAATAATGATGAATGTTGGAGGGGATGCAGGAAAACTGGGACACTGATGCATTGTTGGTGGAGTTGTGAATGGATCCAACCATTCTGGAGATTATGTCCTAAATTTTATCAAACTGTGCATACCCTTTGATCTAGCAGTACTGCTACTGGGCTTATACCCCAAAGAGATACTAAAGAAGGGAAAGGGATCTGTATGTGTCAAAATGTTTGTGACAGCCCTGTTTGTAGTGGCTAGAAACTGGAAAATGAATGGATGCCCATCAATTGGAGAATGGTTGGATAAATTGTGGTATATGAATGTTATAGAATATTATTGTTCTGTAAGAAATGACCAGCAGGATGAATACAGAGAGGCTTGAAGAGACTTAAATGAACTGATGCTAAGTGAAATGAGCAGAACCAGGAGATCATTATATACTTCAACAACAATACTGTATGAGGATGTATTCTGATGGAAGTGGATTTCTTTGACAAAGAGATCTAATTCAGTTTCAATTGATCTATGATGGACAGAAGCAGCTACACCCAAAGAAAGAACACTGGGAAATGAATGTAAACTGTGTGCATTTTTGTTTTTCTTCCCGGGTTATTTCTACCTTCTGAATCCAATTCTCCCTGTGCAACAAGAGAACTGTTCGGTTCTGCACATATATATTGTGTCTAGAATATACTGTAACCTACTTAACATGTATAGGACTGCTTGCCATCTGGGGAAGGGGGTGGAGGGAGGGGAAAAATCGGAACAGAAGTGAGTGCAAGGGATAATGTTGTAAAAAATTACCCTGGCATGGGTTCTGTCAATAAAAAGTTATTTTTTTAAAAAGTACATGTTAAAATGTCTTCTGTAGTCATATATTTTCAAATACTTTTATCTACAGTTATTTTTGTACAGTTAATGTGCTCTCTATGCTAACTGTATGAAATAAATTATTTTGATCTTTAAAAAAAGTATTGAGAATACTCAGTTTATTATATCACAGTATAATAGTATGTCTCTCAAATAATCTGATTATTTGTACTTCATGGTACATGTTTTTGTGTTGTACCTAATAGTGTTATTATCCTTTTGTAATTGATACTGTCTTTTTTCTTTTATGTCATAATTAGAAGTTGGTCCAAATCAGTGTTATATAAAATACACAATTTTTTTTCTGACAAAAAAGAGATAAACTACAACTACTAGAGAAAAGGATATGGAATGAGCCTGAAATTTCATTGGTACAGGGAGCTCCCAGAAAAAATTTCTTTTAACTTAAGTCATAATTGATCTGAGCAGAGCAGAGGTGTCAAACAGTCACTGGAATTGCCCAAATCAGATTAAAGTGAAATTTACAAAATAAATAAAAATACAATAGAATACATTTAATGTTAATATGTCTAGTTATTATGCATATAGCTTGCTTACTTTGTATATATTTATTTACATGTTATCTCCCACATTTGATTATAACCTTGTTGAGGACAGGGACTGTCTTTTACCTCTTTTTGTATTCCCTATATTTAAATGTCTTTAAAATGTCATTTGCTTTTACATCACAGACATTTTTAAGACATTTTATGAACTCCTCTTTTTTATTCTTCTTCATGGAACTTCTCTTTTATCAATGATAAACAATCAAGTAAAAACATCCAAATATAATGACCCATATCTGAAGAAACACACAATATCCTTCCCTGCTAATCCCCCTCTGGAAGAGGAAACATTTCATTAACTATTCTCCAAGACTATAAACACCAATTCATACATATTTTGCCATGTCTTTATGAATTCTGTGTATACATCATTTCTTACTGGTCATTATTATTTCAAAAAATCCTATACCAAGCTTTTTTTTTTTTTTTAAACTGTTTTCTAAGCAATGGACCTTCACACTTTGATTCCAATTTATTTTGGTATATAATGGACTTTCATTTAGTTAGATCTCACTGGACTTGTAACTCTTTCAATCTTAATATTTGCATAATCTTTACCCATCTATTTCCTGTCAACTAGGTATTTCATACTTTGGAAATTTAACTTTATCATATTTGTATGTTCATTTTAATTGTTGCATAGAATCTATAAATTGAAAATTCTTTAAAATAGCATGAAATTGACCAATTTTGATCTAAAGAGATAAATGTTATTTTAATAATTCTACACTTTTAATTAAGTTAAATACTTGAACAAGTGATTTTTGAAGAAATTATCTTTCTCCCCAAAACACTTGTTACCATATGATCAAGTATTAAAGTAAGAAATTAATTCAAGATTCATATAATAAAATGATCATGTTTTATATATCTCAATAATGCTTTATGGTTGCAAATAATTTTTTTATTTATTTAATCTCATTTTAGTTCCAAAAGAATATTGTGAGCCACATATTAATAACCTTCATTTTATAGGTAAAGAAACTAAGGTATAGAGTAGTTAATTTAGTCATTTGCCCATGGTTTTACAATTAATAAGTGACTAGAACCAGACTGTAATTCCAGATCTTCTGGCTGCAAGTGCTCTTTTCATTATACTAAAGTATTAAAAATATATTTATTCCCTCTCATTACACAAAGGTAACTTTAGGCTAAGGTTAAACAGCTGGATCATATCTTAGAAAGTATATTCAGTCGATATTATTGTTTTTTAATATGCCTAGTCAGATCTTAGTAATATGCAAACTTCTCAATTCCATTCAACTCAACTGAAGTCAACACTGTTTTACATTATTCCGTTTGAGACACTGTCCTTGGTGCTGGAAATATAACAACAAAAATGAAAAATAGCCCCTGCTCTCAAGAAGCTTAAATTTTACATGAGATGATGTGTCAGTGCTCCAGCAATGGGTCAAAGAATGATAGAATTCATCTGATAATAATATGTGAAATTAAGGAGGTTAAACATTTAACAAAGAAATGAAGTTCTACATCACAATGAGAGCTAATTAACATTTTAAAAATGTAAGGTAAAAACAATATAGAACCTTTCATACTTTTTATCACATTTAAGAAGAATGGACTTTGTGCTTTTTTGTCAGAATACAAAACAAAACAAAAAAAAGAAAGACAAAATCTTTGATTTCTTTTCATACAAGTAAAATAAACTAAGAACTATCATGTAACAGTGATCAATAGCCAGTTTTTTTAATGTCTATTTTTGAGGGCATAAAAGGTTTTAACTGTATTAAATACATATTTTTATTTACACAATAAAACCCAGATTAGGTATGTATTACATTATCTAGACACATCATATGCTATTTCTTCATAATACCTTAAACTTAAAAGTCCTGCATATATATTCATATCTATTTATGCTCTTCAGTTGCCACCGACAAAAATAATTTAAAATCAGATCCATTTTAAGCATCACCTCTTTAAAAAAAGTCAAGTTAAACTTCTGAAACCAATTCTACCTTGAAATATATGGCACCTTTCAATATGAATTCAGAGGGAATACTAATCAAAACAAACTGCAAAATGCAAGGTTTATTCTTTCTCATAAAATACTTTAATCAGTTCTCATAAGAGTCATTATCTTTACAAATTGAACAAAATAGATAAGCTGGCATTATGTGCAGAGCATATTATGCACATAGTAGGCAGTATATAAATGTTTGTGAAATTGATTAGTTATAAATGGAAAGAAAAAGCTCTAAAATGTAGCAATTATATTTCATTTTCCCAATGAAGATTTGTACTAAAATTTTTTTAAACCTTTTTAAACAAAGGATTCACTGCACACATTAGATAATGAAAAGTATTCTCTAAAAACAACTGAGGAATTTATTGCTTTCAATATTCACATCTTTTCATGAAAATGTCATCATTGTACCACTCTCTCTTGGTTCAATTTTAATTTTAAACACACAATAGCAGAAATTGTGAATAGAAAAAAAGCTCATGGTCATGAAAAAAAGCACATACGTACAATTACACTACCCAGACTCCTCATTTGACACTTGTTAAAATATTTGTGCCAACTTAAAAAAAAATCACTGCTTTTTAATGTCTTCCCAATAAATCACTAAAATGTTCAGTCAAATGGTCAGCTATTTTGTCCACAGCCTACCAAAGACTCAAATGCTTGATTTAAGCCTTCAGCTTTTATCAAGATAGTTATTATTGTATAGATTAAATTATATTTTTATACTTTTTATTTAAAAAAACAGTTGGATTGTTTTGTTTCACTAGCACCTCAGGAAAATACATTAATTATTATAACATTTATTATAAGTATATGAAGACAGGGATGACTAATTGATCAAGTAACGCACTCTAAAATTCACAACTAAATTCTGTTTGGTTCTGCCATTACTATACTCAGCAGGATCTTGCTGTGCTTATTTATTTATTTATGGATATGAGCCCAAAAGTGCTAAAATAAAATTAACTAATTTTTTTTTAGATCTATAAGGTTTAAGAAATACTTCACAAATTTTAAAAGAATTACTTGATTCTCACAAAAACCCTTTGAAGTATGAGTAGTTTCTCCCATTTTACAGATTAAGAAATTGAAATTAAGTTAAGTGTCTTGCCCAGAATCATACAGCATTTCTCTTTTAAATTTTATTTTTTATTCAATTCATAAAAATTTCTTTCCTTTACATTCTCTCCACTGAATAAAATAAAACAAAACCCTTGCAAGAAATATACATTGTCAAGCAACACAACTTCTTGAATTGGCCTTGTCCAAAAATATTAGAGTTGTACCTCAAATTCACTTTTGTCAATAGATAGGTAGCATGTTTCATACCATAGTTCTTTTAGAATTGAAATTTTAAAATATACTTTGTATTTATTTATTTGTATATCTGTTCTATTCATCTCCCCTACACCAGTTAAATAGAATGAATGATACATGAGTTTGAACTAGTTTATAAAAATTTTATAAATACATATACATATATATCTCCCCAATGTCTAACATAGTGTCTCCATACAGTAGGTACTTATTAAACTTATGTTTAGTTGAAGCCAATGTGTCTTAACAATTGGGGTTAAGTGATTTGTCCAGGGTCACACAGCTAGGAAGTGTTAAGTGTCTGAGATCAGATTTGAACTCAGGTCCACCTGACTTCAGGGTTGGTGCTCTATCCACTGCACCATCTAGCTGCCCCTCTTTAATTATTCTTAAATGTCTAACTCATCAGTATAAAATATTAATTAGGTATCACCAGAGTTTTTACTTTTGATTATACTTTACACAAACATAGTAGCAAATGAACACTGTATTACATAGGGAAAGTATAAGAAAACATGGACTTGGGCCTTGAGGAATTTACAGTCTAGATGAGAAGCATAATTAACATGTGAAGTAATACTCGAGTACAAGATAATAAAGTAAGCGATTATTATATATGGTTCAGAAAAAGAGAGATGATAAAGATTGTTGAAAGATGCACTAGGAGGTGGAATTGAATTGCAATCTGACAAGATTTGTCTAAGAAGAGTTCTCCCTAATTATCCAAAGAGAAAAGATTTCCAGTGAGAATTAAGGATGGGAGGAAAGAACATCATAGATAATGCTATTAAGGGAAGCAATAGTAAAGTTTTGTTTTGTTTTGGTATACTGACCTAACTATATTGAGCAGGTAGGTGAGTATGAGGAAGATTTGGACAGATAGATGATGAGAAGAAGGGCATGGTTGCCAGGGTCAAAGAATATAACACATATCACCTACTGGTCGGGTTACTGACAATGTAGCATCCACATGAGGCCAGTATGTTTTTCAGTAAAAAAACAAAAAAAAAAAACAAAACAAAAAGCCCAACAAGTCTACCATAATATATGCCAACCATGTGCTGAACACTAGGAATATAACTATTAAAAAACCAATAGTATCCACTCTCAAGGAGCTTATATTTTTAATATGAGAAGAGAAAATATCATATAAAAAGGGCTGAAATGGATATGGGGTGGGGAAAGAAGGAGCTATGATAGAAAATCAAGAGCAAAATAGGAAGGGGAATGAAAGCATAAGTTGGCTGACTTGAGTATTTCCTCAAGATAGGTTCAGGGAACAACTCATCCATTCACTGAAGAAAGGGTAAGATAAATGGAGGCATCTCAAAAGAGAAAAAGGTTGCAGGGAAAGGGGCATCAGAAAGCAAAGTTTGTCAACAGAAGTATCCATAAAGCCTTCCCAACATGATAGAATATGCCAGAGTTTTTGCTCCATCACTAACCCTGGAGACTCCAAGAGCACTTCCCACATTACAATTAAAAATTGTAGTAGTAGTAGAAAGAAGAGAATAGCTTCTTTCTAAAACAAGGGTTCATTTTTTTTTAAACACCAACAATTTTTCTTTTTTCTTTTTAATAGCTTTTTATTTACAAGTTATATGTATGGGTAATTTTACAGCATTGATAATTACCAAACCTTTTTGTTCCAATTTTTCCCCTCCTCCCCACCCCCTCCCCTAGATGGCAGGATGACCAGTAGATGTTAAATATATTAAAGTATAAATTAGATACACAATAAGTATACATGACCAAACTATTATTTTGCTGTACAAAAAGAATCGGACTCTGAAATATTGTACAATTAGCCTGTGAAGGAAATTCAAAATGCAGGCAGGCAAGGATTGGGAATTCAATGTAATGGTTCTTAGTCATCTCCCAGAGTTCTTTCGCTGGGTGTAGCTGGTTCAGTTCATTACTGCTCCATTGGAACTGATTTGATTCATCTCATTGCTGAAGATGGCCAGGTCCATCAGAATTGATCATCACATAGTATTGTTGTTGAAGTATATAATGATCTGGCCCTGCCTGTTTCACTCAGCATCAGTTTGTGTAAGTCTCATGAGGCCTTTCTGAAATCATCCTCATCAACAATCTTTTAATGATGCTTGTTGTTTAGTTTGTTTTTAGTTATGTCTGATTCCCGTTAACACCAGTTGGATTTTCTTGGCAGATACTAGAGTGGTTTGCCATTTCCTTCCCCAGCTCATGTTACAGATAAGTAAATTGAGGCAAACAGGATTAAGTGACTTACTCAGCATCACATAGTGTATAAGGACAGATTTGAACTCAGGAAAATGCGTATTCCTCACTCTAAACCTGGTACTGTATCCATTTATGCTACCTAGATGCCTCAGTGATGTTCTATGACAGGAAATGGTGAAATACTGCAGCCTCTAAAGAATTAAAATGAAAACTCACCCATAGACAATGGAGAAACATGGTGGGGGTGAATATATTGCAATATATTGCCAATTAAGAATTACTCCCCAGAAGCCAAGTAGAAGATTTCAATGAGGTATATGATGAATTGTTAATTCATTCTCAAATACAAGTAAGCTACAATTTTCATAATTATATTAATAGTTCCCATTTGTGTAGCACTTTAGCTTGCATAGTACCTTCCACAAATGATTACTCTGAAGTGAGTTAAGAAAAAAGTTAGTGCAACTCATCTGAGCTAAATGCTTTACCATTAAGCCATACAGCACATAGTCCTCTCTCCTACTCCTCTCTTATTAAGCCTGCTCTCACACCTCTGTGCTATTCCATTTTCTGACTCCCTGACAATACACATGGCATTTATGTCCCACTAGTGTTACTCGTGTTACCAATCTTCTACCTTGGTAATCTTCAATTCTCACAGTCTCATCATAAGCATATTTTGGGATGTTGACTACATGCCCAGTTAAAATTGGAGTCTAAAAGCTATTTAGGGGCAGCTAGGTGGTGCAGTGGATATAGCACCAACTCTGAAGTCATGAGGACCTGAATTGAAATCCTAGCTGTGTGATACTGAGCAAGTCACTTAACTCCAATTGCCTCAGGGGAAAAAAAAAAAGCTATTCACATGTGAGAACTAAAGATAGTAAAAGACAAATTTCTGTTCTCAAGACCTGTGCTTGAGTGGGTCTTTTGGGGCAGCTAAATGGCTTGAGGGCTTTTCAAATTTAGCCTGAGACTGAGCAAGTTACTTAACTCTGATTGCCTTTAAAAAAACAGAGTAAGAGAGTGAGTTTTTTAAGACTGACTAATTATGTATAAACCCTTTAAGTGTTCAAGAGATGGTTATTCTTCTAATCTCCTAATGTCTGTAAGGAAGACAAACAAAGATCTGAACATATCAAGAATTCTGACTAGATATGCTGGAAAAGTGAACTCATTGGTGAAAGGAACAGCAAGTTGTACATAATAGTTTTACAGTTTCATATACAATCATCTTTTTATTATACTATATTATAGAAATGTTTATTTTTTATAAATTAAAAAAGAAAACAGGAAAATCTTATTGAATGAAATTTTATTTATTGATTTTCTTTTTCTGCTGCTGGAATCAAGTAAACAAATTTATCTTGGAATCAATATAACAACTTCTTACAATACACTAGAATGCAGTTTTTAATGGAAGAGAAAACCATTGTGTATTTAAAGTTGTATAATTTTGCAGTAGGAATCCCATATCACTTACCAGCATGTCTATTATACTTAATATAAACTAGAATAGGATTGATAAATACTAGTGATTTTCTGATAAAATTTTAGAAAAAAAATCCTCCATCAATAAGTGTTTACTAAATGCCTACAAAAGTACTCTCCTTATGTAATCTTCATATGTAGGTATGTTGACAATTCTTGATAATAAAAATAATAATAGTCATATTGATATGATAAGCTTGTTGGTGGATATGGATCTAAAACATGACCTAATTTGAGAGTTGGCACTAATTCTTATTTTAATTCTTCTCTCTGTATAGAAAGCATATGCTGAATTTGGAGACAAAAAGAAGCCACTTATTAGTTCTATGACTTTCAGCAAATCACTTCACTAGTCTTGGCCTTTCATCTGTAAATCAACAGATCATTAAGCATTGATTAACCTTCTGCTCCAGATACAGATAAAAATATTTGACTGCCCCTGTCTTCAAAGGACAACCAAGGAGGTCTTTAATAGTATCTAATGTTCTTTCTACTTCTTAATATTCTGTGAGTCTATGTGAGATAACTTGTCAACTCCCTACCCAGAGACATACCAAAAGCAAGGAAAAATAATGAAAATCATCATTGTTGAAATGAGAGACTCCTAATTGGAAAAATACGGGTTACAAGAATGGACATACAGTTCATTATTCCAAACAGAGGATGAAGATTTATTTGCCATTTCTGGAGCTTTCCAAATAGACTTCTTTCAATTTGTTTTCATGGCTGCTTATTCATTCTCATGATACTTTCTTCCTTCCCACTGACCCTGGAATGGTACAACACCCTGAAATCATCTCTGTCTCTGAAGCAAACATACATTATTCAATTTAAAGGAATTCAACACAGCTGCAGTTATAAGACAAACTAAGGGGGTCATTCTTATCGGAAAATCTGAAAAGCAAAGACTTCAGTGGAAGATCTATATTACCAACATAGCATGTGGCTTTCTCCTTGCTCCCTTCCCTCCCTTTCTTCCTTTGAAAAAGTGGCCTATAGAGACTACTGATAGGATTTCAATGCCAAAAAAAGAGAAAAAAGTTACTCTTCTGTCCATCTAATGCCTCTTGGCACTCTTTATTTCTCTGTTGGAAGAGGTTCAAACTAACTAACTTTAGGTTATATGTAAGGTTAAATTCATAATCATCAATTTTATAATCTCATTTAAAAAACTATTTTAATTGCTTTGTCTAAAGAGAAAAATATGAACTCTGGTCTCTCAGGATTAATCTTAATTCAATATGTTGATAGGTAATATCAGAAAGTCCATAACATTTCTGATATATCAATAGAATATTTTCTTCATACCCCCAGCTTCCCAGAAGATTATTAGGATCATGCCTTACAACAGATTTCAGAGGTTATCTAGCTCAAGAGATGTTTAGAATTTCCAGAAGTTAATCTTTTTTTAAAATTTAAAAACAAACAACTCAAAAATATAAGATCAGTCAGTCAATAAATAATGATTAAGGACCTAATGTGTTCCAGGCATTGTGCTAAACTGTGGATACAAATACAAATAAAAACAAAGACTCCCTGATTTCAAAGAACAATCTAAAGAGGGAAGGGAACATATAAAAGAAAGCTGAAGGTGGGGAGAGAATATAGGATCATTGTAATAATCTATCAGGAAAAATGTGTTTTTCAGTGTTAATCCAAGGAGATAATTAACTCCAGTTTCAGAAGAGTTGTCCAAATAAAGGATATTCTGAGTCTGCCACAGATGATCTGTTTCTATTTTCTGATTAGTGCTTGGTTTGGACATATGGTGATATTGGTTGTCTTTGAGGACACTTATTTGAGGACAGAGTACAAGGTTAGAAGCTACACAAATGTCTTACTTTGCCACTAACTAAGTAGTCTGATCTTGGCTACTATCATTCATTGGGCCTCTATTTTATCATCCGTAAAGTAGAATCACTGGATTGGAGAGAACTGGAAGGATCACACAGGACCACATATTTAGAGAGGAGGAATTCTCCAATATCACCTAGCCCAACTTTCTCATTTTACAGATGCAATAATTGAGGCCCAGAGACGTGAAGAGGCTTGCCCACAATCTATCAATATATCAAATAGCATTTGTTGAGTGTACCTACTGTGTAAAAGGCTGTGTGCCAGGCAGTGGTGAAACAAAGACAAAAAAGATAGATCCTGCCCTCATGGAGCTGATGGTCAACCAGAGGAAATATGAATATGTATTATAGTACATAGTATGCAGAAAAAAAAAACACAAGGTAATGCCAAGGAGTAGGCACAAGTAGCTGTGGAACCAGAAAAGTCCTCGTGTAAGATGACATTTGAGCTGAAATTAGAAGACAGCCAGAGATTCTTAGAAGGAGAAAGTGATGAGAGAGCATTCCAGACATGGGAAAGACTGTGTAAATGTATAAAGATGGAAAGATGGCACAGAGAATTCAAGGAAAAGCAAGGAGTTTGGCTAGCCATTGAGTGCATTCAGGGGAGTAATATGTGATAAGCCTAGAAAAGTGGGGTGAAGCCAATCATAAAAAGTTTTAAATGCCAAAGAGAAGAGATTATACTGATTCTACATAAAGTAAAGAGTTTTCTCTTTACTTGGTGTGACATGGTCAGATATTGGAGGTCTCCAAATCTCTGTCAATTCATTCTTTAAAATTCACTTATTATATAATTTTTAAGGCACATATTCACAAATCTCCCCTCTCTACATTTTCTTTTTTCTTGATATGAAAATAATGCTCACATAACCTCTCTGAAAGGTTTTTATAATATTTTATAAATATTATATTTTATATTATATGTTTATATTAAATTATATATTATGCTAATGTATAATTAATATTATAAAGTTTATATTAAAGAAATATTTATATAAAATATTATAATAGCATAATATTTTATAATATTAGTGAGTGAAACTGAAAACTTTTTAATCCTTTATTTTTCCATTAGTGGTTTAATATGCTGCCAGGTATTAGGAAATATGATCCATAATCTGGAAGACTGAAAGTTTTAATTGATTCATGTAAAAATCATTCCCTTTTATGGAAATAGAGTTTACATTTATGTTTAATGAAATTATTCAATTGAGCCTCAAAGTACTAATCACTTTCTATAATGGAAAACTTAATGTCATGGGTAACTAAAGTCATGTGCATTTTTTATGATTCATTCCAAGTTGGTTACAATGCTTTGCATATAATGTGCATTTAAAAGGTGACCATTGAATGCATTCACAGATACATAATAATAGCTTTCCTTACTGTTTAATGCTACCTTTCTCCTAGTCTCACAAGTACTTTTATAAATGGAGGTATTTCCTTGTGAGGAAACTCCCTCTTCCAGTGTAAGATCAGCAAATGTTCCTCAGAAATTTTTCATTAGACTTATATGAAGTGATGCTAAGTGAATTGAGCAGAACCAGGAGATCATTACTCATGGCAACAGCAAGATTATACAATGATCAATTCTGCCAGACATGGCTCTCTTCAACAATGAAATGATTAAGACCATTTCCAATGGTCTTGTGATAAAGAGATCCATTTGCATCTAGAGAAAGGACTGTGGGAACTGAATATGGATCACAGAATAGTATTTTCACTCTTTTTGTTGTTGTTTGCTTGTATTTTGTTTTCATTCTCATTTTTTTCCTTTTTAATCTGATTTTTCTTGTGCAGCTTGAAATTTGCAGAAAAATGAATGGAACAAATTGCACCTGTTTAACATATATTAGATTTCTTGCCATCTAGGGAAGGGGATGGGGGAAAAGGAGGGAAAAAAGTTAGTATACAAGATTTTATAAGGGTGAATGTTGAAAATTATTCATGTATACATTTTGAAAACAAAAAGCTTTAATTAAAAAAAAAAGAAATTTCTCATTAGACCCTGGTAATAAAGGAAAACAAAATGCATAGGTCCAAAAGAATGTTGTACATAGTAATAGCAATACTGTTTTAAGAACAACTTTGAGTAAGTCAAATATATATAATATTTATAATAAAATGTAATATTTGTAATATTCAAAATGACTATTATAAATACCCAAATTAACTTCAAGAGAAGATACTATCTGCATCCAGAGAAAGAACTGAATACATACATATACACACACACACATATGAAATATACACATTTATGTCTAATGGTAGCCATCTCTAAGTATAGAGGGAAAGGGAAAAAATTTACATGATAATGTAATATATATATAAATATATAATTATATATTAATATAATATAAATATATATATTTATAAAGAATAGCAAGTTATATATAACAAATTTGCAGTTTCATGTACAATCATTTTTTTTTCTATTCTACTATGTTATGGAAATACTTGTTTTATTTCTTAAGTTCTGAATAAAATAAAAAAAAAATTGAAGAAGCACAGAATAGTGCATGAAAACTGACTCAAAAGACCTTATTTCAAGCCCACCATTGAGATATATGAGACTCTGGGTAAATGGGCAAACCATTTAAACCTTTCAATGCCCTAGGTAACTCTCTAAGGCAGCAGGTGCTACATCTGCATTGGAAGAGGAAACTCCTTCACTAGGTATTTCAGTCAATATAATCACAGGTATGATTTCTAGAAAACATTCTCTCACTTAAATATTATGACAACCCAGGGAGATAGACACTAGCATGATAATATGAGAGATACACATTGGTATAATCATGCGCATTTTATGGACCAAATAATCATAGATCTTAAAGTTGGAAGGGACCTAAAACCTCAGCTAGTTCAATTCCTTCATTTAATAGATTAGAAAACTGAGAAATAAGATTAAATGAATTGATTAAAGTCAAATAGTAAAGAACCAAAGTCAGGATTCAAACCACCTTAATCTCCAGAGCCACTGTTCTTTCCAAAGTTTAAAGTTTGCAAAGCACTTTACAAATCTCTCACTTTTCCCCTCACAATGACCCTGGGAAGTAGGTACTATTATTATCCGTTTTACAGTTTCAGAAGTTGAGGCAGAGATTAAGTGACTTGTTCAGTGTTACCCAGCTAATTTGTGAAGCCACATTTGAACCCAAGTCTTCTTGACCCCAAGTCCAACACTATGCAATTTGACATCTGGCAACCTTCTCTCATGAGGGCAAAACCAGAAGCAGCAGACAGAGATTTGAAAAGCCTCTCTGTAGTATTCTTGTTTGGTTTTCTGGAGGTCTTGGAGCAGCCTTGGTTTCAGCCAAGTAATCACCACAAGAATAGCCAGGTGTTAAAAGTCCAAATCCTTTATTGCCTTCTTCACAGTTTAGTTTCCTTACATAAGACCTGGACTAACTTTCTTAGAGGCCTTCAGGAGTCTTGGTTTCAGTGGAGAAGCAAAGGAGTACAGCCTGACACCACGGTTGTGTGAGATGGAGTGAATGAATCTGTCTCTGAGTTCCCAGGCTTGTGCTTCAGCTTCCAGCCACCACAAAGGTGGATGATGGAATGAATCTTTCTCTCCTTGGCTCTGAGAGCTTGACCTCCTGCCTCCAGTCCGCTTGTCTTCTCTGGCTCTCACTCTGGCTGAATTTGCCCCAGTTTATATGCTCTCTTATAATTACATTTTCATAGGTGTGAATCTTATAGAACTATTAAGTACTAAGTACATGTACTGAACTAGAGAACTATTAATCACCATGCTAAACTAGATAACCATTGTATTTATCAATTCCACTGAGTTAGCACCTTGTAAGAATCCTTGTTTTAAGTACAGAGTTCTGCCCCATAACAGTTCCCAATAATGAGAACTATCCAAACAACAAACTAGCTGCTTGTATCCTCAGGCTGGTTAGCACTTGAGGTACACTACAGAAGTGATTCTGGATAGACACTGAAAGAATATCTACAAAGTGTTAGATTCCAAAGAACTCCACCTGTTGTTCTCTTCCAATCCTGACCCTCCTCTACCCCCAGGGTAACAATTAAATATTAACACTTTTTCAAAAAATCATAAAATGTGGGATAGCTAGATGGCACAGTGGATAGAGTGCTGGCCCTGGAGTCAGGAGGACCTAAGTTCAAATCCGACCTCAGACACTTAATACTTCCTAGCTGTGTGACCCTGGGCAAGTCACTTAACCCCAATTGCCTCAGCAAAAAAGCCAAAAAAACCAAACAAACCCCCAAAATAAATCATAAAATTCTTGGTAGTAGGAATCAAGTATTTTATTACATATTGCATTTTATTATGTATTGCCCCCAGAGAACAATAGTGGGTGCAGCAAACAGTATGGAACTTTGTCTATGAGACAGATATCATATGTATGCACTCTCATCTTTCTTCCAGGTGTAGCTTACTGGTAGTTAATTTTAGTTTCTATTTTAACCCTATAAGGATAGGCTCTATATGTCAGTAATGTTTTGTAGCTATATTCTGCCCAATATTTATTCTTTGAGCATATTAGATTTTCTAAAGAAACTCTGGTATGAAAAATGTTATGACAGACTTACTGAAATATTTTTTAACTTAGAAATTTATTTTGTTTAATCCACAAGCTTTATATGGCTTTATTAAAAAACAAAACAAAACAACAACAAAAAAACAACACGGGGCAGCTAGGTGGTGCTGTGGATAGAGCACCAGCCTTGAAGTCAGGAGGACCTGAGTTCAAATTTGACCTCAGACACTTAACATTTCCTAGCTGTGTGACCCTAGGCAAGTCACTTATCCCCAACTTCCTGGGCGGGGGGGGGGGGGGGGAGAGGGAACCACATCAAAATAAATGAACGAAATAAATGAAACAAAATAAAACAGTGAAAACATGACAACATCCAAATTTGAAATCCTTTCACTCTTGAAAAGCAAGAATTATGAAACTTCAGTCTACC
Organism: Sarcophilus harrisii; assembly: GCF_902635505.1. Classification (NCBI taxonomy): domain Eukaryota; kingdom Metazoa; phylum Chordata; class Mammalia; order Dasyuromorphia; family Dasyuridae; genus Sarcophilus; species Sarcophilus harrisii. Next base: position 287,864,904 of record NC_045426.1, on the reverse strand, counting down.
AAATGGAATGCTAACAAGACAATAATAATGAATGAGGCAATGATGTCATTTTACAACAAATAAAGGAATAAACAAGTCAGGAAAAAATGGAATTCCAGTGTTGCAAATCAATGAGTTACATCAATGTAAGCCCAGTGTTCTGGCAAATAGTGCCTTGTTTTTAGGATATTCCCAAGAGCTCTAATTTGGAGCTCTTGGAGTGAATAATTTGGATTCACTTCAGCAGAGATGACAGCAACAGGAAAGTCACACCAAAATATTTCTAGCAGTATGTTTGGTAAAAGCAAAGGACTAGAAAGGAAGATGATTATCAACTGGAAAATGACTAAAAAACTGTGGAACAAGATTCTAATGAAATATTACTATGCTACAAGAAAAAATAGAATTCAAAGAAGAGGGAAGATCTATGTGGACTGATGCAAAATAAAGTAAATGAGATTAAGGAAAAAATGTAAATGATGACTACAATGATGTGTAATGTAAACAGAAATAACAAAAATGATTCCGGTGAGAAAATGCATCTCCTTTTCTCCCTGGTAGAAGTGGGAGAAAATGGATATGAATATTGTGTATAGTACCTGACTTGGTTGATATGTTGGTCAGTTTTGCTGAACTGCTTTCTCCTCCCCCAACTTGTTACCAGGGCTATCTCTCTATGGATTGGGAGATGACAGATGTATTAGGAATTAATATGATATAACATGAGGTTCAAAAGCATAATTTTTCTGCCTTGAAACTAATTTGAGATGATGATTGAATCACCTAGTGTTTCTTCAAAGTATAAATATTCCCTTTCCCCTAATTTGACTACTACAACAACTTGACTACTTTGTGATGTGGACTTATTCTCTTCCCCTGGAAGAAGAACCCTAACCAATTAGTAACAGATATAATCAATTCTCAGAGTATCCTGTTTGTACAGAATGAGTGGGAGGAAGGAACTCTTTATCAACCCACATTGTCTATCCTCCAACCTCTGTGCATCTTTAAACAATCTTTGAGATATTGATTAGCATACCTAAATCCCTGGTCTGCCAGATATTCCATCTGCCTCTTCTTTGATCCCTCCTCCCCTCTGAGCTCCCTGGCACTTTCCTTCCTCCTTTATCCATCCCTCTGAGTTTCTGCCTTTACTTCCTGGTTTCCCAGAGAAACTTCCAAGGCTGTATTTCCCCTAAAAAAGCTCTGCTCTTTGCTAAATCCTTTTCAGTACTAAGGCTACTATAAAATTACTCTCTCCCCTTCCTCACAGTGCTTTCCCTTTAATGCAAAAAATTATACATACATATATATATATGCTATATAATAGCTTATATAAGTGATTATATAAGCTATAGTTACTTATAGTTAACTCTGTAGCTATAATCCCCTACAGATCTAACCTGCTAGTCAATGGCTTGCTTAGATTCTTTGCCTCAGTTACTACCTAGCCTTAATCACTAAATAAATGGGTGTGCCTCAGTCAAACTGAGACCTATTGAAAACCTTAGCTTGAAAAGGTCAAGATCTTCAGTTGTCATCTTGCCACTGGATCCAGATGGCTCTGGAGGATAAAGTGAGGCAGGTGACCTTGCACAATCCTCCCTCACTTAAATTCAATTCATTTGCATGTCATGGCATCACCTTCCTGATGTAATGGTCCTCTTCCAGAAACAAAGGACAAAACAACAACCCATCTCATGGAGTTTTTCCTTTCTCCCAATTAACTGTAAATTCCTCTGGGGAACTTGTCTTTTCCTTGATAACTATATGCTCTCCCAACTCTATTTTATATTTGCTACTCCTGGTGCCTATTTTAGCTCTTATTTTATCTATAACCTCTTCCCCTAAATAAACAAAAAACATTCTTTTGGCAAAAAAAATGGCCATTGTGAATTTGTCACATGTTTATTTTGAACTAGGAATTGCTACACAGACCTTATCACTTTGAATATATTTCTATTTATCTGATAATTATATTGTGTGAATTTATTTTTCTATTTGTTGTTCCTCCTATTACAATAGGGAGCTCCTTGCAGACAGAGATAAGTTTTATTCTTTGTACATATATCCTATCATTTAGCACAGTACCTGGCACATAATAGGCATTTATATAAGTGCTTCTTTAGTAATTAGAAAACAGCATCTACTAAAAAAAAAATCAATGGATTTTTTTTAGGGGAAGATCAAGTTAAAAAAAAAAAGGGAGTAACTGGGTTCCCTTTCCAATGCCATGAGTCTCCCTAAGTTATAACAGAGTTGCACATGGTGGGAAGGAAGCCTAAGAGAGAAGGTCAAAGTAAAAGGAACATGTCAAAAGGCCACTGAAGGACCAAATCTATAAGATTAAGTTTTAAGTACAGGATATTGCTAAATTATTAAAAGCAAATATAATAGACAAGATTGACTTACAAAGCAGTAGTAGTCGGGGAAGTAGACAAAATTATGTTGGTACAAAGCTTTTAAAATTTTTTCCACTTACAACCCCTTTTTGCCCTATACATTTTTATGTGACCCCAGGTACATAGGTATATAAAATAGATATACAAATCCAATATTTACTAATAATAAATCATAATTTCATGACTCCTACATTCAGTTATGGGATCCTTTACAAGATCGCAAATCACAGTTTAAGTAGTTAGGTTCAACACATACATGCTCATCAAGATCAAGTCCAATTTAAACACAAAATTTTAATGTTATGATACCTGCCCCCATTTAAAAAATATTATATAATATAATGACACATTTAAGTACTTTGTAATATAAAAATTGTTAAGAAATTATTCATGAACCAGCTAAATGTTCCATAGCTGTATTACCCTTAACTCTAATAGCTTATCTTTAATCTTGCTCTAATTTTTTTATTCTCTTGGATGACATTTGCTTAAAAGGAATAATAAGTCCAAATAAACATTTCATGCTTGATTATAAAGTAAACTGAATATGAACAAAGACAACATTTTACTTGCACAAGAGAAACTGAATTAAAATCTTCAGTTTAGATTTGAATATCTAGCTAGCTGCAAGACAATTCTACTGGTATGGGTCACTAGTACCTCAAACTAAACATGTCCTAAACCACAATCATCAACATTTCTTTAACATGTTTGCCTTCTGACTTTACTGTTTCTGAAATCACCCTTCATTCAAGTAATCTACATCTTGGGATTATCCTGGACTTTTCTTCACCTCTTATAACCCTAACAAACGAACAGATCATAACAATTTTGTGATAAAGGTCTCATTTCTTAATCACACAGAGAACTGAGTCAAATTTGTAAAATATAAGAGCCATTCCCCAATTGATAAATGGTCAATGGATATGAACCAGAATTTTTCAGATTAAAAAAAAATTAAAGCTATCTATAGTCACATTTTAAAAAATGCTATAAAGGGCAGCTAGGTGGTACAGTGGATAGAGCACCCAACCTGGAGTCAGGAGGACCTGTGTTCAAATTTAGCCTCAGGTACTAGACACTAACTCTAGGACCCTGGAAAAGTCACTTAACCTGAATTGCCTCACCAAATTAAAGAAATGCAAGTTAAAACAACTCCCATTGTACCACCTCACATTCATCAGATTGGCTAAAATGACAAAAAAGAAAAATGATGAATATTGGAGGGGAAGTGAAAACAACTGGGACACGAGGACACTGTAGGTAAAGCTATGGACTCTGTTCCACTGTTTACACCTTCCTTCCAGTCTCCATTTCCTCTACCACTCTCCTTAGGATAGCTTCCTAATGTGTCCTCTCATCTCTTCTCCTTTACTTCTAATGCATTCTTCATAATGCTATAAGAATCAGAAGAAAAATGACTTAGAGCTACAAAGATCCCAAAGGATCATCTAATTTAATCCCCCATTTTAAGAATGAGGAAACTGAGACTTAGAAAAGTAATTTGCCCAAGGTCACACAGGTCATAAGGGGCAGAGCTTGGATTTTTTTGTTTGCTTGTTTTGTGTTGGCAAGGCAAGTGACTTGTCCAGGATCACAGAGATAATTAGTGTTGTGTCTGAGGCTAGATTTGAACCCAGGTCCTTTTGAATCAAGGACTGGTGTTCAATCCCCTGCATCATCTATAGTTGCCCCACAGAGTTGAGATTTGAGGCCAGGTTCTCTTTTCATTGAACCAGAACACCGCATGTCACTCTCCTCATAAGTCTTCAGTAGCACCTTATTGCATAGTAAGTAAAGTTCAAATTCCATGTTTAGCATTCGAGTTCCTATACAATCATTTGGTACAAGATGGAAAACATAATTTTGGATATGACCAATATGGGGATTTCTTTTGCTTGATGATGAACATTTTTAACAAGTAATTTGATCTTCCTCACACTAGTGACAGGGAGAAATACTAATTTTATTAATTAATTGATAAAAATCTTTTTCAAAAAATAATAAATAAATTGAGCTGATTAAAGTACAAATGATGAAATAATCTACTCCTTTCTTCATAGAGAAGTGATGGATGCAAAACGAGACATATTTTTTAGATATAACCAATGTGGAGTGGGATAGTGAGGTTATGGAAGATAAAGCAGAGGGGAAGATTAGGGATAGAATTTCTTTTCCCCCTTCTCTCTAAAACAGAACAGCAAGAAGGCCAGAAGGAGTCACAGGTGAGGCAGCTTTGAGAGTTGCATAATGAATTTTTTTTGTCTACTTTGACAGGAAGAGCAAGCTCAGTGCAGTGGAAATTTGTAGCTTCATGTACAATCTTCTATACTGTAATCCATTTTAATAAATGCTCATTTTATTTGGTATTTGTTGAGTTTAAAATATTTTTTAAATTAAAAATATTACTTTTGATTACATAAATATAGTACAGGTTAAAAAAGTTCAAATAGCTAAGGTCCTCAAGAGATTTCATATAACTCTCTAAACTCTGATGACAGAGACTCTGGCTATTTTGAGAGAAAAGTATCCTTCAAAACAGTCCCTGAAAATGAGGGACCGCCACTACATTTGGAATCAGGAGACCAAGGTCCATTTCCTGGTTTTATTACTTTTATACATGTAACATCTGACAAGTCAGTTTATCTCCCTGGGCCTCAGTGTGTATAATTAGGGATTTGAATTCCATGATATCTATAGTTCCTTTCAGGATCAGATAAATGACCTTCTGACAAATGTTTGTTGAAATGAATACCAGAGAGGTGTTTTAATGAACAAATTATAATAATTGAGAAGTAAATGGTTTATTCGTCTTGTATTCTCCCAAAGAGTTGAGCATAATACCTTCACATAGAAGAAGCTCAATTAATATTTCTTAAATGAATATGTAAGTAGCACGCTTTTTGTAAATTTTTAAGTTTTTTGTAAGAAAGGAAAGTTTTAAGCATTAAAGAGTATGAAAAATTCTCTTCCCTTAGTTCTTGCCCCACAGATTTCCTTTCTTAAAAACAAATAAACGTTAAATCAATATCAGTTCTTATTATAAAATGAAATTTTTAATTCATGTTTTCCAAATTAATTTTGATTTGGGAGATACAAAGCTTTAAAAAATATGTATAGAAAAAAAACAGCTCTTTCTATAAAATTGAATTATAAGGAAGTTTTAGAAATATTCCCAAATGCAATCAGAATATTGCATGAGTTCATAGGACTATAGATTTATAGCTGGAAGGAGCATCAGACCATCTAGTCTAAGTCCCTTATTTTATTAATGGGGAAATTGAGGCCCAGAGAGAACAGGCAATTTGCTCAAGGTAAAATTTAAAAGGAATGGGCAGAGAAAGGATTTGAACCCAGGTCCTCTGATATAAAATTAAATGCTCCTTTCACTCTACCATAACAATTTACTTTGGAAATTTTCAAAGTTACAAATATTCATAAATTGATCAAAATGAAAAATGCATTATAGTATGTGTATTTAATAACATATTTACATATACCAGTATGTATATACATGGTCCAAATACATGGAGTCCATGAAATCCAAACTATTTTCATAATAATTCTAAGACATTTAAAAATGTTAATATGGCAAATATTGATATAGCTTACATAAAAAAAACTCTTTGTGGGGTGGGTGGGCAGTCATTTTCAAGGCTTGAGCTACGAGATATAGCTTAAAGGATTTCCAGGAATTAAAAATAGTATGGGGAATGAGCAATATAGGAGGCAGGAAAAACATTAACAGAGGCACAAAATTATTAATTTAATATTTTCTAATTAATATTTCTAAGCAATATAAATGGTAGTGAAATAGTAGAAAGAGAGTCTGTTTGGAAGTCTGAAAACTTGAGAATAAGTCTCACCTTTTAATATATACCTTTGCAAATCTGCACAAATCATTTAATTTTCTTAGGACTAACTCTCTAACATCAGAAGTATCACACTCAAATCAAAATAAGGCCCTTAAACAGAATAAGTATTTTTTTAATTGATATAGAAAATCACATGTTTACATTATCTATGTTCTACTGTATTTTTATTTATTTCTCAATTACATTTAAATTAGACTGCACTAGGAAGTGTGATAGGCCCATGAGAAAATAATAGAACTTCCCTCACATGCCACCAGGAAATATGAATGCAAGCTTCAGAAAATTCTATATATCCTTATCTATTCCCTTTGCTTACCCTGGATCCCCAAAAGTTTGGCATTTATTGCAATAGATTACATAAGAGAACCTGTTCTTTAACAATAGAATTAAAGCAAAATATGAACTACTTTCAATAGGCTATACAAACATTCAAGGATGAATTGAAAATCTTTAGGTAAGGAAATTGGGTCACACTTACAGAAATAACTGTGTCATTGATATGTGTGGTGTTGTTCTTTTTTTAAAATATGATGGTTCTCTCTGTGGGAGTAGGTTTCTCAGGGGAGGTTTTCTGGAGGCAGCCTTAGTTTTGGTTCAAAGTAACAATCACTTCAAATGCAGCCAGGAGTTAAAATCCAGTCCTTTATTGTGTCCTTCAAAGTCTTGAGCTTCAGCCCCTAGCTCCCTCCGAATGTCTCCAGCCAGCACAAAGGTGGAATATGGAATGACTCTGTCTCCGCCTCCAAGAGTGGGCTTCTGTCCCTGGCCCTGAGAACTTCGTGCTTATATGCTGTACATTGAGTATACATCAATCATTATATCACTGGGAAACCATTATTTGTTGTAGGATTAAATTAATTCTAAACTAGATTTAAACATTGTCTCAATTCCACTTAGTACCTTGTTTCAAGTTCTGGCCCATAACATCTCCTTGTAGGATCAGCTCAATCATACTGAACCATGCTAAATTAGATAATTATTGTCTCTATTAATTCTAATGACTTAACACTTTGTAAGAAGGATCCCAACAGATATCGAACTAAAATTCAATTTATAAGTAGAAAAAGGTTATCAAGGGAGGTGTGTGAAGGGAAATTGCTTATACCGGGCAATTTCAGAGAAGTAAATAAATGAGCTTTAGCTTAGGGTTTACTCATGTAAACACATCTCTAATTTATAGCTTCCCCCATGCCCAAATCAAAATGCCAAAGTGGAAAAAAGAAAGGATGAATGAAACCAACCAAAGTTGAAACCTGAATTTGTTTTCTTTTTAATTGGTGATTCTCTGGCAATGTTGATGCTTAAATTGTGAACTTAAAATTGGTGAACTTCAAAAATAGAAAGCTTCCAAGAAAAATATCTGCCCTTACTAAATATCTAAAATAGCTCTGAACTTTGTAAAATGTCTGAACAATGTACAATTCTAATTCCCATGTGAAATCTCAGCATGAATTTTCTAAAGAAAAAGGTTTTAAGAATTTTCATTCATAAATAAAAAAGTAGGCAGTCACAATGATTTTGCCACTTTTCAGAGAGTTGACAAATGAGAATATCAAAGGAATAAGCCTCAATTCAAATTTAAATAAATAAATACACATCCTAACTTCAGAACCCAAATAAAAACTAAACAAAGGCTTCATAAATAACCAGGGTTGAAAAATGTGGTCAAAGTAATTCTTTGCTAAACACATAGTTAAAAGAATTACTGCTATTAATCAAGCAAAGAGTTGAGAAATTATCAGGTTAATTTCTATTTCTAGTTAATTTCATCATAAATATGACATGATGCCCTGAAAGGTATCCCCAGTACCTCGTATCATCCTCATGATGATCCTCAGATCATCATTTAAGTTCCTTTACAAGGTTGCTCTTAGAAACCCAAATAAGTTTCTAATTTTTCTAAGAAAATTTTGTTGATGCCTAAAAACAGCTTGAAATTTAGGTACAGTAGTTTCAGTCTCCCTCTTGATATTTCTTTTTTTTTAATTTTTAATTTCTTAATAACTTTTTATTGACAGAACCCATGCCAGGGTAATTTTTTTTTACAACATTATCACTTGCACTCACTTCTGTTCCGATTTTTCCCCTCCCTCCTTCCACCTCCTCCCCAAGATGGCAAGCAGTCCTATACATGTTAAATATGTCACAGTATATCCTAGATACAATATATGTGTGCAGAACCGAACAGTGCTCTTGCTGCACAGGGAGAATTGGATTCAGAAGGTATAAATAACCTGGGAAGAAAAACAAAAATGCAAACAGTTTACATTCATTTCCCAGTATTCTTTCTTTGGGTGTAGCTGCTTCTGTCCATGATTGATCAATTGAAACTAAGTTAGACCTTCTCTTTGTCGAAGAAATCCACTTCCATCAGAATACATCCTTATACAGTATCATTGTTGAAGTATATAATGATCTCCTGGTTCTGCTCATTTCACTTAGTTCATGTAAGTCTCTCCAAGCCTTTCTGTATTCATCCTGCTGGTCATTTCTTACAGAACAATAATATTCCATAACATTCATATACCACAATTTACCCAACCATTCTCCAATTGATGGGCATCCATTCATTTTCCAGTTTCTAGCCACTACAAACAGGGCTGCCACAAACATTTTGGTATATACAGGGCCCTTTCCCTTCTTTAGTATCTCTTTGGGGTATAAGCCCAGTAGTAGCACTGCTGGATCAAAGGGTATGCACAGTTTGATAACTTTTTGTGCATAATTCCAGATTGCTCTCCAGAATGGTTGGATCTGTTCACAATTCCACCAACAATGCATCAGTGTCTCAGTTTTCCTGAATCCCCTCCAACATTCATCATTATTTTTTCAAGTCATTTTAGCCAATCTGACAGGTGTGTAGTGGAATCTCAGAGTTGTCTTAATTTGCATTTCTCTGATCAATAGTGATTTGGAACACTTTCAGATGAGTGGAAATAGTTTCAATTTCATCATCTGAAAATTGTCTGTTCATATCCTTTGACCATTTATAAATTGGAGAATGGCTTGGTTTCTTATAAATTAAAGTCAATTCTTATATATTTTGGAAATGAGGCCTTTATCAGAACCTTTAACTGTGAAGATGTTTTTCCAGTTTGTTGCTTCCCTTCTAATCTTGTTTGCATTAGTTTTGTTTGTACAAAGGCTTTTTAATTTGATGTAATCAAAAATTTCTATTTTTTGATCAGTAATGGTCTCTAGTTCATCTTTGGTCACAAATTTCTTCCTCCTCCACAAGTCTGAGAGATAAACTATCCTATGTTCCTCTAATTTATTTAAAATCTCACTTTTTATGCCTAAATCAAGGACCCATTTTGATCTTATCTTGGTATACGGTGTTAAGTGTGGGTTCATGCCTAGTTTCTGCCATACTAATTTCCAGTTATCCCAGCAGTTTTTGTCAAATAATGAATTCTTATGCCAAAAGTTAGGATCTTTGGGTTTGTCAAACACTAGATTGCTACAGTTGACTATTCTGTCTTGTGAACCTAACCTGTTCCACTGTCTATCCAATGTTAAAACAGGAATAAATGATTTGCCCAGGGTCACAGAGGCAAGTCTGCAGTGTCTGAGATTGGACCTGAACTCAGATCTTCTCCAGTCTAGGACTAGTGCTCTATCCCTGAACCATCTAGTTGTCCCTTAAAATAATGTCTTATATTTGTCAAACATAGTATACAGTAACAGTAATATTGTTTTAAGTAAAACTTTGAGTGACTAAGTAATTTTGATTATTACAAATACCCAAATTAATTGCAAAGAGTATATGAAGGAAGATGCTATATGCATATAAAGAAAAAAATTGATAAATAAAAGTTTATATATGTTTACATATAAAAATTCCATAGAACAAAACAACTCAATTGGACAATAAAAAAAGATATAAAAAAGTGAGTGAAGAAAATACTTCATTGAAAATCAGAATTGAACAAATGGAATTGAATGACTCGAGGAGACAAGAATCAGTTAAGCAAAACCAAAAAAATCAAACAATGAGAAAAAATGTGAAATACCATCTCAAACCTCCACTTCATTTTGCTGGGACATGAAGGCTCTTTCCATAGTATCTTCTTTCACTCTATGCTTTGCTAGCAAACTCCTTAGAGTCAAACTTGCTTGTGAAACTTCTCTAGCCAGTTTTGCACAGCACCAGGGCTGAAATGCTTAGAACTGATCCAGGAGGAACAGACCTTCATAAGTGAAGTAAGAGAGGCAAAAACATCACTAGTCCTAATATTCCACACTTATATTTTTGGGCTTTTATGATTTATTATTGAATAGTTTCTACTGTAATTATAGAAGCATATACGATAACTTATCCTTTAAGGCATAACCACCTGTCTTCATTCTGGAAGCTGATGAATTAGAAATAAAAGTCAGTCACAAAGAAATCACTGGTATAGGATGATCAAAACTTTTTTTGTCATGACAGCCTGTGGAACTCAGAAAGCTGATCCCAACCAATAGGGCATAATACCCCTGTTTCCATCATATTAACAGTATAATTTTTAATTCCTCCAGTATTTCCTATGAATTTCAACCTACTTTATATAAGTCAGTGACAAAAAAGCTATGGACTGGAAAAGGATAAAAGTTAATGTGACTTTAAGTAAACACAGAACTGGGACAGGTGAAAGTAGTGGGTTAGAAACCTGGGACTTTATTTGTCATAAATTTCAATTTTTTTCTCCCTCTCTTTCCCCCACTCCCTCCCCTAGATGGCAAGCAATCCAATATATGTTATACATGTACAAGACTTCCATGCATACATTTCAATAGAATTATTTTTCTATGTAATCTTAGACATTTTGTTTTTATTCATCTAAAAACTGTTCTGAGAAAAAATCTAAGATGTCTTTATTATAGTGCCAAAAGCATGCATGACAGCAGAAAGGTTAAGAACCCTTGTCACAAAGAGTCCCTTGGACCATTATGAAATTAAATGATTTGCCCATGGTCATGAATCTAGTATGTGTCAAAAGTAAGATTTAAACCTAGCTTTTCCTGACTCTACCTTCATCTACCTACCCCTTCATCTACTATGCCAGTTTACAAGATCTCAAGAATTAGACTGAATTTTGGGGGGCATTTATTCATGTTCTGTACACTTGGTGACAACTGTCTGCTAAATCTCCTATCACTCTTAAAACTGATAAAAATTTCTTTTCACACAGAGGAAACAGCTGTGTACATGACCTCAAAATAATTTTGAAGAAATTTGTTGTTTTACTGAACTTCTAAGGATGGTACTCTATTATTTGTTGTACTTGTGGTTAGGAAGGCTTATTTCAGAAGCACTATTATAATGACTGGGAAAAATCAAGTCTAAGCATCATTTCTAAACTGATTTCAGAAATAAATTATCTTTTTTTTGGCCTTTGGACAACAGTAATTTTCTATGAAGTAAAACATGAGAATTTCTCATGGGTTATGGCATTTGAATGTAAATCTCTATCCTCAAGGGAAAGCTTCCTTTAGACAAGCAGGAACAGTTCACTATTATTTAGGTTAAAAAAAATTTTCTTTTAGAGCATTTGAATCTTCATGTTATTTTTTCCCCCTCTAAATCTGGGTGTATTTTTAACTTATGCTAACTTTTGGGTCAAAAAAGTTTCTGTCGTTGGTTCCCTAGGAATAAGAGAGAAGCAATTTCTAATTGTAATTTTGTAAATCTGCCTATAGTAACTTGACAACTGTTGCTTCTCTTACTAGATTGTAGAAAAGTTCTTTATCCCCCTATGAAAACTCCACAATCTTAAATATGTCACACAGAGACATCTTAGAATTACAGAGGGAAAATTTATAAGCAAACAAAAGACTTTCTCAAGATTTTAAGATGTCAGAATACAGTTTCATTCCATAGTGGACAGGCTATTACGAAAACATTGATTCTTTTCCCCCCATAGAATCATGACTCAAAATAGAAGATAACGGATCAATTCGCTTAATACATTCATTTATGGATGAGGTTTGGTCCCAAGGCTGAATGAGACTATTGTCTCCAAGAATCCAGCACCCATGTGAATTCTCAATGACACACACACACACACACACACACAAACATACATACACATACACACATGGATCAGCTACAGGGATAGACTGAGGCAGGAGCGGAGTCAGAGTGCTGAGAGTGGGAACAGAACTATTGATCCAGTTCTGACAGGATGGGGGGAAGCATGGGGGACATCTGATAAATTGGGATTACAGAATGGAAAGAGGCACCCAACATTCTGATGATGCTTAAGATAGGTCTTTTTTATCTGGATAATCATGATTAAGAGGGAAGGGTGATGTTGCAGAATTCACCAGAACAATTAGGAACTGAGGCAGAACAATTCAGGGAAACTGAGTCAGGACAAGTTAGGGAAACTGAGTCAGGACAACTAGGGAAACTGAGTCAGGACAATAAAAGAGAACTGTGGCACAATAATACCTAATTTATAAATACCTAAATTTTGTAGAAGAGGAAAATAAAAGGCAATAAGAATATTATGCAACTTTTTAGTCTGTCCTAGATTACTTGCATTTGTAAAGGGTCACATAAAGTGAATCACCATTTATCTGACCAACAAATACTTATTGTGTATTTATTACATAGAAAAGCATTTTTGTTAGAGGTTATAGAAAACAAAGTTGAATAATACACAGATTTTGACCAAAATGAAAATTAAAAAAAAAAAAAAAAGCTCTATCTTTGGAAAGCCGCCTTCTGGCACACTCCAAATACCATTCAAGTCAAAAAGCATTGTTGTTCAATTTCCTGGATCAATTAAGTTTGTTCCTTATTTGGAAAATAATCTTTTTTGTTTAATTAGTATTACTGGCAGTACCAAGTAGATATCAGTATTATCTTCCATTTTACAGATGAGGAAATTTGAAAAGATAAATTTCAATCAATTTTTCACCTCCAAAATGAATAATGAAAACATAGAATTGGATTGCTCAGTGGTGAAGCCTAGAAGTCATCTTTAGTTTATAAAATGTTACTGATAGTTCTCTACAGAATAAAGGGAATAATGGAAGAAAATGAGGGTGATAGAATTCTATTCTACTGTAAATAAATTTTATTGTAATTCTGTTCTATTCATTCTTTTGTAAATAAATAAGGTCTAGGTGAGAATCACAGAGATTTCTGAATCATAGAATAAGCAGTTTTTGATAAGGTAAAATTCTCTGTGATGAAAAATATTCAATTATTCTAATCAGTAAATGATTTTCCTCTAAAATGACAGATATTTTAAAATGATACGTTCAAGAATAATACAAAATAAATTATTTCCCCTATATTAACTTTATTTATTTTAGTATAAATGGCTGATTCTGAGATCTGCCAATTGTTGTCTTAAAATAACTAGAAAAAACATTATTATAGGGGAAAGACACATTCCTATGGTAAATCAACACTGTTCAATTTTTGGGAAGGGTTAAAAAGTTGTGGGGGTACATATGCTTTAAGAAAATTAATTTGCATGTTATAACTCTTTGTTCAAGCTCTATTCTAAGAGTGGAAAACTCCAAACATCGGCAAATAAATTTTAACTGGCAGATGGAGAAGAAGAGGTTGTATTTCTTTCTAAAAGTAAGAAAAAGTATCCACATCTGAGTGACACTTCAGTGCAATCTACTCAATAAATGGAGAGTAGAGCAGGTGCACAAGAAAATATAAGTTTCTACACTAGAGTATAGGTAGGTTAAGAAAGGAGAGATCGATCACACTGGAAATAGCAGAAACCAGGAACCACAATAAGCCTGGGACTCAAATGGCATAGGAAAACGTCAACTTGAACATATGGGGAAAATATGTATATAATGTAAAATGTCTTCAAGAAGACTAACTGAGAATAGAGAAATGAGATAAAGCAAGAAAGGGAGTGAATTTCCAGAGGACTAGAGCATAGAGATCTCCCATTTAACAGTGAGAAATGTACAGTACTAAAACCTGAAAGAGAAGACAGCTCAAGAGGAAATGGGGCAGAGACTGTAGTAAAAGGGAGTTTTTTACTCTGATACTACTACTACAAACTCTGAGCAGGGAAATCATCTTATCTTCTCTCACTAAAGTCAGTTTTCCCATCTTTGTTTTCCATGAGAATAAAGATAATTAAACTGCTTATCTCACAGATTTCTTGTGAGGGAAATGTGTTTTAAAACTTAAAGTGTGATACATTGTTGGTGGAACTAACAGATCCAACCATTCTGGAAAGCAATTTGGAACTATGCTCAAAAAGTTATCAAACTGCTTTGATCCAGCAGTGTTTCTACTGAGATTATATCCCAAAGAGATCTTAAAAATAAGGGGGAATCCATCATAGTTTAAAAAGGATATTAAGAACATTGCTAGCTAAGATGAAGTGTCTTAATGAAAGGTAACTGTAATACCTTGAAAAGAAAGGAAGAAGAAGAAAAGAAAAGAAAGGGGAGAAAAGAAGGAAGGAAGGGAAAGAGAAAAAGAAAAAAAAGAAAGAAAAAAGAAAGGCAAAGTATGAGTTCTAACTCTGTCAAGCACTCTACTAAGCACTAAAGATATAAACACAAATTGAGACAGTCTCTGCTCACAAAAAATTCACCCTCTAACTGGGGGAGCAAAGAAATTTTAGTTGCAAGGTAGATAGGAACCTAGGGACTGAAGCAAAATACATAATACAAAACTTTGATCTTGCAGAAAAAACAGCCAACAATGGCGACTAAAGGCATTTGGGAGAAAGGTACTTAAAAATATTGGTATGATAAATTTACTGATGTGTATCTCAACTATTTACATCTTAGTCTAAGTAACTAAGATCCAGTTTAATATATATTTGTCTCTATGGTCAATAAAATTTGAAGAGAATTCATATTGAATTCTCTCCACCTGGCCTTTAAAAGAGGTGGATTTCAACAGTGGTGACCAAACAGAGACAGAACTTCAAGCAAGGACAGAGCTTCTGTGGAAAAGTGCCCTCTTAGAAAAAAACACACGTGCACAATTCAGGTAAGAGGGGAATTAAACAATAAAAAGTGAGGATAAAATGGGAAAAAAGGTCAACACCAAAAGGCACTTTATCACTAGAAATAATATAGCATTAGAAATACTTTATCACCAGGCTGACACAAGGGGAAGATATCAGATATCAAATAAATATAGAATATAAGATATCAGATAACAACTAGAATAACAACTTCCTTATTATATAGGAATATATATAAGATAAAATTTATAAGATTGATTATTGTCCAGCTGATATCAATATAGTACACATTTTGAATTCAAAATAAGGCAAAATCAATTAGCAGGGATTGAAAATATTATCTGCAAGTATAAATTAGTTAAAGGAAAAGGACTGGGAGATCTTTCAATTTCTGTGTTCTTTATTTTGGAATATTTCTTCAACACTCAGAGACAGTTTCCTTAAACCCTTAAAGTAAATTCTTTACTTTTTTTAATTTAAATTTTAAAATTCTTATTTTAGGATGTAGTTTACAAGCATTGCCAAGGTTTAAGGTTATTCTAAATTTTTAAAAAAATATATATTCTTTGCTATGTCACTTCTCACCATGGTATTTTTTTCTTAAATAAATAGGAAAAAAATAGCACAGTATTAATAACACCTTACAAAAAATAGGAAAAGCATAAAAATAAAATTTAAAAATAAAAAATTTCAGGGTGGTGAAAGTTTTGAGGAGCACAGGAAAGGAGATATTCTGGATGCAATCTATCACTGATTTTAACCAATTCTAAAATGGAAATTGAAGGGTTTAATTTGGTTACCCTAAATGATTATCAGCAATTAGTGAGGGATACTGAATGGATAAAACTGTATTTGAAATTGGGAACACACAAATTGACAAGATTATTTCAAATTTTCCGAGGAGATCCTAATCCAAATTTAAAAAGAAATTTTACCAAGGAAGCTGGGATCAGTTGTAAACAATAAACGGAGCAATAAATTATTTAGCTAACCAGTCTCAGAAAGGACTTTCTGATTGCCCTCAGATGATGGCGTTATTGATTCAAAAACCTTTAAAAAGACTTTTGCAATTAACCAGAGACCTCCAACATATAGTTCATCAGCCAAACTCTAAAGATCTTTATTAGCTTCTGATAATGATTGGCAAGTTCTATTGACTAGGTACTAAGGTCCAATTGATAATATTTTTTAACTACTGATTTTGCAATTCATGACTAGGTATCAATGGATATTTCCAAGACTAACTAACAAAAGTTTGCTTCTTTATATATGTATTCCGCCTACTAATAGAACCTGGACTGTAGACATGCCTCAAATCCCCAAGAAAGCTGGGTTTGAGAGGTATGGTTTGAAAGAGGCCTATGCTTAAGATGACTCCAGAAATATAAAACCCCTTTTGCAAACCTAAAAAGACCCTTGTCTCTTTTCCTGTAAAAACCTTCCTTAGCATAAAAATAGCAATGAAAACCTTATTCAAGATCTCTGTCTCCTACACTACGCTTTAAACACTACTATTAAATATGTTTTTAATACCTTGCTTGAAGGTATTAAAGCAGGAGATATATGCAATTATTACTATACTGTATACTGAAAAATCTTAATATTTTTCAGATAGCAAAAGTGCCAGTCTTTGAAACAGCCCCAGTCCTGAACATCCTGCTGGTTAAAAGATTTCTTTAACAGTAAATTGTGTGTGTATGTGTGTGTGTAAAAGAATGGTTTGCTTATGCAAGTTATAATAACTGGATAAGATTATTTTTCCAAATTTATGGCATTAAATAAAGTTGGGACAATCCCCTTCTATGTCATTTTTGTCTGTGTCTATGTCTGTTTCTGCACAGATTATCTGTGTCATATTTGTTATGTAAGCTAGATTTTGTTGCCTGGAAAGAATCATAAGGCCACCAGCTAGAAAAAACAAAAACAAAAAGCCTCTATACTGTAGTTTGTATGCTGGAAAAATTTCCAAAAAGGTCTAACCTTTTTTTCTGTGAATTTAAAACCTCTGGCCAAAAGTTTAAAACATGCACAAAAATAAGGGTTAGAAAATAAAATTAAAATAACATCTTACAGATTCTCAAAAGTTTTGTTAGAAAAATGCCTTAGCAAAGTCTCAAAATTTTGAGAAAATTGATTATAGAATTAGGAAATAAGTCAAAAATAACAGCTGGGAAAATAGCAGTTTTTTATTAACTTTTCTTTGAATTCTATCTTGTCTGGAGTAATCTCCCGCTCCAGGTGGGAGTAAGAGTCAACTCTGAAAGGACTGCTTATGAGATTGTTATTACCCTTATCAACATTTCCTAACTTCTCTCATATGCTAAAGTATTGTAGGGAAAACTTCAATAGCAATGAACTCAAAGCCTTGCATAAAATTCCTGTCCAACAGAGTTTGGAGGTGGGAGTCAAACTCCACCATTCTCAGAATCCTGTCTCCAGACACCCCAGCATTCATAAAGATCTATCCAGCAATTGCTTGAGAAGAATCTGGGTACTCTTGGCAGCATCCAGCATGGCAGCATGGAATATGTAAGATACTCAACCTCTGTTTTTTGGCAAACTCACCATTCTTTATTTAAATTACCAAATCGTATTAGCTATGTAATTTATGGCAAATTAATTTATATCTGCCCAGTTTTCTGATTTGTAATATGGATTGTTGCTTAACAAAAAACAAATGCTATATGACGGCTAATTGCTTTATTGGATAAAAATTGTTTCATATTTTGATAACTCTATGGGTTTTTAGATGTAATCTATATACAATGCTAATGTTGAGATAATTTTTTGGGTGTGTAAATTAAATTAAGCAAATTCAATTAGGCCTCACTACTAAGACTAGGAAGATAGTGTAGAAGACCACAGATAGTGGAGGAACTCTGGGTGAGGTATAAGACCCTTCAGCCCAGAGGCAACTTGCTAACAATGTCTGGTTTGGCTCCCCAACTTCCCTAAGGGTTCTCAGCCTTCCTGAGAAATCAGGGGGTGGTGACAACCTGTGTTGTGATTGAAGCAGAGTAATATCAGGTGGCAAAGAGTGAGCTACATACAATAGCAAGTTGTTTATGTGGTCCCACATACACAGTATATACTTAGTGCATAAGCAGTGTTGCTTGGTTATATAAGGATATTAGGGTATATAAGGGTGAAAGAACTGGGAATAAATGGACTCCATATTTTAACCATTCATGGGAGTCTTACCTCTTCATTCCTCCACTAAGACAGTATGTTTTTTCACCCCAGTATGGGGGCTCTAGAAAGCACAATACATTTTGTCATTCCAACTTGGTGGCTCTAGAAAGCAGGACACAACAAGATAGTATATAGAATCTCTTTTTCTTTACTCCTCCTTCCCTACCCTGAAAAAGGGATAAGAGGGAGAGAAAGAAAATATACACAATGTAATGTAATTTATTTGAGATATGATGATAAAAGTAGTTTTAAAGGAACTTTAATGAAAGCCCATTAAAAGAATATACAAATTATAATCTATTTTCACTAAATTTAGGAAAATGGAAAAGCAGTTCACAGCTACTTAAAAACTGTCAAAAAATCAGCCCTTTTGAGTTATCTAGAATCAGACTTCTCAGGGCCCAGACACAAAAAAATTATATCTTAACTCTTTCTTAGCTCATCAAGGAAAAATGACTTGTGTAAAATTGGAAAATATTCAAATGGAAATTCAGTTTATCTGGAACATTTGATTGATATTCAGGAAATTTCATGGATTAAAATCAAATAAATCTCAAAAGTCTGTTTTAGTTCAACCAAAAAAAATGTGTGTAGATATCTACACACACACACACACACACAAACACACACACACACACACACACACACATCATCTTGTCTTCTCTCTAAACAAAAAAGTAAAATTATTTAAGGCAATGAAAATCATCTCTGAGAACTTCTCAGCTCAGCAGTTTGGAGCCAAAATAGATTTGACAACTATTAAGAAGGTGAAAAGCCTTGTTTATCCTGTTTCATATTATTTTGTAAATGTAAATTAAAGGTATGTTTCACTGCCACTAGAAAATTAATAGAAAAATTACTACAAAAACTATTGTGTTATTCTCAGGAAAAAATAAGAAATTGTTAACTAAGTTATTTGAAGCTATTGTCATCATGTTAAATCTAAATCTGATAATTAGCATATACAGCATAGCTCATCAAAATACTATGAAGGGTGGGGGTTGGGCAACAAAGAGCTCCGCTCCTTCCCTGGGGCCATTGTCCAATCTTTTAATTTTAAGCTTGTCAATTTTCTTAAACTTTCAGGATAAGTAAAGGCATCAGCCCTGAGAAAGAGGCCTGTTTAAGAGATATAGAAACATTATAAGAAGGAAAATATATACAAGAATTCCATAAGTGTGTTTAATGATCAATCCTTTGCACCAAGATAAGTTTAACATACAAAACAAGTTAAACAATTTTTATGTATCTAAGTTTTTAAAAAAGATAATTTATCTAGCCTTAAACGTGCAGTTAGTGGAATTTGATATTAGAAACAGAACCTCTTGGGACTGCAAATGATGTATTATTTTTGAGTTTTGAATTTGACTGCCTGATCATTAAGTCAGTAACCCATCACTTAAGAGAATTTTCATAAGCTACTCAGAGAAATGTGACCCTGAACAGATAAGAGTCTGTATTAAAAAGGAGTTGGGAGTTTTTGCTCAAAGAGAGATCCCTCTGACTCAGTTTCCCAGTTTTGTTTCTTTGTTTCCTACTTGGTCATTCCTAAGTCTGATTAAAGTAAAACCATTATAATTGGATATCAATCTAAACTAAGGAAGTTTTATTTTGTCATGTGGGTGCTCTCAGGCTAAGGCCTGAGGAATTGGTTTTGATGGTATTGTTATACCCCCATATTCTCCTTTTATGACAAATTCTTATGATAAGAGCAAATGATCGACACAAATTCAAATATATAATATCTTGTTTTCAATCTGAAAATATGTACTTGTTATATCTTAAATAACTTGGTGAATGAATATTTGGCCTAATCATCTATTTGTTATAGATATATGTAAATGTTTGGTGAAATAAATGCTTTATAAGTTTCCAAAATATTGTAAGAACAATTAACATCATTGACCATAAGAACGTACTGTTATCTTATTGTTCATTTGAAACTAAAACTGAAACATCTTTAAAATTGGTATATACTGTATTGTCCTGTGACACAAATATATTGCATTACCTGAAAAACTGCTGTCCAATCTACATTGGTCTCTTTGCATCTTACAGAATTCCTTGTGTACTTATCTTTCTATCTCAGATCATTCCTAACCTCTATTTGTTAGAATTATTTTGTATTCTAGATTTTGGTCATTTACAGCTGCAGTGGCCAACTTCAAGGAACTAAATCAACTACTGGATACTTCAATTAGCTCCAGCTAAAAGATGGGACTCTGCAAGTGTCATATCTATGCCCATTCTCAGCAAAAAGCAGTTTCAGGAGATGAAATCATCCCCATTGCCTTTGAGCCCTATTTGTTTAAAGGGAGGAA
Source organism: Sarcophilus harrisii (assembly GCF_902635505.1). Classification (NCBI taxonomy): domain Eukaryota; kingdom Metazoa; phylum Chordata; class Mammalia; order Dasyuromorphia; family Dasyuridae; genus Sarcophilus; species Sarcophilus harrisii. The sequence goes on along the minus strand of NC_045426.1, from coordinate 287,844,184 downwards.
TTGGAACTGAGTGGTGAATGGATCCCCAAATTACCCAGTGTCTGGATGGATCTCCTGTTATAATGTATTTGGAACTTAGAATGGCACAAATGTTCACATCTCAGATATGGAATTCCATGATGTTTTCAAGCCCCTCAGAGATATACTGTACAGCATATTTTAAAATAACCACAGATATTTCTAACTGCAGATAATGTTTTAAGGAATGGCACTAGAATTCAAATCATGAATATGTTAGAAGGATATATTGCAATGTCTTCTTATTCAAATGTTTTTCAAATTCTCTACTTATGGTGGTTATTATGGCACATCCATCCTATGTGATAATATCTAATAAATTTAATCACAGTTGATGCACGTCAGTAGGTAAACAGGTTTGAGACAACATCAAGGGAAATTAAAAAATAGTAGCAGTAAAAGAGATTTGTGGGATTACTCACTGTTGGAATTCTAGCAATTATTACAACTCTTGCTGTTTCAGTTACAGCTCTAACAAAATCTCTTTAGATTGCTCAATTCCCAGATAAATTAGCAAAAAATATATCAAACTTTTTAGAACAAATTAATATAGATTATGAGTTAAAACAAGAATTAAACAGTGGAACAATGATTAATATGGTTAGGGAATCACATAAACAAATTGGAGTCTCAATTACAGCTAACTTTTTAGCAAAAAACATGGCAAGAAGTAATGTCCATGGAATTGATCCTGGTAGTGTAGCTAACCAAATATGTGAGTGGTTAAAAAAGATAAAATCTGTAAATAATCTGACCTTTATGCCTTTGCATTTTGTTTCTCTTGCATGTTTTATTTTGCTACTGACTGACTTAGCCCCTTGTGCTTTTAAGCATGTTCTGGAACCATTCTCAATTATGAGAACTGAAGTCCATAGACTTCATCTTTTTAAATAAGAACCTGTAATTGTAGAGGGCCAGGAAGAAGAATCCATTCCAGGTCTTGAATCTTATAGTAACTTGGCTCATCAATCTCCTTTTTCTTATTGAATAACAAAGACATACTTATTAATGATCAGGAACCTAGGTACTGAAGCGAAATGCAAAAACTACTATACAATGGCTCAAAGGCTTACCTTTGATCTTAGAACAGGAAAAACAGCCCACAAAAGAGATATTTGGGAGAAAGGTACTTGAAGACATTGGTATGATAAGTTTACTCTGATATGTACCTCAACTATTTACATCTCTAAGTAACCAAGATCTGGGCTTAATCATTTACATCTCAGTAGATTGTGTTTGTTAGATTTTTATATCAACCCTATAAGCATTGGAGGCATGTATATTTGTCTCTTTGATCAATAAAATTTAAAGACTTCATACTGAATTCTCTCTGCCTGGCTCCTGCATATCATCATATCCTCAGATTCACTACTGGAGCTGCACTTCAACAAGCAAGATAAATAATTTAATGTACACTTTAAAATCACCTCATCTCTATCTGAAAGTGAAGCCCTACCTCTTCTCCCTTGACAATTATAAGGCCAGATAAATAACACTATATAAGGCCAGAAATAATACTATATATAATAAGTAGTAGTTTAAACACTAGATAAAAACCAAATTTCAAAGTTGTATCTCTAATGTATAGTAGGAGCTTCCTACAGATGAAATCAGAGGCCCAAATCTCTTCAAACTCCCTTACTCTCAATGCCCCCCATCCCGCAGATGTTACATATAGCGCTTTAAGGTTTTAAATAATCCCAAAATAAGTATCAGAGCTGGATTTTGAACCTCTTTTTCTTCTGATTCCAAGTCCATCAAACTGGGTTATATGTTTTTCCACTATGCCAAGTTACATCTATTTAGCTCCTATTATATGCAAAACTCCATGCTAGATGAAAGCAATAAAAAAAAAAAAAGATTAAGAAGATGTGATTTTTTTTATTCTCATAGATTTTGAAAACCTAGTGAATTCCAGGGTTATTTTAATATACAACTAGTGACAAAAACAAATTATAGTATATTTGTGATGTTCTTCTTTAAAATATAATGATTCTCTCTGGGAGTAGGTTTCTTGGGGAGGTTTTCTGGAGGCAGCCTTAGTTTTAGCTAAAAGTAATAATTACCCAAATGCAGACAGGTCCTAAAAGTTCAAATCTTTTATTGTGTCCTTCAATATAGCCCGATTAGCTTTCTTAGAGGCCTCTCTCTCCTTGGTTCTAAGAGCTCTTGCAACTTTGTCCTTTGCTTTTGCCTCTGCTTCCTTCAGCCTCCAGCCAGCACCAAGGTGGAAGATGGAATGAATCTCTCTTGCCTCCAAGAGAGGGCTTCTGGCTCTCAATCTCCCAGAGTGCTCCTTCCGAGTCTTGTCTCCTTGCCTGGGGCTGGGCAGCTTTCTGGAGAGCTTTTCAGACCAGCCTTGGTCTCAGTGGGAGAAGTGCAGGAGGCCAGCCACCATTCCAAATATCTCCAGCCAGCACCAACGTGAAAGTTGGAATGAATCTGGCTTGCCTCCAAGAGAGGGCTTCTGGCTCTCCCAGAGTCCTCTGTGTCTGTCCCAGAGTGCTCTCTGGCCCTAAGAGCTTCTTGCTTATATGAACTCTCTAAAGGTATGAACACAAGCATTTTTTCTACTAGTTCTACTTAGTACCTTGTTTCAAGTTCTGGCCCATAACACCTCCTTGTAAGATCAGATCAATCATACTGAACCATGCCAAATTAGATAATTATTGTCTCTATCAACTCTAATGAGTTAATACTTTGTAAGGATTCCAACATCTCCCGCTTTCTTTTGTTTTAGAACATAAGGTGGTCATGACCTCCCTGACTTCTCAAGGAGGTGAGAACCCCAAAAAGAAGGTGATCATGCCTTCCCTGACTGCTCAAAAGAAAAATTGAAAATACCAAAAAAAGAAGGTGGTCATGCTCTCCCTGACATCTCAGGAAAGGAGATGAAAACACCAAAGGAAATAGGAAATCAAATCAGATTAGCGGGTTTCTGAAGGGGCTCACTTGAAACAGGTACACATAAATCCATCACTTTGGGAGGCATTACACATAATTACATAAATACATAAGCACATAGCAATATAACACAGACTAGTAGTAATGTAACAAATAACATTAATCGATATGAGAATTTATACATGTCCATAAGTCCTAGAAGTAGTCCAAAAGAAATCCATTGTCCATTAGTTCGTGTGCCAGGAATCCAATAATTCTTGTAAGCTTTGGAATTCTGCAGTAGTCTCATCAACAATTTTTCATCTCAAGGGATCCAATGATTCCTGCTGGTTTTTGTTTATCTTGTGTTAGGGAATCCAATGATTCCTGAAGATTTCAAAGCTCCTTCAACAGTCTCACTGTCAGCCATGCTCTTTCAGTGTCAGATGTTACTTAAATCTTCTTTGTTTTGAAGTTTTTCTGCTTTTCTTTTTCTCTCTGATGGACAAGGCGAATATGGCTTATTGGAATCCATCTGATTTCTTCTCCACCTGTAGAGATACAAGCAAACCCCCTTTCCCCAAGCAGTTAACCTATCTGGTCCCTTCCATTCACCACTTTCTGGATCTCTCCACATCACCTGGTGATTATCTAAAGATACGGGAGCTGCTCGCACTAGACACTGACCTTCTGGTGGGTTATAAAACCTATCTGCTGGATTGGCTAAGATGACAGGAAAAAATGATGATGATTGTGGGAGGGGATGCGGGAAAACTGGGACATTGATGCATTGTTGGTGGAGTTGTGAACGAATCCAACCATTTTGGAGAGTAGTTTGGAACTATGCTCAAAAAGTTATCAAACTGTGCATACCCTTTGATCCAGCAGTGTCACTATTGGGCTTATATCCCAAAGAGATTATAAAGAAGGGAAAGGGACCTGTATGTGCACGAATGTTTGTGGCAGCCCTCTTTGTAGTGGCTAGAAACTGGAAACTGAATGGATGCCCATCAGTTGGAGAATGGCTGAATAAATTGTGGTATATGAATATTATGGAATATTATTGTTCTGTAAGAAATGACCAACAGATGATTTCAGAAAGGCCTGGAGAGACTTACACGAAATGATGCTGAGTGAAATGAGCAGGACCAGGAGATCATTATATACTTCAATAACAATACTAGATGATGACCAGTTCTGATGGACCTGGCCATCCTCAGCAAGGAGATCAACCAAATCATTCCCAATGGAGCAGTAATGAACTGAACCAGCTACGCCCAGAGAAAGAACTCTGGGTGATGACTAAAAACCATTACATTGAACTCCCCCCAATCCCTATCTTTATGCCCACTTGCATTTTTGATTTCCTTCACAAGCTAATTGTACAATATTTCAGAGTCTGATTCTTTTTGTACAGCAAAATAACAGTTTGGTCATGTATACTTATTGTGTATCTAATTTATATTTTAATATATTTAACATCTACTGGTCATCCTGCCATCTGGGGGAGAGGGTGGGAGGTAAGAGGTGAAAAATTGGAACAAGAGGTTTGGCAATTGTTAATGCTGTAAAGTTACCCATGCATATAACCTGTAAATAAAAGGCTATTAAAAAAAAAAAAAACTATCTGCTGGAGCCAGTGCATCTTTATCAAAAATTTAAAAATTAATGGTATAGAGAACTAAATTTAGAACTTCTCTAGGGTTACCCGTGGCTCCCCCTTTCTTTTGTTTTTGGAGGAGTGTCTTACTGTCTCTGTTTCTTCTTTCTACAACTGCTTGACCTTGAGGATTAAAGGGTATGCCAGTGGTGTGTAAAATCTTATACTGTGCGCAAAAGTGTTCAAAATGTTTGGAAGTATATGCAGGACCATTATCTTTTTTATTTCTTGTGGCACACCCATGCTTGGATGTGCTTGGATGAGGAATTCAGAGACCACTCGGGCTGTCTCTTTTGCTGTTGGTATTGCAAAAGTGAATCCTGAAAAGGTATCTACCACAACGTGGATGAAAGACAGATGATCAAAAGATTTATAATGGGTCACATCCATTTGCCACATTTTATTGGGTCTCAAACCATGAGGATTCTTCCATGGAGGGAGCGAGCGTAGGAAGGTGGAAAGGAAGGCAAGCTTTTTACTACGCTCCTAGCTTCCTCTTTTGTTATCCCAAATTGTAAACGTAAAGGTCAAGCAGCCTGATAGTATTTAAAATGGGATTCCTGGGCCTCCTGAAATAAAGGAGTACTAGCTAACATAGTTAAAAGGCTATCTGCCTTTCAATTTCCATCAAAAATAGGACCTGGAAGTCCACTATGTGAGTGGACATGTAAGATATAAATCTTACCTGGATACTTTCTCATTTGCTCTTGAAGTTCCTTAAAGAGCTGATATATATTAGAAGCTGCAAATTTTATTTGGGCTGTGGCAATTCTTTGTACCACACCTAATGAATAGGTTGAATCAGATATTATATTTACATCTCCTGAGAGCTAGCATGATTGCATATAATTCGTTCTGCTGAGTGGACTGAAACGGAGTTCTAACTACTCTCTTTATGGTTAAATCATGAAAGTATACAGCACAAATATTTTGTTTGGATGCATCTGTAAAGATAGTTGGTCCTTTAAGAGGAACGTTAGAAACCTTTTCCTCAAAAATCCATCGTCAATTATGTAATAGTCTGGTTATCTTTAATGGAGAATCATGTGCAAAATTTGGAGCCGTGGTCAATAAAATTTGCCACTCTGGGATGGTCTCACAGCATACATTAATTTGTGCGTTAGTATAAAATGTGGATATTTTGTCAGGTCTTATGCCAGATAATTGCACTGCTCGCTTAATAGCCTTTAATAAAATTTTACCATAAGCACCGGGTAAGGAGTAAGGCTTTGTTCTGGTTGTGCTGGGAAGTTCACCCACTCAATCACACTGTATGCTTGATGAAGGACTGCTGTGGGTGCCTCTTTCATAGCAAAAACGGATATTTCCAAGGGTTTTTGAGTTACTCTTTCAACCACATTGGATAAAGCCAGTTCAACTTCTCTCAAAGCCTCTCGCGCTTCTTTTGTAAGATGGCATGGTGAATTTAAAGCAGTGTCTCCCTTTAAAATGTCATACAGAGGTTGCAATTGATTGGTAGTTAAACCTAACACTGGATGCATCCTTTGGATATCTCCTATTCATTTTTGGAAATCATTTAAGGTGTTCAACTTCTCTGTTCTTAAAGAAAGCTTTTGTACTGTAAGTGCCTTAGGATATACTTCATATCCTAAATATTGAAAAGGAGCATGCCTTTGAATTTTTTCTGTAGCTATATGAAGTTTGTAGTTTCTTAGTGTATCTATGGTATTTTGTAGACATGCTTCTAACATTTGTTCCTCAGGTACCCACCCCAAAATATCACCCATATAATGTAACAATATTACTTTTGGAAATGCTTTTCTTACTGCAGTAAGAGCAGCAGCAACATCCATTTGGCACATAGTAGGGCTATTTTTCATTCCCTGTGGCAAAACTGTCCATTCTTATCTTTTATAAGGCTAAGCTAAATTAACACTGGGCACTGAAAAGGCAAATCTTTTCATATCCTTCTCATCTAGAGGGATAAAATAGAAACAATCCTTGATGTCTATAACCCAAAGAGGCCATTCTATAGGCAACTGAGTAGGAGATGGAAGTCCAGGCTGAAGAGTTCCCATAGTTTCCATCTGTTCATTTACCTTTCTTAAATCAGTCAACATCCTCCATTTTCCAGATTTCTTTTTTATAATAAATACTGGGGAATTCCAAGGATGTAGAGAAGGTTGTAAGTGTCTTTGGTCAAGTTGCTCTTACCCTATATCTACTAAGGCTTGAATTTTATCTCTTGTTAAGGGACACTGGTCTATCAGTTTTCCACTGAATAGGAACCAGTGAGAGTGCTGGCAGGCCTTCAACAGCAGTCCTGGCTAAAAAGCCTAAGTACTTAATTGCAATCCTATCTGCTGTAAAATGTCTCTTCCCCACAAATTGATGGGGATTTTTTCAACCACAAAAGGAGTAAAACTCCTGTTTCATTTTCAAATGTCCATCTCATAGGGGCAGCACTAACTTCTGCTGCTATTGATCCTCCTACACCAGACATGTAGGCGTCTGCTTTAATCTTTGGCCAGTGACTGGGCTAGCTGGCACCTCTAATGACAGTACGATCTGCACCCGTGTCTACCAATCCTTTTAATGGTATTCCGTTCACATAAATAGTGAGCATAGGTCGGTCATCTGTCACAGCTGCAGTCCAAAATATTCCTGGACTCTGCTGCTTGAAGTCAGAATCTGGGCAACTATCATCAGATTGTCTATTAGGGGTATGTAACAGTAAGCCTGATGCTACTGCTTCTCCTGGTTGATAAATCACAGGTTGTCTACATGTATTAGTGACTGGGATATTAGCTACAAATTCTCCAGTTTCCCACATCACTGTGTGGATAGCCACTGTTTTGTAAGCACTCTCAGGACGTGAAAAGGTCAAGCCTATTGTACCTGGAGGCAAGGGATCCATAGGCTGGACAGGAACAGATTTCACCTCTCCAGGGGATATTTCAGTAGTCTCTACAGCATACAACTCTGTTTTTCCTAACTGCAATCCCCTCTTTTCCTCTCTGATTGCCTTTTGGCTGATTGATCATATCTTACTATTGAATTTCTAAAGACTCTCTGGGTATAACCTCAGCTGCTCTCTTGCCCACCTGGGGTCCTGAAGCTGGGCCCTGCCTCTCATTTCCCTGAGTCATTCTACATTCTGAGGCCCAGTGAAAGCCTCGGTTGCATTTTGGACATGGGGTTTTGGGTTTTATTCCCTTACCCTATCCTCTCACTCTATCTCCATATCTACAATGAACTCTCAAATGTCCAACTTTTCCACATTGAAAACATCGACGAGTTTCTCTAGAAGTCCCTTGCCAAGAGGGACCCTGTCTTTGCATGTTCGTCATAGTTTGGGCATAATAAGCATTTGTGCCCACTGTGGCCCAGTGCCGTATGGTCTCCTCTAAAGGAGCATCTTTGTCTAGTCCCCATATAATTCTTTTGCAAACTTCATTGGCATTTTCCTTAGCCAAATGTCTGGTCATTATTTCTGTTGCTGTATTGTCTCCAATGGTTCTTATTACAGCTGTTTGCAAACATCCCACAAAATCAGCAAAAGGGTCATTGGGACCTTGCTCTATTTTTGTGAAGGCTTTACATCCATCTTTCTGTCCAGGGAGAGAACACCAAGCTTTTATTGCAGCCTTAGAAATTTGCTCATACACTGCTATGGGATAATAAATCTGTTCTGAATTCTCTCCATACTGACCTTCACCAGCTAGTTGGTCAAAAGTGACTTGTCCAATAGCTCCTGTTTGCCTATTGCGTTGGGCTTGAATCCTACATAATTCATGAAACTCCAAAAGCCACAATAAATTTTGTCTAGGTTCTAAACATGTCTTTGCTATGGATTTCCAATCATTCAGAGTTAAGATTTCATAAGACAAATTATCTAGTAACAGCTTGCCATAAGAAGATGTAGCCCCATAAAGAATGCAGCCCTTTTTCAAATCTTTAATTTTTTCCAAATTAAAAGGAGTGTATTTTCTTTCTTTTTGACCTGAAGAATCAAGCTTTTCAATCACAGGATATGCATTTATAAAATCAGATCTATCTTCTCCTTCATTTTTTGCCTGAATTAATGCTTTTTTTTAATCTTGTCATATTCTGCTTCACAGGAGAAGCTGATTGTGTTTTTTGCCTCTCTCCCTCCCTTTTCTTCCTCCACCCATGAAGGGTTAATTGAGGGGGGAGGGTCATGAGATGTGAAATGATCTAATTTCTCCTGCTGTGAAGTATCACACTCAGAATCGTATTTAACTCCATTCTTATCTGATTCTTCCTGCTTTTCACCTAGTTTAGTTGGCACCTACCCTTCTTGCCCTTTCTTCTTTTTCCTTATTTTAACACTTAAATAATTTCTTATAGCCAGTTGTATTAAATTGTATGTATTAAGTATATTTTGGAAATTGAGTTTGGATTAGATCTGTAGTATTCACCCAGTTTTTCTCCTATTAATTTCCACTCGTCTAGATCCAATTCTTTTTCCATAGAGAACCAAGGACATATGTGCTTTATAGTTTCTAAAAGTTCAGTGATCTGCTCCAAAATTATAATCAAACTTTGGCTTTCCATAACCTTGACAATGCTCCCTAAATATTTTCCTTGAATAGAAAGAGAAGGCTGTTTTCTAAATATCTGTCCCATATTAGCTGAATTCTACTTTAACTCTTTTAACAAACTTTCTTTGTTGTACTCACCCTAATTTCTGGGTCAAGAAGATTTTTCCACTGGATTCAAGATCAGAGGCTTTTCCACTGAAATCAGGATTGGAGGCTTTTCCACTGAAATCCACTGGGGGCCTGTCAGTCCCATGTTAAGGGCACCAAAATGTACTGTTCTTCTCTAAAATATAATGGTTCTCTCTGGGAGCAGGTTTCTCAGGGAGGTTTTTCTGAAGGCAGCCTTAGTTTCAGCTAAAAGTAATAATCACCCAAATGCAGCCAGGTGCTAAAAGTTCAAATCTTTTATTGTGTCCTTCAATATAGCCCAATTAGTTTTCTTAGAGGCCTCTTTCTCTTTGGTTCTAAGAGCTCTTGCAGCTTTGTCCTTTGCTTCTGCCTCTGCTTCCTTCAGCCTCCAGCCAACACCAAGGTGGAAGATGGAATGAATCTCTCTTGCCTCCAAAAGAGGGCTTCTGGCTCACAGTCTCCCAGAGTGCTCCTTCCAAGTCTTGTCTTCTTGCCTGGGGCTGGGCAGCTTTCTGGAGAGCCTTTCAGACCAGCCTTGGTCTCAATGGGGGAAGTGCAGAAGGCCAGTCACCATTCCAAATATCTCCAGCCAGCACCAAGGTGAACGTTGGAATGAATCTGTCTTGTCTCCGAGAGAGGGCTTCTGGCTCTCCCAGAGTGCTCCGTGTCTGTCCCAGAGTGCCTCTGTGTCTGTCCCAGAGTGACTCTGGCCCTAAGAGCTTCTTGCTTATATGAGCTCTCTAAAGGTGTGAGCACAAGCATTGCTTCTATCAGTTCTACTTAGTACCTTGTTTCAAGTTCTGGCCCATAACATCTCCTTGTAAGATCAGATCAATCATACTGAACCATGCTAAATTTAGATAATTATTGTCTCTATCAACTCTAATGAGTTAACATTTTGTAAAGATTCCAACATATATTATTTGAAGGGTTAGAATCAGAAGGGTTCAACTTCACTTGTTAATTTTATATTTTAAAGTAAAACAAAAATTGCTTAGTAGTTGATAGTCAAACAATTCTAAATAAAAATTAAATTGCACTTATTCTCATGACAACTATTATGCTTCATGTGCTTTCACTTAAGGCAACCAGTGAAAATAACAGAACTTTCATCTTATCCAAAAACAAAAAAAAAATGAATGTCTTCAGCCTTGAAAGTTTAGTAAATAGAGCTATCAGATATATGTGAATAGCTATGTATTCATACAAACATACATATTTCACAACTATGTAATAATATGTAAATGCTAATATTCATGTGTATATACATATATATGTATACATGCATATGCATACACATAACCACACATGTACACACACATGTGTGTGTTACTATAGAAGTGACAGTGCTACTCAGTTTATGAGCATCAAAATTGTTGCTATATTATAATGACCTTTCACTCCCTCCAACCTCATATTGATGTCCAATATTGCCTAACTGTGGTATGATTTCCACCAGGGCAGGGATAGTTCAAATCCTACCTTAGATACTTAATAGCTTTGTTATACTTGGAAAATCACTTATCCTTTCTCAACCTCAATCTTGTCATCCATAAAATAAGGGCAATAATTTACAGAGAAAATGTGAGGATCAAGTAAGAAAATATAGTTCAATTGTTTTGCAATCCTTAAAGTGCTTTGTAAGCAATAGCTATTATTATTATTATACTGTTTAAACAGTATAATAATTTCCAGTTCTCTGCATACAGTAGGCACTTATTAAATGTGTGCTATTATTGTTATTTCACTTTTGTTTTAGAAAAAGCAAAATTTACTTAATCTTAATCAGCCATTGTATTTTAAGTCCCTAGGATGTAAAGACTAATATAAAACAATTCAAGGAACTTACATAGGAATATACTGTGTATATACATGAATATAAATATTAAGTGACTTGAGAAGAATGAAACTAATTGCTAGCAAATATCAGAAAAGTTCCCTTTAGAAGGTAGTTCTTAAACTGAGCCTTGAAGGAAAATTGGTATTTCTTAGAAGCGTTAAAGAAATAAATTCAATTTTGCTAATATATCTATATCTATATCTATCTATCTATCTATTTATCTATAGAGAGAGAGAGAGAGAGAGAGAGAGAGAGAGAGAAAGAACACACTTAGTTGTAGAGTCAGAGGACTTGCATTTAAATCTTGCCTTTGATGCTTTCTATTTATATAATCTTGGTAAGCCAAGTAGCCATCCAGAACCTGCTTCCTCATCTGTAAAATGCAAAGGTTAGATTATATGGCCTCTAAGGTCTATTCTGGCTCTGGCTCTATGATTCTATGAAGTAAAGGGGAGGAGAATGAACCTTAATAACTCTGACAAAGAATTGAAAGCTGCCTCTCCCCCTCCCTGCCTAAGGGGAAAGGACTGAGTGAAAGGGAAAGAGAAATGAATGTTATATTAGTTATATTAAGCACTTTCCACATATTACATAGTTTCTTATTCTAGAGTATAGAAGCAAAGGAAAATATGCAACACAATTATTGTCCCCAGAAGTTATTGTACAATGGAAAAAAATCTTGAATTTAGAATTTAAAAAGAGCCTTGGCTCCACAACTAATTAACTGCTTGATCTTGGACAAATCACTTAATGTCTGAGTCTTTAGTTTCTATGACAGTTACACAGGGATGGCACTTGTCCTGTCTACCTTACAAAGTTGTTGAAAGGACAAAATAATATTGTATGCAATTTGCTTTGCAAACCCCAAAGTGTTATCTAGATATAAGAAGCATTCTAGTACAGTGGAGAACACTTAGTTGTAGAGTCAGAGGACTTGCATTTAAATCTTGCCTTTGATGCTTTCTATTTATATAATCTTGGTAAGCCAAGTAGCCATCCAGAACCTGTTTCCTCATCTGTAAAATGCAAAGGTTAGATTATATGGTCTCTAAGGTCTATTCTGGCTCTGGCTCTATGATTCTATGAAGTAAAGGGGAGGAGAATGAACCTTAATAACTCTGACAAAGAATTGAAAGCTGCCTCTCCCCCTCCCTGCCCAAGGGGAAAGGACTGAGTGAAAGGGAAGGAGAAATGAATGTTATATTAGTTATATTAAGCACTTTCCACATATTACATAGTTTCTTATTCTAGAGTATAGAAGCAAAGGAAAATATGTAACACAATTATTGTCCCCAGAAGTTCATTAGCATTTTACTAAAAAATGTTATTTTTACTGGGAAAAATCTTTACATGGTTGTGCAGTTGCATTATTTAAAACAATCCATTTTTTAAAAATGACAAATGGAGGAAATGGGAGATACATTTGTAGATTTAACTAAGTTGCACATTTTTAAAGACATTTTTAATAAAATATTGATTTCTTCCCCACAACTTATAGCCATACATACTGCGACATTTTTCTAGTGGAAAACTCATTTAGTTTTAGCACCTAACAAATTTATTATGACATTAGCAAGAATTTTCCATTTTCTGTACACCGTTATCTGAAAATCATAATTTCCTGATGCTTCTCACTTATTATATGCCTTTAGCCAATTCACTTTTGGGTCTTCATGTGCAAAATGAGAAAAATGAACTCAAAAGTTTGTCCTTCTTAGTCCTAACACACTTTCTTTAGGACCACTGTCCTAATGTTAATGATATTAAGTCCAAAAATTGAAAAAAGTAAAATATCAATGAATAAAAAGCTAGATGCAGCTATACAGCTGGAATATTCAAGCGAATGGGTTTTTATAGTGTCTGAAGACAATGTGAAATTTTAAAAGATCACACATATAAAGTAAATGTAATAATTAATGGAAACATCTTTTGCTAAAAAAAAAAAACAAAAACATTAAAGGAATATGTTAGGCTTATAAAAGATTCCCTTATGTTTAAGAATACTTGCTCTCAATAATGCTTGCATATTTTAATGAAAATAAATTTCCAAGTAATCCTATAATATTATCTCTATTTTATTTCTACTATTTAATGAAAGGTTGTTAACTAGTTAGTTAACTAGATCTGTTAACTCAGATATCAACAAATAGGTGGGAAAATTGAGGATATAGATAACAAAAGGATGTTAGGTGAAATCACTACCCATGGCCTCTTCTCATTCCCCTTGACATATCCACTATGTGCTAGTCTAGAGTTAGTTAATAAATATCTAACCTATGTCAAACTGTGTATACCCTTTGATCCAGCAGTGTTTATGGGTTTATATCCCAGAGATCTTAAAGAAGGGAAAGGGACCCATGTGTGCAAAAATGTATGTGGAAGACCTTTTTGTAGTAGCTAGAAATTGGAAACTGAATGGATGCCCATCAATTGGAGAATATGGCTGAACAAATTGTGGTATGTAAATGTTATGGAATATTATTGTTCTGTAAGAAATGACCAGCAGGATGATTTCAGAAAAGCCTGGAGAGATTTACATGAACTGATGCTAAATGAAATGAACAGAACCAGGAGATCATTATACACTTCAACAATAATACTATATGATGATCAATTCTGATGGACATGGCTCTCTTCAATAATGAGATGATTCAAACCAGTTCCAATTGTTCAATAATGAAGAGAATCAGCTACACCCAGAGAGAGAACTCTGGGAAATGAGTGTGGACCACAGCATAGCATTTCCACTCTCTGTTGTTTGCTTGCATTTTTGTTTTCCTTCTCAGTTTTTTTTTTTTTTTTTTTTTTTTTTTTTTTTTTTTACTTTCTTTCCAGATCTGATTTTTCTTGTGCAGCAACATAACTGTATAAATATGTAAACATGTTGTATTTAACATATACTTTAACATAAAAATAAATAGCTAACCTATTAACTGTTATGACAGAAGACTCTGGGTCCACACTTTTCTTTCCAAAAGTCCTACCAAGATTTCCAAGTACTAACTCTACCAGAGTAGAGATTTGCTCAATGAGTTTCCTCCTCCTAGATTCTTTTCCTGCCATTCTTATTCTTACCCCAAATCCTATTCTCTTTATTTTCCATAATTACTTGTTTTATGCAGTTTCTAGCACATGAAATGTTGTGCTAATCAATATTCAGTGTATCCATCACTTTGTGCCTGGTACATGGAAGGCCTAAATTAAAGTTTGTTGACTTAATTTAATGTTTTCTTAGAATAACTCATCAATTCTCAGGATCTAGAAGATCTGTGTTTACTATGTTATTTCTAGTCCTGTACAGTGTGTATACAATGTATAGTCCATGATTTTCTATAAAATTAAATCTCTTTTATATAAATGAATGATGAAAGAGATGCTACAAATGTATCAGCCTCTTATTTTTTTTCATTAATACAATTTTTCTCCTACTGCCCTTGTGCTACATTAGATGCTATGAGAAAATTGCTAAATTAATAATTTTTCACAATAATGATGCAAAATAGTGATTGTTCAAGGTCTGATGCTTTTAAGAAATTAGTCAATAGGAATTTGTCGATCAAATTCCAGTACTTGGAGGAAGAAAATACTAGTAATTCGGAAGTTGAAAGGATAAAGCAAAAATCACTTAGAAGGTGATATTTAAGTTGTTCAGTCAAGTCTGAGTCTCATGAAACTTCATGGAGTTTTCTTGGCAAAGATACTATAGCTGTTTGCCATTTCCTTCTCTAGCTCATTTGACAAATGAGGAAATTGAGGCAAACAAGCCTAAGAGATTTGCCCAGAATTACACAACTAGTGTCTGAGACCAAATTTGAATTTGGGAAGATGAATCTTCCCGACTTTAGGTTGAGTACTTTATCACTTTGCCACCTAGCTGGCCCTGAGACTTAAATAACAACAAAAAAGAATTCTTAAAGGCCTGCAAATAGAAGACAGGCAGCCATTCTAGTAATGGAGATAATTATTAAAAGACTTTTTTATCATTATTAAATAATAATATTAAATTATTGCTAAACTTATTAAAACAAATAATATTTTCTTTTTTACAAGTAGCTTTCTATTTTTTCTATTGTTTTATTTTTTCTGGTTATACATGTATATTAACTTTTTAAATATCCATACATTTCTTTATGAGTCATGTTGGGAAAGACAATTCAGAACAAAAGAGAAAAATCACAAGAGAAAAAAATAACAGAAAAAATTTGAACACAGCATATGCTGATTCACATTCAATTTCCATAGTTTTCTTTCTGGATGCAGATGGTTTTTTTTATCCAAAGTTCATTAGGATTGTCTTGGATCAATTCTTTCATAGTTGATAACTGTACAATTTTGCTTTTATTGTGTACTCTGTATTCCTGGTTCTGTTTATTTCGTTCAGCATCAGTTCATGTAAATCTTTCCAGGTCTTTCTAAAAATCAGCCTGTTGATCATTTCTTATAGAAACAATAATATTCCTACATTCATATTCCACAACTTATGGGCATCCACTCAGTTTCAGTTCCTTGCCAAAACACACACACACACACACACACACACACACACACACACAAAGCAGTTGCACTAAATCCTCAGCCTTACTTTTTCTTTCATCATCAAAGACCAGTGACAAGACAAAAGCCAAGAAAATTTGTGATGACCTGAGATACAGTGGGTGACCTTGACTTCTTTGATGTCTGACCAAGTTCTAAGTATTTCACAATACCTGCTTCAGGTACCTTCATGGCCATTGGAACAAACTGTTTCCATTTGTCCATTTTGAGAGGAAAACCTTCACATCTGTGGGATAGACAACCTTCTATCCTCCCCACCAACAACTAACTGATGACTTTGAACCAGTCAGTTACTCGTAAACTGGCTGAGTCTGTCTGCTGAGACTATTTACCAAGTTGTAGTCACTGTGCATGCTACAGCTTTCACAGGTCAGAGCTGAGTGCTAGATAGACAACAAAGGTGGATGAGCAGCTCAGAATGGGATAAACTGAATGAAGACCTCTCATAAGAATGTCCCCTTGAGACCTATATGTGCCAAAATGATTGTGGCAGCCCTTTTTTGTGGTGGCTAGAAACTGGAAAATGAATGGATGCCCATCACTTGAAGAATGGTTAGGTAAATTGTAGTATATGAATGTTATGGAATATTATTGTTCTGTAAGAAATGACCAGATGAATACAGAGAGGGTTAGAGAAACTTACATGAACTGATGCTAAGTGAAATGAGCAGATCCAGGAGATCATTATACACTTCAACAACAATACTGTATGAGGATGTATTTTGATAGAAGTGGATTTCTTTGACAAAGAGAAGATCTAACTCAGTTTCAATTGATTAATGATGGACAGAAGCAGCTACACCCAAAGAAAGAACACTGGGAAATGAATGTAAACTGTTTGCATTTTTGGTTTTTTTTCCCCTGGGGTTATTTTTACCTTCTGAATCCAATTCTTCCTGTGCAACAAGAGATCTGTTCAATTCTGCACACATATATTATATCTAGGATATACTATGACATATTTAATATGCACAGGACTGCTTGTCATCTGAGGGGGGTGGGGGGGGGTGAAGGAAGGGAGGGGAAAAGTCAGAACAGAAGTGAGTGCAAGGGGTAATGTTGTAAAAAATTACCCAGGCATGGGTTCTGTCAATAAAAAGTTATAATTATTCAAAAAAAAAAAAAAAGTGCCCTAATGGTGACTTGAGAGTTTGCAATAACAAATTGAGTTATAGGGATATGTAAAAAATAAATTATATCTGAAATATGTGTAATATGTTTAAGGATAAGGTATTGAGATGTCCCTGATTCCAAAATATTCAAGTTAGGTTTTACTGAAATGACACCAATGGGAAAAATGAGATTTACTCATTATAGTGGACCATTTGATAGGATGGGTGGAAGCTTTCCCCTGAGCTCTGCTGCCTCAAGAGGGGTTAATGGAATAACATTGGAACAAATTGTACCTAAGTGTGGATTGGTGGAGATGAATGATTCTGATAATGGAACATACTTTACTTATAAGGTTTTATAAGAAATAATGGGGAAGAACTGCAAATTGAGTGGCAATATACACCTGAGCATCTGTCTTCACCAGGGAAAGAATGAATCAGGGTCTTACAAATAGATTGCTAAATTGGAGACTAGTTGGAGACTAGATTGCCTTAGACCAAATGTTTGTCTATTGTTTTGTTAAAGAATAGAACTATCTCTAGAAGTGATCTGGGACTTTCATCTTAAGAGATTGGTTTATTTTATTTGGGAGGAGAAAAGGAAAGACCCTTTTTCAAAACAAAGGGATAAGGTTTTTAAGGAATTATATATTGGCAATATTCTCATCCCTTTCAGTCCTTAGTGAACGAGATGAGATCTTTCAAGACAGTTGTGAAAATTGAGTAAGGCTTCATCTATTTCAAAGTTTGAGTAGGCCTGAAGGACTTTAAGCATCAAGTCAAAGGCATACTTAAGTTCCCTCCCTTGCTATCCCCTAAGGGCATACTTAAATCCCCTTGTTATCCTCCTATGACATCAGTGTCTTTCTGTTAGGTCAAATATGGGCAACTATGTACTTATTAGTCAAGTTCAATTTCTTGGGTAATTCCCGAGTTTAGAATGTAAGATCCTCAGCCAATAAGGATGAGGGTCAGTGGTGGGAGGGGGTATTTGCGTTAGGGATAAAAAGTGTTGACCCTGCCCACTATGGTGCTTCCAACCTTCAATTGTCTGCTCGATGGGTGGGGCGCCCGATTCTCGAGAACGTATAATAAACTTCGCTTTGCTTCTAGATATCTCTCCAGCTTTTTTATTAAATGCTGTACCACACATTAGGAAGCAAGGATTTCTGGCCCAGATAAAACCTTTGGAGTTTGCAGTTCCAGGAGAGTGGATGCTTACTAAGTCCTGGAAGAAGCAGAGTGGGAAGGACCTTACCAGACTTTACAAATGACTGAAATTGTAATCTGGGGGTTGAGAACACTAGGGTTAAAGGACTTGGAGAGGAGCCTCAGGAATGGACTGTTAAGGACAATTTATAAGCTCTAAAATTGACTTTGTACCAGGGCAATTATGAATGTTTTGGTGGAAATGGAGATTAATTGTACTTAGAGGAATTTTAACAATATTGGTGTTACAGATATTATTTATATTTCCAGAAAAAGTTCATAGAGACTTTTTGATTGGAGAAAAATGAATTAACATTTTTTAGGATGAAGAAATTATTAATGTTAATTCTGATTGGGTTTTTAATGTGAAATGAGAACAGTATTATTCTGTATTTTATGTGAGTTTTAATTGGTTGTATTGAGCCATTTTAAAGCTCTCCCATTGTTTGGGGAGATTCTGAGAATAGTGGTCCTTTTGAACATGGTTTAATACCTAAACATGTTTTGATTTAGATTGGTTATTGAGCATATCTTAAAATAAAATGATTTGTGTGGTGTTGAATTTAAAATCATCTACTTAAATATAAAAATAAGCTGTGAACTTTCTAGAATTAATCTCTTACTATAAATGATGTGGGAAAGATTCCTATCTTTGATTACCACCCCCACCCCCACCCCCCAATTAATGTAATTACCCTTTAACTCACAAATCCTGGTCCTTTGAATTCCAATAGAAGATCCGTACCTGTCCCAGCCCCACCTGAATCTAAGCCAACTTTGGGGCTACATACAAAACCCCTTGAGCTAAATCTCCCATTATAAAAGGGAGATGCTGGGACCCCCTCTTTGCAGAGATTCCAAACATGCTAGCCATGTGAGGACACTCTGTCCACTGGACCCTCTGTCTGGTATCCTTCTTATCTCTACCTTTGCCTATACTTTAACCTTGCTTACACAATAATAAATCTCTTTTATCAATCTAGCTCTCAATCTAATAAATGCTTTTTTGGGGGACTCAAGCCGCTCCTAGACCTCATTTACGGCGGTATCCTTGCACCGAATCCAAGGGGGTTGCAGGGAAGCTCTGTTTGACTCCCTGTGCTCCAAACCTGCCACTAGACCTCAACTAAACTCTAATTTCATTTGGGTACCCCAAATCTAGACATCAACATTATCAATGTAAGATTATAGCCAATACTTATTTAGGATATGTGATCCTTGAGAGCTAGGTTCACCTGAAGCTTGATTGATGAGGCATGCTATCTGAGATAAAATCTCTTAGGACTGTAGCTGATATTATTTGGAGTTTTGAATTCAGGTATGATTGTCTGATGGATCATCAAATTAGAAACCAACCATCTGAAAGGAATATGCCACAAGTTATTCAGATGAATGTGATCCTGAATTGTTATAGGTGGACAATCTTGGCCTCCATTTAAGGTGGGATCCTTAAGTTTCAATTTCCCAGTGGTGTTTCTTTGAATAAGAACCCACCTGATTATTTCTTAATCTGGCTATAATGTGGAATGATTGGTTGAAAACTGTGACAATTACCTAAAGTCAAACTGAGCTACGGATGCTTTATCCTTGTGCTCTCAAGCTGAGATCTGAAGGAATAGTTTTTGATTATAATCATGTCTTTGCTTTTTCTTGTTATAGTAAATTTCTATAATAAGAGCAAGTGGTCAATAGAAGCTATGAGCACAATTTAGGTATGTAAGATCTTTCAGTTTCCTATCTGAAAATATGTAGTCATTATATCCTAAATAAGTAGTAGGTAAGTGAATATTTAGCCCAATAATCGATGCATATGTCTGTTTCTTTTAGTATTTCTGCTGCTGCTGACCTTTGTGATAGGAAGCATTACCTACTCTAATTATTGGGGATGCAAACAGCTGGGGTGATAGGCCCAGAGTGGAATTGAGGGTTTAGAACCCCAATATGTATGCAGATTAGGTTCATCAGACTTCAGATCATCGTTGAAATACTTACTATAACAAAGGTACTAGATTTGTTGGCAGATCAGGCCATTCAGACTAGAAAAGCAGTATTCAAGCACAGATTGGTATTAGACTACTTGTTGGAGTTTGTGGGAAATTAAATCTACACATCTGCTCTATGAAAATTGGTAATGGAGAGTCCTACCAAATTCCTTCTATGACACAGACATGGTACTGACACCTAAACCAGGTAGGTTGAAAACAGAGAAAGAAAATTATATACCAATCTCCCTAATGAATATTGATGCTAAAATTTTAAATAAGATATTAGCAAAAAGACTACAGAAAATCATCCCCAGGATAATACACTATGATCAAGTAGGATTTATACCAGGAATGCAGGGCTGGTTCAATATTAGGAAAACTATCAATACAATTGGCCATATTAATAACCAAATTAACAAAAACCATATGATTATCTCAATAGATGCAGAAAAAGCATTTGACAAAATCCAACATCCATTCCTATTAAAAACACTTGAGAGTATAGGAATAAATGGACTTTTCCTTAAAATAATCAGCAGCATCTATTTAAAACCATCAGTAAGCATCATATGTAATGGAGACAAACTACAACCATTCCCAATAAGATCTGGAGTGAAACAAGGTTGCCCACTATCACCGTTACTATTTAATATTGTATTAGAAACGCTAGCTTTGGCAATAAGAGCTGAAAAAGAGATTAAAGGAATAAGAATAGGCAATGAGGAAACCAAATTATCACTCTTTGCCGACGATATGATGGTATACTTAGAAAACCCCAGAGATTCTACTAAAAAGTTATTAGAAATAATCCACATCTTTAGCAAAGTTGCTGGTTATAAAATAAACTCACATAAGTCATCAGCATTCTTATATATCACTAACAAAATCCAACAGTCAGAGTTACAAAGAGAAATTCCATTTAAAGTAACTACTGATAATATAAAATATTTAGGAATCTATCTGCCACGGGAAAATCAGAAACTTTATGAGCAAAATTACAGACCACTTTTCACACAAATTAAGTCTGATCTAACCAATTGGAAAAATATTAAATGCTCTTGGATAGGGTGAGCAAATATAATAAAGATGACAATATTACCTAAACTAATCTATTTATTTAGCGCTATATCAATCAGACTCCCAAAATACTATTTTAATAACCTAGAAAAAAATAACAACAAAATTCATATGGAAAAACAAAAGGTCAAGAATTTCAAGGGAATTAATGAAAAAAAAAATCAAATGAAGGTGGCTTAGCTGTACCAGATTTGAAATTATATTATAGAGCAGCAGTTAGCAAAACCATTTGGTATTGGCTAAGGAATAGATTAGTTGATCAGTAGAATAGGTTAGGTTCAAGGGACAAAACAGTCAACAACTATAGCAACCTAGTCTTTGACAAACCCAAAGACCCCAGCTTTTGGGATAAGAACTTACTGTTTGACAAAAATTGCTGGGAAAATTGGAAACTAATATGGCAGAAACTAGGCATTGATCCACACTTAACACCGTACACCAAGATAAGGTCAAAATGGGTTCATGACCTAGGCATAAAGAATGAAATTATTAATAAATTAGAGGAACATAGGATAGTTTACCTCTCAGACCTGTGGAAGGGGAAGGAATTTATGACCAAAGAAGAACTAGAGATCATTACTGATCACAAAATAGAAAATTTCGACTATACCAAACTGAAAAGTTTTTGTACAAACAAAACTAATGCAGACAAGATTAGAAGGGAAGCAATAAACTGGGAAAATATTTTTACAGTCAAAGGTTCTGATAAAGGCCTCATTTCCAAAATATATAGAGAATTAACTCTAATTTATAAAAAATCAAGCCATTCTCCAGTTGAAAAATGGTCAAAGGATATGAACAGACAATTCTCAGATGAAAAAATTGAAACTATTTCTAGTCATATGAAAAGATGCTCCAAGTCATTATTAATCAAAGAAATGCAAATTAAGACAACTCTAAGATACCACTACACATCTGTCAGATTGGCTAAGATGACAGGAAAAAATAATGATGATTGTTGGAGGGGATGCGGGAAAACTGGGACATTGATGCATTGTTGGTGGAGTTGTGAACGAATCCAACCATTCTGGAGAGTAGTTTGGAACTATGCTCAAAAAGTTATCAAACTGTGCATACCCTTTGATCCAGCAGTGTTACTACTGGACTTACATCCCAAAGAGATTATAAAGAAGGGAAAGGGACCTGTATGTGCACGAATGTTTGTGGCAGCCCTCCTTGTAGTGGCTAGAAACTGGAAATTGAGTGGATGCCCATCAGTTGGAAAATGGCTGAATAAATTGTGGTATATGAATATTATGGAATATTATTGTTCTGTAAGAAATGACCAACAGGATGATTTCAGAAAGGCCTGGAGAGACTTACACGAAATGATGCTGAGTGAAATGAGCAGGACCAGGAGATCATTATATACTTCAATAACAATACTATATGATGACCAGTTCTCATGGACCTGGCCATCCTCAGCAATGAGATCAACCAAATCATTTCCAATGGAGCAGTAATGAACTGAACCAGCTACGCCCAGAGAAAGAACTCTGGGTGATGACTAAAAACCATTACATTGAATTCCCAATCCCTATATTTATGCCCACCTGCATTTCTGATTTGATTCACAAGCTAATTGTACAATATTTCAGAGTCTGATTCTTTTTGTACAGCAAAATAACGGTTTGATCATGTATACTTATTGTGTATCTAATTTATATTTTAATATATTTAACATCTACTGGTCATCCTACCATCTGGGGGAGGGGGTATGGGGTAAGAGGTAAAAAATTGGAACAAGAGGTTTGGCAATTGTTAATGCTGTAAAGCTACCCATACATATAACCTGTAAATAAAAGGCTATTAAATTAAAAAAAAATTGATAATGGACAGGTAGTGAAGGAAATTGCCAAAAACATCAGAAAATTGGTTCATATCCCATCACAGACCTGGTCCTCACTGTTTAATACCTCTTGGTGGTTTTGTTCTGGAGGCAGCTAGTAGAAACAGATTCTTTGATTCCTGCTAATAGCTTTAAGTGGAGTCATACTAAAGGCTGTGATACAGTTTTTCACAAGGGTAGTACAGACATCACTGATTAGGATGGTAAAAACTGACCAACCTGGAGGGGGAGATCCAGTTAGACTTGGAGTATTAAAAATATTAGGATGGACCTCAATGAAGAAAAAGGACAAACCCAGGCCCAGAGGGATTGGAGCTTGAGAAAAAGATGGTTGAGGAAATCTATCAAGAATGGTGTGTGCTGACTTCAAAAGTTAATAAATATGAGGAGGAATTGAATGTTATAAACTGAGTGAAGAACTGTCATGAGGATGTGCCTTGACCTATGCCCTAATTGTGATTTGAGATTGTAATAACAAGTTGAGCTATACCTAAAAACTGAGGGTGTTCAATTATCTTTAGATAAACATTTCCCTCCTGTTCTCCACTACACCCTCTTTTTGCTTATTAACTAGTATTCTTTGTTTCTGGGATACATATTTAGTCTCTGGGAAAATTAGAACTTCCCAGGCAGTGGGGAAAAAAAAGTCAGAAGGCAGGGTGGAGGCTTCTGCATTAGGGTCTATATAATTCTGTGTTTACAGCATGTGCTTTGCAATCCTCTACTGATATCTTGTCTGTTGGAAGTTGCCCTTTAAGAATAGAGAAGCTAAACACCTTAAATGACTTTCAGAAATTGATAGGAGATATCCCGTCCCCTCATAGGTTTGACTACCTATCAATTGCAACCATTATATGACATTTTAAGGAGAGACCCAGCTTTAAACTCATCATGCCAGCTTACAAAAGAAGCTCAAACTGGCTTTATACAATGTGGTTGAATGAGTCACTCAAAAATCCTTGGAAATATCTGTTTTTGCTACAAAAGAGGCACCCACAGCAGTCCTTCATCAAGGAGAGAGTGTGACTGAACTGATGAACCTCCCAGCACAATAAGACCAAAGCTTTACTCCTTACCCAGTGCTTGTGGCCAGAATTTTATTAAAGGCCTTTAAGTGAACAGTATAATTATCTGGGATAAGCCCTGACAAGATATACACCTTTTATATCAATGCACAAATTAATGTATGCTGTGAAACCATCCCAGAGTGGCAAATTTTATTGGCCACAGTTCCAAATTTTATACATGGGTCTCCATTAAAGATAACCAGACTATTACATAATTGACAATAGATTCTTGAAGAAAAGGTTTCTAAAGTTCCTCTTAAATGACCAACTATCTTTACAGATGCATCCAAATATAATATTTGTGCTATATGCATTCGTGACTTAACTATAAAAAGAGTAGTCAGAACTCCTTTTCAGTCCACTCAGCAAATGAATCATTTTAGCTCTTACTTATTATACAGGAGATATAAATATAATATGCAATCATTTTAGCTCTTATTATCCAGGAGATATAAATATAATATCTGATTCGGCCTATTCAGTAGGTGTGATACAAAGAATTGCCACAGCCCAAATAAAATTTGCAACTTCTAATATGTATCAGCTCTTTAAGGAACTTCAAGAATAAGTGACAAAGCATCCAGGACAGATTTCTATCTTGCATGTCTACTCTCATAGTGGACTTCCAGGTCCTATTTTTGATGGTAATTCAAAGGCAGATAGCCTTCTAACTATGTTGGCCATACTCCTTTATTTGAGAAAGCCCAAGAATCTCATTCTAAATATCATCAGGCTGCTCGAGCTTTACATTTACAATTTGGAATAACAAGAGAGGAAGCTAAGAGCACAGTAAAAGCCTATTCAGCTTGCCTTCCTTTCCACGCTCCTACGCTCCCTCTAGAGAAGAACCCTCGTGATTTGAGACCCAATGAAATTTGGCAAATGGATGTGACCCATTATAAATCTTTTGGGTTTGTTTTTTGTCCATGTTGTAGTAGGCACCTTTTCAGGATTCACTTTTGCAATACCAACCGCAAAAGAGACAGCCTGAGTAGTCACTGAATTCCTTATGCAAGCATTTGCAATTATGGGTGTGCCACAAGCAATAAAAACTGCATATACTTCTAAACATTTTGCACACTTTTGTGCACAACATAAGATTTTACCCACCACTGGCATACCCTTTAATCCTCAAGGACAGGCACTTATAGAAAGGAGAACAGAGACATCAAGATGTTCCTCCAAAAACAAAAGAAAGGGGGAGCCACAGGTAACCCTAGAGAACTTCTAAATCTAGCTCTTTATACAATTAGCTTCTTGATTTTTGACAAAGATGCACTGGCTCTGACAGGTTTTATAACCCATCAGAAAGGCAGTGTCCAGTGTGAGCAGCTCTGCTATCTTTAGATAATTGCCAGGTGATGTGGAGAGATCCAGAAAGTGGTGAATGGAAGGGACTAGATAAGTTAACTGCTTGGGGGAGAAGGTTTGCTTGTATCTCTACAGATGGAGAAGGAATCAGATGGGTGCCAATGAGCCACATTCACCTTGTCTACCAGAGAGAACGGAGCAGACCCTTGAAATGAAGGAGAAGGGCCAAGAAACATCGGCTTCCATCGCTGATTGTGCCTACCACTAAAAGAGCATGGCAGTTATGGCAATTGACATCAAAAATTGTTAATGAGACTGATGCAGGACTTCAAAACCCTCAGGAATCATTGGAATCCCTGAGACATGATAAGATTGTTGTAGGACTTGAAAAACCTTAGGAATCACTGGATCCCCTGACATATGATGAGAGTGTTGCAAGACTTCAAAATCTGCAGGAATCATTGGATTCCCAAACACATAAAAAGACTATTGCAGGACTTCAAAAATTTGCAGGGATCATTGGATTCCCTGAAACATGAAGTAATGGACAATAGATTGGTTTTGGACTATCTCTTGGTTGCGGAAGGAGACATATGTGTGATTGTTATTTACATACCCTCTTTCTGGGACTTCTGGAAATCTTTTACAATATCATGATCATTCATACTGTTTGTTATATTACTACTTGCATGTATAATTCATGTTTATTACACCACATTGAGCCTGCACTGGCTGTGGGGAGAGTCATCACTGCTAACCAGTGCTTTATTGCTATGTACATGTGTAAAACCTCCCACGCTGATGGGCTTGTGTATACCTGTTTCTAGTAAGACCCTTCAGCCCAGAAACCCGCTAACAATATCTGGCTTCACTCCCCACTTCCCTTTGATGTTTTTCATCTCTCTTCCTGAGAAGTCAGGAAGGATGTGATCATCTCCTTTTTAGTGCTTTCACCTCCCTTTCTGAGAAGTGGGGGAGGGGTGTGATTACCTCCTTTTTGGTGTTTTTTCCTCAGAAGTCAGGGAGGGTGCAATCACCTCCTTTTTGGGGTTCTTATTTCTCTGAGAAGTCAGGGAGGGCCTGACCACCTGTGTTCTAAAACAAAAGAAAGCGGGAGATGTAGAGGGCTGAAACTAAAAAGGTATATTTAAATCAAACAACCAAGCACTTAAGGCTAATTTTACCTAACCAATGTGAGACAATGACTCTATTAGCATATGTTTAGATAAATGACTCTTCTCACCATTGGTGCTTGCTGAGTGTTAAGATAATCATAGGCAAGGAGTAGAGGACAGAGGGAGAGAGGCCAGAGAGGCACTAGGCTACAGGATGAGGAGGAGAGAAGTTGGTGACTCTGGACTCCAAGATCCAGGAGACATTTTTGGTAAGCCTCATGGTAGTTTACCTGCCTCCTTTACTTCTCCCTCTAAAGACCAAGGGCTTTGATTTATTCTGACTCTGACTGACCCTGAAGCCCTTCAGGGAGCTAGCCCATATTCTACATCAGTGCCTACCAAAAACTATAATCTTTCACTAGAAATTGCTGAAAATACACTTTTGTGCATTTCTTTACAACAAAACATTAACTCTGGTAATATGCCCTTTTCCTAGCATAGTAACCTTGAAATATCTCATGAAATGCAGTACACAAAACAAAATTGGTAACATGCAAAACATTTTTTCTCACTATCAATTCCCTAAGACTGACCTTTTGTGCTAACATCTCAATTTTTAAAAATTATACACTTTTCATAATACATGAAATCCAAATACTATATAGCAAATAAAATTCCTAAAATTAAAACATTTAACCTATTCCACTGTATTAGATAGTGCAATAAGGAACACATAAGGCCTAGCTGCTATTACACTGAAGGACTGTAGATCTTAGAATATTTTATTTTGTAGAGCAAAAGAGAAGGGGTTATAACCAAGTCTAATTTACCCAACAAAGCTAAATATAATCCCAAATGTTTAAAAAAAATTTAAAACTAACTAAAAGACTTTTAGGTATTTGTGACAAAATAGCAGAATTTTAAAGGAAATTTTGATACATAATATCAATTATGTTTGATATTTAATTACATTGAAATACATTAAAAGGTGATTTTAAGGGACTTAATACTATCAAATTATTCACTTTGTATGTGGGAAATTTAATTTGTACTCTTATGACTGTCATTTGGGTAGTTTGAAAGAAAGGCTTGGATCAAGTATGATAGAGTGATTCTCAAAAAAAAAAAAACTGTATAGGGAGAAATAAAAAGGAATTATCTCAGGCAAAATGTTCATGTTCTGCTGTGTACATGATGATGTTTTCTTTCTTTTATTTTGTATTTAAGTTTAAATAAAAACATTTAGAACACACAATACCAAAAAAAAAAAACAAAAAACCCTACAAATTGTTTGATTCATCTTTATAATGAGAGAACCTAAGAGCCCTTAATCATCGTAAAATATATTAATGCATTATGAATGTTATCTTTTAAATGGGATAATTACCCCCACCTTCCCAATGTTTTAAATGTTTTTATATGTAGCTGGTTAGTACCAGAATGAAATCTGTTCTTACATGGGAGACCATTCACTATCTCCACAGAAGAACAACCTTTTTTGAAGAGTGACTCTATATTGTTTGGGTAAAACAAAGATTATTGATTTTTCAAGTTTTTTTTTTTTGGGGGGGGGGGAAATCACTGTACCTAATTTCCTTATTCTTCCATCTCAGAGCACAATCCCTAAAGTAAAAATCTTCCCTTTTAATAAATAAACATTATCAAGGAAAAATGAATCCAACATGATGGTCCTGTCCAACAATATTTATGTCTCATTTTGTACCTTGATTTGACCACTTCTCTAGCAAAAGGTGGGTAACAGCTTTTTTGGAATTATCATTTTAAAGCTGGAATGAATTTTAGAAATTATCTATTCCAAAGAGAGCCATCTACTTGCAGAGAGAGGACTGTGGGAACTGAGTGTGGAACACAACATAGCGTTTTCACGTTTTTTGTTGTTTGCTTGCATTTTGTTTTCTTTCTCATTTTTTTCCTTTTTGATCTGATTTTTCTTGTGCAGCAAGATTATTGTGTAAATAAGTGTATATATATATATATATATATATATATATATATATATATATATATATATGATTTAACATATATTGAATTACTTGCCATCTAGAGGAGGGGGTAGAGGGAAGGTGGGGAAATTTTGGAACACAAGGTTTTGTAAGGGTCAGTGTTGAAAAATTATCCATGCATATGTTTTGAAAAACATATGAAAAAATTATCTAGTCCACATCCTTCATTTTGTAAATCAAGAACAAGGGACAACAGAGTGACTTGCCCAACATCACATAGATATTAAGTAGCAATCAAATAGTTTCCTGGCTATTTTCTAACATTTTCTGAGAGCCACTTGTAATCAAAACTTTTCTAGGTTGTGGAACACTGTGTTGTCAACATTCAAGGACAATTTTTAAAATGTTCTGCTATCTATGGGATAACTCATATTTCATTCACTGTTTGTCCTGATAATTCTAATATATAGTAATCTAATAATCAAATAGTTTTACTCACTTATGATTTACTTGTTTCCCTAGTTAGAAGTTAAGCTCTATGGGGACAAAGACTGTTTCACTAAATGTCTGTACAATTGGTACCAAACACAGTAAGTACTTAACAAATCCTTGAGGCATTGATAGTGAAATATCACATAAATTTGACATTAATTAGCCATAGAAAGCTCAGATATTAGTAACTGATTGGATTAACAAGGGCAGAACTTTAAACAAGTTATCTTGATTCAATCAAATGCTCTATCCTCTCTCTATAAAATCATTTATCTGACTGTCTTCTTACCCTATACATTACTGTTTCATCATACATTACTGTTTCACTAATTTCATCCTCTGTTATAAAGGAATTTGGAATTATTTTAATTCAAATTTAAGGAAAATAATTGTTTTTATGTTATTAGTTCAAATATCACTTAGAACTCTTGAGATGTCATCTACTTTAGCCCTTTACTAGGAATTTATAGTTCTACTTTTGAAGATGAGGCTTTCCAGCAAATCAATATAAGATTTGGTGGAGAAGAAAGGAGCAAGACACGTCTCCTGCCCTCTAGTACAATACTCCTTCCGCATGATATGATACCGTTTTTTCCAATGTTCACTAATAATCAACATCCAACATCTGCTGTCTAATAACTGTGTATATTAAAGTCCTACAGTATTCACTGCAGGCATGCCCACATACATATAAAATGTTCACATATACTACAGGCCATACACTGCATCCTAGTTCTATCATAAACTAGTTCAGTAACCATGGTTGGGGGTGGAAATCACAACCTCTTTGGGCAAAACTTTTTCATTATTAGAATTTTCTCCCTAAATTATGTGAATAAATTTTCTCAAAACTCCTTTTTATTCTGCTTGAAGAAGGATTTTCACAGGATGCCCAAAATGTGATATATAACAATTCATTTGAAACAAGACACATATTTTTAAGGCCTAATGATTTCTTAGTTTTATCATCCACTGTAAGTGAGGATTAGATCATTAAAAACTTTATTTTTAGAATACCTTCAAGTCATATAGTTGGTTTCAATTCTGGAGTGAAACAATAGTTGGTATAATTCCTTCAAAAGCCATATGCCTTTTGCTTTAAGAAAAATATTAATCTTCACTACACCATTATTACAAACATAAATATGTTAGCAGTAATTAACTCTAAGGTAAGACTTTCTCAAAAAGGAATTTTCATTTCTCCCATGTTTCCTTACTGAAATATTGTTGGAATCTTTACAAAGTGTTAAGCCATTAGAGTTGATAGAGACAATAATTATCTAATTTAGCATGGTTCAATATGACTGATTTGATCTTAGAAGGAGATATTTTGGGCCAGAACTTGAAACAAGGTACTAAGTACAACTAATAGAAACTATGCTTGTGTTCACACCTTTAGAGAGCTCATAGAAGCAAGAAATATTTAAGTACTCATTGGAGTTCACACGTTTGGGAAATTTCAGGGTTTATTTAGTATGAGATATCCAAATTCACACCTCCCTTGAAGCTCTTAGGGCTAGAGAGCATGCTGGGAGATATCCCACAATCCCATTCTCTTAGAGGAGGAGTTAACCTTTGGGAGATCATATATATAGAGGAAGTTCTTAGAGCTTCAAAGAGTTACTTGGGAACATTGACTGGGGTCAGAGAGGAGCACTCTGGGAGGAAGCCCACAAGCCCTCTCTCTGAGATGAGAGATTCGTTGCATCTTCCACCTTGGTGCTGACTGGAGGCTGAAGAAAGCAGAGGTGAAGGACAAAGCTGTAAGAGCTCTTGGAACCAAGCAGAGAGATAGACTTCTAAGAAAACTAACCGGGCTATATTGGAGACAATAAAAGATCTGAACTTTTAGCACCTGGATGTATTTGGAGTGATTAACTGAAACTAAGGCTGTCTCCAGAAAACCTCCCCAAGAAACCTTCTCCCCCAGAGAGAAATATATATTAAATATATATTTTAAAGAAGAAAAAACACCCACAAAATATTATTTTGCTAATTTAAAGGTTCTAAAACTCTTACAAAGTATAGAGGAAGCAAAAGAGGCATCAATTTAAACAATGTCTTTACCTTTCTACTACCCTCTCTCCAAAACTCCAATACCCATAAATGGAGAAAAAACGAAAATCTTTGCACATTGGTGTTTTTGAGAAACTGAGATGATGTATGATACAGTAACTCTACCCCATACTTCAGTGTGGCATTGTCTTAGTGGAAACACTATATTCCTGCCTTTATTATTCTTCCACCTTCTCTTATAAGCTAATCCCAACCTCAAAGGTCATTTAGTTCAATCTCCTCAATTATCTTTCTGATTCTTATTTAAGAAGCACACTAGAGGGGCAGCTAGGTAGTGTAGTGGATAGAGTACTACCCCTGAAGTCAGGAGGACTTGAATTCAAATCTGGCCTCAGACACTTAACACTTCCTGGCTGTATGACCCTGGGCAAGTCAATTAACCCCAATTGCCTCCATTAAAAAAAAAAAAAAAAAAGCACACAAGTGCTACTCTAAGCCAGGGATTTAGCATGCTCCTCCTCTTCTTACAAAAATAGTAACATCAAAATTAGAGGAACCATTCATAGCCTTTTCTAATATACAACTTGGTAAATATTATTTATTGGAAAATGGAAGAAATAATCTATAGATAATTGAATCCAAAACTTATTCATGTAAGGCAAAAAGTACAATTATAAGGTGATAGAAATATTTTTGAGAGAATAAGGATCTTTACTTTTTGTTCTTAAGAATTCTCTCAACAATGCTAGCAGTATAACCCCAGAGTTGATCTGAATTATTTCATCTCTCCTTGGACAAAGTTGTTAAGATAATAAGTTTACTATGAGCATTCTTAGTTGACCATACATCTTCCCAGTTCTTCTTTGCAAAAGTATGGAATTATGGGTGTGGAACTCTGTGTATAATGCCAGACTTCTCTGATATACTAGATGGTTTGTATGAACTATTTTTTCCCTTTGTTTTTATTTTTAATTTTTTGTTATTGGGGATAGCTCTCTGGGAATTAAAGAGAGAAGAAATATGCTGGAAAATATAGGTGGTATAAAAACAAAATATATCAATAAAATTATTTTTAAAATACCAGTGGGCATAACCAAAAAAAAAAAAATCTTTTGATAAAGCCCTTATTTCTCAACTGTTCTAAATCAGTACTGATTAGAGATTAAAATAACTCTGAGGTACCAGTCCACCCACCCACCCACACACATATATAAGATTGGCTTAAATGATAGAAAAGGAAAATGACAAATGTTGGAGGGGATGTGCATAAACTGGGACATTAGTGCAGTGTTGGTATAATTAGGACCTGATTCTGGAGAATAATTTGGAACTATGCCCAAAGAGTTATAAAACCATATGCATTCCTTGTGATCCAGCAAGACCATCACTTAGTCTGTAACCCCAAAAGAGAAAAAACAAAACCAAAAAGGACCTATATCTATAGAAATATTTATAGCACTTTTTTTGTGGTGACAAAGAACTGGAAAATGAGGGGATATCCATCAATTGGGGAATGTTTGATTAAGTTATGCTATTATAAGAAATGATGAGACAGATGCTGTCAGAAAAACCTGGAGAGACTAGGCAAACTAATGCAAAGTGAAGTGAATAGAACCAGAAGAACAGTATACACAATAACAGCAATATTGTAATACAATGATCAGCTGTGAGTGAGTTAGCTATTCTCAACAATACAATGATCCAAGATTCAGAAGGTCTCATGAAGAAAAATGCTATCCATTTCCAGAAAAAAAAAAAAAAGAATTAATGGAGTCTGAATACAGAAACAAGCATACTTTTTTTCTTACTTTATTTTTCTTTATGAGGAAGGTCTGTGTCTTCTTTTGCAATATGTCTAATATGGAAATATACATGATTGCACATATATAACAACAACTTACTTATCTTCTCAAGGAGGGGAAGAAAAGGCTGGCAGAGAATCTGGAACTCAAAATTTAAAAGAAAATAAATGTTTAAAATTGTTTTTATGCATAATTGAGGGGAAATGAGATTAATTAAATAAGCATATGTTGGCCAAATTCATATTCCTGAACAGAAAAGGCAATAGAAAATGAAACACTATATCAAAATGCATTGGTAATATTACATGATTTAGTCATAGTTTTGACTGGTAATAGCTTTGTGATCAAGGAAGAGTAATTTACAAACTTCAACTGTTGTTGCAGTTTCTATTTGATAGCTAGATAGAACAGATCATAAGAATATTCAAGCAAAAGATAAGATTACTTCTCTTCATAAAACATTTTTCTTAGTACTGTGTTTTTCAAACTGTGTGCTATAACCCCAAAGAACGTTTGGAATGACTCAAAAAGGAATCACAAGGAATGCATTAAACTCTGTGTATACAGAGAGAAATAAATTATAAGTGTTTTGATCTTTTCTCAGGGTTTCATTTGTTTTCTGAAACAGCAAAGAAAATCCCAGGGTTCAATTTCCATTCCTCCAGAAAGACACAAAATATTCTGCCTAAAGTCAGGTGTAGAAGTGCTTCAGTGTCAATAAGAAGTTTATTCTGCTCTCTTAGATTTAGCAAGGGGCTGGAGAAGAAATTCCCATAGTACCTGGCAACATTGGGGAATAAAAATGCTTATGTTTATATAGGATTTGAAGAGACAAAGTACTATCTTAATAATAACACTGTGAGATGTAAGTTTATCATTCTTTTTTATTTGGCAAAAAAAAAATGAATCTCAGAAGATGATATGACAGTCCTAGCACCATATGAATAATAAAATTTTAATTGAATGTATGTGTTGAGCTAAGATTTTAATCCATATCTTTCATAAAATTCAATGTTTTTTCTATTAGACCATGACCTTGTTCACTCTTTCAAAGTAGGAACAATTAGGTTTGAAGGTTAAAGCTAAAAGATTCTATATGATCAAATGACATTGTGGAAAGAATTCTGGATTCCAAGTCAATCTGTAGCTCTCATCTATTTCCCAACCAAGCAGTTTACCCTTGTGTCTTTGTTTCCTCATTTGCCAAATAGTTATAAACTTTGCCCCATCTTAAGAATCAAGTGAGACAATGCAAATGAAAGTACTTTGAACAATTAAAAGTACTAATTAAATGTGAATTTTCTGGTGCAGAAGAATTGGTTGTAACCATTAACTTGTCACTACCAACACAGTTACCCTAGAACTTATATTTTTCCTTGTTTCCTTCATTGAACAAGCATTTATTAAACATCTTTTATGTGGCAGGTAGGTCAGCAAGATGGTATAGTGGATAAAGTGCTAGGTTTGAAGTTAGTTAGTTGATATCTGACACGAGACATTTATTATATGACCCTGGGCAAGTTCCTTAGCCCTGTTTGCCTCAGTTTCCTAATTTGTAAAAGGAGTTGGAGAAGGAAATGGCAAACTACTCCAGTATCTTTGCCAAGAAAATTCCAAATAAGGTCACAAAGAGTCAAATAAAACAGAACTAATTGAACAAATTGCTATGTACCATGTTAGGTAACGGGGACACAAAGGTCACAGTTCTCAAGGAACTTACCCTGGGGCCAGGGAGAAAGGAACTATCTATTTATAGCATACTAAATCCAAAATAGATGCAAAGTAATTTCTAAGTGGAGAACCCTTAGAATTGGAAAGGAACCAGAATAGGTTTTCTATATTTGAGTCAAGCTTTAAAGGCAAACATGGGTCATAAGATCATAGAATTAGAATTGGGAGGGCTTTAGAGATCATTGACTTTAGTCCCCTCATTTTACAGATAAGGAATGTGAAGTTAAGGAAGGTTAAATGACTTGGCTAGGGTCAAGTATTTAAGGCAGGATTTGAACTTCAAGATCTAGTGTTCCATCCACTATTCTACTTATCTTCCTAATATAACTAGGATTCTACAAGGCTGCTTGTTCTTTGTTACACCCACATGTTTATCATTTGGAACCTTCTTTTAGGCTGTTTCACCCAGACAGTCCAACTCTCCTCCTCCTCATCTAGGAAGCTATATCATTTAAAGAAAGGTTTACTGCCACAGATACACATGACAGTCAGAAAGCTGTGAATGGCTCAAAACTGGTTTCCTGACTTGGGAAACAAGGGGCTACATAGAATGTCAAACTTGAAAAACTAAATGTTAGAGCTGTAAGGGGTCATTATCCAGTCCCCTCATTTTTGCTGTGATTTTGCTCTTATTGAAATCCACTGGTAATGACAACGGGCTAGTATAGAGACTTTGGGACCTCCTGTTTCTTGCTCACTCTTCTGTGATTTTATTTACAGCTTCTAAGAAAAAAAAAACTGCATTAATATATTTGTAAAGTGCTTTGCAAACTGTAAAGTGTTGTAGATGTGTTATCTATTAAGTGTAATGATAAGAAATCCAAATGCATCTTTGCATTTAGCATGGCTTTCTACTTATAGCCTTGGGATTGGAAAGAGAGATCATCCACATCCAAAGAGAGAACTATGGAGACTGAATGTGGATGAAAGCATAGTATTTTTCACCTCTGTTTCTTTCTTTGTTTTTTTTTTTCTCATTTTTTCCCCTTTTGGTCTGATTGTTCTTGCACAGCATGACAAATATGGAATTATGTTTAAAAGAATTATCAAGTTAGAGAGAAAAAAAGAGAGACAGAGACAGAGAGAGACAGTGAGAGAGAAAGAGAATGAGAGAGAGAGTAAGAGAGAGAGAGTGTGTCCTAGGGTAGAGAAGGGAGTTACTCAACATACCTCAGCTGATAAGTGGTAGAGACAGGACTCAGAGGAACTCAGGTCCTTTGAGTAATTTTACTTCTAAGGTCATGGCTCTTTCCATTATACCATTAATTCCCCCAATCTGGAAGCTTTATTATTGTTCTCTCTGTATTTTAAAAAAATTAGTTTATTTTATTTTTAATTTGGAAGTAAAACAAGAATTTCCATAACACAGTAGAATAACTAAAAAAAGACAATTACACATGAAATTGCAAATCTATTTTTGTACAACTTGCTGTTCCTGTTAAACATACAATAAAGTTATCGTGCAAATTTCATTTTCCCCCTTTTATTCTTCCCTCCTCCACAAATCTATCTATCTATTATCATTCTTTACATGCTTCTATTTATCAGTTCTTTCTATGAATACAGATATAATCTTTCTTATTGCTAATTTGGGTATTTATAATAATCAAAATTACTTATTGCTTAAAGTTGTTCTTGAAACAATATTGCTATTATCACATACAGTGATCTCTTGATTCTGTTCATTTTGCTTTTCATTATTTTCTGCAAATCTATGTTTTTCAGGATCGTTGAACTTATCTTTTCTTTTATCATAATGATATGGTACAGTTCCTAGAGAGGATGTAGTAATAACCTCTAAAATCACTTGGTCTTGGGAGTGATCTAGTTAAAAATGATATACTTCTAGTTGACCAGGATGCTAAGATCTCAAATATTTCTGGCTGTCACAGTCTGCTGGTCTGTGATGATGGGGCTTCTGAAACTAATGAACAGCAATAATAAAGTGCTTAAAGTTGACTCAGATGCAGAACAAAATTGGATATCAACCACTTGACCTAGTGATGTTTCAGGCCTAAAAACATACCTCTGGGAGGTTCCCCCTCCCTCCCAGCTCTGCCCAGAGAAGTATGGGTACTGCATCTGCATACAAAGTCAGAATTAGACCAATCCTCTACTCTACCTCTAATTAGCATATCAGTAACATGTCCAACTTTTTCTTTATAAATTTACTTTCTTGCTCCTGGTTCTTTGCTAACTTCTTTTGGAATTGAGCCCATTCTACTTGGTGTTACAATTATAATAAACTTTGTCCCTTGACTTGAAGATGGGCCAAGTCTTCTTATCAGACACTTTGCAACAATGGTAGGGAACCCAAACATTTTGGAGGTCCCCTTGAACTCCAACAATAGTAGATTCCATCATAGTAATATACTAAAACTTGTTCAGTCATTCCCCAATTGATGGCAATTCCTGCAATTTCTAGATCTTTGCCACCACAAAGAAAGCTGCTACAAATATTTTAGAACATATAGGTTCTTTTCCTTTTTTTTAATGTCTATGAGAAAAGATCTAGTATGGTATTACTGCATCAAAGAATACAGGTAGTTTATAATTCCAGGTTGCTCTCCAAAATGTTTGGATGAATTCACAGTTTTACCAATAGTGGATTAGTAATTCCATTTTCTCATATCGTCTCCAATGTTTGTTGCTTTCCCCTTCAGTAACTTTAGCCCATCAATAGGTGTAAAGTGATATCTCAAGGTTTTAATTGGGATTTCTCTAATAGTAATTATTTTTTCATAGGACTATAAATTGTTTTGATTACTTCATCAAAAAATGCCTGTCAATTGGGAAATAACTCATATTCTTTCTTTATATATATATGAGGTCTCAAATATATAAAATTCTCTACATATTTGAGATAGAAGATAAGTGACATGTACAGGACCACAAAGTCAGAAGGTATTTGAGGTTGGATTTGAACACTCACTGTCTGTTTCTGTTTTCTTTGTCTGTCTTGTTTCTCCCCTTCCCCTACAATGTTAGAAGTAGTGGTATTGGCTATGTAATGTATTATCAACCATGGTAAATGTGTCTCTATGTTCTGTTTAATTACAAATAAAGTCTTTTTAAAAAAAGAGGAAATCTATTATGTCCAAATCTGAACTTTTCAAAAAGCTTTTAAGGGACCATTATTTATTTGCATTACAAAAGAATTTACCACAATTTCCTTTAAATAGCAAGGATGATTAGTACATTTAGAATTTTAAAACTTCAATTAACAAACAACTTTTCAAGAACGTGTTCATCACATTTACATAAGAAAAGATAATTTTAAACAAGGAAGTCCATAAACTATGATAGAGTTATATTCTAAAATAAATTTTTTGAAACTTGAAATGAACTTTAGCTATAGAATATGATAAAATTATACATTTAAACAAAATCTTTAAATTAAATTTAAATGAAATTTTTACATAAAAATTATAAAATCCTAAGAGTTAGGAAGGACCCAGGGAATCATTTAACCCAACTTCCCTCCAGATAACTAAAACTATTGCTCATGCCCCAACATCACTGAAAATCATTTAGAGGGAAGAATTTAGAGTGGAAGTGATGGGAGTCTTTAAATTTCCTACTTACATTTCTCACCCCCAAGCACAAGAGTATATCCAAAAGAAGACATAAGGGAGGACTAAGTAAGTTTTCATGCATGCTCTAAGCCAGACAAAATGGACAGGTCCTGTAGACAAATGCGATGAAATGTGAGGTCAGTAAACATATAAAAATAGGACAATAGATTTTGTGTATTTTTTAATCTTTTTTTTCTTTTGTGAGGCAATTGAAGTTAAGTGACTTGCCCAGGGTCATATAGCTAGGAAATCTTAAGTGTCTGGGGCTGGATTTGAACTCAGGTCCTCCTGACTCCAGGAATGGTGCTCTATCTACTATGCTATTTAGCTGCCCCATTAAAAAAAAATAATTTATTTTAACAGTATTTTATTTTTTCAAATTACATATAAAACAATTTTCAACATTTATTTTTTGTAAGATTTTCAGTTCTAATTTTTCCTCCTCTCTTTCCTCTGCCCCCTCCCCAAGATGGCAAGCAATCTGAAAGAGGCTATACATGAACAATAACAAAAAAACATATTTCTATATTAGTAACGCTGTGAAAGTAACAGAACAAAAGGGAAAAAAA
Organism: Sarcophilus harrisii; assembly: GCF_902635505.1. Classification (NCBI taxonomy): domain Eukaryota; kingdom Metazoa; phylum Chordata; class Mammalia; order Dasyuromorphia; family Dasyuridae; genus Sarcophilus; species Sarcophilus harrisii. Next base: position 287,805,700 of record NC_045426.1, on the reverse strand, counting down.
ATCACACACACACACACACACATATATATGAAAATAGTATGCTTTGATTTGCATTCAGACTCCATCAGTTCCCATCATGAGACTCTTAGAATTGTTTTGGTAATGTATAGATGTTTGCTATATTGCTGTATTGCTGAGAAGAGCTAAGTCAATTATAGTTGATAATTACTATAATTCTGTACAATATTCTGGTTCAGGACAGTAGATTTTGAGGCAACATTTGTGGATCTAGAGACTAGGCAGTCACTGTCCAAGAATCCCCTTTTATATGTGACAGGGACAAAGTCATAGTTTAGCCAGAGTTACCTTCTACTTCTACAATTCTACTTTGTTTTTCCATAATTCTGTAAGAGATATTATTGGGTCCTAGAGGACACAATATCCTGTTTCAATCTCTGTTAAGATACCATGAATGAAAAAAGTACCTGAGAAAAGCTTGATCTTGCTTCTTTTCTTTCAGTATTGGATGGTATAGTGGAAAGAGTCCTGGTCCTAGAGTCAGAGGTCTTGGGCTCAAATCTAGACTTTGATAATCGTTAGCTTTGTGACCCTGAGCAAATACTTTAATTTCTATAGTCTCAGTTTCTTCATATGTAAAATTAAAAGATTGGGATAGATGACCTCTGAGGTTTAATTCTAAGATTCTATGAATATATAGGGCAGCTAGTGCTGTAGTGGATGGCATATTGGGCTTGGAGTGAGGAATATGCATCTTCTGTTTAAATTCAACCTTAGATTACCTGTGTAAATCACTTGACCCTTTTTGACCTTCATTTCTTTATCTGTAAAGTGAACTAGAAAAGGAAATGTGAAACCACTCCAGTATCTTTGCCAAGAAAATCTCAAAAGGGGTCACAAAGAATCAAACATGTTTGAAAAAAGACTCAACAACATGAATATCTATACATTACCATTCAACACATTCATACACAGCCTGTCTTCACTTGTGATCACACTCCTATGCAACTTATATATAATTGTCTTCATGATAGCCAGTGGTCATCCAATGCACAATGAGAATGAAATAGCTTTAAGAATTATTTCTTAGTCTTTGAGGAAAGTCCCCTAGTCTGACCCCATCATAGCCTTGGTGAGTCTACACACAGGATATTAATGAATTAGGGTGTACCTGAATTTTTATTCAGCATGATGGGAATGGGGAGTTGGAAGGAGAACCATGGAGAGCAGATATCTTTAACTCAATTTGGGTTTCTTTTGAGAACTCCAAACATGATTTAAAACCAGAACTGGTTGGTAATAATTGATTAAGGACATACTCCCTAAGGATAGAACAGAAATCACTAAATAAATGTAGACTTTCCCTAAGAACTCAGAACATGATTTAAAACTAAAAAAAAAATTTAGTTGGTTATGAATTTCTTACGGAAATACTCCTGAAGGAAGGAATCAAACTTACTGTGAGGACACTCACTAAATAAATATTTGTCTAGAGTCGTACTAGTTTTATGACAAACAACTTATTCACTAAAGGAGCTTTCCTTAACTTTGTTATAACTACTGAACCAGTAGTTTTAAGTTCAATACAAACTTTTTAATATGTTGCTAAGAGCCCACTTTTGGATTCCAAACAAACCCAAAAATAGATTGCTAGATACTTTTCTCCCTGGGTTATTCTTTCATAAAACTAAAGAAGAAAAAGAAAAGGAGAAAAAAACCCCTACATTATTCTAGCTTTTACTCTATCATTAGCTACAAATATAATACCAACCTCTTGCCACTTTTACAGAAACATGATGTATCAGACCTTCTTAACATTTACCAAGTGCTAAAAATGCACCAGTGTATATACATTCAGTTTACCCAGTACCCTTCTTAAACATTTTAGATATTTGGTGTATAACTTCTAATTATACCTAGTAAGTACTGTTCTGAACAAGACTGTATATAGAATTGGGGAAAGATTTGCTAGGAGGAAGCATTCCAAAGAGGAAATATTCAGACACATATATCTGCCCTTTTGTTTGTATCTGAATAAATAAACACACACATATACATGAATATATACACACATTGTATGCATGCATATATATGTGCATGCATGTCTATGTATTGGATTTGTGTGTGTATAAAATATGTATAAATATAATATATATGTACATATATGTATACATAGGTGTATTGTCATTTATAAGTGTGTGTGTGTGTGTGTGTGTGTATACACACATACATAGGAAAGACTTTATTCCATATACCAACAGTTTCCTGTATAGCTTTTTTGGAGAAAAAGAGTTGGGAAGGGAGAACAGATGGAACACCAAGACAGCAGGAGCAAAATGCAACTACCACAGATGCAGGAGTCACAGACACTAGTATGATTTACCCAAGATCACACAATCCAGAAAAAGAAGTCAGGAGTCTACACTAGACTGCTCTTTTGATTCTTCCACTAAACTGCTATGCCTTCAATTGCTGTTCAATGTATGCTTGCAATCCAAGCAGAAAAGTAACATACAAAAATGATGGAGGGAAGAGAAATCACCTAGTACAGAGTTATGGTGAAATAATATTAGTTTCCCACATGACCCAAATGATAAGTACAGAGGAATGTGAAGGAGGAAGAGGATGAGTTCTTCATTTCATGTTGTTGCTGTTCAATTGTTTCAGTTGTGTCCTTCAATTAATTGTGACCCAATTTGGAATTTTCTTGACAAAGATACTGGAGTGTTTGCTATTTCCTTTTCCAGGTGAGAAAACTGAGATAAACAGGGATAAGTAACTTGCCCAGGGTCACACAGCTAGTAAGTATCAAAGGTTAGATTTAAACTTGAGTCTTACTGACTCTAAGGCCCAGAAGACATTAGGTTGCAGGATGGCAGGCAGATGATGAGACTGGATGGCTCTTCATCTTATTAGGAGGATTGTAGTTGATAACTCTTTGCTCATCTAAATGGTATGAACAACTATGAAAACTTTGTGAGGAATGAACTTCTGAAGGAGCTTAGACCATCACCTTTGGAAAGGAGGAAATGGGTTTGCAATTCCAAACAGAACAGGAATCCTGACTTACTCTCTCTAGTGGTGGGGGTGGTAATGGGAGTGAGAGGGGAAGAAGGCACTGGCAGGGAAAGCTGGGAAAAGTAGCACCTCAATATGCTTGCTGTGCTAGTTCCCCTGATTTCCCTAAGCAGTCCCTATGCAGCTGAACTTTACAACCAAATTCCAACCAGCACCTGAATAAAAAGGCATTTAATATATTCTGAAAAGAGAACATCATGAAATTTAAGCTATCTTAGTGGGTAAGGAAGATTATTTTATCAATCTCTAAAATTTTAACATTGAAAATCTAAAAGAATAACTTTATATCAATAATTTATGAAGTGGAATCTATTACTAACAGGTGTCAAGCAAGATGATCCATTAGGGTTCAGGAACAAAATATGAGAATTTCTGTTTCTATTTTTTAATATCAAAAAAAGAAATAAACATTTATAAATTAAACATGGATGACACAATGGATAGAATGTTGGGCCTGGAATCAGAAAGAATTATCTCTTTAGGAGTTCAAAGCTGAGCTCAGACATTTTTTAGCTGTGCAACTATGGACAAGTCACTTTAACCTTAACCTTAAACCTCAGTTTCCTGATCTGTAAAATGAGCTGGAGAAGGAAATGGCAAACCATTACAGTAGCTGCCATGAAAAGTCAGACATGCAATTTTCAGATGAAGAAATTAAAACTATTTCTACTTATATGAAAAAGTAGTCCGAATTATTATTGATCAGAAAAATGAGAATTAAGACAACTCTGAGATACCACTACACACTTCTCAGATTGGCTAAAATGACAGGAAAAGATAATGACGAATATTGGAGGGGATATGGGAAAACTGGGATGCTGATACATTGTTGATAGGATTGTGAACGGATCCTGTAAGCTCCCACCAAGGATTGCTAGGGCCATACATACCAATCTTCCCTGGATAGACATGGAAATGAGATGAATGTTAAGGTGCCAAACAGCCTTTCTTTAGTGGTAAACTCAGGAGGGGTTAGCAGGAAGCAAGAGCAAGTGTATATATGTCTCTGTGTCTCTCTTTCTGCTTCTCTGAATCTCTCTACATCTCTGCCTCTCTACTTTTCTCCACATCCTTCTCCTTACCTATGGCAAAGCTGGTCACTTATATTTACTCTCCTCTGGGATTACCTTGTGTCTAGCCTACTCAGCACTGCATAGATGGGTCCGCAGAAGGGAGACACCTGGAGTTAGTGCTGAGTCCTAAGAAAAGATCTAACACTTGTATGACACAACCTCCTTTCTCAGAGGCCAAGCCCCTTTTTACTTCCTGGGTCTATCCTACCAGCTGACATGGCATACATGGTAATTCTCAGAAGGAAAGTCTCTAACCGGATCCAACCATTCTGGAGAGCAATTTGGAACTATGCTCAAAAAGTTATCAAACTGTGAATACCCTTTGATCCAACAGTGTTACAACTGGGCTTATACCCCAAAGTGATCTTAAAAAAGGGAAAGGGGCCCGTATGTGCAAAAATGTTTGTGGCAGCCCTTTTTGTAAAGGCTAAAAACTGGAAATTGAATGGATGTCCATCAATTGGAGAATGGCTGAATAAATTGTGGTATATGAATGTTATGGAATATTATTGTTCTGTAAGAAATGACCAGCAGGATGATTTCAGAGAGGCCTGGAGAAACTTATATGAACTGATACTAAATGATTTCATACACTTCCACAACAATACTATATAATGATCAAATCTGATGGAAGTGGCTATCTTCAACAATGAGATACTCCAAATCAGTTCCAATTGTTAAGTAACAAAGAGAACCAGCTATACCCAGCAAAAGAACTATGGGAAATGAGTGTGGACCACAACATAGAATTTCCATTCTGTTATTATTTGCTTGCATTTTTATTTTCCTTCTCATGTTATTTTTACATTCTTTCTAAATCTGATTTTTCTTGTGCAGCAAGATAACTGTATAAATATGTATACCTGTATTTAACATATATTTTAACATATTTAACATGTATTGGACTGCCTACCATCTAGGGGAGGGGGTGGGAGGGAGGAAGGAAGGGAAAAGTTGGAACAGAAGGTTTTGTAAGGGTCAGTAATGAAAAATTACCCATGCATATGTTTTGTAAATAAAAAGCTATAATAAAAAAATAAAAGTCAGATATGATTGAAAACAATTGAAAAGAAAAAAATTATTAACATTTAATATGTAGATTGACATTTGTAATCTCCCTCAAAGTGAAGGTGTAGACCTGTATGCTAGGCAGTCATGTATCACATAATGGTATACAAGTTATATTGGGTGTAGAATGGTAGTTTCACAATATGAACATCTGACCAATAGTACTCTCATTTATTTCTTATCAGCATAGTGCAACATATTGCAGGCTTTTTTATATGTCCCCAGTTAAATGATTTCAGGTTATATTAATTATTAGATAAACTTAAAGATAAAATACATAAGTGGCTTAAAAATTTTTTTTGCAACTCTTTAAAAATGTAAGCTAACAAAGAAATAGAAGAAATGACACTTCTGCTCCTTAGAATAAGGTCTTTACCTGCCATGTTACCAGAGAAATAAAATGATAGTCTAGCCAGATATAACAAGAAGCTGACCTTCCCAAATTTGAAATGATCAACAATCTTATCTGAAATATGGGTTTATATTCACTGTCATTAACATTGAACCTCAACCTAAGTACACATTGTGTTTTGAGATATTATGACCTCATTATGGTTTATGAGTATATACAACATTTAAAATAAAAACTAAGTTTTTGTTGCTAAAAATGGTTTTATCTACAAAAAGTCTCTTATCAGTACACTTAAACTTGAAAATTTTCTAAACTGCTTTAAAGTTTTTGAAATGAAAAGCTTCAGTAGATTTTGAACTCATTTGTTAAAAATACAAAAGTCCAATATCTTGTAATTAGTTTTCAAGAACTATTGATTAATATCAGGGAAGATGAAACCTTAACAACCAAATTTCAACAAACTTGTAAAATTGGTAGAATGATTATCTTAAATTAGTAAGGATAATCAATAACAAATTCCTCCATTTGGATCTATGCATTTTTGTGAAGTATCCTTTTTCAAAAAAGTTTCGGAGAGAGTGTGGTATACTATAGTACAGAATTGGCCTCAGAATTAGAAAACCCTTGGACTTGAGTCCTATCTGATACACACTGGGTATGTGACCCTGAGCAAGTCCCATAACATCCCAATACCAAAAAAAATTTCTCTGAGACTCTAAAGTTGCAAAGAATGTGTTCATCTGCACTGGTAAAGGTGTTACTTTCCAGGAGTTTTCCATGCCACAAAAACTTCATTTGCTAAAAAACAATAGTATTTTTTTTCATTTATAATAGCCATTGAAACTAGATATTGAATTGAATTTAGAACCATAATTGCAAATTGCTGTTGTATTACAAAATGTCAAACCAAGATCTTAACAAGTAATGAAGTATATTCAATCATATTTCTCATTAACATTTATAATCTTTTATTAAATATTATTAATAAGTATTTTAGTGAAAGCAAAAAAGGTTTTGGACTATTAATAGAATATTATATTAAAACAGCATTCACCTTATTAACATCATTTAAACATTTTATTCATACTTTATAATGTTTGTAACAAAAATAATATACATTTATTAGAAAATGCTCAAAAATTTTACTGAAAAGAAAATGTGAACAAAGATGTTTATAGACCATTGTGTTAGAAATTTTGTTAAGAAATAACAACCAGGAAATTGAGGGGAAAAAGAGACATCCTTGAATCCAATTGTGACGTGGGTGTTGGGAAGAAATCAAGAATTTATGAAATGAAATCTCAAAAACAAATGAACCAAATGGAGGAAACAAAACTGTGCTTAAAGAAGCACAGATTTGCAATGTGGTTGACCACTTTTAATCTTATTTACTCTGGGAGGCTGAAGTTGATAGATCTCTTTAGGACTTCTAAGTTATAGTAGGGATAAAGCCCATTTAATGTCTACCCAGCATTTAGCATTCATAGAAGGAGTCTCTGGGACCAGGAGGCAACCAATTTGCCTAACAGTGTGGGAACAAGTAATGGTTAGAAATAGAACAAGTCAAAGTTTCTGTGTAGTGAAGTAGACAGGCAGTAGAAGGGCAGTAATTTTTCCAAAAGAAATGCCTAGCAGTTTATTAAGTAGTTAGATCCAAATAATTGAGTAATTATGTCCTATTAAGTTAGCAGTCATTTGAAAGAAAAAGAATTTATTTCATTCTCCAAAAAACTTCACGTAATTAAGTTATTAATGAGATGTGTGCACTTGATAAGCACTGCATAATTTCTCAAATCTTGGAAACAGATTGAATACCAACACCTTCCTTTCCTGTTTCATAATGACTTTCACAATCACCACCAAAATTTCCACTTCTCAGAGATATGATATCACAAATAAAAAAATCCAAGAAGTTATTGGCATAGCTAAAAGTAGAAGTAAAACAAAAACATATCTCAAACATCTGAGAATGTCATAAAAGGAGTATCATGTGATCAGTATTGCTCCGTTTCTCTTAAAAACTTAAAATATATTATTCCTGTGAGTTTGCTTCAAGGCATCAGAAACTGCAGCTCTCTTATCAAATGCAGCAAGTATAATTTCTCTGCCAGGTCATATATAAGCCTTCAAATACTTAAAGATGGCTATCATGTCCTTTTCCCATCAAAAATATTAATAGATTTTTTTATTTTTAGATCATCTACATTTCCAAATATATTCCTCTCTCACCCATTAAACTATCCTTTATAACAATAACAAAAAAGAATTCAGCAAAATCAACCAACATATCAAACATTCTCAGTTCCTTCAGCCTACCTTCACATGACATAATCTCAAGATTCCTCACCATGCTAGTTACCCTCCTTTGCATACTCTTTAGCTTACTGACATCCTTCTTAAATTAAGGTGTCTAGACCTGAATACCATATTACAGATGAGATACTATGAGAGCAGAATAAAGGATTATCGCCTCCTTATTGCTGGGAAAAAAGGCATATCCTTTCTTAATTTGGTTCAGAATTGAATTAGCCCTTTTGACAATATCTCACACAGCTGACATCTAACAAAAGCTTTTATAGACAAATTACTACGTAGCTGTGAATTGTGAAGTTGATTTTTTGTACCAAAGTATAAAACTTGAGAATACATGCAAGGTACTTTGAAAACTTTAATGCATTCTATAAAAGCCAGGAATTATTATTATTTAACCTTGTTGAATTTCATCTTATCATATTTAGATCCCAAAACCCCATGACAATCTTGAGCCCTGGGCTCAAAATTGTCATGGGGTTTTGGGATTCTTTCACCAATGTGTTTGTTAGCTATCCTTCCTTGTTTTAATAAATCAGGAAACTTGATAAGCATGCATATCATTTATACCTTTATCCAAGTCATTGATAAAAAATACTAAATAGCAGAGGATCAAGCACAGATGTATTCCTAGGTGCAATGCACTAGTGATATGCTGCCATGTTAACCCAAAATCATTTGTTGTGCCACAGTTCCCTTTTAATGTCCTGATCCAGTTTCCCTAATTGTCCTACCTCACTTACTCTGCCTCAGACTATAACCATTCCCTCAATCATTAGAATGTTTGATAGGATAAAGGTTTTATATCTTAGACATCATTAGAATATCAGGAGCCTCTCCCCATCTCCAGTACTTCCCTTCATCATATCATCTCCATCCTAGGTGTCTCCCCATATTAGGTCATCCCCATCCCAAGTGCCTCTCCCCATTGTTACCCTATAAAAGACTCTTCGTATCCGACATTTATTGCTGGATTCTTGGAGACAATAGTCTCATTCAGCCCTGGGACCAAATCAAATAAAATATTAAAAATTCTCTAATTTCTCCCTTTCAAATAAAATATTAAAAACTCTCTAATTTCTATCTTGCCTCACTTTTTCCAGCATTATACATTGACAATTTAGCTAACTTTGGTCTTATCATGCAACCATCTCTGAATTCATCAAATTGTGTTATCATCTAATTCATATCTTTACATGTTCTCCATAAAAATAGTATGAGATAGTTTTTTAGATGCTTCACTAAATCTCAGTAAAATATACTCATCTACCAAGTTTAGTGTTCCTGTCAAAATATGAAACTGAGTTGTATGTGGCATCATCTATTTATAGATTCTTTGTAAATATGGCATCCTTTTAAAGATGTTCATTAATTATTAATTGTAGAATTTTCTAGCAATCAAAATCAAGCACAATGGACTATAATTAGCAGGTTTTATTCTTTTTTATTTTTTGGAAATTAAAATATTTTTCTTTCTTAAATCTTGAGGTGGTTTTCTGCTTTTCCTATGATCTTTAAACATTACTGACCATGACATAGCAATTTTATCTGCCAATCTTGGGCTCCTAAAGTTGAAAAGAACTTTAAAGTCTACCTTGTCCTTAAAAAGATCTTAGCAGATCCAACCATAGAAGTTTCATTTAACTTAGGATCAGAGATTTAGAAAGAAAAGAAAGCTTATAGGTCATCTAATCGTATCTTCTCATTTTACAAATGAGGAAACTAAGACCTAGCCAAGAGAGAGTGGTGCAGTAAAAAGAAGGGCAGCTAGATGTAACAGTAGATAGGGTGCTGTGCCTAAAGTCAGGAAGATTCATCTTCCTGAGTTCAAGTCTGGCTTCAGATACTTATAGGTCCAACCCTGGGAAAGTCATTTAAGTCTATTTGCCTTAGTTTCCTCCTCTGTAAAATGAGCTGAAGAAAGAAGTAACAAACCACTTCAGTATCTTTGTCAGGAAAATCTCAAATGAGGTTATAAAGAGTCAGATAAGAATGGAAAAAATGACTCAACAATCAACAAGTGGGGAAAGGACTTAATTTAAAGAGTGACCTGAGTTTCAGTCCTGTCTCTTTTACTTAATACTTCACATTTCTGGGATTCAATTTCCGGTAAAATGAAAGGGTTGGGCTTGATGACGTCTCTTCCAGCTATAAATATTTGACCTTCAGATTCCATACAGAGGAACTTATCCGTTGTGACACAAATAAGTGGCAAAAGTGAGATTTGAACCTGGATCCTTTATTACTCTTCCTAGCATTGCACTAACCACGTCACCATTTATGTGCTTGTCATGCTTGCTTTGTCTTACTTTAGTCCATTTTCTATGTGCCATGCAGTGATACATGTTAAATGGGTATTCTATATTTCTTCTGAGAATCCTGATTAATCTCTCAAAGCAGAGAAAATGATGTAAGAATAGAAACTCAGGAAAGGTGGAGGTATACATAGTTGGAATTATTTGGCCAGAAGGATAACAGACACTCTCTGACCAATCCCTTTATAGGGAACAAAAGTTAATTTCTTAAATAAATTCTGAGAAAGGCATCTTTGAAGAAGAATTCATGATTATCTCTACAGAGTGGTAATAGAGATGAAGAATGAGATATGCATTCTTAGTTAGACCAAATAGGCTGATTTGTTTTCCTGGATTATACATATTTGTTAAAAGGGAAGGCAATAAGTGGGCAGTGACAGCTACATAAACAAAAGAACATTAATAAAACATTTAGAAATGCACAGAATAAAACTTGAAAGTGCATATGAGCCACCATACAATTTTGATACCACCTTAATTATTATGTATATAATACACACACATATAGTGTAATATATATGTATTACATGCAAATTTTGCTATGATTAAGTCATTTCATTCATATCCAACTCTTCATGATCGCATCTGGGGTTTTCTGGCAGAGATATTAGGGTGTTTTGGTATTTCTTTCTCCAGTTCTGAGGCTATTTTTGAATTTAGGAAGAGGTGTCTTGTTGATTCCTAGCCCAGTGCTCTTTCCAATGTGCCATCTCGCTGCTCACTATGTATATTTAGGATTTAAAACAAGTGACAAAGTTTCTGAAGTACCTTGTATAATTCAAACACCCCTCCCCCCAAAAACAAACCACATGTAACAGAAGCTCACTATTTCTTATTTTTAACCTCTTATTCTTGGTATATTGAAATTTTTGCATTTTTTTTCAATTTTCAATAGCATTTTATTTTTCCAGATACATGTAAAGATACACGTTTTCAACATTCATTTTTATAAGATTTTGCGTTCCAAATTTTTCTCCCTCCCTCTTTTACCTTCCTGCCCCAAAATAGTAAGTAATCTGATCTAGGTTAAATAAATATGTTGCATTTGTTAATGATTAAATTCACAATTAAAAAATAAGGAATTAATAATTGAGGTCATTGAATCTAATTCCCTCATTTTACAAATGAGAGAACTGAGACCCTAATAGCTTAAATGACCTGTCCAAGTCACTCAGCTAGTTTTAAAACCCCTAAGGAAAAATTCAGACGCATCTTCCCGAATCCAAGTCAACCTTTTGTTATTATATGTTTACACCAATATGGCTCTCTGAATAAAACTATGACAAACACTATCTCCAGCAGCTCTCTAAACATTTTTTCCCCCTCTGTGGATAGGGCATGATCCTATGTAGAGACCATATCTTCTGATACAAAACTTTGTAGACTCTATGATAAGACAGAATAAATAATTACTTTAAATTCTAGCTGTAAATCTTCCATAAACCTGACCTTGAACAAGTCTACTAGTCTCTTAGGATCACAGGATTGATAGCTGGAAAATACCTTAGAATTTTCTAGTCTAAAGTGATAATTAAATTAATAATTATAATTATAATATAATTATAATTATTAATTATATTATAATTATAATTATATTATAATTAATAATTATAATTATAATATAATTATAATTATAATATAATTAAAGTGATACTCAGTATTGAATGATTTACCCAGTACCACAAAGGTATCACAGAATTTGAGTTAGAATAGACCCGAGGCAATCCAGTTCAACCCGTACCTGAACAAAAATCTTTTCTATAATGTATCTATCTGAAAAAGTGGGTCAGCCTTGGCCTGAAGACCTCTGACTCATTTTTGGAGGCTACCAGAACATGGCACAGTTCTAATTTTTATTAGGTTACTCTCTGCATGAATGAATTTGAGAGATTAGGAGAAGAAATGATAAATGGGGAAAAGTCTTGGAGCAAATGAAACAAGTTAAAACCCAGGAGAAAGGTTGGCCTTGGTAAAGAAAAGTAACATCTTTCAGAGGCAAAAATAAAGAAGGAAAGGGTGAATGAAGAGTTATGGGTTTTTGAAGAGTGGACTCATGGCAGCATGATGAGATGTCCTTGAAAAAAATCTGATGGCTTTAAAGGCTGAAAATTTAAAATCATACAAAATATATGCAATAGCAGAATATGATAGCAAAAACTGAACAAAAAAGGTCAAAGGATATGAACAATTTTTAAATGAAGAAATTAAAGCCATTTACAGTCATACCAAAAAATGTCCTAAATCACTATTGACTAGAGAAATGCAAGCTGAAATAACTCTAAAGTATTGCTTATATCTGTCAGATTGACTAAGATGAATGTTAAAGGGGATGTGGGAAAATTGGGACACTAATACATTGCTGGTGGAATTGTGAGCTGATCCAGTCATTTTGGGTAGCAATTTGGAACTATGCCCCAAAACTGTGCATAGCCTTTAATCCAGCAGTGTCTCTACTGGGTCTGTATTCCAAAGAAATAATGAGAGAAAAAGATCCACATGTACAAAAATGTTTGTAGAAGCTCTTTTTATGGTGGCAAAGAATTGGAAAATGAGTGAATGCTCATCAATTGGGGAATGGCTGAATAAATTATGATATATAAATGTGAGAGAATATTATTGTTCTATAGTATGGTATCTATGAATGTAATGGAATATTATTATTCTATAAGAAAAGATGAACAGGCTGATTTCAGAAAAGCTTGGAAAAGACTTACATGTAATAATGCTGAGTGAAGTGAGCAGAACCAGGAGAACATTGTAGACAGTAACAAGATTATGTGGTGATTAATTATGATACATTGATACAAGATAATGCCAATAGACTTGGGACAGCAAATGCCATCTGTATCCAAAGAAAGAACTATGGAAAGTGAATGCACATTGAACCATATTATTTTCACCATTTGGGTTTTTTTGTTGTTGTTTTTCCTTTCTTGTGATTTTTTTTTCCCACAAAATGACTAATAGGGAAATTGCTTAAAATGATTGTACATATATAACCTATATCAGATTGCTTGCTGTCTGGGGGAAAGGCAAGCTTGTAAAGAGAGGGAGGAAGAAAAATTTAGAACACAAAGTTTTACAAAAATTAATATTGAAAACTATCTTTACATATATTTAGAAAAATAAAACCCTATTAAAAGTTTTTTAAAAGAATGAAAAAATAAATGTTCAAAACTATCTTTACATGTAATTGGAAAAATAATATACTATTGGATTCAGAAAAAAGATAATTAATTTTTTCTTGGGCTGCATTTAAAGAAGCATACTATACAAGACTAGACAGATGATGGTCCTGATGTTAATCTGTGTTGGCAATATGATACTCTATATGTGGTCTTGAGAAGGGCAAAAAATGGCAGGAAAATCACCTGAGTAGTACTAGACAATATGCTTCTCTAAAATCCTTGAGCCTTACTTTCATCATCTGCAAAATGAGGCAATATATTATGAGCCTATAAACAACTTATTCTATGTTTGAATGCATGACATTCCCTCCCCCCATGTAAAATCATTCATCACAATAAAAATGATGAATAGCCAGTCACCTTCTACTACAATGACCCTATATTTGAAAATAGTTCATAGTTAATCATCTCAGCCAGCACTATCAACAACCTTTCTTTTCTTAAAAACTAAATAGTTCAAATTCCATTTACCTTTTCCTCACACGACCTACTTTCTTTGCTTTATGTCATTTTTTTACTTTCTCTGCCCCAAATCCTTTCTAACTTTCACACAGGATTCTTCAGCCACCCCTGCATGTTATTACTAAGGAAAAAGCAAGGATAGAGACTGAATTGGTATAGAATCCTACAATTGAGGGGACTCCCTCCCTCTACTAATGCAAGTCATTCCCTTTGCTGTAACCCTTCCTAGGACACTGATAACTCACTCCCAAAAGGAAGGATATGAAACTGGGTTGTTTTGATTTTGAGGTGGGCTGCCAGTATGCCATGTTGTCTCTGAGAATAAAGAAAATGTGTAAGTGTGTATGTGTGTGGCAGAGATCAAGATTTATCTGTGAGATTAGACCATGCATTGAAATCCAAGAAAAATTATAGAAGCAAATCAACAGAAAAGGAATCTAATTTTGATGATCCTTTGTGATGTGTGTACTATACTTCTCTCTTCAGTGAGAATCTGTGTGATGAAAAGAAAAAAGAGGATAGGTAGAGTACAGAGAATTTCCTTGACCTAATCATAAAACTACATTGTGCATGTAGTACATGTTGATAATTTCAAAGAATTATATAATAACAGAGCCAGAAGGGACTTGAGAGAGCATTTAATACAATCTATACTCAAAGCACAAATCTCATTACAACATAACTCAACAAAATAATCCAGTCTTAGCTTGATGGCTTTCAAAGATGGAAACCCACACTACTCTCTCCCTATAAGGCAAAAATCAATTTTTTTTTGCTTATTTAAAATTTATTCTTTTTACTTTTTAATAGCATTTCATTTTTACAAATATATATATATTTCAACATTCATTTTTGTAAGACTGTGTTCTAAATTTTTCTTTCTTCTTCCCTTACTTATCCCCTCCCCAAAACAGCAATCTGATACAGAAAACCATTCCATTTTTAGACAGATCTAAATGTGAGGAAATTTTTTTTCTCTTGCGTTGGGTTTAAATCTGTCTCCCTACCCTTTGGTCTGGGTTCTATCCTCTAAGGCTCAGCTTCTTGGAGCAGGGACTGTTACCCTTCCCTTTCTTTGTATCACTAATACTTGAGGCATTTAAAGACTTGTTGACTAAGTCAAGAAGGTAAGCATTTAATAACCTGTCTTATACTATTTTCTAATTTTCTCCAATTAAACTGGGAAGTTTCTTCAGTAGAGGAGTTGGTTTTTTTCCCCTCACACTTCTTTTGTATCCTCCAAAGTACCCAGTACAGTTCTGGCCCATAGGAATTGCTCAATAAATACTTGAATGAATTGAATTCAAGTATTCTGGTGAGTTGTTAGAGATAGCTATTTAACTCTTCCCCTTACAAAACTACAGCTCATAATATCATTTTCAAGCCAGATTTCCTTTTTCAGCAGAATCTGATCTGAGTTGTTTATGGAACTAAGGATTTAGTCCCACCACCCCCATTGTCTAGCCCATCTACAATGCCCTATGACACATACTATCCAGCAGGGCTAGCTTGCTTTCTTTGGCTATGATTAGATTTTTTTGGTGTACTCTCTAGAATACTTAGATAGCCACCATACTTCAATTCATTTGTGTAGTGTATTCTTGATAAGTGACCACTGGAAAAGAGCTTCTTTTATGTCAAGAAAAGCATATTTCCTTTTCCTTTTCACACATGTTAACCCCCTCAGAATTCATTCTATGATAGAGTTGTAAATCAAAGATTTGATTTCAAAAGGACCCTAGAGATTATCTAATCCAACTCACATAAGCAAGGAGAAAACCTAGGATTTGAACCCAGATCCTCTAAACTTGAATTCAGAATTCTTTCTACTATACCATGATGGCTCCTCCAAAGTCAATTTCCATTTTGACATCTTCCAAAGAAAAGTCCAGATGCATTGGTAGTATAGAAGTTCTATTGTTTTAAATATTGCTTTAGTATATGGGTACTGAAAATCTGTTTTGCTCTAGAAAGATATTTACTATATTGAGATTGAACTCTGTACCTCAGATTTCACGACCAGAAAATATGTAATGGCCAAAAATACTCTCCAAGGTAAAGAGTTTTTACTCTAAAATTCCTTGGTTTTAACTTTAGTATTTTTAGATGCTATGTCTATTTCTTTGGGAAACTAGGTGCTGAATCTAGCATGTTTCTTTATTTAGCTATTCTAGAATTTCTAAAAATGTATTTCTAAAAAGCATACCAGAAGTACCAAGACATAGTGAATAAAATACATGACTGGAATCCCCAAAGTCTACCTTGTTTGGATTCCAGCTTTGACATATCCTAACTCTTTGATTTTGGATGTGTTACTGAACTAAATTCAATTTAAGATCCTTCCTCTGTAAAATGGGAATAATATCTGAAGTACAAACAAAGTTGTTCTAAGACTCAAAGGAAACCAACTTTTTTAAAGTCTAAAAACAAGTTAGTGAAAATGTTAAATAGCTTAAAATGTATTTTAAAAATATATCTTCAGATCACAGAGCTTGGAGGGTATAAACCCAAACTTTTCCTTTTTCATATGAGGAAACTTAAGTCCAGAGTTTAAGTAACTTGTTCAAGATGTCTCAGTAAATAGGAGAATCAGTATTTGAACTCAGCTCACTAATGCCAAATACAACATTCTTTTCACTATGTTCCCAGTACCTTTCTCTATGATTTCAAAACTTTATTTTGTATATTTCTGACACACTTATCAAGGTTTACTGAGTATAAATCTTATTTTCCTCGTATCCTCTAATAGGTTTTAAGTTCTAAGAGAGACAGAACTGAGTCTTACCTAAACTTTGCACATCCCCTTCAACTAATTCAGTGTGCTATATATATTAAGTGCTTATTAAAGTGGTTTAATGAATTGAACTTATATATGCTAATGAATGCTAATTCTTTCAAAGTAGACATCTCATGAAGCTATATTACTCATTTTGACTCATACATTTAAGAGCTGTCTTCAAAACATAATTCACATATCTTTAATGATGCCAAAATCTTCATATTTTGAAGACTGATTTGATTTTTAAAAATAGTCACAAATCATTTGGAAATAGTTTTAATGAATATCATTGGTAATTAAATTGTTAAAAATTAAATTGGAAGGAGACAAAAATAAGTAATAGTCTTCTCCCCGATTTTTCCATAAACTCACTCTGAATGCAATTTCAAAAGAAATTTGCAGAATGTTTTAAGAACAACAGCATTATTAGAATTACTATGAAACTTTTTAAGGCATCTACTTTGAAGCATAGCTTTTATTATATAATAAGATTATATTATATTTTATTATAGCTTGGAAAGGGACAGGGAAAGAGAGAGGCAAAAAGAGAGAGAGAGAAAGAGACATATTAATATCTCATTTGATCCTTACAACAACCCTGTGAAGTTGGTGTTTTTATTGGTCCCATTCTACAGATGAGAAGACCAAGGCTGACTGAAGTTAACAACAAATTGTTAATTACAAAAAACACCAATTGTTTGAGGTGGAATTTGTCCTCACATTTCATCTCTCCATCCAATGATCTATTTACTACACAGAAGGAAGTATATACCAACTTAAATCTGGATGTGATTCAACTTTCTTATCCCTCAAAAACATGGATCCTCAGGGCTGGAAGTCAAAGGTTTGACAAATCACTTTGTTCTAATCAAACTGGTGAGATTTCTATCACCCACTGAATTTCAGCTCCTTTACAAAGTAAAGATACTAATGGCTGCAGTAAGGTTCCCCTTTGATTCTGTCTTTTAAAAGATGATGCAGACTTCTGGAGTTCTATTGCTCTCACTGAACTGCTAATATTACTTTTGTACAAAATACCCACATCAAATCATTGCCTAAGTTCCATTGAGGAGTGAGTACACTGACATTTTATAGCACCACATATCCTATAGTTTTCCTATGTAACTTTTAGAAATGCATAATTTTCAATTAAGAACCATTCGCTATGTGCCACTGTGAAGGATAAAAGAGGGTCCTTATCCTCAAAGATGATGAAGAAAGGATATAAATGTCATACTATGATCCTATGGCTTCTGCTAATAAGACTGTTATCCAAAGAGGGAGGGGAAGAACGACCTATTCTGAAATAAGTGATGGTAGTGTTGTTGAGTCCTTGAAGCCATGTCTGATTTTCCATGATCCCATTTGGGGTTTTCTTGATAATGGAGTAGTTTGCTATTTCTTTCTCCAGCTTACTTTACAAATGAAGAAACTGAGTCAAACAGGGTTTTGTTTTTCTTCCTTTCCATGGGAGGGAATAAAAAAATCTCTCAATAATGATGACTGTTGGAGGAGATTTGAGAAAACTGGGACAATTTTGGACATACGTTGTTGGTGGAGAATGCTCTAGAGCAATTTGGAACTATGCCCAAAGGGCTATGAAACTGTGCATACCCTTTGATCCAGTAGTGTCTCCAGTGGGCCTGTATTCCAAAGAGATCATAACGGAGGAAAAGGGACCCACAAGTGCAAAAATGTTTTTGGCAGCCCTTTTTGTAGTGACAAGAAACTAGAAACTGAGTGGATCTTTGCTCATCATTTGAAGAGTAGGTGAAAAAGTTATGGTATGTGAATGTTATAGAATATTATTGTTCTATAAGAAATGGTCAGCAGGATGATTTCAGGTCAGTTTGGAGAGATTTACATGAACTGATGCTAAGTGAAGTGAACAGAATCAGGAGATCATTGTACACAGCAACAGCAAGATTATAGAGTGATATCTGCTATCTGATGAGTGATTATAGAGTGATATCTGATGGGCATGGTTCTCTTCAACAATAAGATGATTCAGGCCAATTCCAATGGTCTTGTGATAAAGAGAGCCAACTGCCCCAGAGAGAGAACTATGGGAACTGAGTGTGTATCACAACATAGTATTTTTACTTTTTGTTGCTGTTTGCTTGCATTTTGTTTTTCTCTTTTTTTCCTTTTTGATTTGATTTTTCTTGTGCAGCATGATAATTGTGAAGAATTGCACATGTTTAACATTAACAGAACTACCTGCCATCTAGGGGAGGGGGTGAGGAGAAGGGAGGGAAAAATTTGGAACACTAGGTTTTGCAAGGATGAATGTTGAAAATTATCTATGCATATTTTGAAAATAAAACTTTAATAATAATTTAAAAAATAAAATTCCACAGAAATAAAAAAAACAAATAAATCTTTGATAACTGAAAAGAATGTAAATGCTTTTTTAAAAGGGCAAACCCAGAAGATTGGTATCTCTACTTCCTGCAAATATATGAAAGAACTATATATGAGTAAATATGGATAGTTGGACAGTGAATGGAAAGGAATGTTAAAGGGAGAGGACAAATTAGAGATTGATATAATTAAAGTTGTCTAGTTCAATCAGAAATGATTATGTAATTTTTCTTCATTAGTGAAGACCATAAAATTAGCTATTAAAATTAAAAGGTAAAAATAAATGCTGTGATAATTCTCTGAACTGAAGTTTTCTTTAAGAATACTATCTTGTACTTAAAATAAGAGAAGTGGAGGGTCCCAAACTTGGTAACTGAATGATTATTATTTTGTGTCAGGTATTTCTAGTTGCATCCAAATCTTTGTGATCCCATTTGGGGTTTCCTTGGCGAAGATACTGGAGTGCTTTATTTCTTTCTCTAGCTCCTTTTATAGATGAGGAAACTGAGGCAGAGTGAAGTGACTTGCCCAGAATCACTATGTTAGAGTTTTGAATTCAGTAAGATGGGTCTTTCTGATTTCAGGCTCCTTGCTCTATTCATTGTGCCACCCAGCTGCTTCTAATGAATGATAAGCTCAATGCAAATCAATAATTTACACCTTAAATTTCTACCAAAACTTGCCAAATTACAACAGAGTTGTGGTATTTACTTTTGTGAATAACTTTGAGCTGTTTGGTAAAAGTGATCTAGAAAAATAAACAAAGCATAATAGATTTTAAAAAATTAGAGACTATTTTAATATAACCGAATCTCATATTATAATTATAACAGAAGCATCAAATGCTACTACTGAAGAATTATGAAATACACAATTGCCTTCACCAGGAGTTTACAGGGAAGTAGATTTTATAATTTATTTTCTTGGAAAAAAAATAACAAAAGCGACAGCAAACCAAAGGAACAGATGGCCTAGTTCACAAGTAGAACCAATATAGGCTGTTAATCAATCTGAACTGAAAGGGAGAATTAGAAAAGGCTGTTAATTTAAGCCTGTTTTTGTTTTTTTTTGTTTTGTTTTGTTTTTTTTGTTGTTTTGTTTTTTGGTAGCTGGATGACCAGATAAACCAACCCTGAAAGAGATCTGGGTTCAGATCAGATGGTGACATGATGTATAAATGAATTCTAACTGCTTCTGGTAGACTGAGAATAGCAGAAATAAAGGCCTTCCAAGTTTTGTTAAATCATTTGCTACAAAAACACCTTCAGGATTTTATATTTTAAATAGTAACATGAAACTGAGGCTATGCTGGAAAAATCTTCACAAGAGACAGAATTTTCAAGTTTTGTAAAAAATTGTAAAAAATACAAGTAGAAACAACATGGAAATGAGATTTAAAATGTAGATATTTTTATCACTTTCTCAGTTGCATGATGGGGCACCCTCTTACTAATAGTTTTATTTACAAGGAAAACAAGGTTGGGAAGCTGGCATATATTTGGCTTCTATTCAAATAGTTTCCTCACTTCCTTGTATATATGATGCTTGGTGCCTAATGTGATGAATAAACCAATCAATGCAGAATGGAGAGGTGAAAAATACACAAACATTTCCTCCTGAAAAGTACTTATTTAAGAAATTCTTTAAAATTCAACTTCCTGGATACTTTTTGTTGCTCAATTTCAGTCATGTCTGATTCTATGATGCCATTTGAGGTGTTTTTTAAAAATTTATTTAATATTTTCACTCAGTTATATTCAAAGCAGTTTTTTCATTTTTTAAAAAGATTTTTGAATTCAAGGTTCTCTCCCTTATGCCCACCTACAATTAAGAAACCACATGTGAAGTTAGATAAAACATTTTCATAAAAGTCAAGTTTTAAAGAAAATATAGATCTCCCACTCTGATGAAAATAAAAACCCTCAAAAAAATAAAGAGAGAGATAAATTTAAAAAATGCTTTGATCTGTATTTAGACTTGATTATTTCCCTTTCTGGGTATGGATAGACTTTTTTTTTTTTTTTTTTTTATCATAAGTCCTTCAGAGTAGTTGTGGATGATTGTACTACTGAGAATAACACAGTAATTCAATAGATTGATATCATCCCAGAACAATGCTATCAATTTGTAAACAGTATATTTCAATTTGTTCATGGTGGACTTTCCAGGTTTTTTTTTTGTTTTGTTTTGTTTTTTTTAAGCAAAGATAGTGGAGTGATTTACCAGTTCCTTCTTCAGCTCTTTTTATAGCTTAGGAAACAGAGGCAAACAGGTAAGTGACTGAATTTGAACTGAAGTATTCTTTCACTTACTCCATCCACTTTGCCACCAAGCTTTTCCTCTAGACCGTTTTTCAAAATGCCAAAGCTCAATTACCAAATAGTAGTATGTCTCTGGAAATTAATGAGGTCTTTACAAGACTAATTATAATAGGAGTTTATAAAAATGTTTCTTTGCCATAGAAACTGTTGCACAGAATTGAAACTGTCCATACTTTCTTTTGAAAAGAGTTAATAAGCCAGAGTGAGCAGAACAGCAAAGAAGTAATAGGGAGCCTGGCTTCTAGTTGAGGTTCTGCCATTAACTAGTTATATGTGACCTCGGAAAATTTCTTGCTTTCCTACTGTGACTTGCCAAGGGTCACACAGTTAGGAAGTGTTAAGTGTCTGAGGTCATATTTGAACTCAGTCCACCTAGCTGCCCCAGTTTTATCATTTTTAAAAACGCTGAGTTTGTAATAGTGAACTCTACATTTTCTTTCAGCTCCAATTTTTTAAGATTCTATCCTACAATAGTCAATAACTATTATAATATTTTTAATATTGGAATTAAAAAGAAACACTTTGCAAATGTTACTTGAAAAAACAAAAGCTCTGTTTTACTATCTACCAAGGAGAAAGAAATCAGCATTTATATAGCACCTACTAGGTGCCTGATACTGTGTTAAGTGCTTTTCACAGTTATCATCTCATTTGATCCTTACAACAATCTTGTGATATCAATTTTTTTTATCCCATTTACAGTTAAAGAAACTGAAATTAAAAGGGGTTGCCTAGGGTCACATATCAAGTACTTTCTGAGAATAAATTTGAATTCTGCTCTGACTCCAAGTTCACTGTTCTATTCATCAGTTGCAACCTGTGCGGAAGATGAAGCAGGGAGAAATGAGGGAAAGCTGGAAAGAGGAATCAGAAATTAGAATGGGTTTGGAAAATTTTAGGTGTTTCTTCTGTGTTGAAGAATAAGTATTAATATATTGGAAATAACTCCCCCTGTAAAATAATAATAGTGATAATGATATCAGTTCTTTTATTTGCATTTCTCACAAGTACTTCAAACATTAGTATCATCAGTTATTGGATAAGCAGTGGAGTAGGCAAATAGTTGCCTAAGACACATCATATAGAGATATGCAAATGAGACATTTAAAAATATTTTGAATACAAGAAAAATACAGATTCCATGGAATGGAATTCTTTCGCTACAACTCAAGTTGCATTTATAAGTTGTGTGATCCTGAAGTCACAGTGTCTTAGTTTTATCATATGTAAAAATCAAAGCACCCACTTTACAGATTGTTGTAGGGACCAAATGAGCCAACACATATAAGGCACTTTGAAAACCTTAAAATGATTTATAAATGCTAGCTATTCTTAATAGAAGTAGTACTAGCAATAAAACACTACCTATGATTTAAAGCATTTCCTTTGGGCTTGTAGTATCATAAAGAGGCAAAATGAAACAGTGGATAAAGAGCTTGCCTCAGAGCCAGTAAAACTTGGCTATATGATCCTGTATAAATCACTTAACCTCTTAATATCTGAGACAACAAAGATAGTAATTTATAGAGAAGGTGCCAATTTGCATGGATATAGGGAGTTTTCCCCTGAGAGTTTAATATGAACAGATCTTTTGAATATATTTATGGACTACTGAATATATACTGAATCTCTATATATGCATACAAACATCTACATAAAGAAAGAGGAGGACGGAGAAAAGAGATGGAAAGGAGGCAGAAATAGGGAGGGAGAAAGGGAGAGACAACTAATAGAAAAGAAAGAAGTGAGGAGAGAAAGAGAGAAAGAAAAAAGAGAAGAAAGTAGAGAAGGAGGAAAGGAGAAAATAAATGTCAATATAACTAGAACTAAAGGGAACCTTAAAGGTCATCTAATCCAACCTCTTTATTTTACAGATGAGAATTGAAGCCCAGGGAGGTTAATCTATTTGTCCAAAGTCATATAGATACCATATAGCAGAAAGTTGGAGAGAAAACAAAGGTTTAGAGCAAGCAGTTTATTGTGGAAGCCTGGTATTTTATAGAAAATCTCCTTTTGACACTCCAAACAAAAAACAAAAACAAAAACAAAACAAAAAACAAAAAACAAAAAAACCGCAAACCTTGTAAACCCAAAGAAAAACTTTATTATGCAGAAATTACAGGAGCAGATATTTTTGTACTAGAAATGGATTAAGTCAATACTCCTCTTTTGACAGATGAATAAACTGAGGCCTAGAGAATGTGACTTGTTTTATTTTCATGATTTAGAATAACTGAAACCATCCAGTTCTTTCATCTATATCTCCCTCTTCTCTCAAGTACTTCAAACATCACTATCATCAAAAACTGGATAAGCAACAGTTGACTAAGCAAACAGCTTCTTCCTAGGACATAGCATATAGAGTTATGCAAAAAAAAAAAAAAAAAAAAAAAAAGGCGGGGGGGGAACATTTAAAAATATTTTGAATATAAGTAAGTAAAATACAGGTTATGTGGAATGGAATTCTTTTGCTACAAATCACATTGCATGTTATACTAAAAGTTCAAATCCTTGACAATAATGCACAGGAGCACAATTTTAAAATCTTGCCTAAGGGTACACAAATATCTTGTCCCAGCTCTGCCTGAACTCAAAACTTTTCTGTGGAATAGTGGAAAGAAAACTGTGCCAGGAGTCAGAAGATTTGGGAATGTAGTAGAAAGAAGATTAGAATGGGAGCCAGTAGACCTGGGTTAAAATTTCAGTTTGATCAGTTAGTATCCATGAGATTTCAAGCAATTTACAATATCTCTGGGTCTTTGTTTCCTCATCTGTAAAATGAAGATAAAAAGCCTAAATGTGCGAACCCTACAATCACAGAGCTATATGGCAGTTAAATGAGACACTATTTAACAAAGTTGTAAAAGTACAACAAAAATATAAGGTAGCATTAGCATTTTTAAATTAAATACCATTAGAGTTTATCTCAAATTCCTAGCATTGTCATCAAACAATAAGTCTTTAAGCGCCAACTATATGCCACTACAAAACAAAATTAAATACAGCATGTACACATGAAAATATGCATGAATTAATTTCATGAAGCCTCTTTACTGTAAAGAAATAGTTTAAGAAATATAGAAAATTTAATAAGCTTTGAAGCTTAATAAATATTCATGAAATAGAACTCCCTAGATGAGAAAACTTCAGAAGAGAGAGGGTAAGTTACATTCTCAAAGAGCTAATAATAAGCATCAGGGTAGACTTAAAACCAATCTTTTGAACCCTAATCTGACATATATATTCCACTGTGCCACAATCTCCATCAAGTAAGACCTGTTATAATACTTAAGCCTTTTATTTGTTATTTCTTTTTCTCCCAATAAAGTTCATTGTAAATCATATGATATTACTTATACAGATTACAAATGGACCACCTCCTTCTTACAAGGACTCCTTCAGGTTAGGAAATATTCATATTCTCCCTCTCCCTCTCCCTCTCCTCTCTCTCCTCCCTCTCCCTCTCCCTCTCCTCTCTCTCCTCCCTCTCCCTCCTCTCCCTCTCCTTCTTCCTCTCCTCCCTCTCCCTCTCCCTCTCCCTCTCCCTCTTCCTCTCCTCCCTCTCCCTCTCCCTCTCCCTCTCTCTCCTGAGGCAATTAGGTTTAAGTGACTTGCACAGGGTCACACAACTAGGAAATGTTAAGTCTCTGAGGTAACATTTGAACTCAGTTCCTTCTGACTTCAGGGTTTGTTGCTCTATCCACTTCGCCACCTAGCTGCCTCAAGAAATTCTCTTAATAAAACATTGACAGCCTTCTATTTTATCAAATTAAAGTTACAAAGAAATTTGCTTTTCCAGCTAACTGTAGAAAAAACTTGTTCTCGAATCCAAAAAGGAAGAGAGTTCTTTAGATTACTGCTTCTCAAAGAACGCCCCCCCCCAAAACAAACAAACAAACACCTTGAAACTTGGCCTCTACCTAAGAGAAGGCACTTTGGTTTTGGTAGCAGACTGTCATTGAGGGTTGTTCCTCCCTGATAGGAACTCACCAAATTCCCTGGGCCTCCAAAAGGCTGGATTTGCTGGGTTGTTTTCGTTTGGCGTGCAATACAGACTCCCTGTATTTTTACAGACTCCCTGCATAATTAATAACCATTACCTTATTCGGGGGATTTGATTCCAGTAGGTTCATTGAAAGAATTAATTCACCTATTCAAGCAACTTCTTCGGACGAGCTTTTTAATCAACTATGCCCTGTTGGCCGGTAGGATGAGAACTGGCAAATCTCATTTGCGTGGATATCTCATTAAACAGACCTTGCAGTTTTCTCCAATCAGCCGGGACAATAATCTCAAAACCATTTTTAGATACATTCCCTTCCCTTCCCTCATCCAGAAACTTTAAAGTATCATCCGAAAAGACGTGGGGGAGAGGGGGACTGGAGGGAGACATTTAGTAGATTGCAGTATTCTCTGTCATAACAGCAACACTGCACCTGTTCAATCCAGCTCTGGCTCCAGTAATGACCAAAGGAAAGACTCGAAACCTCTCCTGACATCCAAATCCTTCTAGTAAATTTCCAGGACCAAAGCATCCTCTAATACCAAACCCCAACTATGCCCCTGTTTTACTTCTGGTGTCTCTAAGGGGTATCTTCCGTTAAATGCACTCCCTCAACTCAACTCAGGTGTCACTGTGGTCCTCCTGTGGAGTGAGGAGGACTCAGGAATCCCGAGCCAAGAAAGCAATTGTTAGTCGCCGGCTGGAAAGTCTGTCTTCAAAGCTCCACCACGCTTCTAGAATTCTATCAAAGCCTCTTTCCTAGGTTTCCTACCTACAAAGCCAAGAGCAAAGAGCCCTCGGCAGAATACAAATGGGCTGGAGTTGAAGAGAAAAGGGACCAGGTTTGGGGGGTGGGGATGGGGGTGGAACGAAGAAACCTTTATCCCCCGACAGCCCAGGGCCCTGAAAAAGGGAAGGAGAAGGAAGTAGAGAACAGCGCGGGCGGGAAGGAAAGAAAACTAGTCTCTTACCTTGGGGTAGGATCTCAGGGCCTGCGCTCCCCAGACCAGTTGCGCCACAGTCTGTTAGTTCCGGGGATGTTGCTGTTGTTGTTGCTGCTGCTGCTGCTGCGGTGGTGGCTCCTCTTGGACTGAGAAGCAGCTGGACTGATAAGAGGAAGTAGAGAGAGGAGAAGCTGACGAGCTGCAGGCTGGCCGGGACTGGAGGAAGTCGAGAAGAGGTGAGAAGGCGGATAGCAACGCCGACCGGAGCCTCAGAACAGCTGGGGCTGGAACTGGGAGTGAAGGGCTGAAGCTTTTCAGCTCTCTGTGCAAACTCTCTTAAAACTGTGTGTGTGTGCGTGCGTGCGTGTATGGAGGGAGTGGGGGGGGGGGGGGGGGGCGCGCGTCTCCAGTTCTTTTTCCTTCCTTTCCCAGTTGGTCACTGGGGCCAGAGAAGAGCCACCAATTGCCTGGTTTTGAAGCTGAGCAGCAAATACCATGCACCTCTCTTCCTAAGGCAATAAAGTCTCTTGTAACGTAGTCCTTTCCTCTTGTATTTCTTTCTCCACCTCCTCCTCCTAGTGCAGAGGGTTAGAGGAAGCGTGAAACAACTGACATCGCCCAGGAGTCGGAGGCTGAGGCTGAAGCTGAGGCTGAAGGCTCCGGCTCCGACTGCGGCTGCGGCTACGGCTGCCCGAGCGCAGTGCGCGAGAGCCGCAGAAAGACCAAACTAGCTGTTAGGCACTGGAGGCCCCGCCCGCTGGCGGCCAAGGCCCAGGCGCTTCCCCTTTTTTCTCCTCCCCCTTTCTCCATCTCTGCACACCCTGCAAGGAAGAGAGACCGGTTTGCAGCAACAACAGCAGTCTTGGGATCCGCCACTGTTGCTGCCTCCCAGAGTCAGTACGTGGGTGCTTAGACCACTTCACCCCTCCTCCCTGGCAGAGCGTAATCCTGAAAGATGAATAGGTTTCCACCTTCGGTGGCCTTAGATATTAACAGTGAGGGGGATAGGATGAAAATGAGTTAGAGGCTCTCTCCTGATTTAGGACACTTTTAAGAATCTAGGGTGGGTATACCAACCTCCTGGTTCCTCTTCCAGCTGTGTTTCTCCAACTCTTTAACACTAGGAATCCCCAGGCCGAAGCAATGCATTTTTTAGCCTGTAGTTATATCCGTCATCAGTGATTTCCTTCTCCAGCTCAGTTTACAGATGAAGAAATTTAGTCAAATACAATTAAGTAACTTGCCCAGGGTCACACAGTTAGTGTCTGAGACAAGATTTAAATTCAGGAAAATGAATCTTTCTGACTCCAAGCCCCATGGTCTGTTATACCAGTAGCTAAATACTTTTCATAACAAGAAAAGAGTCAGTTATTCCTGTGTCCATATTGGACATTTCTAAGTAGTTATCACGTAGGGAAATGATTTCAAAAATCCAAAAACTTCAGAACCTCTTTTGGTTGCTGATTAAAGCACTACCTACCTTCCAGTCACCTAGGTTTGCCATCTTGGGGCCATTTTTAACTCTTCATACTTGCTTATCCTACATATCAAAATAATGGTCAAATGCAAAGCAGATTTCAAAGTATCTCATATATGTCCCCTTTTTTCTGCTCACACAGCTATCATTCTAGTTCATTCCCTTATGACCTCTGACCTGGGCTAGTATAATGACCTAATAAATCTCCTTGCTCTCCCTATTCCAGTTTATCCTCAGACATAGCTGCTAAAGCAATTTTCCTATAACATAAGTCTAATCAATCATCCTCCCTTTTCAATAAATTCCAATGGCTTCCTATAACATCTAGGATCAAAAATAAACTCCTATTTGGGACATTTAAAGATATTCTCATCTGGACTTTTTTTTTTTACCTTTCCAGTCTTCTTACAAATTAGTCCCCTCTACATATGCTATAGCCATTCTGGCTTACTTGTTGTTCTTCCTGTCATTCAGTCTTGAGTCCATGCCTTTCCATTGTATATGTCCCATGTCTCAAATACTCTCCTTTTTTATCCTTGCCCTCTTAGTTTCCCTAGCTTCCCAATATCAGCTCAAACTCCATCTTCCACAAAGAGCTTTTTCCTGGCCCTCTCCTGGCTTTTTCCCTGCCTACCCCACCCTTGTTGCTAATACCTTCCATCTGAAATGATCTTTATTTTATAATTTTTCTACTGCTCATGTCTTGGGTACCAATTTTTTTTTCATGTTATCTTCCTCATTAAAATGTTGACTCTTTGGGGATAGGGACTAAGTTTTTTACTTAACACTTACATATCCGTAGCACTTAGCACCATGCCAGACGCATAGTAAGTTCTTTTTTTAATCTAGTTTCTTTTTAATTTATGGAATAAAACAAGCATTGCCTTAACAGTACAATAAAAAAGATGATTTTACATGAAACTGCAAATTTGATACTAAAACTTAACAAATGCTTGTTGAATGACAAATATGGAAATATTTTTAAAAGTTTGCAACTTATATCAGACTGCTTGCTGATTTGGGGAGAGAAGGGTAAGGGAGGGAGAGAGAAAAATTTAGAATACAAAGTCTTACCAAAAAAAATGTTGAAACCTATTTGGAAAAATAAGATGCTATTTTTAAAAAAGTGCTTGTTGACTGACTGCAGAGCTACAAAAAGGGTATAGAGTCCAAGGTTTTGTTCCAGAACTTTTTAGGGGACAAGCTATTCCCTCTCCTGTTATAACTACATTCACTTAGGATAGGCTGTCTGCATGTTACACTGCTGGCCCTTTGTACCTACCTTTCATAGGGGATATTAAAATCTGAAGCTCTGAATTAACGGAAGTGGGATTCATAACACAGGTGAGCTTGCTCCAACTCTGCTCCTCCCTCTTCCTCCTAGCGGCTTTCTCAGCATCAGCATTTGCAGTCTCTGCTCATAAGACTTTGACTTATAAGTCTCTCACCTCTAGTTCACAACTGAGTCTACCCCTAGGTGCCAGGATTTTTGGTGAGTGCTGTGGGACTTAGAATGAAACATGTTGAATGTTCTCCCCTGCTCTTTCTTTCTCTACTTTATCCACTAGTTACTGCTGATTCCTCAGTTACTTTCCTGAAGGACTTTTTTCTTGAAAGAGAACAACCAAAGTTATTGCAATAAAGTTACAATTAGATAATTTTTCTTTCCCCACATGTTGACAGTATCCAGGCCCCTTTCTACATTAGCTAGTTTGTTTATATTTTGTCAGAAACATTTTGATACTAATGCTTATTCTCAAAGGCCAAGTGTTTAATTTTTTACCAGATGTTAATAGACCATCTTGAAAATAGGTAACAAATCAAGTTCAAATTGGCAATATTTTGGGATATAAAAATGTTTGTTAAAGGAATTCAGACTATTTAGATTCATTTGCACTGGTTTGTTAAAGTCCCAGTCTCATATATGACTAATTGTCAGATCTGAAATCTATATTTCTCCTTTATTCTCCACTATATGTGTTGCTTATAATTAATAATCAACTAAACTTTAAGTACTTACTACTGTGTTAAATGCTTAAACACACACACAACACAGAACACACAACACACACAAATCCCTATCTTCTGGCAAATCTTCAGATTGTCAACAAGTCCATGATTTTTTTGAAAAGAGTGGAAAAGAAAAAAGAAAATAAAAGAGAAGGGAGGAAGTACAAGGAAATGGAAAGTATAAAAATTAATATGAAAAGGAGTACAATAATAGAGACATGCAGACATAGATCAAATTGGATCCCAAAAAAATCCTCCCAAAGGCATAGAAAATTATACTTAATATTTTCCATATCAAGCCTGAACTTGGTGTTTTGAGAAAACCTGCAAATATTGGTATTCATAAGGGAAAGGAGAATACCATTTTGACTAGAAAGGCTAATTTAAGAACACATTTGTCAAAAATATTCCTCCAAGAATCTAAGAAAATCTTTTGCAATTGTTATCCTCATTCTCCACTTATGAGCCAGAAAACAAAGAAAGCTTAAATATTTTACCTACTCACAAAATTTTTAAGGAAAAAGGAAATTAAATTCAGGACTACTCATTTTATCCACCAGGCCAGAAGGTGAACAAACTTCACTGAGTTTGCTGAGTCGTTTTCATGATTAAGCATAACTTTTTTGTGTGCCTAAAACTCAAAGATATATGTTGAAAATTCTCATCAAAGAGAATGTGTTTGTGAATTAATTGAATAAATAGTGTGGCACACATAGTTGAGGAGGATATGAAGGAATACTTAATAAGGTAGACTTGGATGGTTAAAGCTATACCAAAATCAAAAAGAAGCTACAGATTCCTGGATGCAATTGAGATGACAAAATGACTACCTTATGAGATCAGAGTAATTGGAATCTACTTAGGCCCATTTCCTGAAGATACATACAATATGCTTTTCTCCGCAATGCAAATGAGAAGTTTAACAATACATAGTATATTTAAATTCCCAGTAAGACAAATTATAATAATGATGATTTTGGTGCATGTTATGTGGATAAACATCTTTTTGTTCCTTTATGACCTCTGCTGCTTTTCTCAACATTAAAATATAGCACAATAGTCTATCTCTTTGATGACCTGCATGCCTACCTGCCATCTCTGACTATCGTATGATCAGATACAATATAAACCATAAACTGTTAATAAATCCAGAAACTTTTTTATATAGAGAATTCTCAGGTGTCAAGTCCCATGAGAATAGGAAATAAAAAATAATTTTCTATCTTCTTCTTTTGTTTTTGGTTTATTCCCTCATGATTTTTCATTTATGTTCTGATTTTTGTCTCCCAACATATATTTTAAAAAGCTAATATCCATAAATAAGCAGAATTTTTTTTTGAAAACCCCAATGATACAAGACAGTCTCTAAAGACTTGTGATGAAAAATGCGATCCACCTCCAGAGAAAGAACTGATGAATTTGAATATAGACTGACACATATTATTTTTCTTTTTCTTTCTTTCATTTTCTTTCTTTTTTTTTTTTGGTTTCATTTTTCTTCCATAAGATGACTAATATTTTACATGATAGCATATATATACTCTATAGGAAATTGCTTACTGTCTCAGGGAGAGGGAAGGGAAGAAGAAAGGGATAGATTTTACAATTCAACACTTAAAAATGTTAAAATGTTTTTAAATGTAATTGGAGGAAGCGAAATATTATTTTAAAAATGATTCTGTCTCTTTGTTCCCATATATCTCAGTTATTTATACTTTTTATGTGCTCCTTAACTATTTCTGGAGACCTTTAGGTACAAAGGTGTTTCTCTGGAATGTCTTCCATTCATCCTTCTCCCCTTTGAGCACTAATTGTTTGGATTATACATTTTGACATTTAAATGTAGCCTGTCTGATTATGCTCTATTAAACGGGCTTAAGACTTTCTCTTGGAATCTTATGCCTTAATCATGCTCGTGTCATTCCTAACTTAACTCACTTTCCAAACAGTTCCACTTACTTGCTAGCAGCCTTCCCTCTCCATTGATATGCCTCTGCTCTGCGCCTGGTCTTTTGGTTGTCACATAAAAAGCTGACCTGTCACATAAAAAGCAATTAATAACACATCTATGACAATTTAATGACTTGCATTTCTATAGCATATTGAATTTTGCAAATTGTTTTACAAATATTATCTTAGTTAATTTTCACTGAATTCAAATCTAATGTCAGACACTTAGTTGTAGGATCCTGGACAATTCACTTAACCCCGATTGCCTCTCCAAAAATGAAGAAGAAAGAAAAATGCTAAAATATTTGCCCAGGGTCACTCAGCTAGTAATTATCTGAGGCAGGATTTGAACTCAAGTCTTTCTGCCTTCAGGTTCAATGCTCTATTCACTGTATGCCACCCAGTTTTACAAAGTTATTTTATTTGAGATCGTATAAGTACTTCATGAACTGAATTAAAGTATATTAAATTAAATTAAGTAATATTAAAATAAATAACATGATTAAAGAATATTAATATTACATATATCAATAAAGTCCTACTTTGCTTCTTCATCATGGTGCTGAAGTCATTACAGATTCTCAATGATTGTGCCTGCATAATGTAAAATCTATTAGCTCCACCAAGTTGGAAAGGCATTGAATTCAGGTCTGCCTGGTAAGAACATATGTCTTTTATTCAGTGACAGTCTATTTTAGTTTGGAGCAGTTTGTCATGAGAGTGGCCACAGGATGATGGCTTTTTGGCCACAGAAACTTTTAAAATCCTTCTACTAAGCCACAGAGGCATTTTTATCATATGAAGTGGGATATACAAGGGTCAGGGATAAAGGCTGGTGGTGAGGAGGTTGAGCAATCCAGATTACAAATTGGACTAGAAGAGCATGTCTGGAGCTTTTCTTTCTTTCTTTTTTTCTCATAAAGTGTTTTGTGTTTTAATGTTTTACAAATCCACTTCCCAGGAAAATATAATGGAGGGATGAGTTACTATAGCATGTTTTATCTGTTTTTCTTTCTTTTTTTATTTTTTTCCAATAATTATAACTTTTTATTGACAGAACCCATGCCTGGGTAATTTTTTACAACATTATCCCTTGCACTCACTTCTGTTCTGACTTTTCCCCTCCTTCCCTCCACCCCCTCCCCCAGACGACAAGCAGTCCTATGCATGTTAAATATGTCACAGTATATCCTATATACAATATATGTATGCAGAACCGAACAGTTCTCTTGTTGCACAGGAAGAATTGGATTCAGAAGGTAAAAATAACCTGGGAAGAAAAACAAAACTGCAAACAGTTTACATTCATTTCCCAGTATTCTTTCTTTGGGTGTAATGTCTTCTGTCCATCATTGATCAATTGAAACTGAGTTAGATCTTCTTTTTGTCAAAGAAATCCAGTTACATCAGAATACATTCTCATACAGTATCATTGTTGAAGTATATAATGATCTCATGGTTCTGCTCATTTCACTTAGCATCAGATGTTCATGTAAGTCTCTTCAAGCCTCTCTGTATTCATCCTGCTGGTCATTTCTTACAGAACAATAATATTCCATAACATTCATATACAACAACCATTCTCCAATTGATGGGCATCTGTTGGAATCTTTACAAACTGTTAGGCCATTGGAGTTGATTTGATCTTAGAAAGAGATATTTTGGGCAGAACTTGAAACAAGGTACTAAATGGAACTGATAGAAACAATGCTTGTGTTCACACCTTTAGAGAGCTCATAAGTATCTAAGTACTCAATGGAGTTCACACGTTTGGGAGAGTTCAGGGCTTAGTATGAGAACCAAATTCACTCCTCCCTTAGGGCCAGAGAGCACTCTGGGAAATAACCCAGAATCCCTCTCCCTCCAGAAGGCATAATTAACCTTTGGGAGATCACATATATAGAGGGAGCTCTTGGAGCTTGGGGACTTACTTGAGTTAGTTACTTGAGGAGTTACTAGAAACTCTGGGAGCTCAAGAGAGTTTTACTAGGAGTCGGAGAGAGCTCTTGGAACCCACAAGCCCTATCTTCGAGGCAAGAGATTCATTGCATCTTCCAACTTGGTGCTGACTGGAGGCTGAAGAAAGCAGAGGCAGAAGCCAAGGACAAAGCTGCAAGATCTCTTGGAGCCAAATAGAGAGTTAGGTCTCAACTAACCGGGCTATTTTGGAAGGAGAAATAAACGTTTGCATTTTTACCAGTTGGCTGCATTTTGGAGTAATTATTGATTGTAACTGAAACTAAGGCTGCCTCCAGAAAACCTTCACAGGCATCCATTCATTTTCAGTTTCTAGCCATTACAAACAGGGCTGCCACAAACATTTTGGCACATACTGGTCCCTTTCCCTTATTTAGTATCTCTTTGGGGTATAAACCCAGTAGTAGCACTGCTGGATCAAAGGGTATGCACAGTTTGATAACTTTTGGAGCATAATTCCAGATTGCTCTCCATGTCTGGAGCTTTTCATGAAATAGTGGTCAGTTGGAGACTTGCCAATCAAAAAGGCAGGCCCAGGGTGGAAGTATATCAAGAAGGCAGAGGCATGATCACATTGCTAAAATTAGAGGTTGAAGTATTGAAATATTTTATTATTACTTAGACTAGTGTGGCTACCATTTCTATTAAGTCTTATATTTTAATGTATGAAGCATGCACAAAGGAAGATGACATATTAATAGAGACAATGTGGAGGAATAGAAACAGCACTAAATTCAAGACCAAGAAGACACAGATTCAAATCTTATTTGTGTGACTCTGAACAGGTTATATAATTTCTCTGAACTTTAGTTTCCTCAGTTGAAAATGAGGGAGTTGGACTCACTTCTTCTTTA
Organism: Sarcophilus harrisii; assembly: GCF_902635505.1. Lineage (NCBI taxonomy): Eukaryota > Metazoa > Chordata > Mammalia > Dasyuromorphia > Dasyuridae > Sarcophilus > Sarcophilus harrisii. Next base: position 287,771,217 of record NC_045426.1, on the reverse strand, counting down.
ACCCCATTATTCCATGAACTTAATTTTTTTCAGTGAGTTTTCTATATTTCTTATTTACTTCAATAATTACCCTCTCTTCCACTGACATTAATTTTAATATATTGTATTTCAGTGCTTTGCTATTATATGGGATAGTTCTCTGGGAGAAAGGGCAGGAGTGCAACAAAAGAAAATTTTAGGCGATATTAAAACAAATATCAGTAAATTTTATTTTTAAAAAATCCAGTGTTTTGTTAATAGCTAATGATTTCTAAGTTTAATATGCCTTTAAAGATGTCTGATATTAAAAAGTTATATTTAGAGAAGATATCTCACACTGCTTTGAAGAAGTCAGAGGTTCTGGGAATAGAAGACTGCATACAATGTAAGACTTCTAAGATAACTTAAATTTAATTAATTCATTTTCTCTTTCTTTTTCTATTTTACAAAGAATGGATATTTAGAAAGGGAAGAATGGTGGGATAAGTTGGGGAATGTGGGTGACATAAAAACAAAAGATGTAAAAAAATTAATATTTCAACATCTCACAATGTCTTTCTTTGCCAGAGTAGGTGTGTGAGATGGGTGCTAGACCCCCTTTCCCAAATTAACTAATCAGAGACTTCAGGTACAAAAAGAAAGCATTTATTTAATTCCTGCGGGGAGAGGCCCAGACACACCTGGGAGCTATCCCAACTCCCACCATGTGCTCCTGTACCGGGCCAGCCAGAAGTAACAGCAGTTAAATAGGAAAAGACCCAAGACTTTTCACTGGATAGAGTAAAAGGACTTAACCATTCTTAATCAATGGTCACCAATGCTGTCTGTCCCCCACAAATCATATCATTTTTGGTAACCTCCTGTCACTTCCTGTCTGACCTTTTAGAGATCATGTGACTTCCTAGGGTTCTTCTTGGACGCAGAATCCAAAATCCAGTCTCCTAGCTCTGGGAAAAGGGATCATGTGACTCAATACTGAGAAATACTTCATCCAGTCAGTCCCAATCATAGGTCATAATACCTCCATGCTTTTAATTTTCCACTGAGTTCTGGTTTTTCTATCATAAATACCTGAAAGTCTTTTAGTTTATCAAATGACCATTTTATTTTCATTCAGGATTGTACTCAACTTTGCTACATAAGTTATTCTTGGTCACAATTCCAGCTCTTTTGCTGATTGTATCTCTGCAGTATTTAAATTCCTGGGTTTTTTTTCTTGTTACTTGCAATATTTTTTCCTTAACCTGGGAGTTTTGAAACCTGGAATTCATATAAGGTTTCCTCCTGGAATTTCTTTTAGGTGGTGAATGGTCAATTCCACCCCCCCACCCCCCACCCCGATTTCTACTTTATATTCTTGTTTGTATAAAGATTGTTTTTTTGATCATAACCTTCAGGTAGTCTGATAATTCTCACATTGTCTCCCTTGATCTGTTCTCCAGATCAGTTGTAATGAATGCTACAAATTCTCTTCTTTTTTTCTAGTTTATTATTACTTGATGTTTTATATTGTCATTAAATTCCTCTTGCCCAATTCCAGTTTTCAAGGTATTATTTTCTTAAGATATTAGAGCTCTTTTTCTAATTGGTTAACTTTCTTTTTATAGTTTTCTTGGATTGCTTTTATTTTTGTCCTAATTTTTCTTTTATCTCATTTATTTGATTTTTGAATTTCTTTTAAAGTTCTTTTCCAAAGAACCTTTTTTAGGCTTCTGACCATTTGCTAGTCTATGGAGTAAACTTTTTACTTCTAATATAAGAAAATATTGTCAGTATTGTTTAAACTGTTATCACTACTAGGATAGTTTAAAGGAAAGATTGGGGCTGAATTATCTATGGTGGGAGTGATTCTAAAAAACAAAATTGGTTAGGAAAAGCTAAAAAGGAGCTACTATCTCACAAAAATGGGACATGAAAGGAAGAAATGATACAGAGGAAGGAGGTTGGAGTAGAAAGCTGGTAATGTTAGAACCTTACTCTAATTGGATGGGGTTGACTAGGAAACAATGTGAACATCTGGAGGGGTATAGGAGGGGAGAGAACTCTAGAAGGGTGTTTTAGTATTTAGTAAATTAGTATTTAAAAGAGTTGGGAATATAATAAGGGGAGAACTGTTAAAGGGGTGGGTAGAATAAAGAACTGTAAGAGGAGAAGATAAGACAATGAGAACAGAGTAAAAAGAAAAGCTAAAAAGTGTGATAGAGAATAAGAATAGGAGGGAGGGAAATTCACAAATAGTAATTATAACATTGAATGTGAATGGGATGAATTCACCCATATAACAGAACCAGATAGCAGAATAGATTAAAAATCAGAATCCCAAAATGTGTTATTTACAAGCAATACATTTAAAAATGAGAGATACATTTCAGTGATCTTATGATGATGAGAGCCATCTACACCCAGAGAGAGGATTGTGGGAACTGAGTGGGGATCACAACATGGCATTTTCACTTATTTTGTTGTTGTTTGCTTGAATTTTATTTTCTTTCTAATTTTTCTTCATTTTTTATCAGATTTTTCTTGTACAACAAGATAATTGTATAAATATGTATGCCTATATTGAATTTTCATATATTTTACCATGTTTAACATATACTTGCCATCTAGGGGAGGGAACAGAAGGAAGGGGGGCGATTAGAACACAAAGTTTTGCAAGGGTCAATGTTGAAAAATTATCCTTACCTAAGTTTTGAAAATAAAAAGCTTCAATAAAAAAGAGAGAAAGGAAAAAAAAGGAGAGAATGAGAAATTCACCCAGAGTTAAAATAGAAGGTTAGAGTATTATATATTATGCTTTTTAGCTGATACAAAAAAGGGCAGGGATAGCAAAATTAAGGCTAAAAAATACTTAATTAAAAGAGAAACAGGGTAACTACACTTTGGTAAAAGGTACCCTAGAAGCAAAACCCGTACTGAACTTAGAAGCATCAAATACTGTAACATCTAAATTTTTAAAAGAAAAGTTAAATGAATTACAGGTGGAGATATACTATCTCTACAGTACTACAATAGTGAGATACTTTTATCTTAACTTTCTCAAAACTAAATAAATCTAACGAGAAAGTAAATAAGAAAGAAATCAAGGAAGTAAATAGAATTTTAAATATGATAGATGTAATAAGATCTGGAGAGAATTGAATGGAAATAGAAAGGAATTTTTATCAGCAGTTCATGGTACTTTTACAAAGGACAGAAAAATTTTATACTTAAAAGCAGAAATATTAAAAAAAGAATACTTTTCAGGTCATAAAACACTAAAATATGTTTAACAAGGAGTCATGGAAATATATATATGCTATGTTTTATATATACATATATATCTGATATAGTTAAATTATAAATTTAAAGTAATTAGAGGTTAATCTTGAAGAATGAGTGGCTAAAAACAAATTATAGACACAATAATTTCATTAAAAGGAATGATAATAATGAAATTGTCAAAACAATAATAATAATAATTAAATAATAGATAATCAAAACAAAAGCAATGATCAGAGGAAAATGTATATGTCTAAATGTAATTTTATTGATGTAAGGATCAATAAAATAGAGAATGAGTAGCAGTTAATGAATTGAGTAATTTATTTAAAAAAACTAGGAAAATAACAAAGAAGTCCCCAATTGAAATCCTAATTGAAAATCCTAAAATTAAAGAGAAAGTAATAATTGAATGTAAAAAAAAACATGAATTAATGAATCAAAGTAGAAGTCAGTTTTATGGGGGAAACCCAAATAAAATAGATAAGCCATTGGTTAATTTGAATTAAAAAAGAGAAGAAAACCAAATTACTAGTATTAAAAATAAAAGGATAAATATTTCACCAGGAAAGAAATATCAATTTCTGAAAGTCATTTAAGGTGTTTAGCTTCTCTGTTCTTAAAGAAAGTTTTTGTACTATAAGCACCTTAAGACATACTTCATATCCTGAATATTGAAAAGGAGCATGCCTTTGAATTTTTTCTGGAGCTATATGCAATTTGTAGTTTCTTAGTGTTTCTATGGTCTTTTGTAGACATGCTTCTAACATTTGCTCCTCAGGTGCACATCCCAATATATCATCCATGTAGTGTAATAACAATACTTTTGGAAATGCTTTTCTTACTGCAGTAAGAGCAGCAGCAGCATACATTTGGCACATAGTAGGACTATTTTTTATTCCCTGTGGCAAAACTGTCCATTCATATCTTTTATAAGGCTCAGCTAACACTGGGCACTGAAAAGGCAAATCTTTTCATATTCTCCTTATCTAGAAGGATAGAATAGAAACAATCCTTAATTTCTATAACTCAAAGAGGCCATTCTCTAGGCAATTGAGTAGGAGATGGAAGTCTAGATTGAAGAGTTTCCATAGTTTCCATCTGTTCATTTACTTTTCTTAAATCAGTCAACATCATCCATTTTCCAGATTTCTTTTTTAAAAAAATACAGGGGAATTTCAAGGACTTAGAGAAGATTGTAAATGTCCTTGGTCAAGTTTCTCCTCTACTATATCTACTAAGGCCTGAATTTTATCACTTGTTAAGGGCTACTGTTCTATCCACACTGGTGTATCAGTTTTCTATTGAATAGGAACAGGTGAGAATATTGGCAAGCCTTCAACAGCAGCCCTGCCTAAAAAGTGAAGTACTCATTTGTAATCCTAATTGTTCTAAAATGTCTTTTCCCCACAGATTGATGGGGATTTTTTCAATTTATAAAAGGAGTAAAAACTCCTATTTCACCTTCAAATGTCCATCTCAAAGGGGCAACACTAACTTCAGCTGCTACTGATCCTCCTACCCCAGACATTTACCCTTGTAAATGATTTACATCCCCAGGTGTTTGCCTTAATTTTTGGCCAATGACTAGGTCAGCTGGCACCTCTGATGACTGTATGATCTGCACCCGTGTCTACCAATCCTTCCAATGGTTTGCCATTTACATAAATGGTGAGCATAGGCCAGTCAGCTTCTGCTTTCACAGGGCTTCCAAGTCATCATCTGTGCTTTAGCACAGATTAATTACTCTTTGATAGCATATGAGCTATCAAAGAATAATTAATCTGTACTGAAGTACCAACTTTACCTGCTAGTTGGTCAAAGGTGATTTGTGTATTACTCCAGTTTGCCTGTTTCATTGGGCTTATATACTACATAGTTCACTATACTCCGAAAGCCACAAGTTTTGTCCAGGTTCTAAACATGTCCTTGCTATAGATTTCTAATCACTAAGGGTTAAGATTTCATGAGCCAAATTCTCTAATACCATCTTAACATAAGATGATGTAGCCCCATAAAGAGAACAACCCTTTTTCAACTTCTTGATTTTTTCCAGATCAAAAAGAGTGTATCTTCTCCTGGCTTGACCTGAAGAATCAAATTCTTCCATCACAGGGTATGCTTCTATTAAATCAGATATATCCTGTCCTTTTCTAGCTTTAACTAGTGCCTTTTGTAATCTTGTCATAGGCTACTTCATAGCTGGTGCTGATTGTGTCACTGCCCCTCCTCCTTCTCCCTCCACCCATGAAGGGTTAATTGAAGGAGGTAGGTCAGGAGATGGGGAATGCCCTAATGGCTCCTGCTGTGAAGCATCATATTCCTTAATTTCATCAGAATTGTACTTAACTCCATTCTTGTCTAATTCTTCATCCTTTTCACCTAGTTTGTCAGTATTCTTCTGCTCCTGCACTTTCTTCTTTTTCCTTATTCTAATATTTATGTAATTCCTTAAAGTCAATTGTATTAAGTTGTATGTATAGAGTGTTTCTTTAGGAATTGAACCAGGGACATTATCATTGTAATATTCACTTAGTTGCTCTCCTACTAATTTCCACTTGTCTGAATCTAATTCTTTTTCCTTATGAGAACCAAGGAGATGTGCATTGTAATGTTTCTAAAAGTTCAATGATGTGCTCCCAAGTTACAATTACACCTTGATTTTTTTATCAGTCTAACCATGCTATCTACATACTTTCCTTGAGGTGGAAAAGGTTCCTTTCTAAACATTTATACCATCTCAGCTGAAATGCTACTTTAGCCCTTTACAAAGTTTCCTTCTTGTATATTTTTGTACTTACCCTAATTGCTGGGTTATGGAGATTTTTTCACTGAATTCAGGATTGGGGAAGTGATGGACTTTGAATGCAGAATTAAATATACTTTTTTTCACTTACTTTATTAATTTTCATGTTTTTTTGATATGTTTCTTCTTTTATAACTGTGACTAGTATGGGTATATATATTACCTATATCAAATTGCCTACATTTAGAAAGCTTGGAGGGAAGGGAGAAAAAAATGGAACTCAGGGGGTATAAAATATTGTTTATCTCTTAACTCTGAGCAGTCACTTCATTCTCGATATTAACTCTGAGCAGTCACTTCATTCTCAATATTTTACATTGCCAGTGAAGTGGAAAAGCACCCCAAATGGGACCATGAGAAACATGATCTTGAGTCTTTGTAGTTAGAAGTTTATTAGTTCTTCACTCCCTAATGCAAATGGTATTTTTAACAACCAAATGTCCTGAGAGCCCTGAGACCTTGACAACCTGATAAGCTTAAAGAAATACTGCTTGCTGCTGCCTGAGAATGACCCCCTTAGAGTGATAACTTTTTTTGCCTCCTATTTAGAATAGAAATTCCTTTATTATGACAAATGTATCAAGAAACATTTTGATGTCTCTCTCTTCTTTCTATAAATATATGGCCCTGAGGCTATTCATTACTGACCCTTCCAGTGTTGGTGTTGGGATTCAGTCGTTAGCTAGCAATAAACACTCTTAAAACTTCATTATTTTGGCTGTCCTGTTTTTCTCTTGCCTGGGCACTTCACCAGTCTTTCCTAATTCCCAGGATCTCAGAAAACCTCTGTCCACTATACCTGGCTGCTTCCTCTGAGGCTTTCAGAGATCTCCGGCTATGGTTTCTTGAATTGTAGTTTAATAACTGATAGCACGCTCAACAACAGCCATGTGTAAACTTAAAGCCTTTACTATACTTGCTCACATAATGCCCTGATTTGTTAACTTTCGAGTGAACACATGGTCTGCAAGAGACCAACATGCTCACTATCAAGCTCCTTACCTCTCTTGACTATCCATCCACTTGACTATCCATCTACTCAGTTCAGCTACCCCAGGATAAAGAGATTGACCTCCTGCTTGCGGTGGGCTTAAAAAGAGTCTGTGAGGTCTCACACACACAGCCAATCAGAGAGAGAGCCATCTCCCATTACAAAGCTATCTCAATATGACAAGAGTCCTGTCCATGGGGCAATCTCTAGCCACAGAAAATTACTTCTGGGTGACTCAAACAACCTGTTGCACTGTGCTGGCCCATTTAAAAGACCCTTACAAGGCAGGGCAGAGCCAAGATGGCAGAGAGGACATCTATCTAAGTTCTTCCTTGCCCTCAGACTACTTCTTTTATGATAGGCCTCAGAACTGGTACTTGACTATCAAAACCTATGAATATTGGGAGTACAACACATTACCCACAGAAGATAGTCTCAAAATTCACCAGAAAAGTTCTGTTTTTACTCATGGGCAGGGACAGTTAGGGCAGGTGCAGCATCAGGAAGGTTGGCAGTGAGAGCACACAAGGCAGTTCATTATAAGCAGACTGGAGGGGGGGCGGGGTGTGGTCTCAGCCAGTGGAAAATTTGTGGGAAGAACTTTACCACAGTTTGAGCTACTTTGCTCTGGCAGCAGCCAGTAGATCAGCAGAGAAGCTATAAATGCAAAGGGTAAAGACTACAATCCCCAAATGCTGGAGTCTCTTGGGACCTAGCCATACCCACCCAACACCTGGAGTGATTCAGCATGATCTCAGAGAACAACCACTGATCCCAGTGCAGCCATTGCTGTCCCACTGCTGCTTCACTGCTACTTCCTGTTGTCTGTAGAGGGAACTTGGTAACACCACACTGTCCTAAAAGCACACTGCAGTTGTTTTTTTGTTTGTTTGTTTTTTTGTTGTTGTCAAAATGAGTAAAAAGTTAAAGCAGGCTCTAACTATAGATAACTTCTATATTGATAGAGAGCAGACTTCAAACCCTGAGGAGACTAAAAACAGATTGTCTCTAGATGAAACCCCAAAGTGGGATATAATCTGATCCCCACCACCGAAGGCTCTCATAGAAGAAATTTAAAAAGCTCTTACAAGAGAGCTAGAAGAAAAATAGGGAAAGGAAAGGGAAGCTTTGCAAAAAGATCTGGATAAGTCATACTACTCATTTAAAGACAGAGTGGATAAAGAAATCAACTCCCTGAAAAGCAAAATTAGTGAATTGTAAAAAGAAAATAGCTCTCTAAAAAATAAAATTGGAGAAATGGAAAAAAATTCCATAGAACAAAACAACTAATTTAAAAACTCATTTGGACAATTACAAAAAGAAATTTTAAAAAAATAATGAATAAAATAATTCATTAAAAATCAAAATTGAACAAATGGAAATGAATGACTTAAGGAGACACCAAGAATAAGTCAAGCAAAACTAAAAAAAAAAAAAAAAAAAAAAAAAAAAAAAAGAAAAAGAAAAAAGAAAATAAAAGAAAAATAGAAAAAATGTTAAATACCTACTTGGGAAACCAACAAACCTGGAAAAAGGAACTAGGAGAGATAATCTGAGGATTATTGGACTTCCTGAAAATTATGATGAAAAAAAGAGCTTAGACACTATTTTTCAGGAAATACTCAGAGAACTTCCTAGATGTTATAGAAACAGAGAGTAAAATAGACATTGAAAGAATTCATCAATCACCTACTAAAAGAGAGCCCTAAATCAAAACTCCAAGAAATATTGTGGCTAAATTCCAGAACCAAGGAAAAAATACTACAAACAGCTAGAAAAAGAAACAGTTCAAATATAGAGGAGCTACAATAAGGATTACTCAGAATCTAGCAGCGTCCACATTAAAGGATCAAAGGGCCTGGAATCTCTTATTCTGAAAGGGTAAAGAACTTGGTATGCAGCCAACAATAACTTACACAGCCGAAATGAGCATTTTTTCCCCAGGGAAGAAGATGGACATTCAATGAAATAGGTGAATTCCATCTATTTCTGACAAAAACAATCCAGAACTAAACAAAACATTTGACCTCCAAATATAGGACTCAAGAGAAAAAAAGGTAAAAAGAAATCTTGGAACTATATTTCTGTTATGGCTATACATAAAGAATACATGTACAATTTGGTTTTATTGTTCTAATATAAAAAAGAAACTAGAGGTGGAAAGGAAATAGTACCAGAAAAAGGGAAAAGTGGAGGTACTACATCTCAGGAAGAGGCAAAGGAAACCTATTATATCTGAGGGAAAGAAGAGAGGGGGATGAACACAGTGTATATCTTACTCTCATCAGAATTGGCTTAAAAAGAAAAATATTAGACATATTCAATTTACAGAGAAACTTTTCCTACCTCATTGAAAAGGGGGAGGGAAAAAGTGAAAAGGGAAGGAGGAAGCTAAATAGAAGGGATTGCAAGGAAAAGGTTTAAAAAAAGAGGAGGGAGTCTAAGGTTGGGAGGGAACCTAAAGAGGGAGGGCTGCATGAGGCAAGTGGTGCTCACAAGTTTAATACTGCAGAGGGTATTGTATTTATTAATACAAAATAAATCCACATAAATCCTCAGCATTTTTATACATCACCAACAAAATTCAAGAGAGAAAGAAAAGAGAAAAGCATAATCTGGGGTTAATGAGATGGGAGGAAATACAGATTTGGTAATTTTAACCATAAATGTGAATGGGGTAAATTCCCCCCTAAAGTGGAAACACATAGCAGACTGGATTAAAAGTCAGAATCCTACAATATGTTGTCTACAGGAAACACATTTGAAGAAAGGCAATACATACAAAGTAAAGGTAAAAGGCTGGAGCAGAATCTACTATGCTTCAGGTGAAGTCAAAAGCAGGGATCAGCCATCCTGATGTGAGATCAAGCAAAAGCAAAAATTGATTTAATTAAAAGAGATAAGGAAGGAAACTATATCTTGCTAAAGGGTAAGATAGATAATGAAGCAATATCAATATTAAACATATATGCACCAAGTAGTGTAACATTTGAATTTAACATTTGAATTAAGAATTTAGATTCTTAAAGGAGAAGTTAAGAGAGCTGCAAGAAGAAATAAACAAAACTATAATAGTGGGAGATCTCGACCTTACACTCTCAGAACTAGATAAATCAAACCATAAAATAAATAAGAAAGAAGTTAAAGAGATAAATAGAATACTAGAAAAGTTAAATATGATCGATTTTTGGAGAAAACTAAATGGAACTAGAAAGGAGTACACTTTCTTTTTGGCAGTTCATGGAACCTATACAAAAGTTGACCATATATTAGGACACAAAAACCTCAAGTTCAAATGCAGAAAGGCAGAAATAGTGAATGCATACTTTTCAGATCATGATGCAATAAAAATTACATTCAATAAAAAGCCAGGAGAAAATAGACCAAAAAATAATTTGAAACTAAATAATCTTATCCTAAAAATGATTGGGTGAAACAGCAAATCATAGACACAATAATTTCACCCAAGAGAATGACAATAATGAGACATCATGCCAAAATGTGTAGGATATAGCCAAAGTGGTAATAAGAGGAAATTTTATATCTTTAGAAGCCTACTTGCATAAAATAGAAAAAGAGAAAAATCAATGAATTAGGCTTGCAATGAAAAAAGCTAGAAAAGGAGCAAATTAAGAATCCCAGTCAAACACTAAACTTGAAATTCGAAAAGTAAAGGGAGAAATTAATAACATCGAAAGTAAAAAAAAAAAACAACTATTGAATTAATAAATAAAGCTAAGAGTTGGTTCTATGAAAAAATGAACAAAATAGATAAACCCTTAGTAAATTTGATTAGAAAAAGGAAAGAGGAAAATCAAATTGTTAGTCTTAAAAATGAAAAGTGATAACTTGCCATTAATGAAAAGGAAATTAGAACAATAATTAGGAGTTACTTTGCCCAACTTTATGCCAATAAATCTATAACTTAAAATGAAATGGATGAATACCCTCAAAATATAGTTTGCCGATTAAAGAGGAAGAAGAAATTGGTTAAAACAGTCCCATTTTGAAAAAAGAAATAGAAAAGAAATCAATTTAAAAAAAATACCCAGGACCAGATGGATTTGGGAATTTAAAAATTTAAGAACAATGAACCCAATGCTATATAAACTATTTTTAAAAATAGAACGAAGGAGTCCCTATAAACCCTTTCAACACAGAATAGTACTGATACCTAAACCAGGTAGGTTAAAAAAGAGAAAGAAAATTATAGAAACTCCCAAGAAAAATTGATTAAAAATCTTAAATAAAAATATTAGCAAAAAGATTACAGAAAATCATCCTCAGGATAATAATACACCATGACCAAGTAGGATTTATACCAGGAATGCAGGGCTGGTTCTTAGGAAAACTATTAACATAATTTGACTATAAAAACATATATGATCATCTCAGTAGATACAGAAAAAGCATTTGATATAATCCAACATCCATTCCTATTAAAAAATACTTGAGAGTGTAGGAATAAATGGACTTTTCCTTAAAATAGTCAGGAGCATCTATTTAAAACCATCAGTAACACTATGAAAGACAAACTGCAACCATTCCCCAATAAGATCTGAGGAAACAAGGTGCCCAGTATCACCGTTACATTTAATATTGTATTAGAAAACTAGCTAAGAAAAGAGCTGAGAAAAGATTAAAGGAATAAGAATGGAAAGGAAGCCAAATTATCACTTTTTTGCGATGACATGATGGTATACTTAGAGAACCCCAGAGATTTGCTAAAAATTATTAGAAATAATCCACAACTTTAGAAAGTTGTTTTATAAATAAACCCACATAAGTCATCAGATTTTATATATCACTAAAAAACCAAAGTCAGAGTTACAAAGAGAAATCATTTAAAGTAATACTGATAATATAAAAATATTTAGGAATCATTTCCCAAAAAATGAAACTTTATGAAAAATTAAACCACTTTTCACAAATTAAGTCTGATCTAACAATTGAAAATAAAATGTTTGATAGGGAGAGAAATAAATAAAGATAAATTTTACCTAAACTAATCTATTTATTTAGCGCTATACCAATCAGACCAAAAAATTATTTTAATGACCTAGAAAAAAAAAAAGTTCATATGGAAAACAAAAGATCAAGAATTTAAGGAATTAATGAAAAAATCAAATGATGGTTTAGTTAAGACTAAAATTATATTAAGAGCAGAGTTACCAAACTATTTGGTATTGGTAAAGGAATAGATTAGTTGGTCAGGGTAGATTAGGTTCAGGGACAAAACACAAAAATATAGCAACCTAGTCTTTGATAAACCCAAAGATCCTAGGTTTTGGAAAGAACTTATGTTTGATAAAAATTGGGGAAAATTAAACAATATGGCAGAAACTAGATTTGATCCATACTTAACCCAACACCAAGATAAGGTCAAAATTTCAGACCTAGGATAAAGAATAAATTATTAATAAATTGAGGAAATAGGATATTTACCCTCCTAGATTAAGGGAAGGTCTTTTATGACAAAGAAACTAGAGATCTTTTGATCAAAAATAAAAAATTTTATTATTTAAAACGAAAAGTTTTTTAAAAAAAATGAACAAGATTAGAAGGGAAAATAAATGGAAAAATATTTTTAAGCAGGTTCTTATAAAGGCCCATTTAAAATATAAGAGAAAACTTAATTTATAAAATCGCCATTCTCCAATTGAAAAATGGTCAAAGGATAGGAACAGACAATTTCGAGAAGAAATTGAAACTATTTCTAGTCATATGAAAAGATGCTCCAAGTCATTATTAATCAGAGAAATGCAAATTAAGACAACCTAAGATAATACACACCTGTCAGGATTGGCTGATGATAGGAAAATAATGATGATTGTTGGAGGGATGCGGAAAACTGGGACATTGATGCATTGTTTGGGGAGTTGGAACCAATCCAACCATTTTGGAGAGAGTTTGAATATGCTCAAAAAGTTTCAAACTGTGATACCCTTTTGATCCCAGTTTACTACTGGATTATATCCCAAAAGAGATTATAAAGAAGGAAAGGGACCGTAGTGCAGAATGTTTGTGGCAGCCCTTTGTAGTGGTTAGAAACTGAAACTGAATGGATGTCCACTAGTTGGAGAATGGCTGAATAAATTGTGGTATAGAAAATTTGGAATATTACTGTTCTGTAAGAAATGACCAACAGGAATTTCAGAAAGGCCTGAGAGATTTTAAAAATGATGTGAGTGAAATGAGAGGACCAGGAGATATTATTTAAACAGTACTAGATGATGACCAGTTTGATGGATCGGATCCCGAACAGATCAACCAAATCATTTCAAGGAGCAGTAATGAACGAACAATGCCCAGAAAAATAACCTGGGAGATACAAAACCATTACATTAAATTCCTAATCCTATATTTATAACATGCATTTTTGATTTCTTAAAGCTAATTGACAATAACTAGAGCCTGATTCTTTTTGTAAAAATAATGTTTTGGAATTATACTTATTGTGTATCTAAGTTATATTTTAATATATTTAAATTACGGTCATCCGCCATCTAGGGAGGGGGGGTAAAGGGAAAATTAACAAGAGGTTTGGCAATTGTTAATGCTGTAAAGTTACCATGTATATATCCTGTAAATAAAAGGCTATTAAATAAAAAATAAATAAATAAAATAAAACCATCAGAAAGCATCATATGTAATGGGGATAAACTTCCCAATAAGATCAGGAGTGAAACAAGGTTGCCCACTATCACCATTACTATTCAATATTTTATTAGAAATGCTAGCTTCATCAATAAAAGTTGGAAAAGAGATTAAAGGAATTAGAGTAGATAATGAAGAAACCAAATTATCACTCTTTACAGATAATATGATGGTATACTTAGAGAACCCCAGAGATTCAACTAAAAAGCTATTAAAAATAATCCACAACTTTAGCAAAGTTGCAGGATACAAAATAAATACTCATAAATCCTCAGCATTTTTATACATCACTAACAAAATCCAACAGCAAGAGATACAAAGAGAAATTCCCTTTAAAATAATTGTTGGTAGTATAAAATATTCGGGAATCTATCTGCCAAAGGAAAGTCAGGAACTATATAAGCAATACTACAAAACACTTTCAGATCTAAACAATTGGAAAAATATTAAGTGCTCTTAGATAGGCTGAGCAAATAAAATAAAGATGACATTACTACCTAAGCTAATTCATTTATTTAGTGCTATACCAATCAGACTCCCAAGAAACTATTTTAATGACCTTGAAAAAATAACAAAATTCATTTGGAAGAACAAAAAGTCAAGATTTTCAAGGGAATTAATGAAAAAAATCAAATGAAGGTGGCCTCACTGTACCTGATATAAAACTATTTTATAAAGCAGCAGTCACCAAAACCATTTAGGATTGGCTAAGAAACAGAGTAGTTGATCAGTGGAATAGGTTATTTTCACAGGACAAAATAGTCAATAACTATAGTAATCTAGTGTTTGAGAAACCCAAAGATCCCAACTCTTGGGATAAGAATTCACTATCTGACAAAAACTGCTGGGAAAACTGGATATTAATATGACGGAAACTAGGCATGTACCCACACTTAACACCATACACCAAGATAAGATCAAAATGAGTTCATGATTTAGGCATAAAGAATGAGATTATAAATGAATTAGAAGAACTCTCCGACTTGTGGAGGAGGAATGAATTTGTGACCAAAGAATTAGAGATCGTTATTGATCACAAAATAGAAAATTTTGATTATATCAAGTTAAAAACTTTTGTACAAACAGATCTAATGCAGACAAGATTAGAAGGGAAGCAATAAATTGGTAAAACATTTTTATTAAAAGTTTGGACAGTCTCATTGTCAGCCATGCTCTTTCAGTGTCAGATGTTTCTTAAATCTCCTCCTTTGTTTTGAGGTTTTTCTCCTTTTCTGTTTCTCTCCAGGAGCTCATTGCCAACCATCTGTTTCCTTCTCCATCTGTTTCCTTCTCTGTCTGTAAAAATACAAGCAAACCCTTTCTCCCAAACAGTTCACCTATCTAATTCCCTTCTATTTACCACTTTTGGGATTTCTCCTCATTACCTGGCAATTACATTGGAACTGTTTGCACTGGACCTATGTTCTAAATCAAAAGAAAGTGGGAGATGTTATGGGCCAGAACTTGAAACAAGGTGTTAACTCATTAGAGTTAATGGAAACAATGCTTGAGTTCACACCTTTGGGAGAATTCACACATTAGAGCTCACACCTTTGAGAGTTCACACATTAGCACACACATTGGAGTTTGCAAGTTCAGGAGATTCACAAGTCAGAAACCCACAATCCCACTCTCCCAGAAGAGGAATCAACCTTTGGGTTCACACCTTTAAGAGATCTTTAAGAGCTCTTAGAGCTTCAGTCAGTCAGTCAGTTGAAAAATATTGAAAGCCAGAAGTCAGTCAATTCTGGAGTTGACAAGCTAGAGACTGCAGTCAGGCGGAATGAAGGATTCAGAGGAGTAGAACCAAGATTCAGAGGGAGCTGGAGGCGACAAAGGACAAGCTGCAAGAGCTCTTGGAACCAAGGAGGAAGATAGGCTTCTAAGAAAACTAACCTTCTTCTAAGAAAACGGGCTATTTTGGAAGAGACAATAAAAGAGTATACTTTAATCCCTGGCTGCATTTGAGGTGATTGTTACTCTCAACTGAAACTAAGGCTGCCTCCAGAAAGCCTCCCCAGGAAACCTGCTTCCCAGAGAGAACAATCATATTCTAGAAAAAGAAAAGAAGAACACCACATACACATATAATTTTCATTTGTTTCTTGCTTTCTTTTGCCTTCCATTTAAGTATCTACCTTGGCCCAAATAGTTCCATTGCACAAGAATGTTAAATCCCTCTTTTTGGGGAAACTAAGCTGTGTGAGCCTGGACAAGTCACTTAATCCTGTTTTCTTCATCTGCAAAATGTGTTGGAGAAGGAAATGGCAAACCTCTCCAGTATCTTTGCCAAGAAAATCCAAAATGGCATCACAAAGAGTCAAACATGACTGAAAATGACTAAAAAACAATAATTCCTTTTATTAGGCAACCTTGAGTAAATCAAGAAACATTTTAACTCAGTATTCTCATTCTCTTGAACTCTGTTCAAGTGTCCCAAAGTATAAATTTGGAAGGAGAAGTAATACATTATATCTTACTCCCCAACAATCACCTTTATGGAATATTCTAAAAGGAGGAAGCATCTTTAAACATGTCAGACAAGAAACCTTTCCTGAGGGAAAAAAAGGGAAAATCTGGAAAACTCTTTGAGAAGTCATTTTTGGAGCTAATATGTTGACACCTCCAAATGGATCCAGATTTGTATACCCATGCCTCTTTCTTCCATCTCTATCTGGCCATAAAGAGTATCCTTTCTTAAATCTCTTTTGGAAATGTAAGTCCTTTCATGTTTCTTTCCTTATTTTCTCTTTTCTTATGAGTACCTAAATTATTACTGAACTTTCTTGGAGTGGCCTTTGCTAGTAATGCAGGAACTCCCACAAAAAGCCTTAATCTAGAAGGCAAGTGTATATGATGAAGTAAAGTAATAAAAACACAAAATGGTTCATTTCTTCAGGTTAATCCTGCTCATATCTTGTACCAAATCAACTTTTTACCCAAACTCACAATTGGGAAAGAAAAGTGGAAAAAGAAGGAAAACATATAAAATCAAAATGGTGGGAGGAGGCTTAGAATAAAAATACTAATAGAGTGAATGTAGAGTAATGTGCTTTTTCCACTTTTTCTTATTTTGCTCACTTTAAAAAAAAATTTATTTTATTTAAAAAACTGAATAAGAAAAAAAAAACAGGAAAGTAATACAAAACAAAATAAAACAAAACAAAAGAGAACATTATTATGTGCCCAGTAGAACATCAAGGAGGATTCAAAATACACAAAAAATTCAAGAAAACTAAGTCTAATTCTTTCACTTTCCTAGATAATATCACAAGTCACTTAATCCTGTTTTCTTCATCTGCAAAATGTATTGGAGAAGGAAATGGCAAACCTCTCCAGTATTTTTGCCAACATCACACATACAGCATTTTAAGATCTGAGAAGTAAGTAGTATTACTATTATTTCCATATTACAGATGAAGAGAGATTTAAGTGACTTGCTCAAGATTACACAATGAATAAGTATCTGAGGAGGTTTTCATCCCAAGTCTTTCTGACTTCAAGTAAGTCCATCAATCTATTCTCTATGCACTGGAACAAAGAAGGAAGGGTCTTATCCAATACATAGCAGAGGCAAGAACCAGGTCTTAAATCTTGTGTTCTTTTTTCAGAGGTATCCTTTCTACTAAACCCTGTGATATGTCTGCCAGAATAATTCATCTTAGAGAAGGCTTCTAAATATTGGGAGGTGCAGATGTTTACTTATGTATTTCATCATATTTTGTATTTTTAATAATATTGCCAAATTTTTGGCTAGATAAATAGCTAATATGAGTGTTTGGATGTTCATTATGTCTCTCCTACATTTACCGTTGTTTTAAAATTTATTTATACATGTGTATGTGTTTATCTATTTCATTAAATGTTTTCTAATTAATGTGAAAAATTAATATTCATTTAAAATTTTTTTGAGTTCCAAATTCTTTCCCTCTTAGACAAGCAATTTCATATCTATTATATACACAAAATCATGTAAAACATATTTTCAGAGTAGCCTGGAAATGTTGCAAAAGAAAACACAGACAAAAAAATAATATTAAAAGTATGCTTTGATCTTTAATATTCATTAGTTCTCTCTCTGAAAGTGGATAACACTTTCATTGTGGATCTGTTGGAATTGCTTTGCATTGCTATCTTGATTAAAGTAGCTAAGCCTTTCACAGTAGATCAGCCTTAAGATATTGCTGTTCCTGTATACATTGTTCTTCAGGTTCTTCTCATTTCACTTTGCATCAGTTCATGTAAGTCTTTCCAGGCTTTTTGGAAACCATCCTGCTCATTATTTCTTATAGTATAATAATATTCCATGGCAACCATGTAGCAAAATTTGTTCAGTCATTATCCAATTGATGAGACTCCTATCAATTTCCAATTCCTTGTCATCAAATTAAGAATTGATATAAATATTTTTGTGCAAATGAGTACTTTTCCTTTTTTTTTTTTTTTTTGATCTCTTTAGGATATAGACCTAATAGTTATAATGCTGGGTCAAGAGACATACACAGTTTTATAGTTCTTTGGGCATAGTTGCAAATTGTTTTCAAAAACGGTTGAACTAATTTACAACTGTATAAGTGCTTTACTGGCCCAATTTTTCCATATTCCCTTTAGCATTTGTCATTTTCCTTTTTTATTATTTCAGCCAGTCTGATAGGTATGAGGTGATACCTCAGAGTTGTTTAATTGTCATTTCTCTAATCAGTCATCATCTAGAACACTTTGAGTTCTGAAAATTTCTTGTTCATATCCTTTGACTATTGACTGGGGAATAGCTTTTATTTTTTATAAATTTGCCTCAATTCCCTATGTTTGAGAAATGAATCCTTTATCAAAGAAACTTGCTGTAAAATGTCCCATTTTCTATTTTTCTCAGGTGCATAATCCCTATAGAACTAATTATTTTGCTTTCACTTAAGTTTTCAATTTAATGGAGTTTTTGTCCTTAATTTTAATTTGTATATCATGAGAGAATGTGGAATAATTGGTAAGATTATAGTTTTATTTTTCCAATGAGGAATTTTACTTCATAGAGGGGTGAAATATTGTAAGCACAGAAGGAAAATATTGTGGGCAAACAAACTTTTACAGGAAAATTGAAATGCATGTGCTTTTTTTTTTAACATCTTTAAAAAATTTTTTTTGGCTGAGAAATATAGAATTTTAATGTCAGAAGGGAGGTTTAAGAGTGACCAATATTTTATAGATGAGAAAATTGAGGTAAAGGGAGAGAAAATGATTTATTTAAGGCCACATCATTAGTAAACATTGGGCATGTTTCCTCTTTGCAGTGGTCTAGAAATTTTTAATTCCATGGTTGAACCTTCAACTTGTGCCAAGTGTCATGACACCATTCCTTTGTTCTGGGACGTCACCCAAGGATCTTGTCACCATGGTGTGCCTCTCCCAGGACTTATCTCCCTGCCAACCTTCACAGAGAGTTGGAACATAATTTCAGTGGGACAGGCTGGGCCATCTCTCTTGAAGTGATTACACCCAAAGGTAAGCAATCCTAAATCATACTGCTAATCATCCCTGCAAACTGTTTTTTTTTCCAGGTTAAAAAAGTTCATATTCCAACTTATAGTTCTGGACAAGATTGCAACTCAAGCTTCTACCCCTATATTTTGGACAAACAAAAACAAAAACAACAAAAGATTTCCTAATATATATAGTATCCTTTTGCCTAGAGGAATTGGGTTATTTTTATCTCTCCCTCCTTTAATATGTGTGCACCTGCAGAGTGCAGGTAAAAGAATGACACTTCTGTTGAAAAGTGACTACTTGGTTATTGGGATTGGAGTCATGAACAGGGAATGAGTTATATAGATCTGGAAGCAGTACAAAGTCAGACAAGAGCTAGTATAAGATAGAGATAAGAGGCTGTCCTTAGATCTGAAAGAGACCTTGAGTGAAGGCTACTGCATCCACATGACCCTCAGAGAGTGGGATAAAATTCCAACTGGAAATGTAGAACTGACAACCAAGCAACAGAGTACTGAAAGAGAAAGAAAGGTGGGTATGATAGGAAATTATTAGACCAAACTGCTTCAATCTGTCATTGTTCAGTTGTTGTTTTATGGTGTTTGACTCTTTGTGATCCCATTTGGAAAATTCTTGACAGAATGGTTTGCCATTTCCCTTCTCTAGTTCATTTTACAGATGAAGAAATTGAGGCAAAGTTAAGTGACTTGTCCAGTGTCATACAACTAGTTAGTACCTGAGGCTGGATTTGAATTGGAAAAGGTGAGTCTTCCTGATTCCAAGCCCAATGCCCTATCCATTTTGCTACTTAGCTGCCCAGTTTATTACTCAGATTTAAGTTTCTGACATTAAAAATAATAGAAGACTCACCTTCAAATTGAAAAAAAAAGGATTAGTCACTTCCTTTCTTTATGCACACATTTGCATACAATAGCAGCTAAATTTAACATAGTGCTTTAAAACTTGCAAAACACTTTACAAAATACTTTTCAGTACCTTCAGTTGGGAAGAGTCCCTCTGATTGAGGGGCTGGAAAATGGAATAAACAATTACTCCCCAGATCTCCTTTTATAGTGGGCTGCCAGTTTAATGATCCCATTTGGAATTGATTTCTGTCTCTTTGGGGGGAATCATGTAGTGGCAAGGCCTTTTCAGATATTTGTGTAGTTTAGTATTTCCATCTTATCTTGTTGACTTCCTCTTTTGTGTCTCAATCTCCATGCTTTGTGTAATTATAAATATTTATCTATTTATTTTATTAAAGCTTTGTATTTTCAAAACATATGCATGTATAATTTTTCAACATTGATCCTTATATAGCCTTATGTTTCAAATTTTTTCCTCCTTCCCCCCACTCACTCCCCTATATGGCAAGCAATCCAATATATGTTACACATGTTAAAAATATATGTTAAATACAATATATGTATTCATATTTATACAATAATATTGCTGCACAAGAAAAATCAGTTCACAAAGGAAAGGAAATGAATAAGAAAACAAAATTCAAGCGAACAACAACAAGAAGAGTGAGAATGTTATGTTATGATCTACACTCAGTTCCCATAGTCCTCTTCATCACTGTCCTCAATCATCTTGTTGCCATGTACAAAGATATCCTGGTTCTGGTCATTTCACTTAACATCAGTTCATGTAAATCTCTCCAGGCCTCTCTAAAATCATTCTGCTGATTATTTCTAATAGAACAATAATATTCTATAATATTCATATAGCATATCTAATTCAGCCATTCTCCAACTGATGGACATCCATTCAGTTTCCAGTTTCTTGTCACTAGTAAAAGGGCTGCCACAAATATTTTTGTACATGTGGGTCCCTTTCCATCCTTTAAGTTCTCTTTGGGATAGAGGCCCAGTAGCAACATTGCTGGATCAAAGGGCATGTACAGTTTGGTAATTTTTTGAGCATAGTTTCAAATTTTGCTCTTCAGAATGTTTGGATTCATTCACAATTCTATCAACAATGTGTTAGGGTTTCCAGTTGTGCATGTGTGTGTGTGTGTGTATGTGTGTGTGTGTGTGTGTAGTTGAAGAACTTCCAGCAGCTGCATGTAGTAAAGATAAGGTGAAGAACTTCCAGCAGCTGAACTTCCAAGGACATTTAACTTCCTCTTCTATATTTTTAATTTCTCTAGGTCTCTGTGACCTGTGTGAGTATGTTGAGTGGTAGCCAACATGTACTTAGATTTTAGACATATGTATTTAACCTCAAATGATGACATTTATCACTGTTCAAGTTACCAACATCTGGCCAATTAGTTGCCTGATGTATGGTTCCTCCCGGAACTAGGAATCTGCTGTTTTTGGCATGAATAACATCCAATTAAGGGGTGGGGGGCACCTATCTCTTAATGTTCTCCAACTCATGATGTAATCATTTGTATCTAAAACCTATAAAAACTGTATACCTTATCCCTTTCTTTAGCCCTTCTACCGTGAGCTCTCTCTCTTTCCCTCCTTGCAGTGGAATTGCTCATTCTCATGAGAATTAATAAAATAAACAACTTTTCTGCTTTTTACTTTGAGAGGTCTCTGAGTAATCATTTTTGGATAGGATTTCTATCTCTCACACAGTTTTCCCACATCCCCTCTAACATTTGTCATTATTTTTTCTTGTCAACTTAGCCAATTTGAGAGTTGTGTATCTCAGGGTTATCTTAATTTGCATTTCTCTGATCAATGGTGATTTAGAGCACTTTTTCATATGACTAGAAATGGTTTCAATTTCTTCATCTGAGAATTATCTGTTCATATCCTTTGACCATTTGTCAACTGGCGAAAGGCTTGAATTCTTATAAATTTGATTCAATTCTCTATATATTTTAGAAAAGAGGCCTTTATCAGAATGCTTAAATGTAAAAATGTTTTTCTAATTTATTGCTTCCCTTCTGTGGTGGTTTTCTTGGAGGCAGCCTTAGTCTCAGTTGAAATAAATAATTACTCCAAAATCACAGCCAGCTGGTAAAAATGCAAACGTTTATTTCTCCTTCCAAATTAGCCCGGTTAGTTGAGGCCTATCTCTCTGCCTGGCTCCAAGAGATCTTGCAGCTTTGTCCTTGGCTTCTGCCTCTGCTTTCTTCAGCCTCCAGGCAGCACCGACTCGTGGCTTCTCAATCTCCAACTAAGGCGAGTACCCTCCTGTATCTCCCAGAGTGCTCTATTTATGCTACTTCTCTGAGAGTGGGATTGTGGGATATCTCCCAGCATGTTCTCTGGCCCTAAGGAAAGTGTGAATTCAGATATCTCTTTCTAGACCCTGAATCTCCTAATGTGAACTCCATTGAGTACTTAGATACTTATGAGCTCTCTAAAGGTATGAACACAAGCATTGTTTCCATCAGTATTAGCAACTTATCAACTTGTAAGGATTCCCTTTAAGGTGTGAACCAATAAGCACTGTATCAGTTCTATTGAGTTAACACCAGGATTCTGACATCACCCTTGAGTTTTCACCTTGTTTCAAGTTGAGTTGACACTAGGATTCCAACACCCTTCAAATCTTCTCTGCATTAGTTTTGTTTGTACAAAAACTTTTTAGCTTAATGTAATCAAAATTATCTATTTGGTGTTCAATTATAAGTTCCATTTCTTCTTTGGTCACAAATTCTTTCTTTCTTCACAGATCTGAGAGGTAAATTCTAATTTGCGTATAATATCACTATGTCTAAATTATGAATGCATTTCAATCTTACCTTGGTATAGAGTGTTAAATGTGCATCAATGCCTAGTTTCTGCCATACTAGTTTCCAGTTTTCCCTGCAGTTTTTGTCAAATAGTGAGTTCTTATCCCAAAAGCTGGGGTCTTTGGGTTTGTCAAATACTAGATTGCTATAGTCATTGACTATTTTATCCTGTGAACCTAACCTACTCCACTGATCAACTACTCTATTTTTTAGCCAGTACCAAATGGTTTTGATGACTGTTGCTTTATAATATAGTTTTAGGTTTGGCGCAGCTGGGCCACCTCAGTTTGCATTTTTTTTTCATTAATTCCCTTGAAATTTTTGATCTTTTGTTCTTCCAGATGAACTTTGTTATTATTTTTTCTAAATCTGTAAAATAATTTCTTGGGAGTTTGATTGTTATGACACTAAATAAGTAGGTTAATTTAGGTAGTATTGTCATTTTTATTATTTTAGCTCAGCCTACCCATGAACACTTGATATTTTTCCAACTGATTAGATCTGATTTTATTTGTGTGGAAAGTGTTTTGTAGTTGTGTTCATATAGTTCCTGACTTTCCCTTGGCAGATAGATTCCCAAATATTTTATATATCTACAGTTATTTTGAATGGAATTTCTCTTTGTATCTCTTGCTGCTGGATTTTGTTGATAATATATAAAAATGCTGATGATTTATGTGGATTTACTTTGTATCCTGTAACTTTGATAAAGTTGTGGATACTTTAGTAGTTTTTTAGATGATTCTCTAGGATTCTCTAAGTGTACCATCATATCATCTAAAAGGAGTGACAATTTGATTTCCTCATTACCAACTCAAATTCCTTTAATCTCTTCATTTTCTCTTATTGCCAAAACTAACATTTCTGATACAATATTGAATAGTAATGGTGCTAGTGGGAAGCCTTGTTTCACCTCTGATCTCATTGGGAATAGTTCTAGTTTGTCTCTATTACATATGATGCTTGCTGATGATTTTAATAGATGCTACTGATCATTTTAAGAAAAAGTCTTTTTATTCCTACCCTGTAGTGTTTTTAATAGGAATGGGTGTTGGATTTTATTAAACACTTTTTCTGCATCTATTGAGATAATTATATGACTTTTGTTAATTTGGTTATTAATATAAGCCAATTATGCTAATAGTTTTCCTAATATTGAACCAGTCCTGCATTCCTGGTATAAATCCTATTTGAGCATGGTTTATTATCCTGGGGATGACTTTCTGTAATCTCTTTGCTAATATTTCATTTAAGATTTTTGCATAATATTCATTAAGGAAATTGGTTTATAATTTTCATTCTTTCTTTTTTACCCTACTTGGTTTAGATATCAGCATCATATCTGTGTCATAAAAGGAATTTGGTACGAATCCTTCTTTCCTTATTTTTTCAAATAGTTTATATAGTATTGGAATTGATTGTTGTTTAAATTTTTGGTAGAATTCATATGTAAATTCATTTGGCCCTGGAGAGTTTTTCTTAGGGAATGGATTAATACCTTGTTCTATTTCTTTTTCTAAAATAGGACTATTTAAATAATTTATTCCCTCTTCTGTTAACATGGACAATCTATATTTTTGTAGATATTCCTTCATTTCACTTAGATTATAAAATTTATTGACATATAGTTGGACAAAATAACTTCTAATTATTGCTCTAATTTTCTCTTCATTCGTGGAAAGTTCTCCCTTTTCATTTTTGAGACTAACAATCTGATTTTCTTCTTTTCTTTTTCTAATCAAATTATAAATCTATTTATCTATTTTGTGGGTTTTTCATAAAGCCAACCCTTAATTTTATTTATTAATTCAATAGTTTTCTTACTTTCAATTTTGTTAATCTTCCCTTTTATTTTTAGAATTTCAAATTTGGTACTTAATTGAGGGTTTTCAATTTGTTCTTTTTCTGTCTTTTTTAGTTGTAAGCCTAATTCAAAGAGCTTCTCTTTCTCTATTTTTTGCAAGTAAACATCTAGAGATTTAAATTTGCCCCTAATAACTGCTTTGGCTGTATCCCACAAATTTTGGTATGTTGTTTCATTATTGTCATTGTCTTAGATTTATTGATTGACTATGATTTGTTCCATCCAGTCATTCTTTAGACTTAGATTATTTAGTTTCCAATTAATTTTTGGTTTATTTTCCCCTGGCCTTTTATTGCATGAAGATCTGAAAATATCCATTTCCTACTTCTGCCTTTCTGCATTTGATTTTGAGGTTTTTATGTCCTAATACATGGTCAGTTTTTATATAGGTTCTATGAACCATCAAGAAAAAAGTATACTCCTTTTTGTCTCCATTCAATTTTCTCCAAAGAGCTATCATACCTAACTTTTCTAAAATTCTGTTTGACTGATTCTTCCAGTCTTATTGAGTCATTCACTTGCATTTGTTCAATTCTAATTTTTAGCGTATTATTTTCTTCAGTTACTTTTTAAAACTCCTTTTGTGTTTGGCCAATTGAATTGTTTTGTTCATTGCTTATTTTTTTTCCATTTCACAAATTCTGTTTTTCAATGAATTGTTATCCTTTTCACATCTATTTTGTAAGGAGTTATTTGCTTTTTCCATTTCATCAAATCTATTTTTAAGGAATTTTCTTCAGATAATTTATGTTTTTCATTTTCCATATCTTCTTGCAAAGGTTTCATTTCCTTTCCTCATTTTTCATCTCTTTTAAGATTCCTTTTAAGATCTTCCAAGAAAAATGGGGACCAGCTCATATCTCCTTTTGGGGTTTCATCTGAAGTTGAGTTGCCTTTAGGAATCTCATGGTTTGAAGTCTGTGCTCTCTCTTCATAAAAGTTGCCTTTTTTCAAAGTTCTTTTTGCCTTTTTGCTCATTTTTTAAGGGTTGGGACCTGTTCTTAAGGCAAAGGGGTGACAGCCCTTTAGTTTGCCCCGGGGCTGGTGTTTCTAACTGACTTCCAGTGCTGGGTAATCATAGCTAGGTCCCATGTTCTTTAGGCTCAGTGGCTTTCAATTTGCCTTTTGTAATCACTGTTGGGGGTTTTACAGCAAATCTGCTAAAATCTGCTTGCAACTAGGATAGAGTAGCCTAATATGTTCACAGAAGATTTCCTACTGTGTGGATGCCACAATGCTCTGGTTCCCCACCCCAGTTCCTTGCTCTGGGCTCCCTATAATGTGGTCTGAGCCCAGCAGACTGTTCCCCTCCCTTATTGAAACAGACCTGTTCTGAAATTCTTCCAAAGTATCTTCTTCAGAAAATATGTTGTACTCCAAATATTTGTGGGTTCTGTCACTCCAACATCAGTTCAGAGGCTTAATCTGCCATTGTTTTTTAAAAAAGAAGGTCAGAAGCCATGTCTGCTCTCTGACATCTTGGTTCCACTCTTCTAATTCTACACTAGCCTTTTTGTAGTAATGTTTTCTAAGGCCCACTTGATTTCAATTTCAAATAATGAGTTCTTATCCCAAAAGTGAGGATCTTTGGGTTTGTCAAACACTAAATTGCTATAGTTGACTATTCTGTCTTGTGTACCTAACCTGTTCCACTGATCAACTAATCTATTTCTTATAATACCAAAATGGTTTTGGTGACTGCTGCTTTATAATATAGTTTTAGAATCAGGTACAGCTAGGCCACCTTCATTTGATTTTTTTTATTAATTCTTTTGAGATTCTTGACCTTTTATTATTCCATATAATTTTGTTGTTATTTTTTCTAGATCATTAAAATATTTTCTTGGAAGTCTGATTGGTATAGCACTAAATAAATAGATTAGTTTAGGTATTGTCATCTTATTATTATATTGCTCGACCTATCCAGGAGCATTGATATTTTCCAATTGTTTTAGATCGACTTTATTTGTGTGGAAAGTTTTTTGTAATTTAGCTCATATAATTCCTGAACTTTCCTTTGATTAGATTCCCAAATATTTTATCTGTGACAGTTATTCTGAAGGATTTCTCTTTGTATCTCTTGCTGTTGGATTTTGTTGGTGATGTATAAAAATGCTGAGGTTTATAGGGATTTATTTTATAACCTAAACTTTACTAAAGTTATAATTATTTCTAATAAACTTTTCGTAGAATCTCTAGGGTTCTCTAAGTATACCATCTTATCATCGAAAGGTGATAGTTTGGTTTCCTCACTGCCTATTCTGATTCCTTTAATCTCTTTCTCACTCTTATTCCGAGGGCTAGTGTTTCCTAATACAATATTGAATAATAAGGTGACAGTGGGCAACCGTTTCACTCCAGATCTTACTGGGAAAGATTCCAGTTTTTCCCCATTGCATATGATGCTTACTGATGGTTTTAAATATATTCTCCTGACTATTTTAAGAAAAAGTCCATTTATTCCTATACTCTCAAGTGTTTTTATTAGGAATGGATGTTGGATTTTATCAAATACTTTTCTGCATCTATTGAGATGATCATATGGTTTTGTTAGTTAGCTTATTGATATAGTCAATTATGCTAATAGTTTTCCAATATTGAACCAGCCTGCATTCCTGGTATAAATCCTACTTGGTCATAGTGTATTATCCTGGGAATGATTTTCTGTAATCTTTTTGCTAATATTTTATTTAAGTTTTAGCATCCATATTCATTAGAGGATTGGTTATAATTTTCTTTCTCTGTTTTCACCTACCTGGTTTAGGTATCAGTACCATGTCTGTGTCTAAAGGAGTTTGGTAGGACTCCTCAGTCCTATTTTTCAAATAGTTTATATAGCATTAGGGTTTGTTCTTTAAATGTTTGAGTGAATTCCATTAAATCCATCTGGTCCTGGGGTTTTTCTTAGGGAGTTGGTTAATAGCTTGTTCTATTTCTTTTCTAAGATGGGATTATTTAGGATATTTACTTCCCTTCCTCTGTTAATCTGGGCAAGCTATATTTTTTGAAGGTATTCTTTTCATTTTCATTTAAGTTGTCAATTTATTGCCATAAAGTTGGGCAAAATAATTCCTAATTATTGCTCTAATTTCCTCTTCATTATGGCAAGTTCTCCCTTTCATTTTAAGACTAACAATTTGATTTTCCTCTTTCCTTTTTAAATCAGATTTCAAGGGTTTGTCTATTTTGTTGGTTTTTCATAGAACCAACTCTTAGTTTATTAATTAATTCAATAGTTTTTACTTTCAATTTTATTGATCTCTCCTTTTATTTTTAGAATTTCAAGTTTAGTGTTTGACTGGGGGTTTTAATTTGTTCCTTTTCTAGCATTTTTAGTTGCAAGCCCAATTCGTTGACCTTCTCTTTCTCTACTTTATGCAAGTAAGCCTCTAGAGATATGAAATTTCCCCTTATTACTACTTTGGCTGCATCCCACACATTTTGATATGATGTCTCATTATTGTCATTTTCTTGGGTAAAGTTATTAATTATGTCTATGTTTTGCTGTTTCACCCAATCATTTTTTAGTATGAGATTATTTAGTTTCCAATTATTTTTTGGTCTACTTTCTCCTGGCTTTTTGTTGAGTGTAATTTTTATTGCATCGTGGTCTGAAAAGGATGCATTCACTATTTCTGCCTTATTGCATTTGAGTTTGAGGTTTTTATGTCCTAATATATGGTCTATTTTTGTATAGGTTCCATGAACTGCTGAAAAGAAAGTGTACTCCTTTCTGTCTCCATTTCGTTTTCTCCAGAGGTCTATCATATCTAACTTTTCTAGTATTCTATTTACCTCTTTGACTTCTTTCTTATTTATTTTGTGATTTGATTTATCTAATTCTGAGAGTGCAAGGTTGAGATCTCCCACTATTATAGTTTTGCTACACTTGATTTCAATTTCTAGGAAGTATGGTTCTAGATCAGTAATCACACCATCATGGCTATTGATGATAAGAACTTTCTTATGTAGTTCTTTTGTAGTTTGTGAATTTATTATGTGATATATTTTTAGACATGTGTATCTTCATAAAATATTTTTCAGGGTTTTATTTTTTTCTAATTTTGAAAGGAGTCAGAAATAGTCCTCAGGGGGAAATGCATATATTTTTCTAAAATATTTTCATTACTTTTCTACTGGTATTTTTTCCTCTCTTCTTAACTTTTCTTTTAGGCAATTGGGGTAATTTTCTCAGTCGCACAACTAATAAGTGTCAAGTGTCTGAGGCTGGATTTAAACTCAGTTCCCAGAGCTCCAAGGCTGGTACTCTTGTCTACTGCCCCACCTCACTATCCCTTCTTCTGAAGTTTTGGGGTAGTGTTTTTTCTCTTAGAAATGTCCTTTATCACCTCAAACTTCATCCAGAATGAGTAACGGCCTATCTGTTGTTTTTGTTGTTGTTGTCCTTAAAGGCAAAAATGCCTCTTGTTAGAGCCTGAAAAAGAAATGCCTCATTGTACGTTGCCTTTCTTTGTTCTTGGCTCTTTTCCTCTTCATTAAAAAAAAAAGTATTCAGTACAAATCATACTCCAGGATGAATGGCAATGTAATTTAGTGGAAAAAGTATTGACAATCAGGACATCTAGCGAACCACCTTATTTCTCAAATGAGGGGTTATGTTATATGACTTTTCAAAACTGTTCTTGATTTTGTGACCTATATGAAGAGCCATTTCAGGGGCTCATAAGTTTGTCATTGCATTTTTTTGGCAGGTAAAACTCTATGTCCACTTGTTAATTTTTATGACTGTGAGCTAAGTCAGTTTTCCCAAACCAATTGACTTGTCCCAAATTTACACAAAATGTGACTTACTGAATTGTATTTGCCCAAAAGGAATCCAAGAATCCTTGTAATTTCCCAAAAATGCATTATTTGCGTTTGTGTGCGAATGTGTTACCCATAGAATCCTTAGAGGTAGAATAGACCCTAGAGATCATTTCACCCCAAACCCTTCATTTTGTAGATTAAGGCCTGGAGAGAAAAATGGACTTTTCTATGCTTACATACCTTATTGTGGGTTCTGAAATTCTAGCTCTGAGTAGCAAAAAGCAACAACTAAATCTTTACACTCAACAAAAAGTATAAGTAAATCTGAATCATTTTTAGATAACAAAAGTTTTCCCCATGGCAAAAAAATTCCTATATCTCAGATGATTAATATATATATATGATATTAATATATTAATAACACTCTATTTTCTACATATGATATTACACAATATAATACAACAAATGTTTATGCAAGGTACCAGGCAAGACAAAATAGTTTAGAGAGGACATAATCCTTTATTTTGTAGTCTAGTAAAACTACCCTGCTTTAAGATACATCATGCTATCAGTTAATCAGCTATCAACAAGCATTTATTGAATACCTATTATATTCTAAACAGCAGCTAGGTGCTAGGTATATGAAAACAAAAATAAAACTCTCCTTGTCCCTAAGGAGCTTACATTTTCTTAGAGAAGACAACGTGTCATTCCCCAACTCCCCAACACTGTTTGCCAAATAAATAATGAAGGAAGGGTAGCACTAAGAGAAATTAGGAAAGATTTCACAAAGTTGAAGCTAGGTACTTTAAATAGAAACCTCTGTTGCAATTCAAAAATTCTATTTGGTTTCCTTATTTTTTTTCTTTTTGGTCATTGCTTTGTTACATTGAGATATGGACTCCAAAATTCTTCTGGGACTCTAGAACAACAGTTCTCAGAGTGTGATCTAGGGGCCAAGCCCCTAAAACCCTTTTAGGGAGTCAGCAAGGTCAAACTATTTGTGTAATAAGACTAAGATTTTAATTTCTAATATGGTAAATATCAGTAAATATAATCCACATAAACAAAAGCTCTTTGAGAGGGTCTTCAGTAATTTTTAGCATGCTGAGATCAAAACATTTGAGAACTGCTTCTTTAGAAGTAAAATGGGGAATAGTCAGGTAGTATTGCATTCTATAAACTTCAATTGCTTTTTTCTGGAAATCGGTTGAAGTCTCTGAACTTTCCCAATTCAACCAACCTCCCTTTAAAAAATAGACTTTTATTATATCTAGTTTTAATGATATTGTTTGTATATAAGTAGATTTCCCTTCATTTCTCTACCAACCTTCTTCTTTGCCACCATCCTCTTATGAGGAAATATCTCTTATAAATTCAACAAAACCAATTAACACATTAAAAACAGTCATGATATGCAATGTTCTATAATATGGATTCCAACCCCTGCAAAGAATCAGGAAAAGGATTCTCTAGTATCTTCTTTGGACAACTTTATTTTTCAGTTATATTGTTGTAATTATTGCATATATTGTTTTCTTAGGTCTTATCTTACTTTGCTTGAGTTCTTCTAAATGTTCTCATGATTCTCTGTGTTCGTTATTTTTTATTGTATGACAATATTCCATTATACTCATATGACATATGTTTTTTTAGCCACCCCCCCCCCCAACAACTACTTTGTTTCCAATTCTTTTTTGTTACTATGGAAGGTACTGCTATAAATATGTTAGTGCATACAGAGACTTTTTTTTAGTGATCTCCCTGAGCTATATGCTTAGCAGTAAAATCTGTGGGTCAGAAGATACAGCCATTTTTGCATTTTATTTTCATAATTCCACTTTGCTTTCCAGAATGTTTATGCCAATTCACAACTTCACCAATCATACCCTTCTAAACTGGGCCACTTCTACCCTTGTTAAAATAATCCTAGGAACTTTCATTTGAGTTTTGGTTCCTATAAGGAGTTGGGAAATATTCCCTAGAGCACTTTACTGTATCATTTAAACCAATGAACATTAGGAATAAACCTCTCTTCCACACAAGATAAATTAACTGATCCTGGGCTATAAGGTACTATTTAGTGCCCTTAACTACTATTTAGATTTACAAACACCTATCATCATCATGGGAAAAATGTTAAGAATTTTTCTCCTTAGAGTCTTAGCAATACTCTTATTTTATGTGACCAATTGTGGCAGAAAAGTTCTAATATCTCATACCATTTGGCCCACCTGTTCAAATTTATTTTTAAGATGTAAAGTCACTTAGACTTGGGGAAGTTTTATTTTGATAGTTTTTTTTTCTTATAGGTCCACTGCTTTGTGGAGTAAATGTGGTAAAAAGAGTGTGTTTTCCCAAATACTATAGGGAGATTTAATGCCTTAAAACCATAATATTTAAATGTGATTACTAGAAAACATCAATCATGGTGACAGAAGGAAAGGGAGAGAGACAGACAGACAGACAGACAGAGACAGAGAGAAAGAAGAAAGAAAGAGAGAGAGTGAGAGAAAGGGAAGGGTGGAGAGAGGAAGGGGAGGAGGGAAGGAAGGAAGGAAGGAAGGAAGGAAGGAAGGAAGGAAGGAGTGAGAGAGTGAGGGAAGGAATGGAAGGAGGGAAGGGGGAATGGAGGGAGGAAGGGGAAGAAGAAAGAAAGGAAGAAAGGAAGAAGGAATGAAGAAAAGAGTTAAGGAAAATGTCAAAAGGGAATCATCCCTCTCCAACCCCCTGAAACTTGTTAGGTAGAGGCCTTTTAAATAAGTCAAAATGATTTACCTTTGCAGGAACATGTTCATATGTTCATGCTGGAACATATAGTTAGATGCCTTATTATTTTGAGATTTTGGGAATATGCATTCTCTTAAGTAGATGATTATCAACTCATATTCTGACTCTGAGCTAAATTAGACTCTCATTAGGAAGGATTTTTCATGATAACTATATAAGAATTTTCTGTAGTTATTTTGTTTGCAAGTTTCATCTTTGTTCATTTTTAATATGGAAGTATTACCTCATGTAGATCAATTACACAGGAGATTAGCCCAAAAAATGAAACCCCCAAGTTCTCTACCTATAGAATAAAGCAACTTTAGAATGTTATGACTCTATATATATATATATATATTTTTTTATCATCTGAGTGTCTTACTTGGCAATCTTGTCAATTCCATCATGTCAAATCTTGCTGATTCGATGAAAAAGCAATTGTTAAGTGTCTCCTATGTCCAAGATTTCTTCTTTTGGGTATTCATTGGATCATTTTATGGTTGAAAGGAAACTTAGAGGTCATTTAGTCTAGCTTAATCATTATCATCAGGAAATACAATGAGAGCTTAAATGGCTTTACATATAGTAGTTTTGAACTATTTGAACAAGAACCAAGATTTGAACCCAGGACCTTTGAGTCCAAATCCAGAATTCTTTACAAGCATACTACTTTGTTTTTGTCTCTTTGTTTTACAATCAGAATCAGTTTGTATTTGTGTGTGTATGCTTTTCAAACTTTTGATTTCACTAGGATAGGAAACTCCCAGTGAGGGAATTTCCTTTCCTAATGCAAATCCACAAGTATTCTGAAACTTATAGTTTACAGAGTTGCCCTAGCACCTAGAGACTACTAGGTTCATCATAATACATATTCATAAATTCATATATATATATATATTCATATATGTGTCAGAAGTGGGACTTGGAATAGGCTTTTTTGTCTCCAAGGATGATTTATCACCTACTACAACAAGCTGTTTCTATCAAATATTTTTTAGAAAGCAAAGCTATTAAGAGACTATTCATGAATTTTTTTTCAAAAGAAAGTTTAAGCATTTAATATAGCTGATAGAATATGAATTGCTTATAGCAGCAATTTCCCCTTAAAAGTTCACAAACTTATTGGTATTTGCAACTCTGGTATGCAACTTTGTTTTTACAGAGATTCAAAACCATCATGATCAAGTGCACAATGATTATGGCATTTATGCAATAATTAGATGAAAGACTGATTATTTCTGACAAGAAAAAAAAATCTTGCAGTTTCTCAACCTGTCATCAAATTGTTTCCAAAGTATCATTAGAGTTTGAAATTCAATCATAAATTGCTTATCTTCTAAACATTGCACTAGAGTAGCCCCTCTGTCTCTTACCCTATAATCATATCTCATCAGCTTAATCATATGATAAAGGATGGTACATATGTTTTTTGTTCTTACAGTACAATGTCAGGATGTTTGAAAATCATTATCCCTGGGCATGTGTTTACAAGTCATCCTGAAACTCTTGCAATCAACCACAAATGTTTTGCTGAAACAAATCTTATATTTCTTCTTACTGTAATAAAATTCATGCCTTTTCAACTTTACAATTAGAATTATCATAATCTTTTTATCTGGAAAGATAGTGTAGAGCTAGATTGTGAAGGTCTTGACAAATTATGGAGTTCATACTTTATTCTGAAAACAATGAGGAGTTGCTGAAATTTTGGGGGCAGAAGAATGATATGCTCAGTCTTAAACTTTAGGGTTTGGCAAGTATGTGGAGGATACATTGGAGAAGAGAGGGAATGGTTACAGAGAGACCAGTTGGAAGATGATTTACAATAATCCTAACAATAGGTGATGGTGGCCTGGCCTACAATGGTTGTGTTGAAACTAGAGAGAATGGAATGAATAAAATTATGTAGAGATGAAAGAATTGACAAGGTTTGGCAAATTATGTTATATATATTTATTTGTGAGTGAATATAAAGAGACAAGGAGGTTGTAAACCTAGGTTACTAGTACCTTTAGACAGAAATAAGGAAATTAGAAATATGAATGAGTTCAGAGAACAGTTCATTTTTGGATTTGTTTGAGATGCTTATGGGACAACTAAGTACTTAATAAATGTTTATTGAACAAAACTAAAAAGCATAGCAAAAATTAGGGCTAAGGGGTTGAGTCATGGATTCATGAAATACAGGATGGGCAGGAAGAATGATTCTCTAGAGATCTATCAGAATATAATAACAACCTACTCTGATTTGGGCTACAAAACAAAAAACAAAACAACAAACCAACAAATATAAGCCTTCAGGCACACAATGAATCCATGCAGGAGTAGAATTTTCTGAATGCTGCCCATAAATTCACCTCCATATAATTCACTTCTGAACATTTAGGAGTTGGCTACATGTCAGTAGTTACCAAATATTTTTGCTGAAATAGATATGATGGAAGTGATGGATAGGGAAAATACATATATAAATCTGAACAGTTATTTTTTCCCTTCAAGGATAATATTCAAAATGCTGAATATTTTCTTCAATGACTAGGTGATTTATTTGGCTCTTTTTGGCTTCAATCTAATATAATTTCTAGTTTTCATTCTTTGTTATTCTAAAATATTTTACAGAATTCAATACTACTTCAAAAGCCAGTTCCTTCCCTTGTATTTGCATTTCATTAGGTTTTCTAGCTTTTAAAAAGTAGAAACAATTGAAGTTTTTTCTAAGGCCATGAGACAGATTTTCCTCACCAAACTGTTTGCAACAGTATTTTGGTCCCTATGGTTGGAAATGTTTATCTATGTATTTTTGTAATTCCCAATAACATGGTATCTAAGCACCTGGAAAATCTAATTAGCCTTTTTTTGATTTACTGTGGAGGAGAGAATGTCATAATTCTAGCTCTCTTCTCCATCTCCATTAACACCATTATTGAAAATGAAGACTTAGTAAGATTTTTCATTTATAGTATCACTGTAGGCTTCTTGTGTGATCTTGTCTGTGTAGAATAATTGCAAATAAATGATAAGGCAAGCTTACCAACCAGCAACTAGAAGGAAGGCTCTTCTTGAGGAGAAATCCTGGCAGTACACTTTATTAAAATCCAGTTTTGCCATTGGCAGCAAACATCTTTCCCACATCCCACTCCCATCCCCACTTCTGTGTAGAGAATAGCTTCAAATCAAACTGCCTGGACTAGTGTTTCATCGCTAAAACATTGCAAAGAGGAGAATGAACTATGGCTTTTAATAATCCATAGTAATAATCTTAATAATAAAATAAAGTCACCAAATTTGACACAGGCCATGAAAGGATGCCAGAATCCACCACACAAGCTGATGGGTCATAGCATTCGCTCACCACTTTTTGTTTCTCTTCCAAACTGGCTTTGTTCCTACTATGTCAGACTTATCTTGCAGTGAAGGCAGAGGAAGTACCTTTTTTGTCACGATGCACTAAGTTTAAGCTTGAAAAGTGAGTAAATGGATATTAACCAAAATACTCATTTTATGCATACCATTTGTCTAGGAAGATTGTGCAGTAGACTTATACTTTGTTTATGTTTGCAATGAAATCAACTAAGAAAAGTTTTACATGCATTTATTAATGGCCTTAGAAGAAGTGTTAGAACATTGCATCTTATTTCTAATTATCTTGATGTAAAAGGAAGTACAACTAAGTGGATGGGAATAGCTTAAACATTATATACTTTAAACAAGTATTTGGAATGATAGTCATTTTCTGAAATCAAAACATAACAACTATATGTGTATCTAGAAATGTATATAGAAATAATATATTTGAGTGTATGTATGTATAATACATAAACACTCTCCCCTTCCCTCAGCTTCTCTCTCTGTATATGTACACACACGTATGTATACATATATAAAGACACATAAATATGCATGTATATAACACACACACACATATATATGCAATGAAACAATGAAAAGAATCTATGATTTGGGGAAACAAGATATGGAATGTATTTACCCCTATCTATTACTGTAAATGAATCAGATACCAGAGGAATGATAGGAAGGAGTGTTGCTTGTTCTGTAGCATCAAAAATATGATTTCATGCATAGATAATTGGTTATTTGAGTAACTTATGTATTCTATACTATAGTATATACTGCACACATACACTCTCTCTCTCATATACACACATACACACATATATATGATATGTAATCTATACTATGATCTTTATATATTAGACTATATGTACTATATATAATATATGATAATATATATCTAACATACTACACAAGTATAGCATAAACTATAATATATAAGTATATATGTATACACATTTATACATACATATATAGTTGCTATTTTATGCTTTCAGAAAATAAATATCCTTTTAAGTACTTGTTTTCACAGTTTTTACAGTTTTTAACCTGTTCCCATTCATTATCTATATATATGTAGATATCAACATTTCTCTCTATGTGTATATCATTATCCACTATGATTTTATTAATTTTGTCAGTGTAAGAAAAATCTTAGAGTTAAAATTCTCTCCATCAATGTAGATTGATAATTTGTCTTTAACTTGTACCCCTATAGTCACCTGGAAGCACTGATAGATTGAGCAATTTGTTTATCAGTCAGGACTAGAACCTGAGTCTTCCTGACTCCAAGTTCAGGACTCTAAATACAATGCTAACACAACTCTTAACAGCAATTTAATAGAGATAAATGTATAAGGGAATATTAATTAGGATAATCTTTGATTAATTTAATAAGTTTCCATGGGATGAGACTTTGTCCTAAGCCAAGAAGGAATCCACTTAAAGAGAGTAGACATACTCAGTGGATAATGTGTTTTGAGGACACAAATAATTCATTACTATAAGAAATCACTCTTTTGTGCTGGCCATAATAGAGAAGGGCAGACTAATCTCTTTTTTAGTATTTTAATTTTTTTAAACTTTCTTTTTTTATGTTAAAGTATAGGTTAAATACAATATATGTAAACATATCCATACAGTTATTTTGTTGCATAAGAAGAATCGGACTTTGAAATAACGTGTGAAGGAAATCAAAAATGCAAGCGAACAAAAACACAGGGACTGAAAATGCTATGTAGTGGTTCACACTCATTTCCTAGAGTTCTTTTTCTGGGTGTAGCTGCTTCTATTCATTATTGAACAAATGGAACTGATTTGGTTCATCTCATTGTTGAAGAGAGTCACATCCATTGGAATTGATCATCACATGGTATTGTTGTTGAAGTATATAATGATCTCCTGATCCTTCTCTTTTCACTTAACATCAGTTCATCCAAGTCTCTTCTATCCTCTCTGTATTCATCCTGTGGGTCATTTCTTACAGAACAATAATATTCCATAACATTCATATACCACAATTTACTCAACCATTCCCCAATTGATGAACATCCATTCAGTTTCCAGTTTCTAGCCACTACAAAGAGGGCTGTGGGCAAATCTCAAAACTTTTAAACTCTATTTTGTGTGTTTTTATACTTTCCTCTTTTTTTATCTTCTAGATTTCAATGAGGGTGGGCATGGGGAAAGTATTTCTCCCTTTCTCCTCCAGGAGCAGTTGATAGTAACTTTCAGAGTATTAGAGGAAGAAATGTGCTTTCATGTGGCCTACAAGAAAATTCTTGAGAATAGATTTTCCCAGTAGTCTGAAGCACATGGCATAAGTTCACATAAACAAATATAGCCTATGGAGGGAGTTCATGGACAATATTCTAGAACCCTGACCATTTAAGGGATGGTTTTGATTTCTTAAGCACTGTGATAGATAAAAGAATTACAAGAGAGAGGATGTATAGCCAGATAAATAGTTCATGGAAAAAGTGTTGGGGGAGAGGAGGGGTCTAGAAACCTGAAAGCTTTATATGTATCAAATGAGATATGGCTGTTGTAAGAGCTAATGGATTTGGACTATGTTAAAAAAAAGTTACACAATCAGAAAAATGTAGGTCAAAATCTCGTTGTGTTTTGCCCTGATCAAATATATGTTCAGATATAGAAACTACATGCTAGCGAAGAGTTTACAAACTGGAGCTTATATCAAGGAGAGCAACCTGGATCACATGGAGATAAGACATCATTATGTACAGATGATAAAACTAAGGATATTTAAATTAAACATAACAAAGCTTGAATAAATATTGTTTTCCTTAAGATGATAAGCAACATCTATCTAAAACCATCATCAAGCATCTTTATTATCATCACTATTATGCAATATTGTACTAGAAATATTGGCTTTAACAATAAGAAAAGAAAAAGAAATTAAAGGAATTGGAGTAGGCAATGAGGAGATAAAACTATCACTCTTTGCAGCTGATATAATGGTATACTTAGAAAATCCTAGTGAATCAACTAAGAAACTACTTTAAACAATTAACAATTTTAGCAAAATTGCAGGATATAAAACAAATCATCACTATTTCTACATGTTACTAACAAAGCCCAGAAGCAAGAGGTAGAAAGAGAAATTCCACTTAAAGTAACTATAGACAAAAATAAAATATTTGGTTGTCTACCTGCCAAGACAATTATATGAACATAATTATAAAACAATTTTCACAAAAATAATCAGATCTAAACAATTGGGAAAATATAAATAGCTCATGAATAGGCTGAGCTAATATAATAAAAATGATAATTCTACATAAATTAGTCTACTTGTTTAGTGTCAAACCAATTAAATTGCCAAATTTAGGGAAAAAAATAACAGAATTCATCTGGAAGAACAAAGGGTCAAGAATATCAAGGGAATTAATTTTAAAAAAGAAAAGGCTGGTGGCCTAGCAGTACTAGACATAAAGTTCTATTATTAAGTAATGGTCATCAAAATCATTTAGTACTGGCTAAGAAATAGAGATCCATGGAATAAGTTAGATACACATGGCACAATAATCAATGATTACAATACTCTACAGTTTGATAAACCCAAAGACTCCAGCTTCTGGGATGAGAACTTAGTATTTGACAAAAATTTCTGGGAACACTGGAAAATAATATGTCAGAAACTCAGTATAGGCCTACATCTTATGCCCCACATCAAAAAATGTCAAAATGAGTATGCCAACTCATATATAATATAATATAATAATATTATAATATAAATTATAATATTTATAATATTATAAATAATATAATATAATATAATAACAATATTATTATTATATATTATATCATATAAATAATATAAATATAAATAATAAAAATAATATAAATAAATTAGAGAGAGTTTCAGAAAAGGGAGGAATTTATGGCCAAAGAAGAATTAGAGAACATTATGAAATACAAAATGGATAATTTTTATTACATTGAATTAAATTACATATAACTGCAGAAAATAAAAATAACCAAAAAAAGTGCATTGAGTTCAAGAGTGGGGAGGAGACTTGTTTTGTTTAGTTCCAAAGGAATGACCAGAATAGGAGCATGTTGCAAAGAGGACAATTTAATGTTAATTTCAGGAAGGGTTGTTTAATAATAACAACTGTCCAGAAGTGAAATGGGTCAAAAGTGGAAACATAATGCATTTATTCCCTACAATTCAAGAAGAAGCTGGCCTCATAAGGACATGAGGATTTTTTGAAAGAACTAGGGATGGTACTTAGCTCTCACAAGAGACTTGAACATAAGTGGAAATTGTTTTCAAACATTTGAAGATCACTTAAGTAGAAAAGGAAGAGTTAGGCTCAATATGCTTGATGCTGGTGAGGCTTTTGAGCATTGAATGAAAGTTGCAGAATTAAATTTCAACTCAGTCCTGTTATGAGCCAGAACTTGAAACAAGGTGATAACTCAAGGGAGATGTTAGAATCCTAGTGATAACTCAATGGAATTGATACAATGCTTATTGGTTCACACATTAGAGCAAATCCTTACAAGGTGTTAAGTCACTAGTACTGCTAGAAATAATGCTTAACACCTTTGAGAGTTCACACATTAGCTCACACATTAGTTCACACTTTTGGGAGATTTCAGGGTTCAGTATGAGATATCCAAATTCACACCTCCCATAATCCCACTCTCAGAGGAAGAGTCAATCTTTAAGTTTACACCTCTAAAAGAGCATAAAAAGAGCTTCAGTCAGTCAGTCAGTCAGCCACTTCGGAAGATTGCCAGGAGTCGGAGTTGAGCTAGAGGCAGAAGCTGGCAGAGACAAAAGACAAGCTGCAAAAGTTCTAACCGGGCTCAAGGAAAGAGATAAGACTTGGAAGGAGAAAATAAACATTTGATTTTATCAGCTGGCTGCATTTGGAGTGATTATTATTCTGAACTGAAACTAAGGCAGTCTCCAGAAAACCTCCATAAGAAACCTGCTCCCAGAGAGATCCATTATATTATATAACAGAAGAACACCACACAGTCCAAAAGTATATATATATAAATTCAAGCTGTTTTCAAGTGCACAGTGTTAGAGGCATTAAACTCTTTCAGAGTTCTTTGAAACAGCCACTTGCCAGGGATGTCAAATAAAGAGGACTCCTATTCAAATCCAGGCTGATCTAGGTCTGTGAGGATCTATCTGACTGTGCTTCTATAATTCTTTGAAAGGAAATTTGAAGCAATAAAGAAACATCCATAGAGAATTTAAAAATCTACCTGAGGAGAGAAAAGTATACATTAGAGAAAGATTAAGTTTTAAATTATTGGTACTGACTAAAGTTCAATATAACTCAGAGAAAAATGCTATCTAAACAGCTTGTTTAGAACAGTAGTGATAAACTCAAATAGAATCAAATGCTTGCAGGGTGTATATTGACTTAGAAAACCATAAATTAACATTACCTATGTTGCATTGTATAGGGCAGCTAGATATAGAAGTGGATAGAGCACTGGCCTTAGAATCAGGAAGACTCTTATTCATGGGTTCAGATCTGTAGTGAGATACTAGCTGTGTGATTTTGGGAAAGTCACTTAACCTTGTTTGCCTCAGTTTCTTCATTTGTAAAATGAACTGGAGAAGGAAATGGCAAACCACTTTATTATCTTTGCCAAGAAAACTGCAAAATGGAATCATGAAGAGTCAAATATGACTGAATACCAACCGACAATGATATTTTCTCACATTTTTTCATTTATTTTGTTAATTTTCCAATTACATTTTAATCAAGTAGTTTGGGCCACTTAGAGTTGTACCTTAGAGTATAGAAAGTTGAACTTTCAAACTGAAGATTTGGATTCAAATTCTGATTTTAATCTTTATTAGCTAGTTGTGTAACATTATATACTCAGCCTTTTCTAGTCTGCTCATTTTCAAAATGAGAGAGTTGGACTAAATGTACTCTAAATTTCTAATCTTATTGTGCTAACAAGACCTGGAATATTCAGAAGGGACTTCATGTAAGAGCTAAAAACTAAGGTGGGTCTGGAAGGATTTATTTTTGAGAAGATGAGGAGAGTGGGAAAAACAGGATGATGGAAGTTAGAGAGGCAGGAATGAATATGGCTTATGTAGGAAACAATGTGAGAGCCTGATCTTAATACATTTTAATAAATGTTCTTTCAGATCAGGGCTGGGAAAAGGCAATTATGGCAGCTGGCATGATAAAAACAAGTATCTCATCTCATTAAACAAATGGCCTGCCCTGAGTTTAGGTTCCAAGTCAATAATGAAAAGTTCAAATGTGAGAGGCCCATACCATAGACAAACAGAAATGCTGTCATTCTTTTAAGCTGGTGATTCTCACACTCTCTTGTCATTCTTGGGCCTCTTCCTTCTCTTTTCTCTCTCTTTCATTTTCTCTATTTTTGTTGTGAATTTCTCATCAGCTTAAATTCTCAGCAGAACAAACTTAGAATTATGTGAAGCTTCCCCTCCCCCCCACATTTACATACATACAGACCTAGACCTGGATGAGGAAGACTTAGAGTGGCCTTTTGGCTCTTACTAGCTGTGTGAAATGAGCAAGTTGTCAAACCTCTAGAGGCCTCAGTTTACTAAAGAATAGCTAAAGAATAGCAATATTTATTTAACTTAAAGATATACAATTTTATCTTATCAACCATTTAAGAGGGAATGATTATAGCCTGGGTTTGAGGGCAGAACAACTGGTAGGTAGGTAGACCTTTATCTCATCAAACATTAAGAGGGAAAGGTTACAAACTGAGGCAGAATAACTAAATAGGACAATGGGGAAACTAGGTCAGGACATCAAAAGGGAACTTTGGCACAACACAACATAACAATATTCCATTATCTTTAAATAGAGACCCTAACTCTTTAGGCACTATTCTCTGAAGAGCGTATGTAGAATGAATTTAAGTGAGTTTAAGAGATCTGATAGGGCTAGGTGGAAGAAAAAACTTGGTTTCCGCAATACCAACATCAGGGCCAGGGTCTCTTTCTTTTGTGTTGCCACTGAAGTATGTAAGGATGTTTGTTAGGGACCAGAACTCTGAAACAAGGATTCTTACAAGGTATTAAGTCAGTGGAATTGATAAATACAAGGGTTATCTAGTTTAACATGGTGCTTAATAGTTGTCTAGTTCCATACATGTACTTAGTATTTAATATAATTGTACAAGATTCACACCTAAGAGCATATAAGCTTGGACAAACTCGGACATTGAGAGCCAGAGACAGACTCCGAAGGGCTCAGAGCAAGACTTGGAAGAGCCAGGCAAGGAGGAACTGAGAGCCAGATTCACTCACTTCATCTCACACCACCGTGGTGTCTGGCCTAGCATCCTGCACTTCCCCCACTGAGACCACAACCTGTCTGAAAGGCCCTCCAGAAATCAGGTCCCAGGCAAGGAAACTAGATTGTGAAGGAGATAATAAAGGATTTGGACTTTAACATCTGGCTATTCTTATAGTGATTACTCTGCTGGAAAGAAGGCTGCTCCAAGAGTTCCAGAAAACCAAACAAGAACATTAAATTTTGGAATCTGAACTGGGACTAAGGACCTACATCTATGACCCAGAAATTAGGGTGAGTACAAAAACAGACAAGAAGGAAACTTTGTTAAGAGCTAAATTAGTGTTTCAGCTGAAATGGGACAAATGTTTAGAAAACAGCCTTCTTTTCCACCTCAAGGAAAATGTGTTGAAAGCTTAGTTAAATTCATAAAAAAAAAACCAAGGTTTGATTGTACCTTGGATGCAGATCATTGAACTCTCTGACATATTAAAATATACATTTCTTTGGTTCTCTAAGGAAAAAGTATTAGATCCAGAGGAGTGGAAATTAGTAGGAGAGCAATTATATGAATATTACAATGATAATGGTCCTAATTCAATTCCCAAAGAAACATTTTATACATATAACTTAATACAATTGACTTTAAGGAACTATATAAGTATTAGAATAAGGAAAAAGAAGAACAAACAGGAGGGGGAAGTTACTAAAAAAACAGTTTAAAAAGATGAAGAATTAAACAAAAAAGGAGTTAAGTACAATTCTGATGAAATTAAGGAGTATGGTGCTTCATAGAAGTCATTAGGGCATTCTCCATCCCCTAACACTCCTGCCCTCAATTAGCCCGTCCTGGGTGGAGGAAGAAGGAGGCGGGGGAGGAGCAGTGGCACAATCAGCACCACCTATAAAGCAGCTTATGACAATTACAAAAGG
Source organism: Sarcophilus harrisii (assembly GCF_902635505.1). Classification (NCBI taxonomy): domain Eukaryota; kingdom Metazoa; phylum Chordata; class Mammalia; order Dasyuromorphia; family Dasyuridae; genus Sarcophilus; species Sarcophilus harrisii. Next base: position 287,727,363 of record NC_045426.1, on the reverse strand, counting down.
CACTAGTTAAAGTTAAAAAAGGACAGGATATATCTGATTTGATAAATGCATATCCTGTTATTGAGGAGTTTGACTCTTCAGGTCAACAAAGGAGAAGATATACTCCTTTTGATCTGGAAAAAATCGAGTATTTGAAAAAGGGTTACACTCTTTATGGGGCTACATCATCTTATGTTAAGATGGTATTAGAGAATTTGGCTTAAGAAATTTTAACCCCAAGTGATTGGAAATCTATATCAAGGTCATGTTTAGAATCTAGACAAAACTTATTGTGGCTTTCAGAGTATAGTGAACTATGTAGAATATAAACCCAATGAAATAGGCAAACTGGAGTTAATATACAAATCACCTTTGACCAATTAGCAGGTAAAGGTCAGTATGCAGACACTTCAGTACAGATTAATTGCCCTTTGATAGCATATGAATAAATTGCTGCTTCAGCTATAAAAGCTTGGGGCTCCCTCCCAGGAAAAGATGGAGGTGAAGCCTTCAAGAAAATAGAGCAAGGTCCAAATGAAGCCTTTTCTGATTTTGTGGGATGTTTGCAAACAGCTTATTGTCATATGAACAATTGGAGAAAGTGCAGCTATAGGAATTATAAGACAACTGGCTAAGGAAAATGCTAATGAGGTTTGTAAAAGAATTATTCTGGGACTACACAAGGATGCTCCTTTAGAGGAGATCATAAGATGCTGTGCCACAATGGGCACAAATGCCTTTTATACCCAGGCTACGATGCAGAACATGGGAAGACAGAGTCCCTCTTGGCAAGGGACTTCCAGAGAGACTTGTCAATGCTTTCAATGTGGTAAAGTAGGGCATCTGAAAGCTCAAAGTAGGCACAGAGATAGAATGAAAAGACAGGATGAGAGAAGACCCAAAACCTTATGTTCAAAATGCAACAAGGGCTTCCACTGGGCCTCAGAATGTACATTGACCCAGGGAAATGAGAAGTGGAGTCTAGCTTCAAGACCTCAAACAAAAAATAGGTGGGGGATGATGGCAGCCGAGGTTACACCCAGAGAGTCTTTGGAAGTTCAGGACTCTTATATGATCAATCATCAGAGAAGCAGTCAGATGGGAGAAAAGGATTACAATTGGGGAGAATATAGGCTTTTTAACCAAACAGAAGGGCAGTGTCCAATGCAAGTAGCTCCAATGTAATCCAGGAGTGGAGAGATCCAGAAAGTGGTGAATAGAAGGGACTAGATAGGTTAACTGCTTGTGGGAAAGGATTTGCTTGTATCTCTACAGATAGAGAAGGAATCAGATGGGTGCCAATGAGCTGTATTCACCTTGTGCATCAAAGAGAGACAGAAAAAGAGAAAAACCTCAAGACAAAGGAGAAGACCTAAGAAACATCTGACACTGAAAGAGCATGGCTGATAATGAGACTGTTGCAGAACTTCAAAACCCACAGGAATCATTAGATTCTCTGAGATGAAAAATGGTTGATAAGACTATTTCAGGACTTCAAAATCTGCAGGATCATTGGATTCTCTAACACAAAAATAATGAGATTATTTTAGGACTTCAAAACTAGCAGGAATCATTGGATTCCTGACACATGAAGTAATGAACAACAGATTGGTTTTGGACTATTTCTAGGACTTATGGACATGTATAATTTCCTCATGTTGTATTGTATAACAATCCACCATGTTGGTGGATTTATGTATACCTGTTTCAAGTGAGACCCTTCAGAAACCTGCTAATCTGGTTTGATTCCCCATTTCCTTTGGTGTTTTCATCTCCCTTCCTGAGACGTCAGGGAGAGTGTGATCACCTCCTTTTTTGGTGTTTTCACTCTTTTTTTGAGGAGTCAGGGTAGGCTTATTCACCAATTCAGCCAAAGGAGGCAGAGACAGATTCATTCCATTGTCCACCTTTCTGGTGGCTGGAGGCTGAAGCACAAATCCTTGGACTCAGACTCACTTCATCTCACAACACCATGGTGGCCTATCCATTTTCTCCATTGAAACCAAGTCCCCTCTGAAGGCCATGAGAAAGCTTGCTGAGCACCAGGGGAAGGAGACAATAAAGACTTAAAGATTTTAACACTTGGCTATTCTTGTGGTGATTATTCTGCTGAAAAGAAGGCTGTTCAAAGACTTCAAGAAAAAACAAAAAAGAACATTACACTGGTATTCTTGTGGTAATTAATCTACTGAAAAGAAGGCTGCCACAGAGACCTCCAGAAAAAACAATAAGAACATTACAGGTCTTAGGTCATAATTTGTGCTGTACCAGAATGTACACAGAGTGCTTCAGAAATGGTAATGATAATGAAAACTATGACTGGATTCAATCAGGAGTTACCTATGTGAATTAAACCCACTTGCTCTCCTAACTTTCTGTCCCTAGAAAAGACATTTAGTGCATTTAGGTGTACTAAAATGCAAATTATAATGAAGGCTAGAAAAAGGCAAAGTAAATTAGCTTTTTTTTTTTTTTTTTTTTTTTTTTTTTTTGTGGGGGAAGAGGAGGAAAGGCACAACATCATTTTATGCATATGCTTTTTTATAATTCTGTTTATCACCAAAATGCCAAGGACTTCAGTTTCTGTTAGGAGTAAAGGAGGCAGACTTAATTAAAACCATATGCAGTAAGCAAATGACATATTCACTGAACAGCAGGATTACAGGGTTGCACTCAACACAAAGAGAAAAGGGGAGTGTGTGGGCAAAGTAACCAAGCAAGGTCTGCAACTATCTAGGGCCTCCTTAACTTGTTTACTGTTAACTGATATAAAAGCTTTGAGTAAACAGAGAATAAAATCCCAGGGCAGAGATGAATGATGCTGGTAGAGTTAGAATTAGAGATGGTTGACTTAGGATAGTCGGGGCAAGTTTTTGGATCAGGATAGATATGGAATTTGTGGAGGGAAAACTTAAGATAGAAAGATTTAGGAGATTTTGTTTGGTGGTTTTGGATTAGTTTTTCTTCACATGCCTCATATGAGCTCACATACCTCCCCAATGTTAATTTCTGCCAGGTGTGGATTTAGAGAGACATCTCCTGTCTACTTGGCCCTGGAATAGAGACCTTTGGGTAGCAAAGTGTTTGCTATTCTTGTCAGAAACAAGAAAGCAGGGCCCTGTCCTGGGCAGATTAGATTATAAACATAGGCAGGTAGCAATGATATCTGGTCACAGACTCTGATGTTGTCAGAGATGGTGTGTGTGTCTGGAGGTCCTTCTGTCTTGATTCTTGAAAAATGATTTTTGGCATTGAGAGAAGTTCTTTCTGACATTTTTATTTAAATATTATTTACTTCATGAGCAGGTCACCCATAAATAGACTCATTAATGTTGTGTCTTTTTTTGTGAGTGCTTTATTGATACCTAGTATTCTAGGATTATGATAATGAGGAAATGTATCAGATTGCTAAAATACTAGAGGCTCCATACTGAGATTTAGTCGGCCTGCTATAATCCCAAAGAAAATAGTTAAAGATTCTTGAACAAATTGTTTGCAAAAAATCCAGAATATGTTAGGAGAATTAAACTATTCTAGACATTTGAGGGAAGAGTGGTGAGCAGGAAGTTACTTACAGGGTGGATAGTCCTTGTTCAAAGCTGTGTTTTGCATTGTTTCTGGGATGACCAACAAAGGAGTTGAATTTTTATATTCACAATAAGTATACATAACTAGTACCACGATACAGAGACAAGTAGAGACTGAATTAATTTAAAGGAGAGACTGAATTAATTTAAATTGCCAGTGGCCTAAGGGGGTTCAGTTTACCTAAATCAAATGGCACCAGAAAGAAAACGCAAGATTTATATAGAGTGTTCTAATTAATTATTGGGCAAGCAGGATACAGAAGCTGAACAAGCAGCTAGCCTAATATCCTTGCAGCTATTATCATTAGTGAAATGCTTCAAAGGTCTGAGTAGAAAGACAAGGGAGGAACCATGACTCAAGGTTTGTCAGGCCAGGAGACAAGGGAGATAAAGTAAGGTCCCTCCTGGTATGATAGGCCCTGATTCTAATAAGCTTGTTAAAATATGAAAACATAACTGGAGTCTTGATAGGACAGGAGGTAAGATAGGAAAACAAAACTCGATGACTTGTCAAGGACAGGAGGAGACAAGGAGATGAGGGGCTACAACTCAAGTCTTAGGGAGGTCAGAACAAGGAGTCAGAGAGGCAGACACCTGAACAATATTTTTCTTTGCTATCCTTTCTTGTGCCAGAACGGTATGTGAATGGAGGGTCAGAGCCTCAAGATTTAGGGTTTTCTTTTAAACTCAGTTTTCCCAGACCTAATTGCAAGAAGGGATTGGGGGGGTGGGGGGTAGGGGTGGCAACCCTATATCCAGGGCTTAACAACATCTATCCACTTTTCAAGGAGATATGGTAAAAATTATAACCATAACCAAAAACAAAAACCACTGGGGTCAGAATGCATATTTAGTCAATTGTGTATGAGTTTAAGAAAATAATAAATAGTAGCTTAGATTTTAAATATGTGGACATGGTTCTAATTCATATGTAATTAAATCAGAGATCTATAAAATGTAATCAAATCTAGTTCTTTGGCAGAAGTAGGATTCAGGGAATAAGAAGAATAACAGCTTTTTTATCTAGTGCAAGTTAAAAATTTGATATTGGAAAAGAACAAATTATAATAATGAAATGCAATGTTCTAGTTCAGTTTTCTGGGGGTCTCTGGAGCAGCCTTCATTTCAATTAAATAATCATCACAAGAACTTTATTGTCTCCTTTTCTGGGCTAGACAGCTTTCTTAAAGGCCTTCCAGAGTCTTGGTTTCAGTGGAGAAAATGTAGGAGGAGAGCCTGTCACCAGGAGCCTGACCAAAAATCAAATGATACCTGTTTATGCTGGCATCTATATGTTTATATATCATTATATATTAGTTAAATCTTATATAAAAGGGAAAAGATTATACAAATTTAATTTATCCTGATTCCTATTACTTTAATAGGAATAAACATGAACACTCACTAATAATTCAAGAAAGATAAGAAATCTATGATTTCTCCAACGTGAATAAGTTTCTAAGTTCATATATTTTATATTTTTCATATTTACTTATTGTTGGAATCTTTACAAAGTGCTAAGACATTGGAGTTGATAGAGACAATAATTATCTAATTTGGCATGGTTCAATATGAATGATTTGATCTTAGAAGGAGATATTTTGGGCCAGAACTTGAAACAAGGTCCTAAGTACAACTGATAGAAACGATGCTTGTATTCACACCTTTAGAAAGCTCATAAGTAAGTACTCAATGGAGTTCACACGTTTGGGAGATTTCAGGGCTTAGTATAGCTTAGTATGAGATATCCGAATTCACACCTCCTTTAGGACCAGAGAGCACTCTGGGAGATAACCCAGAATCCCTCTCTCTCCAGAAGGAGGAGTTAACCTTTGGGAGATCATATATATATACAGGAAGCTCTTAGAACTTGAGAGAGTTTTCTTGGGAACATTGACTGGGGTCGGAGAGGAGCACTCTGGGAGGAAGCCCACAAGCCCTATCTTCGAGGCAAGAGATTCATTGCATCTTCCAACTTGGTGCTGGCTGGAGGCTGAAGAAAGCAGAGGCAGAAGCCAAGGACAAAGCTGCAAGATCTCTTGGAACCAAGCAGAGAGATAGGTCTGAGCTAACCCGGGCTATATTGTAGGACACAATAAAAGATCTGAACTTTTATCACCTGGCTGTGTTTTGGAAAAAGAACACCACAACTTATTTTATTTTTAATTTATGGAATAAAACAAGCATTTCCATAAAATATATAATAAAAAATGATTTCATATGAAACTGCTAATCTATTATATAAAATTTGGTATTCCTTTTAAATATATAATAAAGTTATCATGTAAATTTTTCCCCCTTTTTTCTCCCCCCTCCAAAATGGCTACCACTTGACATATGTATGTGTATGTGTGTGTGTGTGTGTGTGTGTGTGTGTATAAAATTATATATATTTTCTATATATTTCTATTTATAAATTTTTTCTCTGGATGTAGTATGTGTCTTTCTTCATATGTCTTTTATAGCTAATTTAGATATTTATAATAGTCAAAATGACTTATTTACTCAAAATAACTCTTTTTTCCCCAAAAATAATTCTTAAAATAATATTGCTGTTATTGTATTTTCTTGGTTTTACCCATTTTATTCTTCATTATCTCATGAAAATCATAATCCAAAAAAGATTATGGAGCTCTTATAGCATAATATTATTCCATCACAATTATATACCATAACTATGTTCAGCCATTATTTCCAATATGATTAGCCTTATATGTTTAATTTTAATTTTGTTTTTCTTTTATTTTTTTCTAACACAAATTTTTTTTTTCAAAGCACTTTCATTTGCTCTCCTTTAGTTAGTCATACTATTTAGTTTCCTTTAGTAAAATAATGATAATGATAATAATAATAATATTTCTGGAGTTACTTTGATCTTTCTGGGAGAAAAGCCATTTCTTCTCTGTGAACCCATGATGATTTCAATACAGGTGTGTGTGTGTGTGTGTGTGTGTATGCACAGACACAAAGTGACTGGGGGAGGAACAAAAAGGGTTTTGTATGGAAGGTGACTCTTAGGTTAAGCTTTGAATGAAGCTAGTCATCCTAAGAAGCAGAAGAGAGGAGTCAGAGCATACTCATTATGAGGGTGTGGGGACATGGCCTTTGCAAAGGCACATAAATTGTAGATGATGAGTTTAAAAGATTTAAAGCCTGTTTCTTTTGCATCCTTCCACAATGTTGAGCAGACTAATTAGCATTCACAGTAGTGCTATAATTAGTAAACTAATTTTTCTTAAGTCTCTGACCTAAACACTATTACTGAGGAGGAAGAAAGTATGTACTCAATTTTACCCCCTTTAGACAACTAAGGAATGCACATAAAGCTCCTTGGAATAAATGCTATACTAGGTGATGGAGGAGCTACATTCACTTCCAGTCTTTTTTCCCTCCCCCAAACACTCAAAACACATTCAAAGAGTCTTCAACTTCTCTTGCTTTGTTGTTGGTTTCAACTATTTTCTGATGGGTCTGTTTAAAAACCTCACTAGGATGAGATAACTCAAATACAATGGGAAAACAATCTAAACCAGGGCAGTCTAGTTTATCTAATCAGGAGAGAGCAGAGACATGACAGCCAACTAGAGCTAGTCCATCCAATAAAAAATAGCTTTAAAGAGAAGTGTTTCCAGATTTTCAGGAGAACCATTTTGCCAAATAAATGTTCATTCAGGGATGTAATTTTTTAGTTGTCTGCTTAGAAAACTTCCCTTCCTGAATATGCTTAGAGAATGTGAGACTTGCTAATCCAATCAGGGATTATACTTTATGGAAGTTAATGATGCCTTCAGTTGCTATTGTCACCAGGTAAGAGAAAAGAAGTGAATGGGATAGAGTGAAGACTTCTCATAAGAATGTGGCCTCCACCTATGCCATCACTGAGGGTTTGCAATAGCAAGTTGTGCTATAGACAAAATTGCAAATGTTTAATTACCTTAGATAAACTTATATTCTCCTTCTGTCTGTCCTCACGTTTTTATTAGCATTAAGTTCCTAATATGGTAAAAGGTGTGTCATTGGCTAGTATTCTTTGTCTGCAGGGTAGATTTTCACATTCAGTATGAGAATCCAGATTCCCAGCCAATGGGAAGAAGGGAAAGGGTGGGTTGGGTTTCTGAGTTAGGGTCTATATAATCCTTTATTTTGCAGCTTGTGCTTTGTGCTCCTCTGCAGATGACAACTTATCTATTGTGAGTTGCCCTTTTTTTTTTTTTTTTTTTTTTTTTTTGAGATAGTAATGAATCCTTTTTGCTTTTTATCTTGAAAGTTTCTGATTTTAAATTGGGTAAGGATTGCTGATCCACACAGGAGGGATAGAATGGCTGATATGGCAAAAGAGAGAGTGTCTTCCCTTCTGTTTAGAAGACTTCCTTACTCTATGGGTTTTACTAGTTGGGTGCTTTAGTTTCAACTCTCAGATTTCTTGATCCTATGGATAAAAAGTTTCCTGTGTTCCTTTCTTCCTTCCTCCTTCCCTTTTCTTTTCCTTCCCTCTCCCTTCCTTCCTTCTCCCCCCCCCCCCACTTTTCCCCTCTCTCCTTTATTCTTTCTTTTTCCCCTTAATTTCCTTATTTGTAATTTGAGCAATTTTGACTAGATAAGCTCTAATGTTTCTTTCAACTTTAAAATTTAATCCTTATTTGAAGGCATAAATAATTGGTGATTTTATTACTATAATGGAAAAGAGCATGGGATGTAGGGTCAAGAAGACTTGGGTTCCAATTCCACATCAGATACTTTTATAACCCTCCATAAGTACTTAATCTCTTTGAACTTTTGTAAACAGGAGATGATAACACCTACTTTATAGATTTTCTTTTTGTGTAAGGATCAGGTGAAGCGTTTTGTAAATATAAGGCATTTTTAAAAACTTATTAAGGTTCCATGTAAATATCATTATTATCATTGTTGTTATTACTTTGTTGGTGTGAATACTCACACAACCTATGCAGATTGCAATCCCTCTATCAGTTAGAACCTGAGCTCTTAGCCAGGGGACTGAAAATTTAGTTTGGGATTTGTTTTTTTAAGTATTTTGATAATTGTTGTCATTTTCTACTTTTAATGACTGGGATTTTCTTGGCAAAAATATTAGAGGAGTTTGCTATTTCTTTCTCTAGCTCATTTTATAGATGAAGAAACTAAGGTTAAGTGATTTACCCAATGATTCACACAAAGTAGTAAATGTCTGAGACCAAATTTGAACTCAAGATGAGTATTCCTGACTCCAAATCTGGCACTCTGTGTGCTATGACACCACCCACCTGCCCTTCAATATCTTGATTTCTTTTATAATCCTACTTTTTTTTTTGCATTAAAAAATACAGTAATGAGGAGAGATCCAAAGGTTTAATCAGATTTTCAAAGGAGTCTGCAGCCCACAAAAGGTTAAAAATATCTTACTTTGGGGAGGGTCTTTGAGAAAGGCTGTGGCCACAAATCCTATCACCATGTGAACAAATAGGTAATAAGTCTCTCCAATTTATGTTAGTAGGCAACAGACATGTGTGGCCCAAGCCTTCCTGGCTTGGTAAATCCTGCCCAAGCTTGGGCTTAAAAGCTAGCATAGATTCAGAGGACCTAGGATCAACTCCATGCTATAACAAAGCATTATAGTAAAAAGGATTGCTGTTGGGGCATTTATATAGCAGCTACTATTGCTTTCCAGGCACTGCTCTAAGTGTGTTTACAAATATAATCTTATTTGAGACTTTGAATAATCCTTGGAAGAAAGTGTTATTTTTATCCTCATTTTATCATGAGGAAACTGAGGTAAATTGAAATTTGGTGACTTACCCAGGATCACACAGTTCATATCAGAAGTCAGATTTAAATTCAGATCTTCCTGATCTAGGCATGATGCTCTATTAAGCCACAAATTACTTTCAGGAAAACGGTCAACTTTCAGTAAATTATGTCCTAAAATGTTTACATCATTTTGTATTTGCTCTTTGTTTCTTTTCCTATCTTCTAGTTTCAAATTCTAGGGATATAGGGATCAAATTCCCTTATTACTCAAGGAATATAAATTGTCCAGATTTCACTGGGAGGAAAGGCATGTCCTACTAACCTTTCCCAATGTTCTATTCAAGAAAGGATCCAGGATCCCTCCATAACATCTAGGGCCCCTGAAAACTATTCTAGATGTGAGATTAGCAGCCACCCAAAGCTATAATTCTCTGGCCAACCAGAAAGCACATTAACTCAAAGCAAAATAGACTGGTCAGAAAGACCAAAGACAAAGAACTTCAAAGTCCTGCCATTTAACTGTATGCTGAATGCAAGTTGGTTGTGTAGCTAATTCTTTTATATCTCAGTGCCCTGGGCAACTGTTACAAAAGACGTTTTGATCCTCTTCTGGCAGAGGGAATTTACTCATTTAAAAAGTTTTTTATTTGTTTTTGGTGGGCCATCTAGCTATCCCAGGAGTTCTTTACATTAGTGAAACCATAGGTCTAGTTTATTCTTCCCCATAGCAAATACAGTGACAAGAATAGATCTCACTATGCAAACATGGACTATTCTTCCTATAGATTATCATACCTCCAATGTATAGGAACACATTCAGAGGACTTGCATGATGAAGAAATACTCATGGAGTGCACACATAATAGAAAACAGAGGATACCTTTTATTTACAACACTGCAACTAGCTTTAGTGATGTCTCTGTGCTGATGATATCTATTAGCCATTTTATGTTTCTTCATGCCCTTCAGCAACTCCTTGCTGCCATCTACTGGGCATGAGCTGACTGGTAAGCTTCTCTCTAACAAAGATAAGATGCTCTTTGGTAAGAATCCTAAGGCTACAAGTTATCACAAGAAGCCCAGAAACCTTTCAAATTCCCCAGGATAAGATTTAAATCTTTAAAAATTTTTTTTAATTTTTTGAGTTCTTTCTCTACAAAGTCCTTAGGCCCAGAAAAATCATTTGTCTTAGTTTAAAGAAATTTTCCATTAAATCTCCAAGTCTCTGTTCCCAAAATACATTTTATGTACTCCATATCTAGTCAATAAATCAGTCAACATACATTTATCAACTGCCTCCAATGTACCAGGTATTTCCCTAAAAATACTACAGGATCTGAGGGAAGGGAAGGTAGCTACTTTGGTAATGCCTCTTAATCAGGATGTAAACACTGGACCAGAAACCAAAGGTTTGGTGAAACAGGGAGGTCCATTAGAGCGTTATCCTTGAACAACACTCTTGCCTTTGTTGTATATACATACTACAGTTTAGGGACACAAAACTCCTGGACTTAGGAGGACCTGAGTTTAGATTTGGCCTCAGACACTTACTAGCTGTTTGACTCTACACAAGACATTTAACCCCAATTGCCTCCAAAAAAATTCATGGATGGGGTCATTTTATAGATGAGGAGACTGAGGTATCCAGAGGTGAAATGACTTGGTTTCTAATGTCAGAAAAACTGAGACAAGATAGAGATTAGAGTTTTTAATATTTTAATAGTGGAGAATGTGGAAGCCATGGCCAAGCAGCTGAATGGGACTCTTGTCTCAAAGCATCCAGCCATAAGCAAATAATTCCAAATAAGGCTCCAGCTATATAAAAGGGGGAATAAAAAGGGGGGGGGGGGAAGAGCACTGGGTGAGTGGAAATTCCAGGAAGGACCATAACTTTTTAATTCTGACCGGTTGGGAGTCAAAAGCCTGAGACAGGAAGTCTGAGCCAGAAAGAGAGAGTGCCATCTAGGTATTTGAGATAAGCCATCTGGAGTTTTATGACTCTTTGGAATGTGAGAGCAGTTAGAGACCCCTATTCTCTCAGTCCTAATGGGGCAAGGAAGGGAGGGTTGCTACCAGGGAAACTGAGGCAGAACAATTCAGGGAAACTGAGGCATAACATTCCATATTATCTCTCCTGAATATTCAAATAATTGAATTATCTTGGAGGGTCTCAGCACCATGATTTTGACAGACTGTACCTGGAATGGATAAGTCAAAATAAAATTAGAAAAAGTGCAAGAACCTATGGTGAAGGCAAGTCTCCCTGATAATCCAAAGTTGCTAACAGCATTCCTTGTTTAGGGCAGCACAGAGGTCTCCTTGTTGCAAGCATGTCCTTTTTAGTTCTGGAGCACCATCTCAGCCAGGGAATCCAGTTTGAGATGGGCAATTCAATGTGAGTTAGTTCTGCAGTCATTTGTGCACTTAATTCAGCATCTGCTTATAGAGGGAGCACCAGTGCTCAAGCAGTTGTACTAGCCCTTCTAGCAGGGGCACTGCATAGCTGTCAGAGACTCTAAGGGGGTAAGGGTGAGGCCTGAAATTGCTCCACCTGTCCCTGCCCAGAGGAACAGGCAGGCTATGGAATACTACTACAGAAAGGATCCAGATTATTGAGCAGAGTATGAGAATATGCACACTTAGTCAGACCATCAAGGCAGGCAAACCATGAACTTTCAGGGGCTTGACACCAGATTGCAATGTATCTTCGAGGATACTGAAATACTAATTGAGGAACTGGGGTTACAGGACTGGAGAAGTGGATCAGAGAGACAGGTGCCTGTACCTTGAAGATTTCCAAAGTTGATTTCTGGTTGTTCCCAAGAACAAGTGATCAAAAAGTGGTCCCAGAAACTGAGTCTGCCAGGGCAATTTCAACAGAATAAGGGGTTCAAAGTTAAAGCAGAACCAGCAATCACAGTCCAGCTGGGGCTACAAATAATAAACCAAGCAAAGAGTAAAGACAAAAAAGGACTGCTGGGAGGGCTTCCAATTTGAACTGGTAGGTTGGGAGTTAGGCAGAAGTGCCTGGGGCAAAGTGAACAGGAATTAATGGCATTATGGGTGATATGGGCTGAACAGAGTTAGACAGGACTGAGATTGTGAGAAGGATTACTATGGTGGCCAGAGAGATGACTGTAACCTGCTGCCTGAAGTTTAACTTTTGTCTAATGCACTTCCCACCTCTCCCTCGGCTACTGTCCTTTTAATCTAATCCCTAGGTGAGTTGTTTGATGAAGGTGTTTTTCTTTCTAGTGCTTTTGGGAAAACCCACCAGCTTTCCTGGTCCTTTATCTCTTATTCTCACCTTTTGTTTTACCACAGGAATCATCCAAGGGGAAGTAAACAGGGCTCCAATTGTCAAGTAGCCACCTCACATACAAATCCTGAAAGTGAATTGAAGTTCTTTACATAAAAGACTAGTACAATAGGGGTTTTCTACCCTGGAACTTATCCAAAGATCCCTCAAATAATTACATGTTCTGAAGGGAAGATTGTGGTCAATTAGATAATGAAGATACATACTATGAGCATCTTTTACAGCAAATTACCCAAATTTTTCCCAACATTTTTCATCCTAAATCCTAAATACACAGTAATAAGGGAAATCCTAAATACACAGTAGTAGGAGACTCAATCAGAATTTGGCATTCATTCATTCATCAACCACTTTCAACTCCCAAATCAATGAGGCTCAAAGTCCATTAGGGGCAGGGGCAAAGATGGTTTCATCTTCTGAAACTGCTTCCTACTGAGAATGATCACAGTGCTGAATCCTATTCCAGGGATGGGATGTGGTGTGGTGTGCTGAAAGCATCCAACGGGCTAATCTAGGTCCCAGAAGCAGGTCAGTACAGCTGTAACATGACCAAAATCTAGAACAGAAAACAAATCTATCAAATAAAAGTTAGAATAATTTGATATATAATATGTGTATTATATATATAAAACATATATATCAATAATTACTATATAATTTAATATTACATATATAATTATAATAATAATTCACAAGGACTGCTACAAAATGTGGAAAGGCCTATATAGATTAATTAACCCCAGCGAGATATGAGATCTGAGAGCAAGATTAGAGATTAGAGAACAGATCTCTGTAATGTTCTCTTGTTTCAGTTTTCTTTGGGTCTCTGGGAACAGCCAGTTTCAGTTCAGAGTAATCAGACTCTGAAATATTGTACAATTAGCCTGTGAAGGAAATTAAAAATGCAGGCGGGCAAAAATAGAGGGACTGGGAATTCTATGTAGTGGTTCATAGTCATCTCCCAGAGTTCTTTCACTGGGCGTAGCTGGTTCAGTTCATTACTGCTCCATTGGAACTGATTTGGTTCATCCCATTGCTGAGGATGCCCAGGTCCATCAGAATTGGTCATCATATAGTATTGTTGTTGAAGTATATAATGATTTCCTGGTCCTGCTCATTTCACTCAGCATCAGTTCATGTAAGTATCTCCACGCCTTTCTGAAATCATCCTGTTGGACATTTCTTACCGAATAATAATATTCCATATTATTTATATACTACAATTTATTCAGCCATTCTCCAATTGATGGGCATCCACTCAGTTTCCAGTTTCTGGCCACTACAAAGAGGGCTGCCACAAACATTCTTGCACATGCAAGTCCCTTTCCCTTCTTTAAGATCTCTTTGGGATATAAGCCCAGTAGTAACACTGCTGGGTCAAAGGTGTGGGGAATAGATAAGGTGAAGAACTTACAGGAACGTATTAATTCTTTTTCTGTATTTTATTATTTCTGTGTTCCCCCTATGACCTGTATAATATGTGCAGGCTCATATCTACTTGAGCCTTGGCCAGCTAGAAACATATTTGCTTAACCTGAGCTGATGACATTTATTGGTATTTGATATTTATCGATATTTAGTCTATTAGTTAGACCACTATCTGCTTGATTAAGCCTGAAGGCCTGATTTTCTGTTTCCCTGAAATCAGGAGATTTCAGGGAAACAGAAACCTTCCATTCCAATCTCCCCAAATAGCAACAACCAATTAGATGCCTCCCCCTCCCCTTCTCAATGCTCTCTTACTTGTGATGTAATTTCTTGTATAAAAGCTATGTATCTTTACTACTTCTTTAACCCTCCTACCACGAGCTTTTTCTTTCTTATCTCGTGATGGGATGGCTCATCCTCTGGAGGTTTTAAATAAACAACTTTTCTGCCTTCTACTGAGTGATCTCTGAGTAGTCCTTTTGGGTAAGGGTCTTCTACATCCCTCACAAAGGGTATGCACAGTTTGATAACTTTTTGAGCATAGTTACAAAGTGCTCTCCAGAATGGCTGGATGTATTCACAATTCCACCAACAATGTATTAGTGTCCCCGTTTTCCCACATCCTCTCCAACATTTCACATTATTTTTCCCTGTTATTCTAGCCAGTCTGACAGGTGTGTAGTGGTATCTCAGAGTTATCTTAATTTGCATTTTTCTGATTAATGACTTGGAGCATCTTTTCATATGGCTAGATATAGTTTCAATTTCTTCATCTGAGAATTGTCTGTTCATATCCTTTGACCATTTATCAATTGGAGAATAGCTTGATTTTTTATAAATTAGAGTCAATTCTCTATATATTTTGGATATGAGTCCTTTATCAGGACCTTTGACTGCAAAAATGTTTTCCCAGTTTATTGCTTCCCTTCTAATCTTGTCTGCATTAGTTTTGTTTGTACAAAAACTTTTCAATTTGATATAATCAAAATTTTCTATTTTGTGATCAGTAATGATCTCTAGTTTTTCTTTGGTCATAAATTCCTTCCTCTTCCACAGGTCTGAGAGGTAAACTATCCTGTGTTCCTCTGATTTATTTGTAATCTCATTCTTTATGCCTAGGTCAACAAGGGTACTTATAACAAGGTGTTAACTCAGTGGAATTGATGAGATGATGGTTCTTTGGTATACATATGTTTCATACTTATGATGATGTAATGGTTCTCTAGTTCACACATATTCAGTATGCTGTAATGATGTAATTGTAATAGGGTATATAAGGGCTGAGAGGACTGGAAAGGAGACATTCCATTTTTGACCATCCTCCTGGTGGCTCTCCTGCCTCCTGCACTCCTCCACTAAGATCAAGACTGGGCCAGAATAAAGAATCTAGCCTCTATTCCTGACTATTCTCATGTTGTCTATCCTGATGAGACCAAGGCTCATTCAAAGAACCTTCAGAAAGCTAGCCCAAACATTACACTTCATGACCCTTGTGGAGCATAGTAGGTTGATACTATTGTCCATGAAGTTTTCTTGGCAAATGTATTAAAGTGCTTTCCCATTTCTTCCTCCAATGAATTAAAACCAATAGGATTAAGTGACTTGCCTAGGATCACACAGATGATGTTGAACTCAGATCTTTCTGACCAGTCCAGAATTCTTATGTATTGGGCCACCTAAATAGCCATTTAACGATCATTTTGATTATTTTCTTTCTTAAATTACACACAGAAGGACAACAAATGTGAATATTCAGTCCCATAGCCATGAAATACCACATAAACAACAGCATAAATTTAAAAGCAATTACATAAAATTAGAGACACAAAATACTGTTCTGTTCAGAAAGAGATTCCTAGGAAGAACAACAAATTTTAAGGTCTGTCAATACAGAATAAGGAAACAGGAGGAGGGGAGGAGCTCTGTGGAAAATCAGCCAAAAGGAAGTAACTTTTGGTGCATCAAGTAGATAGACTTAGACATGCAAAAAGAACACCCAATAAATCCCCAACCTCAAAGAAATTGTTTTGCTTTGGACAAAATCTCTTAGAAAAACTGTGATAGTGTACATAACTTTGTATCTTCTAAAGTCATAAGCAAAATGCCTGGCTCTGTCTCCTACATTATTTCTCCCAGGATCTTATATCCTTTTAGAGACTTCTTAGAGATTTCTTAACCTGGAGTTTGTGAATTAAAAACAAAAATATTAATAATAATTTTGATAATTATATTTCAATTATTTATTATCAAATAATAAATTTAATCATTTTAATTTTGATACTATATTTTAGTGTGATTGATTTCCTTGGTTAATACTATGAGTATCCCAAAAGTCTTAGCATTGTTGAATTTTATGCATTAAAAGAATTATTCCAAGAAGGGGATTATAGACTTCCCCAGGCTGCCAAAAGAGTCCTTGACTTCAAAATATAGATTAAGAGCTCCTGGTCTAGAGGTATGCATGCTAATTAATCCTTTTTATTCATGCCTTCTCCTCCACTTTCTCAGTTTTGTTGGGTCTAGTTCGGGCTAGTCCAATGATTCAGACTAAGGACTGGAATGAAAGGAAAGACTAGTGGTCTTTCAAAGACTTGTGGTCATAAGATGCAATAAAACTTATTTTACTTGCAATGAAAGATTTAAAAGAATACTTTCTATAATTTACTAAAGTATAGATGCTGCTCCCATTTGCCTGTATATTCATTGCCACAGTACTGAATCAGAAAGACCTCTAGTAAGGCTGTAAGAGTTCCAGAAAAACCTCTAGCACTTTAGCTTTCCATAGATTTTGCTTTATGTCTCCCAAGTGACAAGGAAGACCATCAATGGTTCATGCCCAAATCCTGTGGAACAGCTAACCCTGTGGCATCTCTGCCCCCTTCTTGGGGAATCAACTCAACGTATATGGGACAAATAAAGTCCTTCCTATACTCCCTTTTCCCCATAAGAGATACTACCGTTCAAAATTCTCTATACAAAGGGTTATGTTAGTAAACAATTTAATTGGGTTAGAAATAAGGAATAATAAAATGTAAACAGCAAACACATATATGTCAGCAGTAATACCTCCTACAGGGCAAGAATTCTCTGTCCAGGCTTGAATTTCCTAATGAAAGAAACAATGGTCCAATACTAATGTATTGTTGGTGGAGTTGTGAAATGATCCAACCATTCTGGAGAGCAATTTGGAATGATGTCCAAAGAGCTATCAAACTGCACATACCTTTTGACCCAGCAGTATCACTACTGGGTCTGTATACCCAGGGAATCATAGAGGAGAGGAAAGGACCCACATATGCAAAAATGTTTGCAGCAGCTTTTTTTGTGGTTGCAAAGAACTGGAAAATGAGTAGATGCCCATCAGTTAGGGATTGTAGATGGCCAATATTGAATAAGTCCATGATCAGCAAGAGACTGGTCCAAGTATTATTTGAGACCTGCTCTTTGTTAAAGCTAGTGATTCAAAATATTGGCTCACCATCTCCCTAACCATGAATTATAAAAAAATACTTGATAAATTGGGAATAATCTTGATGGAGAATGCATGCCATAGGAACAAGGCATTTCAACTATACAATTTATCCCTTAATAATGAATTAAAGACATACTTGAAGTAAATACATTAGTATGATATTTCTGCTATTTACTACTCTTTTTCAACAAGTACTTTTCTACTGATAAAACATCACAACTATTTACAATTCTGTGTTGATGAGTATTAATACTGAAATGTCAAAGTATGGATTGTGCTGGATACCTAGAAGGTATATGATGTCACCTAGAGTTAGCTAATAATATTATAACACTAGCCTAATAGATACATAAACACTGGCACTCAGATTAATAAATGGAGATTGCAAAGCATATTTTCTGCCTGGCCTCAAATATTCATTCATACTCAGTATTCACTAGAGCTGGACTCTAACAGATGTCACCTGAACAGACAGGACTTTTAGATGTCCTGGCAGAAGAATGCCTTCTTGGTGAGCTCAACACTTAAGGCGAAGATAAATTACATGGGAAATAAGATAAAGTAAGGAAGAGATGATCACGAAAAATAATTTATCACCAGGGTGACACAAGGAATAAGATATAAAATATCACATATAAAATATAAATGATAATGTGAGGGATAGAAATCCTATCCAAAAATGATTACTCAGAGACCTCTCAAAGTAAAAAGCAGAAAAGTTGTTTATTTAATTAATTCTCATGAGAATGAGCAGTTCCACCGCAAGGAGGGAAAGAGAGAGAGCTCACGGTAGAAGGGCTAAAGAAGGGGATAAGGTATACAGTCTTTATAGGGTCTTTTAGATTACATCATGTGTTTGAGGAACATTAAGAGGTAGGTGCCCCCCCCCCTTTTTTATTGGATGTTTTTCGTACCAAAAACAGCAGACTCCTAGTTCCGGGAGGAACCACACATCAAGCAACCATTTGTTTAAACATCAATGGTTTGAACAGCAATAAACCCCATCATTCTAGGTTGGATACATCCTTTGAAATTCTTTACCTTATCTTTACTGCAGGAAGCTGCTGGAAGTTCTTCAATTACACACACACACACACAGAGCTCTCCCCCTCTTATATGTAAATGATTTTTATCATGTTATCTATGAAGAACTTACACATTGCTCAAAGTCAGTTAACAGACTTACACATTGTTTGTCAAATTCACTATCAGAATCATCTCCTTCTAGCGCCCTCCTTCCTCTTTTCTGGAGAATCATCATCTTAATAGCATCCTCTGGATGCAATAATTTCGATAGGGACCGTTGAACTATTCTGGTTATTAATGTAATTATACAGGGCAAACATAATGGTAACAATGTAATATCACTGATTGCAATTAGTCCATACCATAAAAATTGTTTCCACCAGCTACCATCAAACCAGGACCACCAACTATTAGAAAAAGGGGATTTCCACTCTTGGCAGGGCAGGCATGAACTATTCTCTGAATGCCTTTTGTAATTTCTTTTACTACTTGCCCATTATCATCAATTTGCATGCAACAAGTAGACAAATTTAACTTTCCACAGACCCCTCCTTCCTCTGCTTAGCAATAATCTAAGAAGAGTCGTGTGTATAAAACAGCTTCTACGTTTTGAGTGGCTTGATCGGCTAGCAAATCAAAAGCTTGAGCAGTTTGATTAGTTATTATCTCAGAACTTTGTAATCTAATTAGCCTATTTAATATATATATGGTGTCCTATAACCCCAGCTTCCATCCTAGAGCCCATGTATTGGCCCATACTCTTTGACTAATTCTTTCTGAGGGGCCTATGTATCTCCCCATCCATTAGCATCACCTGTTTGGATCAGAAGTATCTATACTAGTCATATTCCTAATTGTTTGTCACTATCTTCTGGAAGGAGGAAAAACTTGGGTCTTATTGTACTTACATAACAACTCCCAGTCCAATTTCTTGAGAGGCGAGTATATGCCATCTGGCCACAAATCCAATAGTGTCCCCTTAAAGCTGGGTTTTTCCTCATGCCAGAAGATAAAAACTCCTGTTGAGGGTGGGAAATATATAACATCCCATGGGCCTAACGGTCCCCCTTTCATGGTTTTTGAATTACGCTTCCAAAGTTGCTTTTCAGACATCCAAGTGCAATTACAATAATTTTCCCCAGTAAAATCTATATTACTCCAAAAGTTGCCAAACATTTTTCTAATAGTTCCATTACTATTTTCCCACTTCCATCTCATTACAATACTAGCAGTACCTGACTTTGTACTATTTAACCTTAAACATCTCCATAAATCTCAGGGTGTTTGACAAGTTGGTTTCTTTCTAAATTCCCTCAAGCATTCTTCACTCCCCTCTATTGCATGTTGATGAGTATATTTAATCACTGACCCATCATCACAAACAATACTTGTTTTATCCCATCTATTTTTATATTTACTACAATCTATAATATCTATCTTTTCTGGCCTGCGCATTTACTTTCTCCCATCCAAGGCCCTGTGCCTGTTTGATTTAAATAATGCCCTCCTGGGACAGCATTAGTCAGTCTACACTGATGTTCCTCCTGATCTGACCAAAATCCTGCACCATCATGTACAATAATAATAATAACTCAATATCCAGGCTGGAAATAAAGGGACAAGTACTCATGTGAGTCTGGTCCCCTCCATATCCAGCAGTCAGTCAATTTAAAACTAGTGGCTATTGTTTGGATCAGGGTTTGAAAGATATTTTCATATCTCACTGTTCTCGAGGTACCAATACAAAAGGTGTATCTGCATAAAATCATACATGCATATATACAAGACACAGTCTCCAACCCCTTGGGTTTGGTTCACATCCCATTCTTCCTGATAGTATATAATACCCCTAATCCTAACAATACAGTTCAACAAAATGTAATATCTAGTACAAACAAGAAAAGTCCCAAAAAAGTTCCCCAGATGAGACAAGTCAAAAAGATTTTACATGCACAATTCATCAGCCACACTTTCAATGTTCCTGGATCAGTCTCTCCCGCCCACTTCTTTGGTGCATCCACGGGACCTTTGACTCAAGTGCGATGTGTCCAACCTCTCTCTTTGGTATGTATTGCCGTATCTGAAGTCAACAGGATCTGGAACAGTCCTTCCCAGCTCAGGGTCAGCTTGTCTTCCTTCCACATCCAAAGCAGGACCCAGTCTCCAGGCTAGAACTTATGCACTGTGAATCCTAAGGGAGGAGTCTGAGCAATAAGTCCTTTCAGTTGTAAAGTTTTCAGATGTTACAGTAAAGACAGAACACATTCCTTTAAAAAAACAAATCCTTGGTCTCAAATATCGGATCCAAGGAAGAATTTTGAATCCCTTTTGGATAAGGGTGACCATACAATAATTCATAAAGTGATAATCCTACATCCCTTTGGGGTTTTGCTCTAATTCTTAAGAAGGCAAGGGGAGGGCACTTGGTCCAGGGCAATTGTGTCTCTAACGCCAATTTAGTCAGTTGCTGTTTAATTTCCTTATCCATCCTTTCCACTTTACCTGATAAGGGCAGATGCCACAGGGTATGTAAGTCCCAGGATATTTCTAGAGCTTGGGCCACAGATAGGAGGATCTTAGCTATAAAACAGGTGCCTTGGTCCGAATCTACCTGCTCCACCATCCCACACCTCAGAATGATATGCTCAAGGAGGACTTTTATGACTGCTGAGGCAGTTGCCCAGGCAAGGGGGGAGGCCTCCATCCATGAAGTCAGATGGTCCACTACGACCAACAGGTATTTGAGACGCCCCACTAATGGCAGCTCGGTAAAGTCCACCTGAATGCTTTGGAAAGGCCTGATACCAGGGGGCCTTCCTCCTTTCTGGACTTGTCATTGGGCCGCCCTATTTGTCCTCTGACAAACAGGACACCCGCTGACCTATTGCCTGCTATTGTGTACAAGCTGGTGCCACCAACTTAGCACCACATCACACAGGTCTTGGACACTTCAATGACTACCCTGATGTAAATGTGGGAATACATGTCTCATACCTGCTGTGGTCAGTACCTCTCTGCCGTCAGGGAGGAGCCAGTGCCCCTCTTTATCCTCCTGAGTGTCAAGGCTTTAGATTTCCTGCTTCTCTTCTGGGTAAGGGAAGGTGGAGGCATTGGAGGCAGGAATGCCAGAATTAGCACCATCATCTCCTTCGTACTTACAGATTCCTCTTCTCCAGCCCGTTTCCCCTCCTATCCGCAAAGCAGTTTCCCCTTGTCTCAAATGAATCTCCTCTTTGGTGCCCCTGCACATGAATCACTGCAATGTTCTTAGGTAACATAAGATTAGTCAAAATTTTAATGACCAATGCCCTGTGTGCCAATCCCTTACCTTTACTGTTTCCATTCTTTCCCTCAAATAATTTACAGGATCTAATTTCTTTCTTTTTTTCTTTTTTTTTTATCTTCACTTATACAATGAACTAAAATGTTTTACCTCACGTTTCACAAATTGCAATTGGTCTTGAGAAATTCTCAGTCCCTGTGCTCCTAAATAATTTAACAAACTGATAGTGACTTGGACAAGGTCACTCTTTTCCCTCCCTGCTACAAGAGGATCATCTACATATTGTAAGACTTTTAACAGTAAGAAATTTATCCCAGAATGTTCACACAATTTTTACATACCCAAGTAGATGTTTCATAAATTGAATATTATACCAATCATTTTGCTTTTAAAATATCCAATACACAGAAAAATCCCAAACTGCATATTGTCCATAACAAAAACATTACCAAAAGGACAGAGGCAAAAACTATTATCCTTGGAGTCCCTTTTAAATAATTGGCATCAATACAGTTAATTAAACCTTCCTATTTTTACATAAAAGTATCTGAAAAGTTCTTTAAAACATCAATTAAACCTTTTTGAAATAACCCTTTCAAAGTATATATCACATTTCTGATTATATTCTTTAAACACAAAAACCATTATGTATCTAAAGAAACAAATGTTCAATCAATTAACATCTTGTAAGAGCAGTGTGTTCCCTTTAAATCAGTTTCAGCCAAAAATGGCTCAAGCTTTCCACTGCTCTCTCCCCCTGCAAAAACACATCCTGTCTCACAGCCGTCTCTCTGTGACCCTTCTGACTAGATGCTCCATTTAAACTATTAATTGCTTTTATAAGTCAATCTCTCTTTTCCCTTGTCTTTAAATCACCTTTTTTTTTAACTTTAAACTTTAAGATTCACAATTAATTTTGAACCAAATTTCATAAAACTTATAATATAGTTTACAAATTACCCAATACTTTTAAAAAGCAATATACCATTTAAGTAGGGAGATACAAACATGACTCCCCCAAGGTAAACTACTGGCATATTTTGTTTAATAACAATACTTTTGAATTTCAATTTGAAGTCCAACCAAATAATAAAAAAAGAAAAGTTTTTCTTTCTTTAGTTGTAAAGGCCACAATATTCAAACAATTCTTAAAATTTTTACCCAGAATAAATCTAACATGTGCAAGGCCACAGTAAAATTATTTTCCCCAATTTCAGTTTTATTTCAATTTCAAAATTATAGTATCTCTTTAAAATATAGTAAATTCCCAAAATTCTTAATCAAATGTTGCAGACAAACAATTACCCAGTTTAGTCTTCTTAAACTCTCTGTTCTAATTTCATGAAAACAAACTTGCTACTAATGATTTTTCTTTCTTCTCCTGGCACAATTTTTAGAAACACGCTTAGTTTTCCCACAAGTCCAAGAAGTCAGAGAGCCCCCATGTTCAGCTACTTTACCTCTCATAATCTATTTTTATTTCTCCCTTCCAATACCTGCAGTTTCTTGTTTCCAATTTAAAATTATTTTAAAATTAACCCATACTTTAGTTCATGAGATTTCCTGAAATCTACCTAGATATTCCATTCAATCTTCTTTCCTTTAGTAAGCCTTCTCCCCACAAAGCTGAAGCTGTTAGCTAGAGGTAGAGGGAGAGAGAAAAAAGATTTTTCAAACTTCTTTTCTTACCTAACCCACTGCCTGCAACACAGAGGCTGGATTCGTATCTCTTATGCGCTCGCTAACTTTTAACACAGAACAGAATGCAGAGCAGACAAACATACACACACAGACAGACAGACCCAGAGCTCTATTTTTCTTGAATTTCCTAGCTAACGTCCTGACATATATCTTTGGACTGCTTCTGCCCCATTTTACAACTTGGTTTCAAACCAAGTTGTCAGCGGAGGGTCCTTCGTTACCCTCACGCCTGCAGTCACCCGAGAGAGGCCTCCTTAGAAAGTCCTTTACATTGGGTTAATAGCAGCCCACCAAAACAATTTTTAGGAGGGCTAGTCCCTCGGGTCTCCCTTGACCCAGCCAATAGACCCCAGACTTTCCAAGCTCACCTCGGGAACAATTGTTTCTTTTCAGACTGCCGCCGGCTGTCAGGACTCTATTTCTCCTTTTCGTCTTCAATTCTGCTTTTCACTGAGTATCTCTGCCTCGGGTCATTTGTCAGAGAGGGAGGGAGGCTACACACTCAGAGCCATATTACAGATGAAGAGAGATTTAAGTGAGGGATGGCAATAAATAGGATGAGGGTTATAAGTATAAGGGCTCATGTTTGACCAAGGTTATTATGTATTGTTATTATTTGCTTGGTGATGAGGTGGATAAGTCAGATTTGTAGAATTTGGATTCGATTAGGAAGTCAACTTTTGGGTGTTGTAAAAACAAGAAAAGGGAAAAGTATAATAATAGGTAAGGTAGAGATGCGTATAATAGTAGGGCAGATGAAAGGGGCAAATACATTTTTGTTCATTTTTTTTCTCAAGGGAATGGAATTTCTTGGAGTTTGAGGATTTCTTCTGGAGGATAGATATAAATTATTTCGATACTGATGAGTTGTAGTTGGAATAAACAGAAAATGTTAATGATGGTTAGGCCGGAAACATGAAATCATGCTGATGCCTCTAATTGAGGCATGGCTTTGAGGAGATATTAAGCTCTGCTAATACTTAAGTATCATATTAGTTTCTCAAAGATGTTTGCATTATATGTGACCAGCTTTCAAAATATTTTAGGGTCGACATTTCTAGTATGATAGGCATGAAGCTGTGGTTGGATCCACAAATCTCTGAACATTGACCAAAATAAACTCCAGGGCAAGTGGAGGTTATGTAATGCCGGAGAAACTGAGGCATAGTCCCAGGAGGCGGTGTCTGACCCCAGGTACCATGTCTCCCTCCTTAGTGTTCTCAAAGCCTAGCACGCCTTCCTCCTTCTTCTTGGGCCAATCCCATTATGCCAGCTTCCTAGAGGACCTCCCCTTCCCCCAGAACCTCAAGGGGGTATAAATATGTGCTATCTAAGAATAAAGTTCTCTTTCGCTTCCTCCTCCTGGTGGTCTGTCTCTATGGGATCCAGGTTGGTGCCCGAAGGTGGGTAAGTGTGGCCTAGCCGTGCTGTCAATGGACCGGCATTAAGAATAGCTCAAAGAGGAGCTACTGGGTTAGAGTAGTCCATAGGGGCGTAACAGGGTTGAAAATTTCATCTATTATATAAAGAATACGGAGGGAAGGGAGGGCGATTAGGACTAGGATGACTGCTGGTATAATTGTTCAAATAGTTTCGACTTCTTGGGAGTCTATAGTACTGGTATGTGTTAGTTTTGTTGTAAGCATTAAAATTAATACATAAAGTACTAATGAGCTAATTAAGAAGACGATTATGAGTGTGTGGTCATGAAAATATATGAGTTCTTCTATGATGGGGGAGCATCTTGAAAGCCCAGCTGTATAGGATATGGCATGATAAGATATACAGGCTTAAACCTATAATTTAACTATGGCAAAGTTATGTAATGGTTGTTACTAATATCTTTTGGAGAAAGTCATAATGGTTATGGGGTTGACTTGAAATCAACTTTTTGGGGGTTCGATTCCTTCCTTTCTTGTTCGTTTAAGTTTTAATGAAAACTGGTTGTTCGAATGTGTGGTATGGTGGAGGGTAATCATAGAGTCACTCGATGTTAGTATTAGTTAGCTCTACAGAAGAAACTTCTCGTTTAGATGCAAAAGCCTCTCAGATAATGAAGACTATTAGGATGACGGCTGTGAGAGAGATGAAGGAGCCAGTTGAAGATAGTACGTTTCATGCTGTGTAAGCATCTGGATAGTCTGAGTATCGTCGAGGTATGCCTGAAAGTCCTAGGAAATGCTGTGGAAAAAAGGTTATATTGATGCCTACGAATAATGGAGAAGTGGATTTTTGCCCACATGTCATTTAGTATGTAGCCTGTGAAGAGTGGAAATCAGTGGACAAAGCCTCCTATAATTGTAAAGACAGCGCCTATAGATAGGATGTAGTGGAAGTGAGCTACTACATAGTATGTGTCATGAAGAACAATATCCAGGGATGAGTTGGCGAGTACGATTCCTATTAAACCTCTGATTGTAAAAAGGAAAATGAAACCCAGGGCTTATAGCATAGCTGGAGATCATTTAATGTTACCTCCATGTAGTGTGGCCAGTCAGCTAAACACTTTAACACCTGTAGGGATTGCAATAATTATTGTGGCTGATGTGAAATATGCTCATGTATCAACATCTAGCCCAACAGTAAATATGTGGTGTGCTCATACAATGAAGCCTAGGAAACCAATGGATATTATTGCTCAAACTATTCCCATGTAGCTGAAAGGTTCTTTTTTTTACCTGTATAGTATGTAACAATATGAAAAATAATTCCAAAACCTCATAGAATTAGAGTATATACTTCGGGGTGGCCAAAGAATCAGAATAAGTGTTGATACAGAATTGGGTCGCTTCCGCCAGCAGGGTCAAAAAATGTCATATTGAGGTTATAGTTTGTTAAGAGTATTGTGATGCCGGCTGCTAGTACGGGTAGTGATAGAAGAAGTAGTACTGCTGTGATTATTACGGATCAAACAAATAGTGGTGTTTGATATTGGGACGTTGCAGGGGGGTTTATGTTGATGATTGTTGTGATAAAGTTAATAGCCCCTGAGATAGATGAGATCCCTGCTAGGTGAAGTGAGAAAATAGCTAGATCTACAGATGCCCCTGCATGGGCGAGATTGCCTGTTAGAGGGGGGTAAACTGTTCATTCTGTTCCAGCGCCTGCCTCAACTGTTGAAGACGCTAAAAGGAAAAGGAATGATGGTGGTAGCAGTCAGAAACTCATATTATTTATTCGGGGGAATGCTATATCAGGTGCTCCAATTATTAAGGGGACTAGTCAGTTACTGAAGCCTCCTATCATAATGGGTATTACTATAAAGAAAATTATTACAAAGGCATGGGCTGTGACGATAACATTGTAGATTTGGTCATCACCGATCAGAGTGCCTGGTTGGCCAAGTTCTGCTCAGATTAGGAGATTTAGGACTGTGCCAATTATGCCTGCTCAGGCGCCGAATAGTAGATAAAGAGTTCCAATGTCTTTATGATTTGTAGAGAAAAGTCATCGAGTAATGAACATAGGTAAAATGGCCGAGGATAAGCGATAAGCATTGAACTGTAAATTCAAAGACAGAGACTAGATATCTCTTTTTACCAGCATCTTAAATTGAAGCCAAATGTTGAGGCGCTTAGCTGTTAACTAAGAAGTAGGGGGATAGATACCCTCCAGTTTAGAGGTAAAGGCAATTTATTGAGACTGCCCCGGGACTCCCTGCCTTTTTTTTCTTATAAGGTGGGGAGTCTCTGGATGTCTGCAAAGGCTAGGTGATTTAACACCAGCTTAAGGCTTTGAAGGGCTTTGGTCTAGCTTGAACCTAAGCCTTTAAATGGGCTCTGAAGTATATATTAAGTTGAATTGCAAATTCGAAGAAGTAATTTAAGTGCTGCCAAGGTTTGTTTGGAGAACTTAGCTTAATTAAAGTGTTTAATTTGCGTTGGAGTGATGCAAGGTAAAGTCTTGTAGTTCTTAGTTAAGAGAGTGTGATGAATAGGAGGGTCAGGGGAAGTAGCAGGGCTGAGATAACTGTAGCTGTTGGAATTAGTGTGGTAGTTTGTGTTGAGCTACTGTATCATTGTATTTTGGAGTTATTGGTAGATGGAAATATGGTAAGGCTTGATGCATAGATGATTTGTATATAGAGAAATAGGTTTAGTAGGGTTGAAAGAACTATTGTGGCTGTTATGATGATGTCATTGTTAATTAGTCCTTGTAAGATTAGTCATTTGGGTATAAAGCCGGTGAGAGGTGATAGGCCTCCTAGGGACAGGAGTGTGAGAAGGATGATGATGGTTGCTGGGGCTGATTTATTTCATAGGCCCCCTAGGGATTTGATTTTGGTGGTGTTTGATAGGTTGAAGGTTAGGAATGTGGTTAGAGTGGCTATGACATAAATAGTGAGGGTTAGGATGGTTAGGGTGGGGTTAATTTGTACAATGATTGCTATTCAGCCTATATGGGTAATGGACGAGTAGGCTAGAATTTTTCGTAGGTGGGTTTGGTTGAGACCTCCTCAGCCACCTACGAGGGTGGATAGGATTTCGAGAGTGATGAGAACTTTTATATTTAGGCAAGAGGCAATTTGGAAAAGGATAGCTGTGGGGGCAATTTTTTGTCATGTTAGAAGAATTATTCTGGTTAGGAGTGGAATTCCTTGTGTTACTTCTGGCAGACACTCAGAAGTGGAAAGGGGCAAGGCCTAATTTGATAGCTAGAGCTAAAGTTATTGAAAGGGAGGCTCAATTGTCGGAGAGTTGAAATAGGGCTCATTG
Organism: Sarcophilus harrisii; assembly: GCF_902635505.1. NCBI lineage: Eukaryota > Metazoa > Chordata > Mammalia > Dasyuromorphia > Dasyuridae > Sarcophilus > Sarcophilus harrisii. The sequence continues at coordinate 287,699,105 of NC_045426.1, read as the reverse complement.
GTTCGTTGATCATGCGTTGTAGATGATGGCAAATATTATTATTATGGAGGCAGTAGCTTGTGTAAGGAAGTATTTTGTGGCTGTTTCGGTGGCTCATGGGTTGTTTGGGGCAGTTATTATAGGGATGATAGCTAGTATGTTGATTTCTAGTCCTATTCAGGCTGTGAATCAGTAGTTGCTGAAAAGGGTTAGGCAGGTTCTGATAAAGAGGCTTAGTGTTAAAATAATGAGTATGTAAGGGGACTTCCCCTTACTAATGTATGGGAAGGGTGTGAATCAACATTTTTGGGGGATGGGCCCGATAGCTTATTTAACTGACCTCACTAGGATGTGGTGCAATGGGAGCACAAAGGGTTTTGAGTTCTTTGGTATAGGTTCGAGTCCTGTTGTCCTAGAAATAAGAGGGCTTGTACCCCTATTTTTACCCTATCAAGATAATTCTTTTGTCAGACATATTTCTTTTTTTTTTTTTTTTATTTAATAGCCTTTTATTTACAGGATATATGCATGGGTAACTTTACAGCATTAACAATTGCCAAACCTCTTGTTCCAGTTTTTCACCTCTTACCCCCCACCCCTGCTCCATTGGAAATGATTTGGTTGATCTCGTTGCTGAGGATGGCCAGGTCTATCAGAACTGGTCATCATATAGTATTGTTGTTGAAGTATATATAATGATCTACTGGTCCTGCTCATTTCACTCAGCATCAGTTCGTGTAAGTCTCTCCAGGCCTTTCTGAAATCATCCTGTTGGTCATTTCTTACAGAACAGTAATATTCCATAATATTCATATACCACAATTTATTCAGCCATTCTCCAACTGATGGACATCCATTAAGTTTCCAGTTTCTAGCTACTACAAAAAGGGCTGCCACAAACATTCGTGCACATACAGGTCCCTTTCCCTTCTTTATAATCTCTTTGGGATATAATCCCAGTAGTAACACTGCTGGATCAAAGGGTATGCACAGTTTGATAACTTTTTGAGCATAGTTCCAAACTACTCTCCAAAATGGTTGGATTCGTTCACAACTCCACCAACAATGCATCAATGTCCCAGTTTTCCCGCATCCCCTCCAACAATCATCATTATTTTTTCCTGTCATCTTAGCCAATCTGACAGGTGTGTAGTGGTATCTTAGAGTTGTGTCAGACATATTTCTATATTTGTGGTGGAATGCAGGATAGAGCAGTTGATAGGGAGATGAATCATAGACACATTGCTAAAGTTATAGATAAGAAATTTTTTCATAGACGATGTATTAGTTGGTCATAGAGGAATCGTGGGTACGATGCTTGGACTCATAGAAAAGCTATGGTAAGTAGGAGTGTTTTTAGTATAAATGATAAGAGTGTTTATGTGGGAGAAGTTTGGCGTAAGGGAGGGTCTTAGGAATAGGATGGTTGTGATGGCATTTATAGCAATAATGTTTGCGTACTCTGCTAAGAAGATAGCAAAGGGGACAGCAGCGGATTCTATGTTAAAGCTAAATACTAGTTCGGATTCTCCTTCGGTTAGGTCAAATGGTGCTCGGTTTGTTTCTGCTAGTGTGGAGATATATCATATTATGGCAAGGGGTCATGTTGTAATGATCAGTCAGAAGTTTTCTTGAGTGATTGAAAGTGTTTTTAATGTAAATTACCCATTAATTAGCATAATTGATAGGAGGATAATAGCTAAGGAGACTTCGTATGAGATAGTTTGTGCAACTGCTTGTAGAGCCCCAATTAGGGCATATTTTCAGTTGGAGGCTCATCCTGATCATAAGATTGAATATACTGATAGGCCAAATAGGGAAAGGACGAAGATAAGTCCAAGGTTAAGGTCTAGTAGGGTGTTGGTATAGATAGTGGGGTTCAAATTGTTAGGACAATGGAAAGGGCTAGAATAGGGGCGATGATAATTATTGAAATGGAAGAAGTTAGTGGACAAAAGGGTTCTTTTGTAAATAGTTTTACTGCATCAGTGAATGGTTGTAGGAGGCCATAGGGACCTACAATGTTTGGTCCTTTTCGGAATTATATGTAGCCCAGCACTTTGCGTTCATTAAGTGTCAGGAAGGCTACTGCTAGGAGGATGGGGACGATATAGAGTAGAAGATTTATTGTGAACATTTGTTAAGAAGAGGGTTTGAACCTCTGGGAGTAAAGGCTTAAACTTTATGCGATTATCAACTCTGCCATCTTAATAGCCCTGTTCTTGGGGAGAAGTATAAATTGAGTTAGTATATTTAGATTGATTCATATGTTAGTTCTAGGGCTTATTGGGGACGTTGGCCCTATTTCTCTTGTCCTTTCGTACTGGGAGAAATGAATTTACAGATAGAAACCGACCTGGATTTCTCCTGTCTGAACTCAGATCACGTGGGACTTTAATCGTTGAACAAACGAACCTTTAATAGCGGTTGCACCATTTGGGTGTCCTGATCCAACATCGGGTCGTAAACCCTAATTTTCGATATGGGCTCTCAAATAGGATTGCGCTGTTATCCCTGGGGTAACTTGTTCTGTCAATCAAGAGATGGGTTAATTACTGTTATTGTTACATTTAGATTGGTTAATCTAGGTTATATTCATTCGGAGGTTGTTTTATGTTCCGAGGTCACCCCAACCAAAGACTATAGTCTTTGAACTCAGTGGCTTATACAGTTTGTTCCGATAGGTTGGATGTTAGTATGTGTTGAATTATACGACTTAAGTTCCACAGGGTCTTCTTGTCTTGTATAAGCATTCCTGCCTCTGCACGGAAAGGTCAATTTCACTAATTGGGAATAAGAGACAGTTGAACCCTTGTTGTGCCATTCATACTAGTCCCCAATTAAGAGACGAATGATTATGCTACCTTTGCACGGTCAGGATACTGCAGCCGTTAAAGTCACAACTCACCAGACAGGCAGTGCCTCTAATACTGGTAAATGCTAGAGGTGATGTTTTTGGTAAACAGGCAGGGTTCATGTTTGCCGAGTTCCTTTTATTCCTTTTAATCTTTCCTTTATATGCATTCCTGGGCTGAATTAACAGTATGTGTAATAGGGTGCTAGTATGTGGTTATAATTATTTGTTTGGTTAAGTGTAAGTGGTTGTTCCGATCTATATTTATGCTTGTGCAAGGAGAATATGTTCAGGTTACTCATATTAGCATTATATCTTCTAAATGGTTATAGAATTGTCCAATATAGAGCTTAGGGATTTTGATTGATTAAATATTAGGTATTAAATGTTAGGTAAGTTTGAGCTTTAATGCTTTCTTAATTGATGGCTGCTCTTAGGCCTACAATATTTTGTGTGTGTTTCATTATCCTCTAGGTAAGTTTGTCTACATGTCAAAAGAGTTGTCCCTCTTTTGAGTAACATTTAAATTTAAATAGTGTTGTTAGTACTTGAATTAAATTTAAAGTTGAACTTATATTTGTTTTTTTGATAACCAGCTATCATTAAGTTCGATAGGCTTTTCACCTCTATTGTAAAATCATCTCACTATTTTGTTACATAGACGAGTTCGTTCTGACAACTTAATTTCGGAAAGGCCGGCTTTCATTCTTTTTGTCCGGTTTGACTAGCTAAATCATTATGCAAAAGGTAGAAAGTACAATCTTTGCTTTTTGCCTACAGGTTAGTCTGTTCTATCATCTATACTAGGGCTTATAAATGTTTTGTAGGGTGTTATAAATAGTTTAATTGGGCATGTCTAGGACTAGATCTAGCTCAAAATGGTCAGGATTAGCTGAAATCTTTTAGGTGTAAGCTGCATCCTTTATTTAAGCTACATTTTGATTGTCCAAGTGCACTTTCCAGTACACTTACCATGTTATGACTTTTCTCCTCTTTTTGGCGTATTCTTAATAGGTATTTAAAGTTACTTTATTGAGGAGGGTGACTGGCGGTGTGTACACACCTTATTTCATTATTTATTGCCTTATTTATTGCCTATTTCAATTAAGCTCTCTATTCTTAATTTACTACTAAATCCTCCTTCATGTCTTTGTTTCAATAGACAATCCATTGTGTTCTAACATAGAAAATGTAGCCCATTGCTTCCCCCTTCATATGCTACACCTTGATCTAACGTTTTTTTGGTTTCATGATTTTGCTCACTTTGGAACCCTGTTGGTGTGAGCTGATGATGGCGGTATATAGACTGATAAGCAAGAAGGGGTGAGGTGTATCAGGGTTTATCGATTATAGAAGAGGCTCCTCTAGGAGGGTCTAGGGCACCGCCAAGTCCTTTGAGTTTTAAGCAGTGGCTAGTAGTTCTCTGGCAAGTAGAACTCTGGCAAGTAATTTTGTTATTTAATTACCTTAGTTTACGGCTAAGCATAGTGGGGTCTCTAATCCCAGTTTGTGCCTTAGCTTTAGTGTCTTCAGCATGGGTAAAGTCACGTAAATTGCGTATTTTAATATCAACTAGGGCGTATTACAGCACAGTTGAGGTTTAACTTTATTTGGTAGATTGAATGCTTAAACATCCTTTACGCCGTTCTTCTGTTCAGCAAAGCAGGAATAGTCTTCTTCCATGTCATTTTTGTCCATGTCTGTGTGTGTGTTTCTGTGTAGAATGTCCATGTCATGTTTGTTCTGTAAGTTAGATTTGTTGCCTGGAAAGATTTTTTAACATCCTTAATTCTCATTTTAAAAAAGGAAATAGCCTAACTTTTTCCTATGCATCCCAGTTCCGGTCATATGTGGGGCTGTAGAAAAGAAATTAGCTATCAAAATTATAGAGCTGCAAAAATGACAGCAAATTTTCAAGGTTTTGAGACAAAAGGAATTTGGAAACAAGTCAAAACAACAATTAGGGAAAGCAGCAACTTCTTTCCCCCCAGGCAATTGGGGTTAAGTGAGCTGCCCAGGGCCATACAGCTAGGAAGTGTTAAGTGTTCAAGGCCAGATTTGAACTCAGGTCCTCCCAACTTCAGGGCTGTTGCTCTATCCACTACCTACCTACCTGTCCTGAAAACAGCAACTTCTTACTACTCCTTCTTTGACTTCTCTTTTGTCTGGAGTCTCCTTTTTTCCCATTGGGAAAGCACCCTAGGTCGGATTAAGGATTGTTAACAAGATTGATAGAATCTGAGTCTATTGGCTAACTTCTTTCATCTCAGATCATATTAAGAAAAGAGAATGCTAAAGTATTGTAGAGAAAGCAGCAATAGCCTTGAGCTTACGACCTTGCCCAAACACCTCCCTAACCCTGTTTGGGGGAATGGGGATAGAATAGAGGTCAGGTTCCATGCTCAGCATTTTCTGAGCTCTGGCACCTGAAACTGCCATCAAAAGGAAATCCTTGCTGCAGTTACTCCAGCCTTCATCAGGTTGTGTCCCAGAAGCTGCTTGGCAATCCAGCATAGCAGTATGGGGTGAACTCCTCTGTTTTCAGTAAACCCACTATTCTCTGCTTCAGTTACAGAAATGTAATTTATGGCAAATTATTTTATCTCTGTTCAGTTTTCTGATTTGTAAAGATAATTGATGATTGTTGTTGTGAAAATCACATGATTGCAAAAGTGCTTAGTATAAAATAAATGCTATATGAGTGTTAACTGCTTTATTGGATAATTGCTTCATAGTTGATAACTTTGTGTGCAATGGAGATAAAATGAAGAACTTCCAGGAATGTTTAAATTCCTTTTCTATATTTTATTTTTCATTATTTCTATGTCTCTGTGACCTGCATAAGTTTGTTGTGTGTTAGCCAATATTTACTTAAACTTTAGATATATTTACTTAATCTGAAATGATGACATTTATCACTATTCAATGTCATCAATATTTAGACTATTAGTTGAATGTTGTTAGCTTAGTAATCTAAATTTTGAAGGTCTGTTGGCACCCATGTCTAACATTCAATTAAGGGGAGAGGGCACCTATTTTCTTAATGCTCCCCAACCTATGATGTAATCCTTTGTAACCAAACCTATAAAAACTGTATATCTTTCCTAAATCTTTAGCCCTTCTACCGTGAGCTTTCTCTCTTTCCATTCTTACAGTGGAATTGCTCATTCTCATGAGAATATATAATAAACAACAACTTTTCTGCTTTTTACTTTGAGAAGTCTCTGAGTAGTCATTTTTGGATAGGAGTTCTATCCCTCACAACTTCATGGGTTTTTAAATGTGACCAATATACAATGCCAGTGTTGATAAACAATTTTTGGGTGTATGTAAATTAAATTAAGCAAATTCAACTAAATTTAGGCGTCACTAGGCCTAAGAAGATAGTGCATAGAATCTCTTTCCTTCTCATTCACTCCTTCCCTGACTAGAAGAAGGGGTAAGAGGGAGAGAAAGAAAATATACATAATTCAGTGAAATTTGTTGAGATATGATAATAAAAGCCATTTTAAAGGAATTCTAATCAAAGCCACTAAAGGGAATTATAATTTATTTGCACTAAATTTAGGAAAACAGAAAAGCAATTCACGGCTACTTAAAAACTGCCCCCAAACCAGCCTGCTTTTGAATTATCTAGAGTCAGGCTTCTCAGGGCCCAGTCACAAAAAATTCACATCAACTCTTTCCTGGCTCACAAAAGAGAAATGATTTGTGTAAATTGGAAAATATCCAAATGGCAATTACATTGTCTGGAACATTTAATTGATATTTAGGAAATCTCCTGAACTAAAGTTAAGTAAATTTTAAAATCTGTTCTATCTCAATTTTAAAAGTTATAATATGTATAATATTATATATTATGTAATTACATATTTTATAATTATATATATATATATATAATTATACATATAGTCTTTTTTTCTCTCTAAAACAAAAATGAAAATTATTTAAGAGAATGGAACTTCTCAGTTCAACAGTTTGGAGACAGAATAGATTTGTCAGCTAAAAGAAGATGGAAAGTTTATTTAGCCTTGCTAATCCTGTTTTATATTATTTTGTAAATGCAATTTAGGGAATTAGGTATTTATTAACTAAGTTTTTGGAGCTATTGTTGTCATGTTAAGCTTAAGTCTGATAATTACTATATACAGCACAGCCCATAAAAACTTTAAGAAATGATGGGGGTGGATAACAAATAGCACAACCCCTTCCCTGAGGCCTCTGTCAACTCAATTTGTAAGCTTGACAGTTTTCTTAACCTTCAGGCTAAATAATGTTATCAACCCTGAGAAATGAGCCTGTTTAGAAGATATAGTTATATATATATATATATACATATATATATATATATATACATATATATATATATATATATGTATATATATATATATAATGTTTACTAAAAATCTATAAGGTTGTTTAATGAGTAATCCTTTGTGCCAGGATGAGTTTAAACATATAAAGCAAGTTAAACAATATCCTATGTCTAAGTTTTGGTAAACTTAAAAAATTTTATCTAGCCCTAAGCTGCCGATTAGTAGAATTTCCTATTAGAGATAAAATCTCTTAGGATTGTAACTGATATTCCTTTGAGTTTTGAATTTGATTGCCCTGATCATTAAGTCACTAATCCACCACTTGAGAGAATTATCATAAGTTATTCAGAGAAACTTGATCCTGAACAGGCAGAGGTCTGTATCTGGACAAGAGTTGGTAGCTTCTGCTCAAAGTGGGATCCTTCTGACTCAGTTCCCCAGTTGTGTCTCTTTGATTAAGAACCCACCTGATTATTCCTGAGTCTGATAGGGTAAGAATAATTGGATATGAAACTGAACTAAGGAATCTTTATTTTGTCATATGTATGCTCCTAGGCTGAGGCCTAAAGAACCAATTCTGATGGTATTATAATCATATCCCTGTATTTTCCTTCTATAACAAATAATTTCTATAATCAGAGCAAATGGTTAACACAAGCCATGAACACCATTCAATTATATACTAAATAATTTGGTGAATGAGTATTTGACAGTCATCAATCTATTATAGATACATATAGATGTTTGTGTCTGTATGAAATAAAGTAAGAACAATTCACATGATTGTCCCTAAGATCTGTTATTTTATTGTTTATTGAAACTAAAGCTGAAACATCTTTAACATTTGTATATACTATGTGTCCTGTGACACAAATATAGTTCATTACATGAAAAGTTGCTGGCCAATCTCCACTGGTCTCTCTACATCTTATAGCAGTCCTTGTGGACTTATCTTTTATCTCAAATTATACTAAATTCTATCTGTTAGATTTGTTTTGTATTCTAGATTTTGGTTAATTACAGCTGCATTAGCCAGCTTCAAGATGCCAACTCAAACACTGGATACTTTAGTCAGTTCAATCAACTTACTTCCCCAATCAACAAAGACTGGGACCCTGCAGGTGACTCAGCTCTATGACCATTCTCAGCAGGAGATAGTTTCAGAAGATGAGATCATTGCCCCTACTCCCAGAGGACTTTGGGCCCCAATGGTTTGAGGAGGAAGTGGAACTAATTGGTGAATTGGACCCCAAATTATCCAGTGTCTGGATGGGTCTCCTGTTATTTAGGGTGGCACAAATTTTCACATCTCAGATATGGGATTCCATGATGTTTTCAGTCATCTTAGCAATATACTGTACAAGCATATTTAAAAATATCTACAGACGTTTTTAACTACAGATACTGTTTTAAGAAATGGCACTGGAATCCAAATCATGAATGTGCTAGGAGGATATATTATAAAAATGTTACAATTGTGTTATATCTCAATGTCTTAATTCTATCCCAATGTCTTCTAATTTGCTACCCATGATTCTTATTATTGAACACCCATTCTATGTGATCCATATTGTAATATTCTGGCTTTTAATTCAGTCTGCTATCTGCTTTTATTTTATGGGTGAGTTTACTCCATTTACATTCACAGTTAAAATGACTAATTCTGTATTACTTGCCATCTTATTTACTCCAAATTATGCTTTTCTCCTGACTCTCTTTCCCTCCTCTTCAGAATTTTGCTTCTGACCACCACTTCTCTCAAATAGCCCTTCCCCCTTTAGAGTCCCTTTCCCTTTCTTATACCTTTCCACTACTACTTGTATTTTCCCTTCTATTAGCCTCCTCCTTTCCTTTCCCCTTTCCCCTCCCACTACCTTATAAGGTGAGAAAAATTTCTCTGTGAAATCAATATGTCTACTATTCTCTTTTTGAGCCAAATTTGAGTCACACAATGGAGTAAACTCTCCCATAAACCCTAAATTCGCGCTGCATTGGGTCAGTACTAGTTAACTTCCTATACTGGGTGGGCATTGCCAGGTCCCATGATATTCTAGAGTTTAGGGGCTCACTATTTGCCTTTTGTATTTGCGTTGAATGTTTTATAGCTAATTGGCTGATCTACTGGCTTGCAGCCAGGTCAGAGTAGCCAACACTGCTGTAGATTCCTCCCGGTAGATTATCTGGTGCATGAAGCCCACACCTCCCTGGGTTTGTACATTGACTGCACTCAGGTTTCCTCACAGCTGCCTGTGCTCAGCCACCTCCCTTCAAGCCCAATTGAAACAGACGTTCTCTGGAGATCTTACAAATTATCTTCTGCTGGAAATTTATTACACTCCAAATATTTGTGGGTTCTGTCACTCCAAAAATAGTTCAGAGGCTGGATTTGCTGTTAATTTAAGGGACATGGGAAGAGCTCAGGAATAAATGTGTCTCCTCTTCACCATCTTGGCTCTCCCCCCGACATTTGTTCCAATTCATAAACCTATTTTCTGAAGGGCTATCTTCTGGGACACTAGATAGATTTTTAGAGCCAGCTACCTTAGCTTGTTCCTTTCCCATGGTTCACAATGTCTTGTTCCTTCTGATGGAGGATTCACCAAAAGGAAAAAGGGTGCTCTCTTAGAGATTAGCATTGTTTAAGAGTCTTCCAACACTAAAGGGAAATAGGAGTACTTTTACATATTTAAACTATTTAGAGTCCCTCAGTTTAACAATTTCTTGCTTACCTATGCACAACTTATGTGACTGATTCCAAACTTTTCTCTGCCAGCGTATCTCCTGAGCTGAATTAATTCTCTATCTTCATTAGTCCACTTTAGAGTTCTATTTACTTTAATTTTTGCTTTCTCCAAGTGTCTCTCTTTGGGAATTTATCCGATTGGAGCAGGGGTTCCCAAACCGAGTCCAAGGAGAACTCTCTGGATGGTGTCTGCTCAAGGATTCAGTACAAGAGAGACCCCTCAAGAACAGGAAATATCCCACAACAAATCCTTAAAATTGTGTGGGCTAACAACCATTACCCAAATTAAAATCAGAGACTCTCAAGGTAAAAAGAAAAAATGATTTATTATGATCTCAGGAGAAAAGGCAGCTCCCAAAGCAAGTTGCAGAACATAGAATTATAAAGATGCTAACGTGGAAGCCCCCACGTCCTGCTGACCTTTTTTTTTTTTTAATTGTCTATAAACCCAGGCTTATATTCTAAAACACAAAAATCTACTCAGAAACTAAAAATCTACTCAGAGACTAACAAAAAATCTAGCTAGAGATAAAGAATACCAGTCAATGACATTCTTTTTTTTTTTTTTTTTTTTAATTTAATAGCCTTTTATTTACAAGTTATATGTATGGGTAACTTTACAGCATTGACAATTGCCAAACCTCTTGTTCCAATTTTTCACCTCTTACCCCCCCACCCCCTCCCCCAGATGGTAGGATGACCAGTAGATGTTAAATATATTAAAATATAAATTAGATACACAATAAGTATACATGACCAAACTGTTATTTTGCTGTACAAAAAGAATCAGACTCTGAAATATTGTATAATTAGCTTGTGAAGGAAATCAAAAATGCAGGTGGGCATAAATATAGGGATTGGGAATTCAATGTAATGGTTTTTAGTCATCACCCAGAGTTCTTTCTCTGAGCATAGCTGGTTCAGTTCATTACTGCTCCATTGGAAATGATTTGGTTGATCTCGTTGCTGAGGATGGCCAGGTCCATCAGAACTGGTCATCATATAGTAATGTTGTTGAAGTATATAATGATCTCCTGGTCCTGCTTATTTCACTCAGCATCAGTTTGTGTAAGTCTCTCCAGGCCTTTCTGAAATCATCCTGTTGGTCATTTCTTACAGAACAATAATATTCCATAATATTCATATATCACAGCCAATGACATTCTTTACCATATTAGGAACTTAATGCTATTTATCTAAGATAAGTCAACACCTGTGGCTTTTGGCTATAGCACAACTTATTATTGCAAAATTTCAAGTTATAATTAGGATATAAGTAGAAGCCACATTCTTATGAAAGGTCTTGGGGATTCTACTAGAGTAGATGGCCTCTAAGGTAACTTTTGACTTACTCAGCTTATTAGTCATCATTTAGGATTCTTGATTCTTTTCCTGTTCTCTTCATCTTGGACCATTTTGTAGTAGCTCAGTGCCTTCTTGACTGGGTAGAGAAGACAAGATAATTTTCTAAAAAGTCTATTTTGCTACTAGTTTGGTAGGTAACTTGATTAGGAAACAGAACATTTAGGTTTTAGTACTTATTTAGTTACTGATAAGCTGTGTGACCCCATAAGTCACTTTTCCTCTCTGAGCTCAGTTTATTCATCTACAAATTTGTTTGTATTAGTTGATTTTTTAATAATCTCTTTCAGTGCTAGAATTCTCTGATTCAATTCAGTTCCTTTGGGAAAATGTTGAAAGGAAGAAAAATGAGCACTAGTATTTCATAGGAATGTTTGAATTATCTGGGAACTTAATTTATAAGTTCTTTTCCTATTCCCAGTTATCACTAAGAACTAAAAATTGATTTCATTTCAATTATGATTTAATGTAAGTCTCTGAGAGCAATGCAATTCTATATTTTCCTATTAATTTTTTTTCAATTAGTATTTATTTTGTCTCTCTTTTCTCCCTTCCCACATTGGGAAAAATTGGGGGTACATCTCTTATATAATAAACATGCATAATCAATACAGATGCCCATTATAGTTATGCTCAAAAATATGTCTTGTTTTTCAGGTTGAATCCATCCCCTTTATGGTCAGTAAAGGGGCATTTTTAGATGTGTGAAATTATTTTTTAGACATCAGAGGGCACAAGCATGGCCTCATAGATACATCAGTCCCATTGAAGTTTTGGTTCAATATTTCTTTTTTTCCTTCTCCTTTTCTTTCTCTTTCTTTCTTCCTTCCTTCTCCTCCTCCTTCTTTCCTCTTCCTCCTCCTCCTCTTCCTTCCTCTTGGAACCAAGCAGAGAGGCCTCTAAGAAAGCTAACCAGGCTATTTTGAAAGAGACAATAAAGGATTGAACTTTTAACACCTAGGTGCATTGAGGTGATTATTATTTTGAACTGAAATGAAGGCTGCCTCCAGAAGCCCCCCAAGAAAGCTACTCCCAGAGAACCATTATATTTTAGAAAAGAAGAACATTACACTTCTTTCCATTACAAATTTAAGAAAAAAACTTTATTCTTAAAATGAGATTCAGAAATCAAAGAAACAAATGACAGCAGAAAAAGCTAAGAACCCTGAACTAGGATAAATTCTTATTATGTCATATAATATTGAATCCTGTCATTTATGACTTTATTGAAACCACTGATAAAAGATATTGAACAATAATTTTTCCCCTTAAAATAACTAAGATGAAATTGTTTTTTATTTTTGTGATAGATAGAGGGAATAAAATTTGGAACTCAAAGCTAAAAATATCCCAATTTATATTAAAAATTGCTTTTACATAAAATTAGGGGAAAATAAAATATTCTTTTAAAAAAAGGAAAATAAACTTTTTAAGATACTAAATAAGACCAAGCTGAGGATACTGATGTCATCCAAAGTGACACAAAGCTGGGAGGGACTATATGTTAACTGTATAACAGGATCAATACCCAAAAGATCTTGGCCAATAGACTATAACAGATAGCCTGAGGGTCAAATATATCCTGTTGCCTATTTCTATATGACCTGTCAGTTAGGAATGGGTTTCAAATTTTAAAAATATTATCATACCAAAACATGTTTAGTCTATGGCAGTTTGTGGACCCAGGGCTAAAGAAATGAACCAGATCTAATAAGATAACATTTAGTGGGATGAAAGTAAATCCCTGTATTTATTTGTATTTAAAATCAGCTTCACAAATATAAGATTGAGGAGATGTAGCTAGGCAACAGTTTATATGGAAAAAAAAAATCTGAGGATTTTAGTGAACTACAGTATATATGGTACAATGTAAAGAGTGCTAGTTTTGGATAGAGAAGTGTTATTCAGTCTTCTTTCAGTTTTTTAAACTGAACCCCCCCATTTGGGGAACTGAGACAAACAAGGTACAATGATTTGCCCAGAGTCACACAGCTAGTAAGTGTATGAAGTTAGACTTGAACTCAGAAAGATGAGTCTTCCATTCTGTACATTCTGGAATCACCTAGGCTTACCTAGTTAGAGAATACCTGGATTTAAATGCCAGTTCTGACCTATGTGGTCTTGGGCAAGTCCATTAGACTTTCTGCACCTCACTACTTCATTTGTAAAATGAACAATTTGATCTTAATTGCCAACAATCTTAAATCCATAGGTGCATCATAAGGCTCAGTGAAATTGGGCTGCATGAATGAAGACATAGTGGTCAGAAGAAGGGAGATGACAATTCACCCCTGGATTATTGTATTTAGCTAATTGCCACACTTTAGGAAGAATATTGACAAACTGGAATGTGTTCAGAGAAGGTGAGAAGGTGAGATTGAGAGAAGATATGAGGGTAGTTTGAAGCAGGGAGTGTGCTGAAATTAGCCTGAACTGGCTAGGGAGAGCTGATTGTTAAATGTTTTTACCTTTATTCCCTTTTGTTTATTTTTTCTTTCTCATGGTGTTTTTCTCTTCCAAAATGACTCATATGGAAATAGGTAAAAAATGAATGTACATATATAACCTAAAAAAAAAAGACTCATTCAGTCAAGATGGTGGAATGAACCAAGGAAGTTAGTTGCCCTTGAAAAACACATGAAACCAAACCTCTGAACAGAGTGTAATGAAATGAAACCACTCTCTAGCTCAAGATAGATTGCAAGAACTTCAAGAAATGTCAATCCTTCTGGGATGAAAGGGGTGTTGATCTCAGCTCAGATAGTGTTTTGGAAAACCAGTGAGAGACTCTTAATCACAACAGATCAGCAACTGACATCCTCGGTCCTGGCTAAGTAGCAGAGCACACCAGTGGGATAGCCTTCAGTCCCATCCCAGGAAGCAAATTCTGAAAAACCAAGCTGTTTCTGTGAGCAAGACATTAAACACAAGGTACCTCTGGGCTCAAAGACAAGGCTCAGAGCTACATGGGAAGCTTGGGACAGTGCCTCCTTTACCCCAGGAGCAGAACTCTACCATAAAAGGCACAAAAAGTACTGCAGGCTGCTAGACAAAAACAATTCAAGTATCAAGGAGCAATAGTCATTATTACCCAGGATCTGAAAGTGTCTATAATAAAGAATTGGAGGGCCTAGAATACCATTTTCCAGAAGGATTAACTATCCAGCAAGACTGAGTATCATCTTTCAGAGGAGGAGATGGATCTTCTATGGAATAAGAGACTTTCAATCATTTCTATTGAAACAAATAGAACTAAACAGAAAATTTGATCTTCAAATATGGGACTCAAGAGAATCATAGAAAGGTAAACAGGGGGAAATTTTATACACACACACACACACACACACACACACACACACACATTATTTAAAGATTAAAATGTTAGCATTCCTAGATGTGAAAATGATATCTATAACCCTTGGGGCAGTTAGAGGGAGCATACATGGATAGAAGATATGGTTATGAATGGACTCTGATGTAATGATATCAAACAAAAAGACATTAGGAAGTGGAAAAAGGAATGTAGGGATGTATAATGGTACAAATTAGATCACATGAAGAGTCATAAAGAGCTTATTACAATAGAAAGAAGGGAGGGAAATGAGCATTATCTGAAACTTAACCTCTTTGATTTGGGCTTGGGTATAGAAATTTATCTGACTATAAAGAAATAGAAGGAGAAAGAGGAAAGAAAAAGGAGAAGCTGGATAGAAGGGTGAATAGACTGTAAATTCCCTGAGAGCAGGGACTGTCTTCTGAGACTGGATTTGAACTCTGTTTCTTTTAAATCCAGAGTTGGTATTCTATCTATTGTGTCATCTAGTTGTTCCCCAACCTTCTCATTTTATAAATACAGAAACAGGGGCTTAGAGTGGGAACCAAACATATCCTAGATTATATATGTTGATGGAGTAAATGGGACAAGGATCCAGACTCCTGATTTTCACTCAGTTTGCCTGAGAATCTGGGAGGTAGAGAAGGGAGATAGAATATAATTTTTTTTTCAGGATAAGTAAAGGGATGCAAAGAAGACTAGTTTCGAATCTTCTCCACTGCAGTTCTGCTAACTTGACTCCTTTCTGGTACTGAGCAAAATATTAGCAATCGGAAGACTGGGTTCTATCACAGTGAGAACTGACTACAATGGGGAAGAAGAAATAATATAATCCTGACATACACCTATGTGCCCTACAACATATTTGACATTCAGTCAGCCAACAAACATTTATTAAACACTTACTATTTGCTAGACACTATGATAAGTGCTGGGGACACAAAGAAAAGTTAAAGCCAAAATTCTTGCTATTAAGAGGCTCACATTCTAATGCCATGGATTGTTTGCTCTAATCTCTGTCTGTAGATTTAAGATGCTTCTTAGCAACAAAAGGGACCTCTGCTACCACCTAAACTATGTATGGCCAATATTTGGCTAAATTCTACCCAAACAACAACTGTTAGACAAAATGTTTCTCAGAGACAAAAAAATATAATTCTTTCCCTTGATTTTTAGGAAGATTCATACTCCTAATCCCTGCCCTTAAATGAACAGATTAGTGGTCATTCCTCAGGAGGTTTTAACCAAAATTGTCCAATTAAACATTAAATAATTACAGGGATAAGATTTCATTCTTTTTTGGCAACTTTTTTTTGGGTAACTGTATGGCGATGGGAACAGAATCTGGTCCTCTGATTTCATTGATATAAAGAGATTATAGGATTATAGATTTAAGGGTGGAAGGAACCTTGGTGCCCATATAATTCCACCCTCTTATTTTACAGATAAGGAAGTTTACAAACTCCAGAATATTAAGATTATAGGATTATAGCCAAACATGTATGTGATGAAGGACTTTAAATCAAATAATCCTGACATCACAGTTGATTCCTAATCCAGAGAACCACTCTGCCTGACATTTAGGAGAGCATAGTTTACTAGTTCCTTAAGAGAAACACACACACACACACACACACACACAGAGCAGGACAGAGACACAGAGAGATAGAGATAGAGAGACAGAGACATAGATAAAGAACTCAAAAGCATTCAGCATTTAATTCAGATGAATGTTAAAAATTAGTAAAAATACTAAAATCTCACCCAACAATTAATTTGAAGAATGTCATAATCTTAATGTCTTCTAAATGGGTGCAAAATATTATTGATATTCTAACATTACCATGTTAATATTTAACAATGCTCTAAACTTTATATATAAATATATAAGCACATGCAGTGCATGCTGCATTCTTCTAAAATAGCCTTTAGGTGGTGGTATGACTATATGAATCCCACTGCCCAAAAGCGATCCATCTGAGGCATATCCAAGAGCTTTCTGTTTGAACTATATTTTGCAAATAGGACTCTTCTGACTTCATTTTGTTACTCTGCTCATATCAGATCTACTCTTTATAGAAGTTGAAGATTAGCTTTTTCCAAATGCTTGTGACCTGACACACATAACTGCAGCAGAGTAACTTCAGTGAATGAGTACAATGCAGTTTGCAAAAACTAAACAGAGTGGGCAAGTTATGTCTGGGATCTCTCAGGGTGAGAAGTTATGATGGTTTTTAACATCACAATTTTTTGCAGAAAGGTTAAACCAAAGTGACAAGATGATGATCTTGTTCTTCCCTTGAAACAGTTCTTCCCTTGAAAGAAGGAATATATTGGGCCTTCTAGGCCTGGGCCTCCCACTCCCTTGGATGGTGTCATCTCTGAAGCATGTTTGTTGGAAGCAACTATAAAGAGCGATGCTTTCATAAGCAACTGACCTCTGGACAATATTCTTCACTGCCACTCTTGGCTGAAAGCTTATATGTTGATTAAGTTGAATACATAAATGAGTCCTTTTGGTGGGAAAAAAAAAAAACAACAAACAAACCTTTCTTCATTTTATCTTCATTGTTTTTCTGATTAACAAGAATTTGCTTTCTCTTGGTTCATCCTCCCACCCTCCCCCAAATAAATGGTTAAAAAGAAAACCTCCATAACAAATACACAGTCAAATGAAACAAATTACCACCTTGGCCATATGATAAAATGATACTCATTCTGTGTTTTAATTCTATCACTTCTTTAGAAAGAGATAAGTGGGATGAATTCATCTTCAGTCCTAGGGAATCATGATAGTCATTATACTGATCAAAGTTTTAAAGTCTTTCAAAGTTGTTTTTCTTTATAAAGTTGTCATGGAGTAAATTATTTTCCTAGATCATTCTGCAACTGTACATTTCATTAATTTTTGTGGCACAATAATACAGTTATATATATATATATATATACATATATATGTATTTATATATATGTGTGTATATATACATATATATGTGTATATATATATATATAAATTTGTTTAATCACTCCCCAATATAGGGCACCTTGTAAGCAGCTACTTTTTGCTATCATAAAAAGAGCTGCTGTAAATATATGTATATTTTAAATATGTGTCCTTTTCTTCTTCTTCTTTTTATCTCTTTGTGGTGTATGTTTAGTAATAGTAGTGTCGAGTTGAAGAGCATGCATGTTTTGACTTTGTGGGCATAATTCTAAATTACTTTCTAGAATGGCTGGACCACTTCATATCTTACTACTGTACTACCTCCATTTCCCCACAGCTCCTCTGGCATTTGTCATTTCCTTTTTTTGGTGATATTTGGCAGTTTTATGGGTGAAAAATAAACATCTTAAAATTGCTTTGAATTTCTTTAACTATTAATTAATTGAAGAACTTTAATATGATTTTGATATTTTACTTTGGGAGAAAAAAGCCTGTTCATATCCTTTGGTCATGGTTTTTTGAAAAATGTCTTTTATTCTTATAAATTTGAATTAGTTCCTTATATGTCTTGAATATAATATTCAGAGAAATATAATGATTATAATCTTTCCTATGATATGTTAAGAAGAGGATTTTTTTTTTTTTTTTTTTTTTTTACAATTCTGGTATTCCTCTCACCTCTTCCAATTATCATTTTAAATTTCAGAGTTTGCTATAGTGGAAAGACCTGATTTGAAGTCCTGCCTTAGACACTTTCTAGACACTTAGACACTTTCATTCTCTTCTAAACTTTTTCCAATCTGATTAGTCATCTCATTACTTTATATTTGTTGCAGAGTTAAAAGTGTGCTTTGGCAGTTCATTTGTTTGGGAAGTACATGTGTTCAGAGTTCTAAACTAAATAACTACTCTGACTCAGAGATCTGAGACAGTTGTTGCTTTTTGAATGTGACAAGTACACTATGCTTGAAAGAGGGAAGCTGGAGGGAAGGAGAGAAGAGGAAGGGAGGGAGAGGGAGAGGGAGAGGGAGAGGGAGAGGGAGAGTGAGAGGGAGAGGGAGAGGGAGAGGGAGAGGGAGAGAGAACGAGAACAAGTGTACCCTCTCTAATCTGTTTAAAAATCTCAACTCCAAATTGGTACTTCCATAATTCTCTGATTTTAGCCTTTTAGAAAACAGTGTTTGTTTCAACTCTCCCGTTATGGGCCAGAACTCTGAAACAAGGATTCTTACAAGGTGTTAAGTCAGTGGAATTGATAAAGATAATGGTTATCTAGTTTAGCATGGTGCTTAATAGTTCTCTAGTTGGAAGGGAAAGGGGAATGGGAGGAGTGCTGACTTCTGATACATCCTATGTGATCTTAGGCAAAATACAATCTCCCTGGAACTTAGTTTCTTCCTTTGTAAAATGAATGGGTTTAACTAGATAGCTTTTAAGACTTCTTCCTGCACTGAATCTTATGACCATTTTTTTTTCTTACCCGTGGCTGTTTACATTTTGAAATGATAGTTCTAGGTAATTACTATGAATTGCAACAAATATTAATTAAGAGCTTAACATATTGTGGCACTGTTCTAATTGCTGAGGACATTTATAGGAGATGACATTTTGTAAAATGTACACAGATATTTAGTCCATGATAATTTGAGAAGAGATTAGATAGTAGTCAGAGCCTGAAATACTTAATCAATGTTCACTGACTAAACTAACAATTGATAATTAAAGCAAAAACTATCCAAAGGACCATAGCAACTGAGCTGAGTCAAGAAGGAAGACAAGAATTCTGAGAGGTAGAGATGAATGCATTCCAGGCAGGGGAGAGAGATAGTTTTTGTGAATGTGCAAAAATGAAAGATCGAAAGCTGAGTTTGGAAATGTATATTGGAATTAAATTGTAGAGGGGTTTAAATGCCAGGCTAACAAGTATGTATTCTAAGGGAGTAGGGAGCCTTTGACACTTTTTTGAGTTGTAGAATGACATGGTCAAAACGTAAACTTTAGGAATATTATTTTGACATGTTGGGGATAAAGTGTTAGGGGAGCTACCTGCTAGTGGCTGCTGGGAATCTAATTCTGACCAGCAGAATAGATCCCTTCCTGTGACAGGATGATAACAATACAAGGAGACTGGAAAGCAGTTGCATTCTTTGACCTCTATCACTCTTCCCTCTAGCCTCCAATTTATTTCATTCTTAATTCACAAGCAACACTGTGTCAGTAAAGACTGATTTTCAATTCCTTCAAGTGTGCTATGATTCACAGCTGTGGGGGCTTTTGAAGAACTGACCCACCCCTTCACACTTAGGCAGGGTCCTTAACAATAGAGGAGGAAGTAAGTAGAAGAAAGGAGACCATTTAAGAGGTCATTATAGTAGTCTAAATGAAAGTTGATAAATTAAATGGGGAGTACCACATGAACGGTAAAAAAGGAATTAATATGAAAGAAGCAAAGGGAGAATTGACACAATTCAGTAGCAAATTGCTTATGGTCATTTTTGGAGGGTATGACATTGGATGACTGAGAAGATGATGATAATGGGTAGCAGAAATGTTGGTCAGCAAAATGGATTGATCACATAGGACTGGCTCATTTCCAGAGAATATGGTTTAGTGTTGGACATGGAATCAGGAGACCTGGGTTCAAATTCTATCACAGATGCCAGGGGACTCTGAGCAAGTTATTTAACCTTGTTTTCTTATCTATGAACTGAAGATTTGGACTCCCTTTCTGTTCTAATGATCTTACAGAAAAGTACTTAATTCACTTTTCAGTCTCTTGTTTCCTCATCTAGAAAATGGGAAGGATAATATTGTAAAGGTTGTTGTAAGAAAAATTTTTTCTACCTGCCAGGCAGTACAGAAATGTGAGATAATATAATTACTCCTTGTTTCTCTACTATTCCCTTCACTTTTCCCCAAACATGAAGCCAGTCAAAAGGAAATTATTATTCATTATTATAAGAGAGGATATAGAATGGATTTCTAGGAAATAGCTGGTGTCTCAGAGTCATGACCATATAGTTATTATTTGAATAGAAGGTAGAGGAATGGTCCAGTATTGATGTCTGGCAGACTGTAAATTAAAGGGATCTGTTGGGCTATGATGGGAGAGTGCTTGAAAGTATGGGAAAAAAAGTAAGAAAATCTCATTTCTTTTAGGCTCCTTGTATATTTATTTTCTTATCAAAACCTATTTCACCAACTTCTATGCTAGGAGAGGACATAAGAGAGGTCTATGTATGACACTTGTCTGGATTACTTTTCCATGATTCGGCCCCAGCATTGTGATTCTATAGAATCCAATCTGACTACAGAACTGTCTCATTCATTTCCTAACACTTATAGCTCTTCCTAGAAAAAAAAGAAAAATATAACTTTCTTCCAAGAATTAATTGCACCAATATTTCAATAAACACATTCTCATGAAAGGATAATGCTTTTTTATTTTGGACTTTATAAGCTCCCTTGAAACTGTTTTGTATCCCCTGAGAAGTATTAGCGAACATCAAGATGAAAAAACAAAACAAAACAAAAACACTGTCCTTCCAGCATAAGGGAATCAGGAGATAAGAGGCAAAGTTGAAGTAAGATTTACTAGCAAAATACTGAATAGACTAGAGTCCACAATGGTCTAAAAATGTCAGAAGTTTGGCCTTCCTAAGTCCTCAGAAACAGAGGTGCTACAATATTTTTTCCAAGGGGGAAAAAAAAAAAGGAGAAAAAATGAGTGTTTTATCACTAGGAAATGGCCAAACTGAACCATGTTAAAGTAATAGAATATTATTGCACTACAAAAAATTACGAATATGAGGACTTAAGAGAAATGTAGAAGACATGTATGAATTGAAAGAGAAGTAAACAGAGCCAAGAGGACATGGAGCACGATGATTACAATAATATTATTGAAAAGAATACTAAGGCAGCACTGAACATTGTTTAATTGTAATGATTAATCTTGGTCCTGGAAAATAGAGAAAGAAATGCTTTTCCTTCCTTTTCTTTGGGGAGCTAAGGGACTATGGGATGCAGAACATTGCATATGCTGTCAGATATGTTTGCTGTTTGACTTTGTTTTGTTTAACTGTTCTTTGTTTCAAGAGAAGGCTCATTAAGAAGTGGATTTTTTTTTTTCAGGTGGGTGGGGTAGGATAATGGTAGGGCAGTGGATAGAATGCCAGAAATGGAATCAAGAGAACTGAATCAAAATCTGGTCTACACTAGCTGTGCAGCCTCAGTTGGCCTTGGTTTCCTCAGCTGTATATGGTACAGTAATGGCACCTACCTTCTAGGGTTGTTATTAAGGATCAAAGGAGATAATAATTATAAAGCACTTAGCAAAGAGCCTGCACATAGTAAATACTATATTAATGTTAGTGATGATGATGATGAAAACAAATGTAGTCAATAAAAATCTTAATTTTTAAAATAGGAGTTCTGCAAGATTCTGTGAAGGACTTGGCTCTTCTCAACAATGAGGTGATTCAAGGCAATTCCAATAGACTTGGAATGAATAGTGCCATCTGCATCCAGAGAGAGAACTATGGAGATGAAACAGCATTTTCACCTTTTTTGTTTGTTTCCTTGTGTTTTTTTCTTTCTTGTGTATTTTCTCCCTTTTGATCTGATTTTTCTTTTTCTTGAATACAAATATGGAAATATGTTTTAAAGAATTTTACATATTTAACCTATATTAGATTGTTTGCTGTCTTGGGAGGTGAAGAATGGAGGGAAAAAATTTGGAATACAAAATTTAAAAAATGAATCTTGAAATGTTTACATGTATTTGGAAAAATAATATACTATTGAAAAAAAATAAGTTCTGTGAAGCATAGATTTAGAGCTAGAGAGGCCTTAGAGGCCATTCATAATTTGAGAGTATAAAGAAACCCTAGCTGCCATTTAATCCAACACATACATGAAAGGAATCCTCTAGCCACTTGTTGCTGAAATTTCAAAGAACACACTACCTCTCCCAGCAGCCACTTCCTCTTATGAGCTGCTCTAATTGTAGAGAGATTGTTCTGATTAAAAATTTAAATCTGTCACTTTGTAATGTAGAAGTCCTGGTCTCCTTTTTGGAAATACTAAGAAATGTAATGTAACATTATTGTATCATAAAAAATGATAGAAGGGATGATTTCAGAGAAACCTGGTAAACCTTGTTATGTATTGATGAGAGTGAAGTGACCAAAGCCAAGAGAATAATTCATGCATTAACAGTATAAGACAAAAACTTTTAAAGACTTAAGAACTCTCATCAATGAATTGACCAACCACAACTCCAGAGGCCTAATGAAAAAGCATACTATTGTCATATCAGTCATGTCTGATTCTTTGTGACCCAATTTGGAATTTTCTAAAAAGATGTTGGAGTGGTTTGCTATTTCCTTCTTTAGTCTATTTTACAGATGAGGAAATTGAGGCAAATAGGGCAAAGTGACTTGCTCAGAATCACACAGCTAATAAATGTCTGATGTCAGATTTGAACTCACAAAATTAAGTATTCTCAGTTCAAGTCCAGCACTCTCTCCACAATGCCATCTAGTTGCCCAGGGAAGCATGCTACCCATCTACTGACAGAGCTAGTTGATAGACTAAAAGTGATGAACTCAAGATGCAGAATGAGACATGGATTATTAGACATGACTAATATGGGAATTTATTTTGCTACAAGATTTTTGTTGTTATTTTTATTTTCATTGGAGGGAAGAGGAAGAGGAAGGAGAGAAAACAAATGCTTGTTACTTGGAAAAAAATTTTAAGAAATCAAAAAAGAAAACATTAAAAAGGTATACTGGTCTGTATCCTGTGCTTTAACCCCAAAATTTTCCTGTTCTTCCTTCTTCTGATCAGTCCAGGAAGGGCTCCCCCCCCAAAAAAAAAATAATTAGGGCATTTGACAAGGGCAAGAGGCCTTTGATTGACCCACTTAAAAGTAGTACCCTCTGTTGCCTGACCTCCCTACTGAGAGGCTGTTGCATTGTATGACCTCTTTCCTCTTTCCTCTGCCTCCAATTTATTTAATTCCTAGTCCACAAGCAACATCTGTGTCAGTAAAGGCTGTTTTGCAACTCCTTCATATATTATGATCCACAGCTATGGAGGTTCTCAGAGAATTGACCTGCCCCTTCACTTAGGCATGGTCCTTAACAACTGACTAGCTGTGTGACCTTGGGCAAGTAATTTAATCTCTTTAGGAGCCACTTTCATCATCTATAAAATAAAGGTGTTAAACTTCATTGTCAGGAACCAACACCCCCTCCTTTAACAATCTTTGTTCAGGTGGCCTTCTCCCCTCCCCAAAGGCAACTGCACTCTTAGTTAAACACACCTGTTTGAAGAAGAATGCTTTTAGAGCACAATGATTCGAGGGGTCCCAGGAAGAACATTAACCACAGAGCACAATGACCCAAGGGGTCCTAGGAAGAACATTAACTACAAGGACCATGTGAACTTTGACACAGAGATAATGGTCTCACGTAGCAGTATAGCATAAAAACAAGACCCTTTGCATGAATAAAGTTGAGCCGTGACAAAATTTGCTCGGTCTCCCTCCTCTTTCTCGCCCGTTTCTCTTTCAGGCTGGGTCCCCCTCGATCCCCCGAATAACTGAGTCCTGCTGGACGGGACAGGTGGCGCCCAAACGTGGGGCCCGAGGTACGGACCCTTGCCAGACGGACCCCCACCCGAAGAAGTCGTTGCGACCCCTAATGTGAGGACCTCTTTCGCCACTTGCGGAAGCTCCAGTCCTGGTAAGTTGATTTCGTCCGTCTCATAGAAATGGGCCATAAGTTGTCTAAAGAACAGGCTTTCATAAAGGATCTCAAAGCCTCCCTCAGGGAAAGAGGAGTTAGAATAAAAAAGAAAGATTTGGTGAAGTTCTTTATTTTTATCGATGAAGTCTGTCCTTGGTTTCTCGTTACTGGGCCAGAGATTCATCCCCAGAAATGGCAGAAGGTAGGCAAAGATTTAAATGACAAACTACGAAAGGAGGGACCTGATTCCGTCCCCACAACTGTTTTTTCCTATTGGGGCTTAATTCGTGATATTGTAGATTCAGCATCTGATGACCCCGATAAGCAGCAATTTTTATCAGTTGCAGAGTTTTGTCTCCGCCCGCTTTCTCAGACAGCCTCTGTGGCTTCCATTCCTTCGGCAGATAAAAATCCTTCCAGGCCCCCTTCTATTATTGAGATGCCTGCCATTCAAAGAGAGTCCCTCTCCTTCCAGGCCCCCTTCTATTATTGAGATGCCTGCCATTCAATGAGAGTCCCTCTATCCCCCTCTGCCTCAAGAAACCCCTCCATCAGATTATCCGCTAAATCTCCCCATATTTACTAAGAATTCTGACGATGATACCCTTGAGCCCGGGGACGCGGCCGTCTTAGAAGAAGCGGTCCATTACCATAACCCCGATGGGCCCCCTCTTACGGCCCAGTCCTCGCAATATCCCCCACCTTATGCAGTTCGAACCTGTGCTCCCGCACTTTCTGCCCCTACGCTCCCCCCTGCTACCCTTATTGAAGCTAAAAATCAGCTCTCCGCCCAAGTTAATGATCTCAAGGAGGTCCTTGATCTCCAGCGGCAGTTTGTTCAGCTTTCTACAGAACTTTCTTCCTTGCAAAATTCGCTTAAAGAGACTATCCTCCTCCAGGCTTCAAGCCCAGCAGCCACTCCTCCTTCATTGCCTTACAAAAAGGGCCCCCCTCACAAATCTAAAGACCTGATTAATAAATCAAAAAACCTGAAATTGACTTTCCCTGTCATGACACAGGCTCATAAATCCAGTGCCCCTTCCCTGGATGATCCCCCGTCATCCTCCAGGGAGGAACGTGTCCTTACCTCCCCCTCTAGGGGCTCCCCCTTTCCTTCAGATAGTGAGGGAGAAAGTGAAAATGAAAAGGGAAATGAGGAGGATGATCAGGCAGTGCAGGATGCCCCTCCGAGGGAGTTTTGTAAGCTCCATTTTAAAACCTTAAAGGACTTGAATGCCGCAGTCAAGGCTTACGGACCTAATGCCCCGTTTACTCTTTCGGCCCTTGAGGCCATGTCTTGTGGCTGCTACTTGCTCCCCTCTGAATGGATTCTTGTAGTGCAAGCAGTTCTGTCACGCGACCAATTCCTGACTTGGAAGGCAGACTTTTTTGACCGCTGCCAGTCCACAGCTGCTGCTAACTTAAAATCTCCACACTCGCCCTCTGCGAGTTGGACGTTTGAGAAACTTAGCGGACAAGGGAAATACGCCTCAGAGGCCCAACAGCAACGTTTTCCTGTCGGCCTTTTGGCTCAGACTGCTAATGCTGCCCTTGCGGCATGGAGAACCCTGCCTAACACGGGCTCACCTTTTGCCCCCCTCAACAAAATCGTTCAGGGTAGCCAGGAAGACTTTTCTGAATATGTCAGCCACCTACTTGAGGCTGCTGAAAGGACCTTAGGGCATGAGGCAGCCAGCGACCAGCTTGTCAAGCGCTTAGCATATGAAAATGCCAATTCTGCCTGCAGGGCTGTGTTGCGTGGCAGGTTTAGAGATAAGACCCTTGATGACATGGTACACATGTGCCGCGATATCGACCTCCTCTCCACAAAAATGTCGCAAGCTGTGCATCTTGCGGTGGGCGCGGCCCTCCATGCCAGTGGCCCTCCCATGCCCAAAACTTGCTTCCGTTGTGGTCAACCTGGGCATTTTGCCCACCAGTGCCCTGCCAACACCCCGCTATCCGCGGATCCCCCAGCCCAGCCAAGCCAACCCTCCACTGTATGCCCCCGCTGCAGGAAAGGGAAACATTGGGCTAACGCATGCCGCTCCACCGAGGACATTAAAGGACAGCCTTTGCCCACCCATCAGGGAAACGGCCAGAGGGACCAGCCCCGGGCTCCTCAGACCATTCCATTTGTTCGGGCCTCGGGGACCAGCCCACAGCCTCCTTCTCCCTACTCCGAGCCACAGCAGGCAGTACAGGAGTGGACCTATGTGCCTCCACCTCTACAATATTAAGACCTGAGGACGGGTGCAAATCATTCCCACAGGAGTCCATGGCCCTCCCCCGCCTTCCACCTATTTTCTTATCTTAGGACGGGCCTCCTCTACCCTGAAGGGCCTCTCCGTCCACCCCTCCTTAGTAGATAATGACTACACTGGAGAAATCAAGTTGTTAGTTTCCGCCCCCTATGGCCCTGTTCACATTAGACAGGGACTCCGCCCGGCTCAAGCATTGCCTCTTCCCTTGATCAATGACTACCCCTCTGTCTCCACTAAAAGGGGAGCTTCTAACCCTGGCTCCTCCGACCTCTATTGGGTTCATAAAATATCTGAGGAGCGTCCCACCCTTAGGCTCACCATTCAGGGGAAGGTTTTTGAGGGCATTCTTGACTCTGGGGCCGATTCTACTGTTTCACAAGGTGCTTGGCCTTCCTGCTGGCCTTTGCAGCAGTCCATGACCCACTTGCGCTGTATCGGCCAATCTAAAAATACCCTCCACAGTTCGCAACTGTTAACCTGGTCAGATGAGGAAGGAAATTCAGGCACTGTGCGGCCCTTTGTTGTCCCAGGGCTGCCCATCAATTTATGGGGAGGGGATATATTATCTCAAATGGGAGTATTTATGTGTAGCCCAAATGCGGTTGTAACACAGCAAATGCTCTCCCAAGGATTCCTTCCAGGTCAGGGACTGGGGAAGAAGGGCCAGGGAAGTGTAACACCCATAATGACTGCTCCCAAGACAGATCGTGCAGGGCTAGGCTTCCAGAAGCATTTTTCATAAGGGCCATTGATCCCCCTGCACACCAGGCAGATAAGATTACTTGGAAGGATGACCTCCCTGTCTGGATTGATCAATGGCCCCTCCCCACAAAGAAATTGTCTGCAGCCATAGAGTTAGTGCAGGAACAACTGGCCGCAGGCCACATTGAACCATCCATATCCCCTTGGAATACGCCCATTTTTGTTATTCAGAAACGCTCAGGTAAATGGCGCTTGTTACAAGACCTTAGGGCTGTGAATAAGACCATGGTTCCCTTGGGGGCACTTCAGCCTGGACTCCCCTCCCCAGCAGCTATTCCAAAAGGATTTTTCAAAATAGTCATAGACCTCAAAGACTGCTTTTTTTCCATTCCTCTCCACCCCCATGATTGTAAACGCTTTGCTTTTAGTCTCCCTAGAGTTAATTGTGTGGGCCCTTCCCCACGCTTTCAATGGAGGGTCCTCCCTCAAGGTATGGCTAATAGCCCAACCCTTTGTCAGAAATATGTGGCTCAGACTATTGACCCATTCAGGTTATCTCATCCTGCTATGTATATCATCCATTACATGGATGACATCCTCCTAGCAGGTCCCAATGAGCCACACCTCTCTCAGGTTTGTCAACTGCTTATCTCTGCCCTCCAGACATGAGGCCTTTTGATCTCTCCAGAAAAAATCCAAACCCAACCTCCTCAGCTATTCTTAGGTTTTGAGCTACTTTCCAACAATATCCTTTCCCAAAAACTTCAATTGTGGACAGATCGTTTACACACCCTTAATGCTTTCAAAAACTTCTCGGTGATATCAATTGGCTTAGGCCCTATCTGAAACTTACTACAGGGGAATTAAAACCTCTCTTTGACATACTAAGGGGAGACTACCATCCCTCCTCCCCTGCGCTCACTTACCCCTGAGGTGCGAAAATCCCTGATTACAGTAGAACAGGGCCATCAGCAAACAGCACATAGGATATTACGCCCCTGATAAACCTTTTTGGCTCCTTATATTTCCGATTCCCTTTGCCCCCACAGGCTTGCTTTGGCAACAAAAGCCATTGTTTTGGGTCCACTTACCGGCCTCCCCCTCCAAAATTCTACCCACATATCCTCACTTAGTTGCTCTTCTCCTACGCCTCGGTAGAGGGGTCTCATAAACTTTTTGGAAAGCCCCAACCACGTTTCCCCTACGCTTCCCAAATTTAAATCATTCAGAATGAGTGATTGGGCCCAGCTCCATTTCTTTTCAGGGAACCATTGACAATCACTTTCCCTCTGATAAATTGATCCAATTTCTACAAAAAACGCCTGTCGTCTTCCCTAAAGGAACAAAGTCTAATCCGATCAAAGGTGCCCAACTAGTTTTCACTGATGGGTCATCCTCAGGCATTGCGGCATTCAGTATTGATGGTGAAGTCTCCCGCTTTAGCACAGATTTTACTTCTGCACAGCTGGTTGAGCTTGCAGCCATTATTAAAGTTTTTGAATTATTGGAAGAGCCTTTTAACTTATATACTGACAGTGCCTATGTAGCTCGCTCTGTCCCTCTTTTAGAAACAGTACCTTTCATTAGCCCTTCAACCAATGCATCCCCCCTATTTGCAGAACTTCAGCACCTCATCCTTGCCCGCACTGCACCTTTTTTTGTTGGTCACATTCGTGCCCATTCTGGCCTCCCTGGGCCACTGGCAGAGGGAAATTACAAGGTAGATCAGGCCACTCAACTTATGGCTGCTGCCCTCTCAGTCACCCTGCTTACTGCCGCACAGCAGGCCCATGCCTTACATCATCTCAATGCCCATACACTCAGACTTCGTTATTCCATCACTCGTGAACAGGCCAGACAGATTGTCCGCCAATGCAAGGGCTGTTTAACACTCTTGCCCGAACCCCATTTGGGAGTTAACCCTCGTGGATTGGTCCCTGGCGACCTATAGCAGATGGATGTCACCCACTACCCACCTTTTGGTAAATTAAAGTACATTCATGTTTCCATTGATACCTTCAGTGGTTTTATTTTTGCATCCTTGCAGACAGGGGAAGCTTCCAAACATGTAATCTGTCACGTTCTTGCCTCCTTAGCGACAGTCCCAAAACCCAAGATTCTTAAAACTGACAATGGTTCCGGATACACTAGCTCCTCCTTTAAACAGTTCTGTGCTCAGATGGAAATTAAACACATTACTGGCATACCTTATAACCCCCAGGGTCAAGGGATCGTTGAAAGGGCTCATCAAACCTTAAAAAATATGGTCTCAAAATTACAATTAGGGGGAGAGATGTTATATCCCAAAGCAGGTAATTTTAAAACTCTTCTAAATCATGCAATGTTTGCATTGAATTTTCTTACTTATGATACTGATGGCAAATCTGCCGCTGACCGCCTCTGGCATTCATCTACAGCCAATACTTATGCACAAGCCATATGGAGAGACCCTCTGTCAAATAAATGGCAGGGTCCTGATCCAGTCCTTATCTGGGGTAAAGGACATGCATGTATTTATGACTCACAATCACAAAATGCCAGGTGGCTTCCGGAGCATCTGATAAAACCTTATAATCCACCCAGGGAGCCCCCTGAGAAATCTTTCTCATGTGTTTCCTTTCAGAAGACGTCATGAATCCGTACATCGTCAAGATCCTCCTCTGCCTGCTTTTCGCCCCAGCTGTTCTTCATGGATCCTCTCCATATCGATGTTTTACACTTGGGTATTTTTGGGGCGGATACACTGTTTGGAGCCGTCTGCGTCCAGGTGCGCATGGTGGCCCCCTCTAAACCTCTGTAAACTTGCTCTGGGGGACCTTTGGGATTTGAAGGGGTATGGCCCTGGGTTCCCCATAAAACCCCCCTGGGCGGATGGAGGCCGATCCCGGGGAGGATGCAACCATTTTTGGAGGGCATGTTTGTGTCCCTTTTTATGTATGCCCTGGTCATCACAGAGACCCCTCTTTGGGCCCTAAGTGCGGAGGTATAGGCGACTACTATTGCCGCAGCTGGGGCTGTGAAACCTCAGGTAATACTTACTGGGCTCCCTCCTCTACTTGGGATTTTATTCAAGTTACTTCCAATTACCCACTATCCACTGCTGGCAACCCGGGGTGGACAAGCATCCCTCAATGTGTAGGGTGGTGTCATCCATTACGTATTCAATTCACAGACTCCGGCAAAAAATACAACAATTGGCAAAAGGGCATCTCATGGGGCCTGAGGCTTTTTAAGGAGCGTTATGACGATGGCCTTTCCTTCACCATCAAACTTTCAAAAACTACCCCCCACACCGGTACCGTGGCCATAGGGCCTAACACTGAACTTCATTCGGGCCCTGACCAAGGGAGACCGATCCAGCCCGGTCCTCCAAAACACAGTCCTACCCCTCCCCTTTATACAGAGACAGGGACGTTCCGCCCGACTATCCCCATCGGCCCTCCCTCTTCTGCTACACTCATTCTCTCCTTGGTTAATGCCTCTGTCCACGCTATTCGCAAAATCAGCAATACCTCTCTTGACGATTGTTGGGTTTGTTATTCCTCCTCTCCCCCTTTCTATGAAGGCATTGCTCACTTTGGAAACCTCACATTTACAAATGACTCCTCCATCTTACGTTGGGGTATTAATGATAAGCACAGCCTGACCCTTAGTAGGATTTCTGGCTTGGGATTGTGTCTTTTGGGCCCTCGTATGCTACCCCCCCTTCAGCTGGAAGGGATTTGTAATCGAACAGTCACAATCACCACGTCCTCTACATATGTGGCAGCTCCTAATAACTCCTACTTTGCCTGCTCCTCTGGTCTAACCACCTTTGTAGTCACTTCCTCCTTTATCAGCAATAGGGACTATTGTGTTGAGGTCTCGCTCCTCCCTCATTTAACCATTCGCTATCCAGATGAGTTCCTAAGATTTTGGGAACAGGGTACTGACCATAGTGTAAGAGAAAAAAGGGAACCTCTAACAGCCGTTACCTTGGCTGTACTTATTGGCCTAGGGGCAGTTGGCACAGGCACGGGTATTGCATCCCTTGTAACATCCAATACGCAGTATGCACAGCTAAGTGCTGCTATAGACAGAGACCTCCAGGAACTTCAATCTGGCCTAGAGAATCTCAAAGATTCAGTTGCTTCCCTGGCCGAGGTAGTCTTACAAAACAGGAGAGGTTTAGATCTCCTCTTCCTGCAACAGGGTGGGCTCTGTGCAGTCCTAAAGGAAGAATGTTGTTTCTATACTGATAAGCTTGGCCTTGTAGAAGATAGTTTGCAAAAGGTCAAAGAAAGTTTGGAAAAAAGGAAGAAAGAAAGGGAACAGAAGGAGTCTTGGTACCAAAACTGGTTCCCCACATCCCCCTGGCTTACCACCTTACTCCCCAGTCTTCTGGGGCCCCTTGTAAGTATTCTCCTTCTCCTCTCCTTTGGCCCATGGGCCTTTAACAGATTAACTACCTTTATCAAGTCTCAGGTCGATTCTGTCCTACAGAAACCCGTTCAAGTCCTCTACCACCAGCTCAACACCAATGGATCATGTGAAGATCTCCCCCCTAGTATGGTCTTGGAGGGTCTACAATTTTCTACTCTTGCTACTGAGATCGAGACCCCGTGGTATTTAAGGATGTGGCGGTACCCCCGAAGAACGTGATTTTACTTGTGGGCTAGCGCTGTGAGAGAGCCAACTCCCAGGGGGAGTGGGGGCCACCCACATAGCCTAAGACAGGGATCCTGCCTTCTCTGGCCTTGCTGGTCTAGATATTCGGGTACCAAGCATGGGTGCAAGTCACATAGCCTAAGACAGGCCTTTCACCGAGCCCTCATTTTAACCCTTTGATTTAAAAGAAAAAAGGGGGACATGTCAGGAACCAACACCCCCTCCTTTAACAATCTTTGTTCAGGTGGCCTTCTCCCCTCCCCAAAGGCAACTGCACTCTTAGTTAAACACACCTGTTTGAAGAAGAATGCTTTTAGAGCACAATGATTCGAGGGGTCCCAGGAAGAACATTAACCACAGAGCACAGTGACCCAAGGGGTCCTAGGAAGAACATTAACTACAAGGACCATGTGAACTTTGACACAGAGATAATGGTCTCACGTAGCAGTATAGCATAAAAACAAGACCCTTTGCATGAATAAAGTTGAGCCGTGACAAAATTTGCTCGGTCTCCCTCCTCTTTCTCACCCGTTTCTCTTTCAGGCTGGGTCCCCCTCAATCCCCCGAATAACTGAGTCCTGCTGGACGGGACACTTCATGGTCTCTAAGATACCTTCAAGTTCTAATAATATTATCCTATGAGGCCCTCTCTCCTCTATCTTTGCTTGCTTATGAACATTCCTTCCTTCAAAACTCTACTCAAAGTTATGTCCCAAATGAAGCCTGCTTTGATCTTTCCCCCATGTCTCCAGCTGAAAATGATCTGTCATGAAATTTCTTATAGTATTTTCCATATATCACACTCTTCTTTGTATTATAGTCAATTGTTTGCATATCTTTTGCTTCACAATGTGAAGCATTTTTTTTTTTTTAAATTATAGTAACTTTTTATTAACAGAATCCATTCCAGGATAATTTTTTTACAACATTATCCCTTGCACTCACTTCTGTTCCAATTTTTCCCTCCCATCCTCCATCCCCTCCCCCAGATGACAAGCAGTCCTATATATGTTGAATATGTCCTAGTATATCCTACATACAATGTATGTGTGCAGATCCAAACAGTTTTCTTGTTGCACAGGGAGAATTGGATTCAGAAGGTAAAAATAACCCGGGAAGAAAAACAAAAATGCAAACAGTTTACATTCATTTCCCAATGTTTTTTCTTTGGGTGTAGCTGCTTCTGTCCATCATTGATCAATTGAAACTGAATTAGGTCTCTTTGTCAAAGAAATCCACTTCCATCAGATTACATCTTCATACAGTATCATTGTTGACGTATATAATGATTTCTTGGTTCCGCTCATTTCACTTAGCATCAGTTCATGTAATTCTCTCCAAGCCTCTCTGTATTCATCCTGCTGGTCATTTCTTACAGAATAATAATATTCCATAACATTCATATACCACAATTTACCCAAGTATTCTCCAATTGATGGGCATCCACTCAGTTTCCAGCTTCTAGCTACTACAAACAGGGCTGCCACAAACATTTTGGCACATACTGGTCCCTTTCCCTTCTTCAGTATCTCCTTGGGGTATAAGCCCAGTAGAAACACTGCTGGATCAAAAGGTATGCACAGTTTGATAACTTTTTGGGCATAATTCCAGATTGCTCTCCAGAATGGTTGGATTCTTCTTCAGTATCTCCTTGGGGTATAAGCCCAATAGAAACACTGCTGGATCAAAAGGTATGCACAGTTTGATAACTTTTTGGGCATAATTCCAGATTGCTCTCCAGAATGGCTGGATTCGTTCACAACTCCACCAACAATGTATCAGTGTCCCAGTTTTCCTGCATCCCCTCCAACAATCATCATTACTTTTTCCGGTCATCTTAGCCAATCTGACAGGTGTGTAGTGGTATCTCGGAGTTGTCTTAATTTGCATTTCTCTGATTAATAATGATTTGGAACACTCTTTCATATGAGTGGTAATAATTTCAATTTCATCATCTGAAAACTGTATGTTCATATCCTTTGACCATTTATCAATTGGAGAATGGCTTGGTTTCTTATAGATTAGAGTCAGTTCTCTATATATTTTGGAAATGAGGCCTTTATCAGAACCTTTAACTGTGAAGAGTTTTCCCAGTTTGTTGCTTCCCTTCTAATCTTGTTTACATTAGTTTTGTTTGTACAGAAGCTTTTTAATTTGATGTAATCAAAATTTTCTATTTTGTGATCAATAATGGTCTCTAGTTCATCTTTAGTCACAAATTTCTTCCTCCTCCACAAGTCTGAGAGATAAACTATTCTATGTTCCTCCAATTTGTTTATAATCTCGTTCTTTATGTCTAAATCATGGACCCATTTTGGTCTTATCTTGGTATACGGTATGGGTCCATGCCTAATTTCTGCTATACTAATTTCCAGTTATTCCAGCAGTTTTTGTCAAATAATGAATTCTTATCCCAAAAGTTAGGATCTTGGGGTTTGTCAAACACTAAATTGCTATAGTTGACTATTCTGTCTTGTGAACCTAACCTGTTCCACTGATCAACTAATCTATTTCTTAGCCAATACCAAATGGTTTTGGTGACTGTTGCTTTATAATATAGTTTTAGATCAGGTACAGCTAGGCCACCTTCATTTGATTTTTTTTTCATTAATTCTTTTGAGATTCTTGACTTTTTATTATTCCATATGAATTTTGTTGTTATTTTCTCTAGATCATTAAAATATTTTCTTGGAAGTCTGATTGGTATAACACTAAATAAATAGATTAGTTTAGGGAGTATTGTCATCTTTATTATATTCGCTCGACCTATCCAGGAGCACTTAATATTTTTCCAATTGTTTAAGTCTGACTTTATTTGTGTGGAAAGTTTTTTGTAATTTAGCTCATATAATTCCTGACTTTCCTTTGGTAGATAGATTCCCAAATATTTTATGCTGTCGACAGTTATTCTGAATGGAATTTCTCTTTGTATCTCTTGCTGTTGGATTTTGTTGGTGATGTATAAAAATGCTGAGGATTTATGGAGATTTATTTTATAACCTACAACTTTGCTAAAGTTATGGATTATTTCTAATAGCTTTTTAGTAGAATCTCTAGGGTTCTCTAAGTATACCATCATATCATCTGCAAAGAGGATTAGGATCTTAAACCTCTGAGTCAGGGGTCCTCAAACTAGGGCCTGTGGGCCAGATACGGCAGCTGAGGACAATTATCCCTCTCACCCAGGGCTATGAAGTTTCTTTATTTAAAGGCCCACAAAACAAAGTTTTTGTTTTTACTATAGCCCCGGCCCTCTAACAGTCTGAGGGACAGTGAACTGGCCCCCTATTTAAAAACTTGCTATTAAGATGAAATCTCTTGGGATTATGACTGATACTGTTCTGACTTTTGAATCTGGGAATGATTATCTGAATTAAGTTAGTAACTTACCATTTGAGAGAAATACCATTAAGTTACTCAAATGAATTCCTGAGTTGGCTATAATGTCAGATTGTTAGCTATTATAATCAGGCCCCTGCTTTTTCCCCTTATAGCAAATTTCTATAATCAGAGTAAGTGGTCAATAGAAATCATAAGCACAGTTCAAGTATATAATCTCTTGCTGTTTTTCAATCTAAAAACATGTAGTAATTATATTTTATAATTCTGTAAATGAATATCTGGCCTAGTCATCTTATTTGTTGCTATATATATATATATATATATATATATATATATCTGTATTAAATAAGGTCCTTAATATGTAAATATAAGAACAATTGATACAACTGTCTGTGGGACCTGTTATTTTATTGATTAATGAAACAACAGCTGAAAAATCTTTCATATGGTTTAGAAAAGAGGATGTTCAAGTTTTCTTAGAGGGATGTAATTCATGGAATATTTTGTCACAACAATGAGAAAATCACTTTTATTTAATTTTGTTACCAATGTGGAAATAACATTTGTTTGTATAGTGTATATAGTGTTTTCTTTTGAATAATTTATATTGAAGATCAATCTACATTGGCCTTCTCAATCCATCCTACAACAGACAAAAGAGGGGTAATATTAAAAAAAATACTGGCAGAGGCTTTACACATATCCTTCATGCAGATGTCTGGGTTAATTTCTATCACTATCCCACTTTTGACCAGTAAATGAGACCTGTTAATGAAGGATTTTGTGAAAACCTCTGTTATTCTGATGGGCTTCCCCTTTTCTCAAAATTGCTTTTGGGTTATAATGTAATCCCTATTAAAAGGAAATGATGCTTAACTAACTTTTTGCAGAATCTTCAGGGAAAATATAAGCATACCTCCCAGTAAAGGGGATTCTGTTCTTTGTACTTGCTATTTCTCTCTTTTTCTTTTAGATTTGTTTTCCTCTAGGCTTTGAGCAATTCACCTTCAAATGACCAACACTAGATAGCTATATTGACCAGCTTCAGGAGTTTTATTCAACCCTGTTATGGGCCAGAATTCTGAAATAAGGATTCTTACAAGGTGTTAAGTCAGTGGAATTGATGAGACAATGGTTACCTAGTTTAGCATGGTGATTAATAGTTCTCTAAATTCAGTATGATTGATTTAATCTTGCAACAAATAATAGTTTCCTAGTGATATGATTGATTTCTACTCAGTGTAGAGCATATAAGTTGGGACCCAGATCAGAGACAGACTCAGAAGGACTTGGAGAGAGAGATTCATTCCATCTTCATCAGCTTCATGGTGGCTGGTCTGGCCTCCTGCACTTCCCCCACTGAAACCAAGACTCTGGAAGGCCTCTATGAAAGCTAAACTGGACCCCAGGAAAGGAAACTAGATTGTGAAGGAGATAATAAAGAACTTGGACCTGGCTGTTCTTGTGGTGATTACTTTACTGAAAAAGAAGGCTGTTCCAAAGACCTCCAGGAAAACCAAACAGAACATTACATTTTGGCGTCCAAACATGGGGCTAAGGACCTACATCTGTGACCCAGAAATTAGGGTGAGTACAAAAACAGACAAGAAGAAAACTTTGTTAAAGGTTAAAGTAGTGTTTCAGCTAAAATGGGACAAATGTTTAGAAAGGAGTTCTTTCCACCTTAAGAAAAATGTGTCAAAAGTTTAGTTAAACTCATAAAAAAAACAAAGTTTGATTGTAACTTGGATGCAGATCATTGAACTCTTCAAAATATTAAAATACACATCTCCTTGGTTCTCTAAGGAAAAAGAATTAGATCCAGAGGAGTGGAAATTAGTAGGAGAGCAATTAAGTGAATATTACAATGATAACGGTCCTAATTCGATTCCTAAAAAAACTTTTATACATAGAACTTAATACAACTGGCTTTTAAGGAATTGTATAAGTATTAGAATAAGAAAAAAAATAAAGAACAGAAGGGGGAGGATGCTTACAAACTAGGTGAAAATCATGAAGAATTAGACAAGAATGGAATTAAGTACAATTCTGATGAAATTAAGGAATGTGGTGCTTCACAGCAGGAGCCATTAGGACATTCCCCAACCCCTGACCTACCCCACTCAATTAACCCTTCGTGGATATAAAGAGAAGGAGGAGAGGGAGGGGCAGTGATACCATTAGCACTACCCAAGCAGGAGTTTTGTCTACTCCTTATGACAAGATTACAAAAGGCACTAATTAAAGCTAAAAAAGGACAGGATATATCTCATTTGATAAATGCATACCCTGTTATTGAAGAGTTTGACTCTTGAGGTCAACAAAGGAGAATATACACTCCTTTTGATCTGGAAAAAATCGAGGATTTGAAAAAGGGTTACACTCTTTATGGGGCTACATCATCTTATGTTAAGATGATATTAGAGAATTTGGCTTATGAAATTTTAACCGCAAGTGATTGGAAATCTATATCAAGGACATGTTTAGAACCTGAACAAAACTTGTTGTGGCTTTCAGAGTATAGTGAATGTGTAGAATATAAGCCCAATGAAATAGGCAAACTGAAGTTAATATACAAATCACCTTTGACCAACTAGCAGGTAAAGGTCAGTATGCAGACACTTCAGTACAGATCAATTCCCTTTGATACCATATGAGTAAATTGCTGCTGCTATCAAAGCATAGGGCTCCCTCCCAGGAAGACATAGAGGGGAAGCCTTCAAGAAAATAGAGCAAAGTCCAAATGAACTCTTTGCTGATTTTGTGGGACATCTGCAGACAGCTGTCATATGAATGATTGGAGAAAATGCAGCTACAAGAATTATAAGACAACTAGCTAAAGAAAATGCTAATGAGGTTTGTAAAAGAATTATATGGGGACTATACAAAGATGCTACTTTAGAGGACGCTGTGCCACAATGGGCACAAATGCTTTTTATACCCAGGTTATGATGCAGAACAGGGTCCCTCTTGGCAAGGGACTTCCAGAGAGATTTGTCAATGTTTCCAGTGTGGTAAAGTAGGGCATTTGAAAGCTCAATGTAGGCAAAAAGATAGAGTGAGAAGACAAGGTAAGAGAATAAGACTCAAAACCCCATGTATAAAATGCAACAAGGGCTTCCACTGGGCCTCAGAGTATAAATTCACCCAGAGAAATGGGGGCAAAGCCCAGCTCCAAGACCTCAAACAAAAAAAACACGTGGGGACATGATGGCATCCAAGGTTACACACAGAGAGTCTTTAGAAATTCAGGACTGTGATACAATCAATCAGCAGAGAAGCAATCTGATGGAAGAAAGGGATTACATGATCAATTAGCAGAGAAGCCATCAGATGGAAGAAAGGAATTACAATTGGGGAGAATACAGGGTTTTTAACCTGACAGAAGGGCAGTGTCCAGTGCAAACAGCTTCAATATAATCTCCAGGTAATATGGAGAGATCCAGAAAATGGTGAATGAAGGGACAAGATAGGTTAACTACTTGGGGGAAAGGGTTTGTTTGTATCTCCACAGATGGAGAAGGAATCAGATGGGTTCCAACGAGCAACTTGGAGACAGAAAGAGAGAAAAAACTTTGAAACAAAAGAGAAGACCTAAGAAACATCTGACACTGAAAGAGCATGGCTGATAATGAACTGTTACACAACTTTAAACCAGCAGGAATCTTTGGATTGCTTGAAAGAAAAAATTGTTGATAAAAGTATTGCAGAACTTCAAAATCCACAGGAATCATTGGATTCCCTAAGATGAAAAATTGTTGATAAGACTTTTTGCAGGACTTCAAAACTTGCAGGAATCATTGGATTCTCTAACACATGAAATAATGGACAATAATAGATTGGTTTTGGACTATTTCTAGAATTTATGGACATGTATAATTCCTCATGTTGAATTTTGTTGTTTGATACATCACTACTAGCCTGTACTATATTGCTTTGTGCTTATATAATACCTCCCATGTTGATGGATTTATGTATATCTGTTTCAAGTAAGACCCTTTAGAAACCCACTAATCTAGTTTGATTCCCCACTTTCCTTTGGTGTTTTCATCTCCCTTCCTGAGATGTCAGGGAGGATGTGATCACCTCCTTTTTGGTGTTTTTGCCCCTCTTTTGAGGAGTCAAGAAGGGCTTGATCACCTACCTTTCCATTCTGTGAGAGAATAAATCAGGCTATATTAGTCCCTTAGTTCTGGAGATCAATGAGCTTGCCTTTCATGGAAGGGTAAAAGATTCTAAAACTGCTTTGCCTAGGAAGTGAATGGGCACCTGTGCACCAATCCAACTGGCTATTCCTTTACCCTGGTATTCAATGAAGTAAGAAAGACTGAATCAGGAAGAATTAAGTCAAGTATAGTAACTGATGGATTCAAGGCTAGAAATCTAGTTGTGGATTAAGATCATTTCTACTCTGGTGAGTAAATATTATTGGATAAGTTACACCAGAGAAGCAGTAAAGGGAATAACAGAGTATAGCAGAATGGCATGAAAAAATAGAATAACTCTAGAAAAGTTATTGACAGGAACATAATTTACAAATAAAAGTAGTTTCACTTCTGGTACAGTCCTATCAGAAGAATTAGCAGAGAATTCAGGGATTAATTATCCTGGGTAAGGAGATCTGTGAAGGGATTAATAGATTTTTATGAAGTGGAATGTGAAAAGTATTACCCACATTTGAGGAGTTCAGAAAGTATGTGGAAACCAAATTATTAAAAATAAGAAAAATGGGGAAATTGTGAGAAATGAACTGGTATTTGGTTTCCACAGTAATGAAAATTAAATTGGAGAAATGAAACTGAAATTAGAAAACTGAAACTCACAAGGCCATCAAAGAATAATCAAGGGTGGAAGTTATCTTCCCTCAAATAAGCTCCTTGGGGGCAGGGATTGACATTTGTTAACAAATGTTAACAGAGGTGGTGACCTGAGATTTGAAAAGAATCTTTTGTTCTTTGTCCTTAGCCCCTTGGGAGCAAGGACTGGATATGTAATGAGGGTGGCGATTCATGTCTTGTAAATTGTGTAACATCCAATTAATGGGGAATAGGGGAGGGACTTGTGCTTCAGGATAGGAAATAAAATGCTGCCTTTGGAGTTTCAAAGGTATGGCTATTCACCTAGACACCTATTCTTACAGGAATGCAAAATAAATATTTCATACATTTATCAGTGAGTCAGTGGAGTTCTTGATATTTTATTTCTTACATTGTCACCTGAATTCTAGGACAATTGGGAGATATATAATCAATTAAACACAGATTTATTTCACTAACTA
The DNA here is from genome assembly GCF_902635505.1 of Sarcophilus harrisii. NCBI lineage: Eukaryota > Metazoa > Chordata > Mammalia > Dasyuromorphia > Dasyuridae > Sarcophilus > Sarcophilus harrisii. The sequence continues at coordinate 287,658,585 of NC_045426.1, read as the reverse complement.
TTCTGAAGTAAGCACTTAATAGATTCTTGCTGACTGATTGATTGATTCGAGAAAACTCTTTCTTTTTTAAATAGATTTTTATTTTAAAAATATATGCAATGATCGTTTTCAACATTCATCCTTCCAAAACCTTTTGTTCTAGTTTTTTTTCCCCTCCTTTTCTCTCTCCCCTCCCTTAGATAGCAAGTAGTCCAATATATGCTAAACATGTGCAGTTCTGCTATATATATTTCCACAATTATCATGCTGCACAAGAAAAATCAGATCAAAAATGTGTGGTTCACATGGGGCAGTGACCCACTATGTAATAAAATAGTCAGAGATATCTCTAGGAGCAAAATGAAGGTTTATTATACATTCTCATGAGAAGCGGGTATCACTCCAGTGGAATAAGCAATCGAAGGGAGTAAGTACTTTACAAAGGCAGAACAGCAAATTAGATAGTCCCTACTGCAGAAGGTTCCTCCCACCACTTATCCTCATCCTCCCTGGCTAAAGGAATGTGGTCTTACATTCTAAATGAAGGCACAACCATCCTTCCTATTGATTTTTTAAAAAAATTCATTGGATGGATTTAAAAAGTAACCATTGACCAATGGCTAGCTACACTGTCTACTTTCTGTGGACCACTTGACTTCTTAGAGCTTATACCTAAGATCTGACTTTTTCTGCCCTACAATCCTTTGAGAATAGGGATCATATGACTTCCTGAAACTTAGCCTAAGGTTGACCCTTCAGCCTCTGAGAAATCTTTACTTGGTCCATTCACTCCCTCCTCTTTATTTCATACCTTTGAAGATTACTCACACAAATTCTGATACATTTCTTCCACTAGGACATACTTGTTATCTAGGCCTTCAGGTTTGTTCCTCTCTTCAATATGAACTATAACCCAGTTTTTACCATTTAAAACCAACACCTGCACATCAGTGGAAGCTTTCAGGAACCATTTTAACTAAGAAAACTTAATTTATTCTAATGATTAAGTGCATAAGCAAGTGGGTGATAGGATAATGCTGCTTAAAACTATGAGCAGGAATCAAAAACCTCACTTCCACCAACTCCCACAATTTGTCTTGAAACCTTGTCATCACGGACCAACAGACTGGCATCTGGCAGCCATTGTTATTCATGGAACTACAGCATTATAGAGACTGGTGACCTTAGAGCCATTATCCCATCATTCTCTTCTCAAGCAGTCCAGATCCAAATTCACTGGGACAAAAGGATGAGAGTCTTATTTTCTGGAGCTGCTTCAGGCTGATAAGGGGTGTAGAGCTGAGCCTGCCTAATGGGGTCCAGATTGAAACAGCATGCAGGTGCTGCTGAATGTCAGAATTAGGTATTAAATGATTTCAGGTTGATCAAGTAATTGTATTTCATGACTTAGAGTCTGGAAGAAACAACTCTCTGGGAGAGAATTGTTTCTGGGGGAAACAACTCTCACAAATAGATTAAAAATGCAAGGACCAAATATAAGCAAAAAAAAAGAATAAACAAAAATAGAATTAGTATGGAGGTTACTAGGAAATCCCAGGAAACCATCCAGAGGAAGACTAGGGTGGGGTGAGGATGAAGGAGATGAAGCTATCATGAATATTTCTCATTCAGATAGCATTTCCTTGAATAAATACTAAAGAATATTTTCCCCAAATTCCTGGTTTTGTTTCCTTAAGAGATGCGGCAATGGGTGGAACACTGTGGCCCTATACACAATGAAAGGAGTGCTCATGCAGAGTGAAGATAATGATTAATCTTAAGTAGATATGATCTTTTTTTTTTTTTTTTTTTTTTTTACAAGGGATTTAGTAAAAGTGTCAACAAAACCCAAAAGCAGTTTGAAGCCTATGCCAGGGAGCATATGTGCAAAATTCATCTGCTAATCCTCTCCTAAGTATGTAGTTCTCCTCCAAATAGGCTTCAGTATGGGAGGTTTAACAGCTCTTTTGAAATTTACTTGCCTGGGAGATATATGAGGGAGTATAGGAGTCGGGAATTAAAGGTGCCATAGTCAAGGGCAAACAGGCAGCAGCATGGGCAGCTGAATCTCCATGCCTTTTTCCCTTGGCCTGAAGTGAATCCTCCTTCTGTTGTCCTTTACAAAACATAACATAAATCTCTCTAAGTCCAAGGACAACTTGCAGTAATTGTTCCCCTGCATATTTAAAGGGGGAATGTTTGCTGTCACAAAATCCCCTTTCTTAGGGACCCACATGTGCAAAAATGTTTGTGGCAGCTTTTTTTGTAGTGGCAAGAAACTGGAAATTGAATGCATGCCCATCAGTTGGAGAATGGCTGAATAAGTTATGGTATATGAATGTTATGGAATATTATTGTTCTATAAGAAACTCTCAGGAGGATGATTTTAGAGAACTCTGGAGAGACTTACATGAACTGATGCTAAGTGAAATGAGCAGACATAGGAGATCATTGGACATGGCAACATCAATATTATATGATGGTCAATTCTGTTGAATGTGACTCTTTTCAGCAATGATATGACTGATGCCAGTTTCAATGAACTTGTAATGGAGATAGCCATCTACACCCAGAGAGAGGACTGTGGGAACTGAATGTGGGCCACAACATAACAATCTCACCCTTTTTGTTGTTGTTCACTTGCATTTTGTTTTCTTACTCATTTTCTTTCCTTTTTGATCTGATTTTTCTTGTGCAGCAAGATTTAATATATATTTTAGATATGTAGATTTAATATATATTTTAACATGTATAACATAGACTGGATTGCTTGCCATCTAGGGGAGGAGGGAAAAATCTGAAACACAAGGCTATACAAGGGTCAGTGTTGAAAAATTATCTGTGCATATGGTTTGAAAATAAAAAGCTTAAAAAAATCCCCTTTCTTTCCATATAGCCCCCATGAGCATGCAAAACATGAAAGGTAGTATAGATATTCACTCTAGACAAAAATGCTCTGAACCTGGTGGGGAGCTAGGATCTCCAATGATAGACCTAGGGTCAGTTTAGAGGTGTTGTGCCACAGTTTTATTGTCCTGATTCAGTTTCCCTAATTTTCCTGATTCACTTTCCCTAAATTGTTCTGCCTCAGTTCCTAATTGTAATGCTCAATCCTGCAACATCACTCTTCCCTCTTAATCATCAGAATGTTTGATAGGATAAAGATCTTATATCTTAGACATCATTAGAACATCAGGTGTTTCTCCCCATCACAAGGCCTGGAGAGGCTGGCCCTCTGGATTTTTTTCCAGAGTCTCCAGGGAAAGAGAGTTTTCAGCTTCAGCCATGTTGATGGTGGACACCTTAATTTGGCCACTGGAGTCTGGATGTCTTAGGACGTAATCTGATCTGTTTACCTGTTCTGTCTGTCTGTGCTAGCATCTAAATTCTCAGAATAATAAAATGACGATGGGCATTAAATTCTGAGAAGGGTATATTTCCAGGACACTGGATGATCCCTTCTGGTTTGGGTGTCTTCTAAGACACATCTGGTCTGATCTGATTCTGAGAGCCTTTTTGGGCACTCTCTGGTTAAATGTGTGTGTGTGTTTTTTAATTATACCTTTTTATTTACAAGATATATGCAAGGGTAATTTTTCAGCATTGACAATTGCAAAACCTTTTGTTCCAATTTTTCCCCTCCTTCCCTCACCTCCTCCCCCAGATGTCAGGTTGACCAATACATGTCCATACAGGAGGGAATTCAGGTTAGATTATGAACCCCTCAAATAGGGAAAACTATCATCTGCAGAAGTTTATCTTAGAAAGGACTTTCCCCTAATGTTTTAATGTTCTCCCTTCAATATCCATCATTCTTATGTCATAAGAATAACTGACCTTTCTTTTTAAGGTTTTAACTGACTTTTTTTAAAGGTTTACAAAGTATTTTTCATATTATCTCATTTAATCCTTATAACTCTCCTAGAAGCTAGATGCTTCTGGGATTCTTATCTTCCTTTTACAGATGAGGAAAGTGAGGCTCCAGAGAGATTCACAGACCAAGAATTGAATGGCTTCCAAGACCATCTAAGCCAAACTCTTCTTTTCATGGAGGAAGAAGATATAACCAAGGACAGTTAAATAACTTTTCCAAGATCATACACACAAACAAGAAATATCAGAAGTGAGATTTGTATCTAGGTTTTCTGAACTCAGAAGCCAAAGTATCCTTCCTCCCCTCAAAGACTTGTCTAGTATTCCAGAGAAAGTAATTGTCAGATAACAAATTTGAAGCTTGGTCTTCCTGACCCCCAAGGTTCACGCTATCTCCATTAAACCATGTTGTCCTCTATTCTCCATGTTTGTTTGCTTGGAAGCTCTAAAAGATGAACCGAGAAAAAAATTTCAAAGGACTGAAACTCTTTTGGAGGCATTTCAAATATTTGATGTCTGGCTCAGGGGGTTGGTAGAAGTGCAGATTTTTTGGTGCTGGGTATCTATTCTCCCACCCAAATCACATCATTGAGAGAAGTGTTGTTTGTGCCCATGGATGAGTCTGGTCTTGCCCCCTCCCTCCCAAAAGAGTCATAGATCCTGTTCCTCATGAAAAAAAAATGTCCTAATAATAGACATCTTGGCAAACTCTAGCAAGCTTAGCTATTCAGGCTGTGCTCCAATTGGAGATCTGCCTTTCTTTCCATCAAGGGTAAGCGAGGATAATGATTTTCAGTACTTTACATAGGTGACTCTGAGTCCTGGGTGTATTTACACCAAGAAAGAAATAGTCTGAGCTATTTTTGAGTGATGACTGAGAAGAATGCTATACAGTAGATAGCTCCTTCAGCTACTTGGCCTTGGCCCTGATAATATTTGGAGAGGGGTTTTTGGTTACAAATAACAGTTCCTGCTCTGTTGTGGTTACAAGGCCACACTTATTTTAGGTCCTATCATGGATAGGTCTATAAATACAAAGCTGAGCAAAGCTCTCTTGTCACTCTTGCCCCACCCCTTTTCTCATTCATGACAGAGAAGTCAAGATTTATAGCTGAGGAAAATTGGAAGTAGAGGGATAAGATAAAAAAAAAAAAAACAGCTTCAAAAGATTTTTTTACGATCATTGAAACTTATCACACTTTTTATCACTCTATGCATTTTCCATATTCAATTTTGTAGTGTAGCTATGGGTGCATGATAAGTGATGACTAAGGTAGAAATTGTTTTTTTTTAAATGTATCTCTTGCAAAGGGCCTTGAATATAGTAGATGTTTGATGAAGATATTGTCAATGAATAAATAAATAAATGAATGAGTGAATGAAACAAACAGCAGGAAATTATCTTTTTTTTTTGCCAATGAAAAGCAAATTACACGTGTTTTCAGCCATAAACATGCTGCCATTTGCAGAAGACTATTGGGACACTTGCTTTGAAAACGATCTTTTGTCTATATGGTTTTGTAAAACCAAGTGATTATGATTATTACTGCAAGGTTGGTCATTAGATCATTTTCTTCAGTCATAGCAGCCCATCAAGTGGACAATAACTTAGTCCTATGCAGTTCCTTTCACTTCTGCTGAATCACACAGGTCTTGGGCCGTGTGCAAAAATTAATTGAACTCTTAATAATCTTAAAGAATCATCCTTATCCAGCAAATTGCACGTTAACACAGTTTTGGCCTTGGGGAACTCCTTATAACCAGGAGAGGACCTGTTTGTTAAAGTTATGGAAAGAAAGAGACAAGATGAGAAGATATATTGATTATATTATAGAACTATTCAAGTACTTCAAGTTAAGGACTTTGAAAAAAAATGGGAAGTGGCTGGTACAGAGTATCCATACTCTTTCATCTTGCACTTAATATGTCTTAATGGTGAAGGTCTGGACCAATTGGCTTCATGGGTTAGAACAGGGGTCCATAAACTATACTCCATGGGGTGATTTTGGGCTCTGAACCATATTTTGGAAATTCCTGGGTTGAAGTATTGTTAATATCAGAGATTGTTTGGAATGGTATTATAATCCCAGGTTTATTCTCTGAATGGTGTCATTACTCTGAACAGAAAGGAATTGTTTCAATGTGCTACCATGAAAACAGAGGAGGTGGGTTCAAATTCCAACTGGGATACTATTTGTGTAACCTTAGGGGAGATACTTAACTTCTTAGACTTCAGTCTCCTTATCTAGAATATGAGAAGGTTGGAGTAGAGAGTTTCCAAGTCTCTTTCTAACTCTAGATCTTTGACTCTATGAACTAGAAATTTAATCTTGATAGGCATCTAAAGAGAATATGTCAGTGATAGAAAGTGGGAATTAGCAAGATGATGTGGTTGAGTCAGTAGCACTATCTCAAACCAAATCACATAGATAAGGTGATGAAAAAGGATGTCTATTTCAAAATGAAAATTTCATTAGTATTGGCATCATCTGAAGCAAATTTTTGAAAGCATTTTCATATGTCTATGTGTGCTTTATTGAATAGGCCAGATTTTTATCTTTCATCTTATCTTCATAAGCATTGATTTTGAAAAGCAGATCTTTCTGGAGCAGGAGACCTTCAACATTCCCCCAGCCCTGTATACTGAGAGCAGACTACAATGCATGAACAACACTGACAGTCACTGAGATATCCTACCATCCTATGAAGTTTCAGTGAGAGGCATGTTGGTGGCAGAGATGGCTGCTGTAGTAGCAATAGAAGGAAGAGGAGGAGAAGAGGCAGCAGGAGAACAAGGCCAAGAATGCCTGAGACATTAAGAGCTCCCAGGGACTTGTGACACATGTGTACCAAGAATTAGGTGCTAGTAATAAGAATTGTCAAAAGACTTTGGAAGGAAAAACCATGTCAGTTATCCCAAGTTAGAGTTAGTAGTGAGAAGATACCACGTATAAAAATATAATGGTACTTGAAAGGACATGCCAGAGCATTCATACAACCCATGGCAGGGTCGATGTTTTGGTGACAGGACTGGATGTAGACATTTGAGACTGCCCAAGAATTGAAAATGAAGGGACTAAGCTTTAGCTTATAAAAGAGATACCTAGGGAAAGAGCAATCTCAAGAATTGCTTGCCTCTTGCAGCCAAATCCATATAAAGCTATACAAATATTCTTTTCTTATTCATGTTGAGAAAAATGAAAATGAACCAGTAAAGATCTCAACTGTGACTTTACTACTTCAAGGGAGAAAGAGGATAGGAAATGCATTGTTGTTATTTTCCCCCTGGATGAGAATACTGAGTTTAATAGTTTACCATCTCATCAGGCAAACCCAATTTCACTAATGCCATGTTAGTAACAAATTCCACTGGGCTATTGTGATCCATATCTTTTTAGGACTCGATGTGATTACAAATCCTGTAAATATTTAAAAGCGACAAAGATATTATTGGACATTCCCTCCTATGAAGAACCAATAATATAACTCCTGGAGGAGTAAGAGATCAAGTACCATTTGTTGCTGAGTTTCTAGGGCCTCTCAAAAATAGGAAGACAATACTCAATGTTTTTTGCTGCTTTGGTTCATTCCCAGAAGAAGCTACTTCAAGAGGCATTGATATTACTTCCTCTTTTTTTTTCACTAATAATTTCCCTAGGGTGTTGTGCCATAATTCCCTTTTATTGTCCTGACTCAGTTTCCCTAATTGTCCTGACTCATTTTCCCTAAATTGTTTTGCCTTGGTTTCCCTGAATTGTTCTGCCTCAGTTCCTAACTGTTCTACAACACCGCCTCTCCCTCCTAATTATGATGATCCAGATCTATCTTCTATTTTAGACATCTTGATCCCAGCCCTTCCCTACTTATCAGAATATCTCCCCCTACCCTGTCAGAACCAGATTGATAGTCCTGTTCCTGCTCTCAGCTCTCTGACTCCACCCCTGCCTCAGTCTACACCTGTGGCTGAGCCACGTGTATATATAAGTCATTGAGAACTCACATTGAGAACTCACAAGAACTCCATTCTTGGGAGACCATAGTCTCATTCAACCCTGGACCAAACCATGGATCCATTTGGTCCCAGTAAATCTCTCCCTTTCAAATAAAATATTAAAACTCTGTAATCTCTATCTTGCTTCAGTTTCTCCAACATTACAAGGGGTGGACAAATTGAACCTATTTCCCTTACAAGACCTTCTCATCTTGGCTACAACATTTTCAGCTTTATAAATTATTCACTTTCTGGCACCCTTTGGTCCATTAAAATTAGTCTTCTTCTTGTTCCTCATACATGGCTCTCTATCTACGGTTTCTGTGCCTTTTTAATGTCTGGACACTCTATCCCTGGGAGGCTCTCCCTCCTCCTCATCTTAAGAAATCCCCAACTTAATTCATAACTCAGTTACTGTCTTTTCCAAATGCGAAGACCGTGTATTTTTAAATCAGCAGGAGTCCGGAGTTCAGGTTAGGGGAAAATCGTCAGTCTTTATTCTCAGTGAAGAAGGATCGGAGGTGGAAGAGAATCGGCGATAGCAATGTGTGCAGCTGAGTCAAGAAGCTAGCTAGATCACCAGCCACACGACCAGCAGCTAGGAGAATGGAACCCAGGCCCCATCTCTCCCAGCTTCTCTTCCTGTTCCTCTCTCTGCCTCCACCCACCAAAATCATCATTTCCTGTACAACACATCAGGACTTGCACAGAGAGTGGGCAGGGACCATTCTTTATCCAATCATGTATAGAGTATAGTCCAATTACTATTTAGCCTCATGTACTTGGGACCTCAGTGCATCAACTCAAACCTCAGCCCATTACATCCAAATGAAGACTTTCCCAAATCTCTTCTCCCTTCAACTGTGTTATCCTTCTCTACACTTCCTTGTATTTATTTTTCATATGTGTTCTCTATATGGTTATATGTACATGTTATATCTTTGTATAAATTATAAATAACTTCTTGAGAGCAGAGACAGATTTTTCTTCTTCATTTTTTCGTATCCTCAGAGCTTAGCCAGTGCCTAGCATATAGTAGCTATTTAATAAATGCTAGTTGATTAATTTAATCAATAGTTTTCTTCCCAGTCAATATGAGAGGATTTTTAAAATAAATTCTATTGATTACCTAAAGATGGGAACCTCAGGGTATCTGCCACTTGTTCTTCCTTTGTTCTTCGAGAAGACCAGCGGCATCAGGAAAATGATATTTTGACTTGCAAGTGAATTGTATTTCAGTGAGGCAGAGCTGTGCAAAGTCATCAGCCTCACTCTCTCCTCCAAAGTCATTAAAATCTAGTGGCAAGTCCCAGGTCAAGACTACTTGTGATAGTTCTGGATGCAGTGAAAGAACTCGGCCTTTTTAAGCTAAGTTCTTTCCCAGGTTTTTTAGTTTGTGGCAAAGCCCATTCAGTAATTAAAAACTAAGTAAGAACTGAGGCAAACAGTGGCCTGGTTTGCCTCCATAAAAGATTCAGTCTAGGAGGGATTTTGCTCACTCTTCCAGAGCAGAGGAGCCTCGAGTAAAAGTTATCTCTAAGAAATACAAAAAAATAGAACATATTTGAAAATTTTAAGTTTATTTGGGAGACACATGCAAGGGTCAATGTGGTAGAGGGAGAGGTCATTCTATATAATGTAAAGAGAGGCATAAAGTTCATGGCAAGGTGAGAGAAAGGGACCTGAAACTAAGCTTTTGTTTCTCTAATAATTAGAAATGAATATACAAAGTATCCCAAAAATCTTAATGTAGGCTTAAGTTTTAAAGTTTTAAAATGCACTAAGACTTTTGGGACATGCTGTATAATCACAAAATACCTCTATAAAATCTTTATTCTTAACATTAAAGAGATAGCATGTCAATTGTTTGCATAGCAATGAGAGGATAAATGAGCAGAGTTGGGAAATAATCTCAGACTCTGGTTTTACTGATAACTAGCTGTAGTAGAAGGTGACATAACCACTCTAGGCATCCATCTCTCCACTTATTTATAAAGGGTATACACCACAGGGTCTTTAAAAACCTTCACAACTTTAAGCTTTTATGATTATAACTGAAGGTGGGAGGGGAGAATAGGGTTGTAATTGAGGAAGTCCACCAAAGATAATATTCTATTCAAAATTGTCCTGAGGCTAGCTCTGTTCCCCTTCTCTCCTTTTGGAAAATGAGGTCAGAGAGAGAAGCTCCATTTCCAGGTATATTTTCCTCCCTTCAAAGATCTGAAGTATAGTTAAGTGCTGGGTGGGGAGTGAAGGGTGTGGAAGAAATAGAGAATACATTTGCTTTGAAAATCCTTTCTTCCAAGGGCAGCTAGGTGGCACGATGAATAGAGCCACAGTCCTTAGTTCAAATTTGGCCTCAGATACTTGACACTTGTAGTTGGATGACACTAGGCAAGTCATTTAACCCTGATTACCTCACCAAAAAAAAAAAAAAAATTCCTTTGTAAATATCCAGTTGATGAGGTTCGGCTTCCCTTGATTCCTGGTCAGGGAATTCCCTGACCAGGAAACCAAAATTGATGAGGTTCAGTGTAGGGCAGAGAGTTGTGGGAATCCCCTTCTGGTTGGTGCAGGTCCTTCATAAATGAATTTACAAACCCAAAAAGTTAGACTGGCAAAAGAAGTTTATTGGCACTAGGAAGTCAGCTTTTGCAGGCTGACTTCCTTAGTGGCAAGGTCTCGACAGAGAAGTAAAGGTGTAGCAGAGAAGTCCTGGCAGAAGGAGAGAGATAATGTTCCTAGAAGAGAAATCCCCTAGCAGAGAAATTTCCTAGCAGAGAAATCCTGACAGAGAGGTAAATAGGGGTATAGTCCTGTTAGGGAAATGTGTGAGAGAGACAAAGAGAGGTTAATGCTGAAAAGAGAATGTCTTTTCAGCAGGCAGAGAAATCTTTGCAGGCAGCTATGCCAAGGGAGGTTTCTTGGCCTGGCATGATTCCTGCTTTGGCCTCTCTGCAAGATGTTGAGCCCAGTTGTCCCTTTTTATAATTGAAACTTTAGCTAGGGGCTGGGTGCAGTTTGAGTTGAAATCAGAGATTTTCACAAAGTGAATAGAAATTTTTCATTTGAATGTGTGTCCCTGGACTAATCTCCAGCTCAATGGAAGTCCATAGAAATCTAGATCTACAGCTCAGGCTAAGTAGGAGTGGTCCCGGAGTCAATTAGTCCCACCCAGATAAACAGAATGAAACCACTTATCTTGATTCCCTGGGGTGGGTCTTTTGCAGAGGGAAGGGTTCAATCAGACTTTCTCCTTCAAGGAGTTTCTATCTCAATCCTCCCCCTCCCCAAGTCAGAGAGAGAGAGAGAGAGAGAGAGAGAGAGTGTGTTTGGGGGCTCCCCTCATCACAATTACTTCCACATGTTTAAATAGATACTGTACATAGATTGTTGACATCTAATGGAGAGATGGATTGATATGGAGGGGAGCCAGAGAGCAAAAAAGAATTAATTTCTGAGAATTTTGGGGAAGAGCGAGTTACCTCTGAGAAGGTTCTAAACATTTGGAGAGCAAGCTGAAGAAACTGAAGCAGAAAGAAGGTAATGACTTGGTCAGGAATTACATAGCTGGTAAGTGTCACAGATTGCCTGGATCTGTAATGCTGGAGAAACTGAGCAAGACAGAGATTAGAGACCAATTCAATAGTTTATTAAATGGAGAGATTTACTGGGACCAGAGTCCAGCCACTAAGTATCAGAGGGCAAGGTTTTTATAGGATAGCAAGAACAATGACATAATGGGAGAGGTACCTGGATAGGGATAACCTAATGCGGGGGGGGGGGGGGGGGGGGGGGGAGGCCCCTAGGATGACATAATGGAGGGATATTCTAATGACATCTAAAATGGATAAATCTTTATCCTGTCAAACATTAAGAAGGAATGCCTATAACCTAAAGATATAAAACCTTTATCTCATCAACCATGTAAGAGGGAATGATTATAGCCTGGGGTTTTGGAGCAGAGCAGCTGAGGTAGACCTTTATCTCACCAAACATTAAGAGGGAAAGGTTATAACCTGAGGCAGAGTAAATAGGACAATGGGGAAACTAGGTCAGGACAACAAAAGGGAACTATGGCACAACATTCCACACACTCTCTCTTTGAACTATTCAAATTTTTGAATTACCTTCCTCTAGAAGGTCTTAGCACCATAATTTTAAACAAGATGATATGAAGTAAATAGACCAAATCAAAATAAAGCTAGAACAATGCAAGGATAAGTCTTCCCTAATAACCCCAGAGTTAATCATCAATACACAAAATTCCTTATTTCAATCATGTCAGATCCTCTGCAGTTGGGGAGCACATGCTGTGGTTATTTGTGCATGACTAGGCCTCTGCTTACAGAGCAGCAGGGCTCAAGACAGTTGTGCTGCCCATTCAGAGGGGCAACCTGCTCCAGGGGAGAAGGGTGAGATTTGGAGTAGCTCCACCTGTCCTTGCCCAGAGGAACAGACAGTGCTGCAGAAAGGATCAGATTTCTGAGCAGATTATGCACAGTTAGGCCAAGGCAGGCAAAGCCCAAACTTTTAGAGGCCCAATATTGACTACAAGATCCTTTTAAGTACACTGAAATACTAATTAAGGACCTGGGGTAAGAGGAGTGGAGAAACAGATCAGAGAGACTGACAGTTCCAAGACAGGTATCCAATTTCTGGTTGTTTCTAAAAAATAATTCCCAAAACTGAGTCTGCCAGGGCAAGTCCAACAGAATAAGGGATTTCAAAGTTAAAGCACAATCAGCAAATCATAGTCTAGTAAATTTAAGCAAGGAGTAAAAAATGAAAACGACTGTTTAAAGGACATCCAATTAAATCCGAACTAGTAAGATAGGGGGTAGGGCAGAAGTGCCTCAGAAAATATACAAGTTTCGAGATGTCAGGGGTGGAAGCCAAGATGGCGGAGAAGGTATTTAGGGTTAGCTCCTCTCATTCCCTTCATAACCAACTATTTAATGCAGCCTCAAAAATAACTCTTCACTGCTTAAATTCATGAAGATCAGCAAAACAACTTACCAGCTGAAATCAATCTGGAAGATCGCCAGAAAAGGTTTGTCCTGAGGGACCAGGAACAGACTAGCACAGGTAGTGAGAGACTAGCGTCCTGAGTAGACCAAAGGCTGGGGTGATCTCTGTGGCTAGAGAAGTTATAGAGACCACTCTGCTATAGGCTAACTGCTCTGCCTTGATTACAAGGCAGTAAACTGGCAGAGAAATTAAAGCCTAAAACAGAGGGTACTCTAAAAAAACTGCCAGAACCTAACAAGACCTGGCTGTAGCTACTCAAACCCGGAAGTGACTCAGGCAGACTGAAACGTAGCCCTGCAGCCACATCCTGCAGTTCAGGGCTTTTGCGGGGGCAGTTACAAACCCTCAGGACAGGGGGGCACAGCCTGGGCAGCCTCTAATCAGCACAGTGGGAGCTCAGCCTAGGGCAATAGAACTTCCCCAAAAGGACTGTGATTCCCCGGGCAGAGACATTTCTGGTCCCTGCAAATCCATTCACTGCTCAACTGCTAATACCAACAGCCCCAGGGCGGGATTTGGCTTGGGGTAATGAAACTCTCACTGCTCAGCGTCTAGCCCCAGGGCAGTCATTATCTCACACACAGGGATTCTTTGCAGGGCACTTTCCCAGCTCTGCCCTGCAGGCCTGAGTTACTTCTGGGTGGGGAACTCTTTCCCAGAGCACTCCAGTACCTCACTGCTTTTTGCAGCTGGATAGCAGGACAGCTACCCATCCATACACCTTTCACTGCTCTGCAGAGGAAGCTGGTAACCTCCTGGCCTTGAAGGCAGACCCTACAGACTTTAACAAAATGAGTAAGAAAATCAAAAGGACAATTGATAGTTTCTACTCAGAAAAAGAACAGCTTTTCAACCCTGAAAAGACTAATAGCAGACAGTCTCCGACAATTGTTGGTCCCCAATACAAAAGGCTCTCCTAGAAGAGACTATTAAAAACCTTAAAAGAGAACTAGAAGAAAAATGGGGAAAGGAAAGAGAAGCTATGCAAGAGAGTACAGAAAAGACATATAACTCACTAAAAGAAAAATTTGATAAAGTGGAAAAAGAAAACAACTTCCTGAAATGTGAATTGGAAAAGGTAAAAAACTCCCATGAAGTGCAGGGAAACAGAATTTGTGAAATGGAGAAAGAAAATAACTCACTAAAAAAGAAAATTAGTGAAATGGAAAAAAATTCCATAGAGCAAAATGACTCATTTAAAAACTCAATTGGACATATACAAAAAGAAGTAAGAAAAGCTAATAAAGAAAATAACTCACTAAAAATCAGAACTGAACAAATAGAAATGACTGATTCATTGAGACAGGAATAATCAGTCAATCAAAACCAAACAAAAATGAAAGATTGGAAAAAATGTCAAATATTTACTTGGAAAAACAACAGACTTGGAAAATAGATTAGGAGAGATAACCTGAGGATCATCGGACTACCTGAAAATTACGATGAAAAAAAGAGCCTAGATAATATTTTACAGGAAATCATCAACAAGAACTGCCCAGAAGTAATAGAACCAGAAGGTAAAATAGGTGTTGAAAGAATCCATCGAACACCTTCTGAAAAAGACCCTAAAATAAAGACTCCGAGGAATATTGTGGCCAAACTTCAGAATTTTCAGACTAAAGAAAAAATTCTACAAGCAGCCAGGAAAAAACAGTTCAAATTGACACCATAAGGGTCACACAAGATTTGGCTGCCTCAACATTAAAGGATCGAAGGGCTTGGAATTTGATATTTTGAAAGGCAAAAGAACTTGGAATGCAGCCAAGAATAAACTACCCAGTTAAGTTGAGTATTTTTTTCCATGGAAGAAGATGGACATTTAATGAAACAGAGGAATTCCATCTGTTTCTAAAGAAAAAACCAGACTTAAACAAAAAATTTGATATCCAACAACAGAACTCAAGACAAGTAGAAAAAGATAAAAGGAACTCTTGAGAACTGTATTTCTGTTATAGATATACATAAAAACCACATGTACAATTTGATTTTAACTGATATAGAATAAAAAAAGGGAAGTAGAAATGGAAAGGGGATAGTGTCAGAAAAAGGGAAAAGGGGAGATAAAAAGAGGGAAACTACATGTGACAATGAGGCAAAGGAAATATATCATATCTGAGGGAACTTAGAGAGGGGGAGGAACATTGTGCAAATCTTACTCTTATCAGAGTTGGCTCAAAGAGGAAATAATTGACACATTTGTTTTACAGAGAATTTTCTCTTACCTCATTAAAAAGTGGGAGAGGAAAAGGGAAAAGTAAAAAGAGTAATAGGAAAGGGTACAAGAAAGGGGAAGGGATTCAAAGGGAGGAGGGAGAGATACTAAGGAGGGAGAGCTGGGTGACGCAAGTGGGACCAATAAGTTTAATACTAAAGAAGGGGGGAAGGAGGGCAAGAAAAAGAAAAGCATTATCTGGGGATATTAGAATGGCAGGAAATACTTAGTCATTTTAACTATAAATGTGAATGGGATGAACTCCCCCATAAAGAGGAGGCAGATAGCAGACTGGATCAAAAGTCAGAACCCTACAATATGTTGTTTACAGGAAACACATTTAAAACAGGGAGATACATACAGAGTAAAGGTAAAAGGCTGGAGCAGAATCTATTATGATTCAGGTGAAGTCAGAAAAGCAGGGGTAGCCATCCTTATCTCACATCAAGCAAAAGCAAAAATTGATCTAATTAAAAGAGATCAGGAAGGAAACTATATCTTGCTAAAAGGTACTATAGACAATGAAGCAATATCAGTATTAAACATATATGCACCAAGTGGTATAGCACCTAACTTCCTAAAGGAGAAGTTAAGAGAGTTGTGAGAAGAAATAAACAGCAAAACTATAATAGCAGGAGATCTCAATCTTACACTCTCAGATTTAGATAAATCAAATCACGAAACAAATAAGAAAGACATTAAAGAGGTAAATAGAATATTAGAAAAATTAGGTATGATAGATCTCTGGAGAAAATTGAATGGTGACAGAAAGGAGTATACTTTCTTATCAGCAGTTCATGGAACCTACACAAAAATTGATCATATAGTAGGACATAAAGACCTCAAAATTAAATGCAGGAAGGCAGAAATAGTAAATGCTTTCTTTTCAGATCATGATGCAATAAAAGCTACATTCGACAAAAAGTTAGGTGTGAATAGATCAAAAAGTAATTGGAAACTAAATAATCTCATCTTAAAGAATGATTGAGTGAAATAGCAAATTATAGACACAATTAATAATTTCACTCAAGATAATGACAACGGTAAGACATCATACCAAAATTTGTGGGATGCAGCCGAAGTGGAAATTTTATATCCTTAGAGGCTTACTTGAACAAAATAGAGAAAGAGAAGATCAATAAATTGGGCTTGCAACTAAAATGCTAGAAAAGGAACAAATTAAAAACCCCCAGTCAAACATTAAACTTGAAATTCTAAAAATAAAAGGAGACATCAATAAAATTGAAAGTAAAAAAACTATTGAATTAATTAATAAAACTAAGAGTTGGTTCTATGAAAAAAACCAATAAAATAGATAAACCCTTAGTAAATCTGACGTAAAAAAGGAAAGAGGAAAATCAAATTATTAGTCTTAAAAATGAAAAGGGAGAACTTGCCACTAACAAAGAGGAAATTGGAGCAATAATTAGGAATTACTTTGCCTAACTTTATGCCAATAATTCAACAACTTAAATGAAATGGAAGAATACCTTCAAACATATAGCTGGCCCAGATTAACAGAGGAAGAAGTAAATATTCTAAACAGTCCCTTTTTAGAAAAAGAAATAGAACAAGCTATTAACCAACTCCCTAAGAAACCTCCTCCCCCCAGACCAGATGGATTTACATGTGAATTCTACCAAACATTTAAAGAACAATTAACTCCAATGCTATATAAACTATTTGAAAAAATAGGGATTGAAGGGTCCTATCAAACTCCTTTTACGACACAGACATGGTACTGATACCTAAACCAGGCAGGTTGAAAACACAGAAAAGTTGGATTCGTTCACAACTCCACCAACAATGCATCAGTGTCCCAATTTTTCCGCATCCCCTCCAACATTCTGCATTATTTTTTCCTGTCATCTTAGCCAATTTGACAGGTATGTAGTGGTATCTCAGAGTTGCCTTAATTCGCATTTCTCTGATTAATAACGACTTGGAGCATCTATTCATATGGCCAGAAATAGTTTCAATTTCTTCATCTGAGAATTGTCTGTTCATATCCTTTGACCATTTATCAATTGGAGAATGGCTTGATTTCTTATAAATTAGAGTCAATTCTCTATATATTTTGGAAATGAGACCTTTATCAGAACCTTTAAGTGTAAAAATTTTTCCCAGTTTATTGCTTTTCCCTAATTTTGTCTGCATTAGTTTTGTTTGTACAGAAACTTTTCAATTTGATATAATCAAAATTTTCTATTTTGTGATCAATAATGATCTCTAGTTCTTGCATTAGTTTTGTTTGTACAAAAACTTTTCAGTTTGGTATAATCGAAATTTTCTATTTTGTGATCAATAATGATCTCTAGTTCTTCTTTGGGCATAATTTTCTTCCTCTTCCACAGGTTTGAGAGGTAAACTATCCTGTGTTCCTCTAATTTATTTATTTATTTATTTTTTTTTTAATAGCCTTTTATTTACAGGATATATGCATGGGTAACTTTACAGCATTAACAATTGCCAAACCTCTTGTTCCAATTTTTCACCTCTTACCCCCCCCCCCCCTCCCCTAGATGGCAGGATGACCAGTAGATGTTAAATATATTAAAATATAAATTAGATACACAATAAGTATACATGACCAAAACGTTATTTTGCTGTACAAAAAGAATCAGACTCTGAAATATTGTACAATTAGCTTGTGAAGGAAATCAAAAATGCAGGTGTGCATAAATATAGGGATTGGGAATTCAATGTAATGGTTTTTAGTCATCTCCCAGAGTTCTTTTTCTGGGCATAGCTAGTTCAGTTCATTACTGCTCCATTAGAAATGATTTGGTTGATCTCGTTGCTGAGGATGGCCTGATCCATCAGAACTGGTCATCATCTAGTATTGTTGTTGAAGTATATAATGATCTCCTGGTCCTGCTCATTTCACTCAGCATCAGTTCGTGTAAGTCTCTCCAGGCCTTTCTGAAATCATCCTGTTGGTCATTTCTTACAGAACAGTAATATTCCATAATATTCATATACCACAATTTATTCAGCCATTCTCCAACTGATGGACATCCATTCAGTTTCCAGTTTCTAGCCACTACAAAAAGGGCTGCCACAAACATTCGTGCACATACAGGTCCCTTTCCCTTCTTTATAATCTCTTTGGGATATAATCCCAGTAGTAACACTGCTGGATCAAAGGGTATGCACAGTTTGATAACTTTTTGAGCATAGTTCCAAACTACTCTCCAAAATGGTTGGATTCGTTCACAACTCCACCAACAATGCATCAATGTCCCAGTTTTCCCTCATCCCCTCCAACAATCATCATTATTTTTTCCTGTCATCTTAGCCAATCTGACAGGTGTGTAGTGGTATCTTAGAGTTGTCTTAATTTGCATTTCTCTGATTAATAATGACTTGGAGCATCTTTTCATATGACTAGAAATAAGTTTCAATTTCTTCATCTGAGAATTGTCTGTTCATATCCTTTGACCATTTTTCAATTGGAGAATGGCTTGATTTTTTATAAATTAGAGTTAATTCTCTATATATTTTGGAAATGAGGCCTTTATCAGAACCTTTGACTGTAAAAATATTTTCCCAGTTTATTGCTTCCCTTCTAATCTTGTCTGCATTAGTTTTGTTTGTACAAAAACTTTTCAGTTTGGTATAATCGAAATTTTCTATTTTGTGATCAGTAATGATCTCTAGTTCTGCTTTGGTCATGAAGACCTTCCCCTTCCACAGGTCTGAGAGGTAAACTATCCTGTGTTCCCCTAATTTATTAATAATTTCATTCTTTATGCCTAGATCATGAACCCATTTTGACCTTATCTTGGTGTATGGTGTTAAGTATGGGTCAATGCCTAATTTCTGCCATACTAGTTTCCAATTTTCCCAGCAATTTTTGTCAAATAATGAGTTCTTATCCCCAATTTCTTAGTCAATACCAAATGGTTTTGGTAAACGCTGCTTTATAATATAATTTTAGATCTGATACAGCTAGGCCACCTTCAGTTGATTTTTTTTCATTAATTCCCAAGAAATTTTTGACCTTTTGTTTTTCCATATGAACTTTGTTATTTTTTCTGTTATCAAAATAGTTTTTTGAGAGTCTGATTGGTATAGCGCTAAATAAATAGATTAGTTTAGGTAGTATTGTCATCTTCATTATATTTACTTGCCCAATCCAAGAGCATTTAATATTTTGCCAGTTGGTTAGATCAGACTTAATTTGTGTGGAAAGTATTTTGTTGTTTTGCTCATAAAGTTTCTGATTTTCCCTTGGCAAATAGATTCTAAATATTTTATACTATCAGTAGTTACTTTAAATGGAATTTCTCTTTGTAACTCTGACTGTTGGATTTTGTTAGTGATATATAAGAATGCTGATAATTTATGTGGCTTTATTTTGTATCCTGCAACTTTGCTAAAGGTGTGGATTATTTCTAATAACTTTTTAGTATAATCTCTGGGGTTTTCTAAGTATACCATCATATCAACAGCAAAGAGTGATAATTTGGTTTCTTCAATGCCTACTCTAATTCCTTTAATCTCTTTCTCAACTCTTATTGCCAAAGCTAGCATTTCGAATACAATATTGAATAGTAACGGTGATAGTGGGCAACCTTGTTCCACTCCTGATCTTATTGGGAATGGTTGCAGTTTATCCCCATTACATATGATGCTTACTGATGGTTTTAAACAGATGCTATTGATTATTTTAAGGAAAAGTCCATTTATTCCTATGCTCTCAATTGTTTTTAATAGGAATGGATGTTGGATTTTATCAAATGCTTTTTCTGCATCTATTGAGATGATCATATGTTTTTTGTTAATTTGGTTATTAATATGGCCAATTATACTGATAGTTTTCCTAATATTGAACCAGCCTTGCATTCTTGGTATTAATCCTATTTGATCATGTGGTATTATCCTGGGGATGATTTTCTGTAGTCTTATTTAAGATTTTAGCATCAATATTCATTAGGGAGATTGGTCTATAGTTTTCTTTCTCTGTTTTCAACCTACCTGGTTTAGGTATCAGTACCATGGCCGTGTCATAAAAGGAATTTGGTAGGACTCCTTCATTCCCTATTTTTTCAGATCGTTTATATATCACTGGGGCTAATTGTTCTTTGAATGTTTGGTAGAATTCACATGTACATCTATCTGGTCCTGGGGAGTTTTTTAAGGGAGTTGATTAATAACTTGTTCTATTTCTTTTTCTGAAATGGGACTATTTAAGCAATTTACTTCCTCCTTTGTTAATCTGGGAACCCTATATTTTTGGAGGTAGTCATCAATTTCACTTAGGTTATCAAATTTATTGGCATAAAGTTGGGCAAAGTAACCCCTTATTATTTTTTCAATTTCCTCTTCATTAGTGGAAAGTTCTCCCTTTTCATTTTTAAGACTACTAATTTGATTTTCCTCTCTTATTTTTCTAATCAGATTTACCAAATGTTTATCAATTTTATTGTTTTTTTTTTCATAAAAGCAAAGTTTTATTTATTACTTCAATAGTTTTTTTACTTTCAATATTATTAATTTCTCCTTTTAATTTTAGAATTTCAAGTTTAGTTTCAATTGATCGGCGGGTTTTAATTTGACTTTTTGCCTAGCATTTTAAATTTCAAGCCCAATTCATTGATCTTCTCTTTCTCTATTTTATTCAAGTAAGCCTCTAAGGATATAAAATTTCCCCTTATTAGGGCTTTGGCTCCATCCCACAAATTTTGGTATGATGTCTCATCATTGCCATTATCTTGGGTGAAATTACTAATTGTGTCTCTAATTTGCTGTTTTACCCAATCATTCTTTAAGATGAGATTATTTAGTGTCCAAATATTTTTTCGTCTATTTACCCCTAAGTTTTTGCTGAATGTAGTTTTCATTGCATAATGATCTGAAAAGAAAACATTTACTATTTCTGCCTTCCTGCATTTAATTTTGAGGTCTTTATGTCCTAATATATGGTTAATTTTTGTATAGGCTCAATGAACTGTTGAGAAGAAAGTATACTCCATTCTGTCACCATTCGGTTTTCTCCAAAGACCTATCATATGTAATTTTACTAATATTCTATTTACCTCTTTAATTTCTTTCTTATTTGTTTTGTGATTTGATTAATCTAATTATGAGAATGCAAGATTGAGATCTCCCATTATTATAGTTTTGCTGTCTATTTCTTCTTGCAACTCTCTTAACTTATATGTTTAATAGTGATATTGTTTCATTGTCTATAGTACCCTTTAGCAAGATATAGTTTCCTTCCTTATCTCTTTTGATTAAATCAATTTTTGCTTTTGCTTGATCTGAGATAAGGATGGCTACCCCTGCTTTTTTGACTTCACCTGAAGCATAATAGATTCCTCTCCAGTCTTTTACCTTTACTCTGTATGTAATTCCCTGCTTTAAATGTGTTTCTTGTAAACAACATATTGTAGGGTTCTGACTTTTGTTCCAATCTGCTATCTGCTTCCGCTTTATGGAAGAGTTCATCCCATTCACATTTACGGTTAAAATTACTAATTCTGTATTTTCTGCCATCCTAATATCCCCAGGTTATGTTTTTCTTTTTCTTACTCCACCTTACCCCCTTCTCTCGTATTAAATTTATGGGTCCCACTTGCATTATGCAGCTCTCCCTCTTTAGGATCCCTGCTTCCTCCCTTTGAATCCCTTCCCCTTTTTTGTACCCTTCCCTTATTACTCTTTTTCCTTTTCCCTTTTCCTCTCCCACTTTTTAATGAGGTGAGACGAGATTCTCTGTAAAACAAATATGTCAATTATTTCCTCTTCGAACCAACTCTAATGAGAGTAAGATTCACACAATGTTCCTCCCCGTCTCTAAGTTCCCTCAGACATAATAGGTTTCCTTTGCCTCATCGTGTGATGTGGTTTCCCTCTTTTTATCTCCCCTTTCCCCTTTTTCTGACACTATCCCCTTTCCATTTCTACTTCCCTTTTTAAAAAAACATTATATCAGTAAAATCAAATTATACATGTGGTCTTTATGTATATCCACAACAGAAATACAATTCTCAAATGTTCATTTTACCTTTTTCTGCTTTACTTGAGTCCTATGGTTAGAGATCAATTTTTTTTGTTTAAATCTGGTTTTTTCCTTAGAAACAAATGGAATTCCTCTGTTTCATTAAATGTCCATCTTCTTCCATGGGAAAAAAAAATGCTCAGCTTAGCTGGGTAGTTTATTTTTGGCTGCATTCTAAGTTCTTTTGCCTTTCGGAATATGCGATTCCAGGCCCTTCGGTCCTTTAATGTTGAGGCAGCCAGATATTGAGTGACTTTTATTGTGGCACCTTTTTCCTGGATGTTTGTAATATTTTTTCTTTAGTCTGAAAATTTGGAAGTTTGGCCAGAATATTCCTCGGAGTCTTTATTTTAGGGCCTTTTTCAAAAGGTGTTCGATGGATTCTTTCAACGCCTATTTTATCTTCTGGTTCTATTATTTCTGGGCAGTTCTCATTGATGATTTCCTGTAAAATATTATTTAGGCTCTTTTTTTCATCACAATTTTCGGGTAGTGCAATGATCCTCAGGTTATCTGTCCTTGATATATTTTCCAGGTCTGTTGTTTTTCCAAATAAATATTTGACATTTTTTTCCAATCTTTCATTTTTTTTTTTGCTTTTGTTTGACTGATTCTTGATGTCTCAATGAATTGGTCATTTCTATTTGTTCAGTTCTGATTTTTAATGAGTTTTTTCTTCATTAGTTTTTTTTTTTAAACTTATTTTTGTATATGTCCACTTGAGTTTTTAAATGAGTTGTTTGGCTCAATGGAATTTTTTTCCATTTCATTAATTTTTTTTAGTGAGTTATTTTATTTTTCCAATTCACAACTTCTGTTTCCCTGTACTTCTTGGGAGTTTTTTATCTTTTCCGATTCACATTTCAAGAAGTTGTTGCTCTCTTGCACAGCTTCTCTTTCCTTCCCCCATTTTTCTTCTAGTTCTCTTTTAAGGTTTTTAATAGTCTCTTCTAGGAGAGCCTTTTGTGTTGGGGACCAACAATTGTCTGGAGACTGTCTGCTATTAGTCTCCTTGGGGTTGAAAACCTGCTCTCTTTCTATATACAAACTATTGATTGTCCTTTTGATTTTTTTACTCATTTTTTAAAGCCTGTAAGGTCTGCCTTCAGGGCCAGGAAGTTACCAGCTTCCTCTGCAGAGCAGTGATAGGTGTATGGATAGGTAGCTGTCCTGCCAACTGGCTACAAAGAGCAGTGAGGTACAGGAGTGCTCTGGGAAAGAGTTGCCTAACTGTAAGTAACTCAGGCCTGCAGGGCCGAGCTGGGAAAGTACCCTGCAAAGAACCCTGCTGTGCGGGTTCTTGGGTTCTTACAACTGCCCTGGGACTAGAAGCTGAGCAGTGAAAGTTTCACTATCCCAAGCCATAGCCTGCCCTGGGGTTGTGGGTATTAGTGGTTGAGCAGTGAATAGCCATGCAGGGACCGGAAGTGTCTCTGCCCTGGAACCACAGTTGTGCTGGGAAAGTTATATTGCCCCAGGCTGAGCCCCACACTGTGCAGATTAGAGGCTGCCCTGGGCTGTGCCCCCCTACTGTGCAGATTTGTAACCCCTTCTCTCCCCCCCCCCCCTCCCCGCCACCATCTCCTCCTCCCCTGCAAAAATCCCATACTGCAGGATGTGGCTGCAGGGCTGTGCTACAGGTCTGCCTGATTTACTTCCAGGGTTGGGTGGTTAAAGCCAGATCTTGGTAGGTTGTGGTGTTTTTTAGAGTACCCTCTGTTTTAGGCTTTAATTTCTCTGCCAGTTTACTGCTTTGTAATCAAGGCAGAGCAGTTAGCCTATAGCAGAATGGTCTCTATAGCTTCTCTAGCCACAGAGATCAATCCCACCAGTGGTCTGATCAGGGTTCTCCCTGACTGCGCTGGTCTGTTCCTGGCCCCTCAGGACAAATCTTTCCTGGTGATCTTCCAGATTATCTTCGGCTGGTAAGTTGTGTGCTTCTAATCTTCATGAATTTTAGCAGTCAAGCGCTATTTTTGAGGCTGGATTTAATAGTTGGTTGTGAGGGGATGAAAGGAGCTTAGAAAGTCGTATGTGCTTTCTCTGCCATCTTAGCTCGGCCCCTCAAATTTTCTATTTTGTGAACAATAATGATCTCTAGTTCTTCTTTGGTCACAAATTCCTTCCTCCGCCACAAGTCTGAGAATCCTATGTTCCTCTAATTTATTTATAATCTCGTTCTTTATGCCTAAATCATGGACCCATTTTGATCTTATCTTGGCAGACAGTGTTAAGTGTGGATCCATACCTAATTTCTGCCATACTAATTTCCAGTTTTTTCAGCACTTTTTATCAAATAATGAATTCTTATTCCAAAAGTGGGATCTTTGGGTTGCTCAAACACTAATTTGCTATAATTGTTGACTATTTTGTCCTTTGAACCTAACCTATTCCACTGACCAACTAATCTATTTCTTGGCCAATACCAAATGGTTTTGGTGACTGCTGCTTTATAATATAGTTTTAGATCAGGTACAGCTACGCCACCTTCATTTGATTTTTTTTTTTTTCATCAATTCCCTTGAACTTCTCGACCTTTTGTTCTTCCATATGAATTTTGTTGTTATTTTTTCTAGGTCATTAAAATAGTTTCTTGGGAGTCTGATTGGTGTAGCACTAAATAAATAGATTAGTTTAGGGAGTATTGTCATCTTTATTATATTTGCTCAACCTGTCCAAGAGCATTTAAAATTTTCCAATTATTTAAATTTGACTTTATTTGTGTGGAAAGTGTTTTGTAATTTTGCTCATATAAATCCATCTGGTCCTGGAGACTTTTTCTTAGGGAGTTGATTAATAGCTTGTTCTATTTCTTTTTCTAAGATGGAACAGTTTAACCAGTTTACTTCTTCCTCTGTTAATTTGGGCAAGCTATATTTTTGAAGGTATTCTTCCATTTCATTTAAGTTGTTGAATTTATTGGCATAAAGTTGGGTAAAGCAACTCGTAATTATTGCTGTAATTTCCTGTTCATTAGTGGTGAGTTCTCCCTTTTAATTTTTAAGACTAACAATTTGATTTTCCTGTTTTCTTTTTTAAATTAGATTTACTAAGGGTTTGTCTATTTTTTTTCATAGAACCAACTCTTTGTTTTATTAATTAATTCAGTAGTTTTTTTTTACTTTCAATTTTATTAATCTCTACTTTTATTTTTAGAATTTCAAGTTTAGTGTTTGATTGGAGTTTTTTAATTTGTTTCTTTTCTAGCATTTTTAGTTGCAAGCCCAATTCATTGACCTTTTCTTTTTCTTTTTATGCAAGTAGGCCTTTAGAGAGATATGAAATTTCCCCTTATTACTGCTTTGGCTGCATCCCACACATTTGGTATGATGTCTCATTATTGTCATTTTCTTGGATGAAGTTATTAATTATGTCTATGATTTGCTGTTTCACCCCATCATTTTTAGTATTAGATTATTTAGTTTCCAATTATTTTTTGGTCTATTTTCCCCTGGCTTTTTATTGAATGTAATTTTCATTGCATTGTGGTCTGAAAAGGATGCATTTACTATTTCTGCTTTATTTCATTTGCATTTAAGGTTTTAAAATCCTAATATATGGTCAATTTTTGTATAGATTCCATGAACTGCTGAAAAGAAAGTGTACTCCTTTCTGTCTCCATTTCGTTTTCTCCAGAGATCTATCATATCTAACTTGTCTAGATTTCTATTTACCTCTTTGACGTCTTTCTTATTTATTTTGTGGTTTGATTTATCTAATTCTGAGAGTGCAAAGTTCAGATCTCCCACTATTATAGTTTTGCTGTCTATTTCTTCTTGCAGCTCTCTTAATTTCTCTTTTAAGAATTTAGATGCTACATCACTTGGTGCATAAATGTTTAATATTGATATTGCTTCATTATCTATGCTACCCTTTAGCAAGATAAAGTGCCCTTCCTTATCTCTTTTAATTAGATCAATTTTTTCTTTTGCTTGATCTGAGATCAGAATGGCTACCTCTGCTTTTTTGACTTTACCTGAAGTGATCTGCTCCAATCTTTTACCTTTACTCTGTATGTATCACCTTGCTTCAAGTGTGTTTCTTGTAAACAACATATTGTAGGATTCTCACTTCTAATCTAGTCTGCTAAGTGCTTCCTCGTTTTGGGGGAGTTTACCCCATTAACATTTATGGTTAAAATTACCAATTCTGCATTACTTGCCATCTTGTTAACCCCTGCTTATGCTTTTCTCCTTTCCTTCCCTCTTAACCCTCTCCCCAGCATTAAACTTGCACCATTTGCTCCTCACAGCCTTCCCTTTTTAGTATTCTTTTCCCCACCTTAGAGTTCCTCCCTGTATCTTACCCCTTCTCCTCACAATTTCTGTATTCCCTTCCTCTTACCTTACTCCTTCCCTTTTCCCTTTTCCTTTCTCACTTTTCAATGAGGTAGAAGAAGTTTCACCATAAATCGAATATCTAATATTTTTCTCTTTAAGCCAGTTCTGATGAGAGTAAGATACCCACAATGTTCATCCCCCTCCATTCTTTCTCTGAGATATAATAGCTTTCCTGTCCTTCTTTGTGAGATGTAGTACTTCCACTTTACTCTTTTTGTGGTACAGTTTCCTTTACACCTCTAGTTTCTAGAACAAATTATACATGTATTCTTTATATATCTTCATAACAGAAATATAGGTCCCAAGATTTCTTTTTACCTTTTTAGGTTTCTCTTGAGATCTATATTTGGAAATCAAAGTTCTTGTTTAGTTCCAGTTTTTTCTTCAGAAATAGATGAAATTCCCCCATTTCATTGAATGTCCATCTTCTTCCCTGGAAAAAAAAATGCTCCTTTTGGCTGGGTAAGTTATTTTTGGCTGCATACCAAGTTCCTTAGCCTTTTGGGATATCAGATTCTAGGCCCTTTGATCTTTTAATGTGGACACTGCTAGATTCTGAGTAATCCTTATTATAGCTCCTCTATATTTGAATTGCTTTTTTCTAGCAACTTATAATATTTTTTCCTTGGTCTGATAGTTCTGGAATTTAGCCACTATATTTCTTGGTGTTTTGATTTTAGGGTCCCTTTCAGTAGGTGATTGATGAATTCTTTCAATGTCTATTTTACCCTCTGTTTCTATAACATCTGGAAAATAGTGTCCAGGCTCTTTGTTTCATCATGTTTTTCAGGAAGTCCAATATTTCTCAGATTATCTCTCCTAGATCTATTTTCCAGGTCTGTTATTTTCCCAAGAAGGTATTTGACATTTTTTCCATTGTTTCATTTTTTTGGTTTTGTTTGACTGATTCTTGGTGTCTCCTTGAATCATTCAATTCTATTTGTTCAATTCTGATTTTTAATGAATTATTTTCTTCACTCACTTTTAAAATATCCTTTTCTAATTGTTCAATTGAGTTTTTAAGTGAGTTGTTTTGTTCTATGGAACTTTTTTCCACTTCACCTATTTTATTTTTTAGAGAACTATTTTCTTTTTCTAATTCATTAATTCTGCTTTTTAAGGATTTGATTTCTTTATCCACTCTATCTTTAAATGAGTGGGATGACTCATACAGACTCTCTTGCCAAGCTTCCCTTTCCTTTTCTCATTTTTCTTCTAGCTCTCTTGTGAGAGCCTTTTAAATTTCTTCTATGAGATTTCTGATTGTTGAGGACCAGATCATATTCCCCTTTGGGGATTCATCTATAGACAGTCTGTTTTTAGTCTCCTCAGGGTTTAAAGTGTGCTCTTTATCCATATAGAAGGTATCAATAGTTAGAGCCCATTTTAATTTTTTGCTCATTTTGTCAAAGAAGAATCAAAGAAAACAAATTAACAACAACAACAACAAAAAAGTAACAAACGCAGTCTGCTTTTCTTTGGGGGGGTGGGGTGGGGCTGGATGGTATTACTGAGTTTCCTTTATAGACTGCAGGGGGTAGCAGTGAGGCATAGCAGAACAGCAATGACTGTGCTGTGTATGCACTCTGAGATTCTGAGAGGGTGCTGAGACACTCCAGGTGGGTGTGGACAGGTCCCAAGAGACCCTAGCTTTTTGGGGTTATAGTCTTTACCCCCTGTGTTTATAGCTTTCTGTGCTGATCTACTGGTTTACTACCAGGGCAAAGTGGCCATACTGTGGTAAAATTCTCCCTGAAGAAACGGCTGAGATCACATCCTACCCCCTTTCCAGTCTGCTCAGTGTGAGCTGCCTGCCATACTCTTGCTAGCTGCCTGTCTTCAGTCTGTGCTTGATCTAACCATACCCACCCATGAGCTTTTCTGAAGAATTTCAAGGATATCTTCTATTGGTAATTATTTGTGTTTTTTTTCAGTCAAGTGTTAATTTGGAGGCCTTGTCATGAAATAAAGTATTCTGAGAGCAAAGAAGAAGTTTAAGTAGAGACGTGTGTCCTTTCCTCCATCTTGGTCAGAAGTCCCATGAATTTTTAAAAACACATTTTCCTGAGTGTATTTCAATATAAATGATTTGCTTTGCATTCCTCTGTATTTTAGTTTATGGATCTAGAAATATTATTTTGAAAAGGGATTATCTTTACTAGACTTCCAAAGGGTCCATGACACAAGAAAGGATAAAAAATTCTTTTTAAAGTATCACTTTGAGAAATGGTAGAGGAAAAATTCACAACTCTTGATGTAGACTGAAATATAGCATTCCAATTTTTAATTAACTACTAAATATCATTGTGAATTTTGACAGATGCATACATAGAAAACAGGAAAATTTTTACTTCTTGGGGACATTTTTCCAATCGAGCACACTTTCACCATAGCCATAAGTATTTTACCATGCAATCAGACTACCCCAAGCTATCTCCATAAGTGAGTTGATGAGTGTGTTTATTCCCAAGGAAGCAAAATATGCAAATAAATCTCATGCATAAGATGTTTGTGTTTCTTGTGGAATACAGAGGCATGTCACTACAACTGCAGTATCGTTTCCCCAGTGAAGAAAGCAAGATGTGTCCATCTGTTTTCCAAATTCTTACAAGGATTTCCTGGCTCTTTTTCTATCCCAAGGTCTATAAATAAGTCAAGTGTCACTCTCAGCAGCCATTTCAAGGTCAGACGGATACACTATTCAGCATAATCAACAAGATAGTGTTGGGGGATTTTGACCTCCCAGAATGACGTGTCTTATGACATGTTCAAAGCTTGGGAAAATTAAATATGCCTATTTCCATATAGATTTCCCAATGAAGAGTTTCTCCTCATTGCCAACAAATGATAGATTTGTAAGTTTAGGAGAACTTTGGTATTTCAACCAAAATTCTCATTTCTTTCCATTCTTTAGATAGTAAATGGTTAGATACCCCATTGATATGTACTATTAGAAGAGTGCAAATGTATTTGAGAGGAAGCTTTGGTGGGGATTCAAGAAGAAGATAGGAAGATAAGAATTGATGGGAACAGGCAGCTAGTGATCAGTGGGGTCTTATGGAAACAGTCTGCTCTTTCCATATGATCTGCTATAGACACTGAAATCCTCCTCCAAATTACTGAGGTCCAGTTGCCCTGGATAACTACTTCTAGTTGCCCCAGGGACTCTATGGTTTTTAAATTCATTTAGCACCCTCCATACTGGCACTGCTTTTACTCTCTCTCCTTAATTATGAATGTTTTGTCATGCTGAGCTAGTATAAAACAAATAGGCCACTCAACTTGTTTCTCAACTCACTTCTTTTCTCTTTGTGAGTGCTGAGATCTAGAGATGGAAAGGGGGAGGGGGGAATTTAATTGTTTATTGTGAATTACTTATGAGGGAAGGTCTGAAAAGATATTGCAGCTCTAATAGACTATTAAATACATAATTGCATTAGTGAGCCAATGCAATTGGCTAAGGCTGAAATGAAATTAAAGTCTTCTTTTCCCACCCATCTCACTTCCCTTCCCAACAACAAAATACCATTTCAAAGTCATAAAAGACACAGTCAGGTAGCAAGAAGGCATCAGGAAAGACAGGTCTCCCTCTTGATGCTCTCTTGTGACCCTGGAGCTATGAGCCATCCTTAGTTCAGGTGATGACAGTAGGTCCCCGACGACCTGTCCTCTCATGGATCTGAGAAATTTTCAAAGCAATAGCTATGAGAGGACTCAGCACAGCCTGAAATGGAAAAAAAAACATGGTAAACAAAGTTGTATTCATTCTTATTTTATATTAAATTGCTTGGTTATTAATTAACCTAGCAATTAAAATAAAAATTGATAGGTTATACAGTATGGGCAGCAAGGTGGCACAGTTGATAAAAATACTGAAACTGGAGTTAGGAAGATCTGAGTTTTAATCCTGTACCAGATAATAACAGCTGTGTGACTTTGAGCAAGTCACTTAGCCTCTGCCTCAGTATCTTCATTTATAAAATAAAGATGATAATAGGTTGGAATAACAGCATACAGATATGGTATTGAAAGGGTGAGCTAGAATACTTTGGTGGATCTATCAGGTCCAGTGGACTTTAACTATTCCCTCTCACTACATAATGCTGGCTTTAGGCTAAACGAATATGTAGCCCAAAGTCAAGAAAGGAAGGGATGGCTAAGACTTTAAGCATAAGCAAAAGACAAGAGATTCAGGAGTATAAATCAGAATCCTAGCTTTGAGTAGTTTAAGGCTAGTTATGAGCACTGGCATAGGCTGAATGCTATTAAGAGCCTAGGACACCAACCCCTGAGGGCAGAGACCCTATAACAATACAGGGTTTCTGTCATGGAAGTGGGTCATTCAGCAGCTTTCTATTCTAGTTGGTTCATCTTAAAAATTAAATTCTAAAAAAAGTTGTTTCTTCCTTTGGCATCCAAGAAGCTTGTTTACTAGAGTTAAGAATAGAGTGAATGACATCTACAAGTAAGGTATTAATTTGTCTTTCAAAAGGTGATATATACTAAGTACTTTCACTAACAGTTTATTTAAGGAAGAGACAACTGAGTTCAAATTCAGCCTCAGACTTTGACAAATGGATTTACTGGAGAAGAAAATTTTCATTATTTACATCTTGGACACCCCTGAAATTATCTAAGACACAACTTTGAGAATCTGCACAAAACTTTCTAGCTACCTCATCTTCCCCTTATTAAACCTACTTCTAAAGCCCAATGGGATGTAAATTTTCATTTCCTAAAAAAATTGTTTCAATTGCAACAAGAAGAAAGTGCAAAATCATACTATGGCAACAATAGTTAACTACAGAACTATACTATATTTACAGAAAAAAAATACAGTTGAATAATGTGACTTATTTGTCTCAAATGATGATGTTTCAATTGACTTTAATTCAGCCAACATTTTTTTAGCATCTGCTATATATGAGTACTATCCTCAATTCTAGACATAAAAAAAGAAAATGAATTTACATCCCATTGGGCTTTAGGGGAAGTAGGTTTAATAAAAGGAAGGTAAGAGATAGCTAGAGGGTTTTGTGTAGGTTCTCAAAGTTGTGTCTTAGATACTTTGAGGAGTATCCAAAATATAAACAATGAAAATAATTATTTTATATTAAGCAAATATATGTATGAAAAGATGAAATGAACATGCAGCCTAGCATAAAAGAAGTTCAGAACTCTGATTTCAAGCAGCTCAAATTGCAGATTCAGTTCAGTTTGTCACTTTACATTCTATTTTACTCCTATCTTTTCTTTTTGCTCCCTTATTTTTCACTAAAGATTTCTTTCACCATATCATAGCCAGATTTTTGTTTGTACCATTATTGCTCTGTGAATTGATGGGACTATTCTGAATAGACAAATAGATTGGAGATAGATGGATGGATGGATAAATCTAGATAAATTTGATGTGTTGTTTAGTCATATTTTCAGTCACATTCAACTCTTTGTGATCCCATTTGGAGTTTTCTTGGCAAAGAGAGTCTAGTGGTTTGCCATTTCCTACTCCAGCTCATTTTACAGATGAGGAAATTGAGGAAAACAGCATTGAGGACTTACCCAGAATTACATAGTTAGAGAAGTGCCTTGGGATTAGAAAAGTGCCTTGGGATGGATTTGAACTTAGGAAGAGTCTACCTAACTCCAGGCCCATCACTATAGCCACCGCAGCACATTGATAGATAGATATGATAGATAGATAGAGGGCTGGATGAATGCATAGATAGATAGATAGATGATAGATTGATGTATAATACACACACACATATATATATATATATACATATATATATATATATATGATAGATGGATGTATACATAGATAGATAGGCAAAATAGAGAGATAGACAAAGAGAGAAATCAAGCCTTTCTTAAGCATGAATGGTAATTCATAGTGCACTTTTACCCTTGGGTACCTAACACAATGTCTTGACCAAGAAATTAATTGCTCAAGGAATATCTATGGACTGAATTAATAGGGGTCCGAAGAGAAGGAAGGAGGCTAAAAAGTATGTTTGCATTGTAAGAAGTACCATCTAAGGCAGAATGAAATTAACTATACAAGGTCAAGGAAAGTGATAGGACCTGTTATTAGGGAACTACCAAGTGAGGAAAGGCCATCTATGGAAGTTGGCAGCTTCATTTCATCTTAAATAGTTGCCTATAGCATTGAGAAGTTAAGGACTTGCCTGGGGTCATATAGCCAGTATGTGTCATAGGCAGAACTCGAACCCAGATCTTTCTGATTCTGAGATCAGCTATATATCTATTACACCACTCTGCCCATTGATTTTTTAAGAGGTGGAGAAGGGAAAAGGAAATGATCTATGCAAAATCCCTGAGAGGTAAGAAAGCAGATGGTGGAAAAGAGAGGAAAGCAGTATTTCTTTTTTCGTTGTTTTTCAGTTATGTCCAATTTTTTTGTAACCTCATTTATGGTTATTTTGATTTGCCATTTCCTTCCTGAGCTCATTTGACAGATGGGGAAACAGGCTAAATAAGTGGATAAAACAAAGGAAAAATCAGTGGAGAAAGACACTTAAGTTTTCTAATTCTTAAGCAGCAGCACTACTAATTGGAAAGTCAAGCCAATAAAATTCTGATGAATAATAATTAAATTCATTCAATTTTTTTTTATTCAGCACTATTTGGGGAAATATATGCTTATTCTGAAATGTAACTAAAATTAACAATATCACTTTCCTGGAATTTTTTTTAGACTTTCCATAATGGTCTAAATGCTAGCCAAGAGGAGGAAAAATATTTTTTCCTCCAAAGCTATAAGCCTAAAGAATCATATTCTGACTCTATCATCAACATCTCAAAGTTTAAAGTCATTCCTAATTACATTGACCTTCAAATCCACAGATATTTTTAAGAATCAAGTATAATGTATCCAGAAACTAAGTCTTAAGAATTCCAGGTTGATTATCAGTTTATAGGGTTCTAGGTTTCCAGAAATAAAGTAAATTATCCCCCAACAGTATAATACACTGAAATGGAAATACTGAATATGGGAGCAATTTACATCTATTATAAATCAACTCATTATCATCTGAAAGAAAATGCCATTTTTCCATAGTGTAAGCCTATTTAGCAGTCTTGAATTGGAATAGGCCTGAAGTTGTTAATCAATATGGACATTGTAAAAGATTAGTGAGGATAAAGTGAAACAAAATTAAATTGCTCCTGGCTCACATGGACTGAATTATTTCTCAAAATACAAAGCTGTCCAAAAGTCCTTGTGTGAAGAAAGGGGGAAGGGATGTTATTTCAAAGTTTGAAGTGAATAAAACATTCCAAAAAAAACTTGAGCAGAACTAAAAAGAAGCTATAGTTTTGAACATGCTCAGCAGTAACAAGCCTAACAAAAACCAGACTGGCCAGACAAGGTCTATTTTTTTTTAATTTACCCTTTCCTGCCTTTGATAATTGTTTTGGAATTCCAGGAGCTGGATAGCATTTAGATGACAAATCCAAACACAAATGAAAGTATATGAAGTGGCTTTTTTCTTTATTCAAATATAAGCTCTATTTGGCTTTAAGAGCACAGGAGTTGTGTCAAGATAGAGAGAAGAAAGAGAGATGCTCTAATCTGACAAGAGATATATTTACTCATACATCTGAAAGATATTAAGGGAAATCCTACTGTCCTCTTTGAATATAAATGAGCTGATGCTACTAATTTGCAAACGAGGCATAAATACTCTTTTCTATATCCCTCTCCTTTCCACCTTCCTTTTGAGAAGAGCTAGATTCTTCCAAAAGCTGAGACCAACCAGGAGATCATCACAACCCCTGTATAGTTTGGAGTAAATAGAAAGTTGAACCAAATTCCTGTGAAGATAAGAACTGTGGACCAAAACAGGACAATCAACAACCAGGTGGACAGTTACATAACTGAAAAGTTAAAAAGTGGAAATCTATATCTGAAATCTTTGAGCATACCCTAGGATGTGTGTGATGGCTCCATACTCCAAAGTCCAATAGAGTTCCTTTAGCTGGAGAGCTTATGGTACCACTGCCTTACTGATGATTGGAAATCTGGACAGCTTCAGCCACTGCCATCATGCTGTAGAATTTGTTATTATTATCCTGTAAATTTCTGTGGATGCTATTATTATTTCATTGACTTTTCCCCCTTCCCAAACTATAATTTAAAAAGGGGTAGACTCAATATTTGAAATAGCAACATCTTTATCCTTTGTTGCTCCCACATATCTCTCTTTTGGGAGGATATTTACTGAGTATGAGAGCTTGCTTTTATGAAGAATATGCATGGGGACATCAAGAGAAACTAAAATCAAGTTCATTGCTATAAAATGGTCAACAGAAACGAGATTGCATAATTAAAACCAGAATTAAATTAAAACAACTGGAGGCTTCTACTCTGCATTTTTTTCAGTCTTGAAAGACTCACCTTAAACACCTTGCCAACATTTGGTTTATGATTTGTTTTATATTCCTTTATGAATTCCAAAGGAACATTTCCATGATGTAAATCACTACAGTCAGTTTTTATTTTCTTTAAAGAGTGACTTATATTTGGAATAATAATGACACTTACCTCATAGGGTTGCTATGAAGACAAAATGAGATAATATTATAAAGTGCTTTGTAAACCTTAAATTTCAAGAAATGAATCAGTCAGCTAAAGTAAATATCTTTTGGAGAACGATTGCCCACATCAGGGATCTCCTTGACATTTATATCGATCTTTTCTCACTCTTAATCTGCTCCCTATCCCATGTGCATTGGTGTCATTCAATTAAGATTTCAAGTGTCCAGAGAAGTTAAAGTTACAGCATTTCCAAATTAATGATGATAGTTTGCATGGGCCTGTGCTTTCCATCTAATTCATTAGGATAAATGAGTAGGTAAAAGGATTAAGGGATATGGTGTGGAGTTAAGGGATGTAAGGAAATGAATATGATTTTTGATGGAGAGTCCAGTGGCTTAAAAGCCAGAAGACCTGAGTTCTAATCCCAATTCTGTCACCAAGAATGTGACCTCGGTCAGACACTGAGTTTCTATATTAATATACATTAATATTAATATTAATATATTAATAACAGAATCCTGTCATGGGATAAAATAAGATCACAAACATCCAAAGTTTTTAGTTCTGTGAGGGAAAAGGAGATTAAAATCAAAGGCATTATGTCTAAGTGTAGAAAATAAGTTCTTCCATTCTTTATATGGGTACTCTCCCCAGTTCAATCAATCAGCTAGGAGAATATAATCAGATCTCAGGTGGATAATACAATGCATAGATTTCCTGACTTTGGAAGTTATTCTTTTGTTAGTTTCTAAAGTAGCAAGTAAGTTGTAGAAGCACATTGGAAAGAAGACAAAAGGATTTCCTTTAAATGCTACCCGAGACCATCAGAAAGACCCCATTTACCAGGATTTGCCATATCTAGTAACTATAAAGGTACTGAGAAGAGGATTAAAAGAAAGACATGTCACTGTGATCAAAACAATGATCCAAAAGAATTTCAAATGACAAATGATGAAGGCTATGTACCTCCAGAGAGGGAAAACTGAAATATAATTTTCTAATTTTTAAAAAATTCTTTTTTGTTGATAAATGGTCAAAGGATAGGAACAGACAATTTTCAGATGATGAAATTGAAACTAATGCCCATCCATTGGAGAATGGTTGGGGAAATTGTGGTATATGAATGTTATGGAATATTATTGTTCTGTAAGAAATGACCAGCAGGATGAATACAGAGACTTGGAGAGACTTACATGAACTGATGCTAAGTGAAATGAGCAGAAGCAAGAGATCATTATATACTTCAACAATGATACTGTATGAAGATGTATTCTGATGGAAGTGGATTTCTTTGACAAAGAGACCTAATTCAGTTTCAATTGATCAATGATGGACAGAAGCAGTTACACCCAAAGAAAGAACACTGGGAAATGAATGTAAACTGTTTGCATTTTTGTTTTTTTCCTGGGTTATTTTTACTTTCTGAATCCAATTCTCCCTGTGCAACAAGAGAACTGTTTGGTTCTGCACACATATATTGTATCTAGGATATACTGCGACATATTCAACATATATAGGACTGCTTGCCATCTAGGGGAGGGAGTGGAGGGAGAGAGGGGAAAAATCGGAACAGAAGTGAGTGCAAGGGATAATGTTGTAAAAAATTGCCCTGGCATGGGTTCTGTCAATAAAAAGTTATTATAATAAATTTTAAAAAATTCTTTTTTGGGGGATGGGGGAGTGGAGCCAAGATGGCAGAGAAGACACACATGACATTCTAAACTCCTCTCATACCCTCAGTACTAATTACTAAATTCAGCCTCAAAAATAGTGCTTCACTGGTAAAATTCATGAAGATTGGAAGTACAACTTACCAGCCGAAGAAAATCTGGAAGAACGCAGAAAAGGTTTGTCTTGAGTGACAGAAGCAAGCCAATGCAAGTAGGGGATAGAACCAGAGGCTAGCATACAGAGCGGACTGGGGCGGGGGTGGTCTCTGTGGCTGGAAAATTTACAGGGAGGACTCTAGCACAGGTTGGCTGCTCTGCTTTGGTTGCAAAGTAGTAGATGAGCAGAGAAATTAAAGCCAAAGGGAGAGGGTACTGCAAAAAATGCCAGAATCTAACAGGACCTGGCTACACCCACACAGCACCGGAAATGAGTGACTTACCACAGACCACAGTACAGCTGTGCAGCCCATAGCACAGGGCTTGTGTTCCAGGCAGTCACAAATCTGCACTGCAGGGGGGCTCAGCCCAGGGCAGCCTCTAATCTGCACTGGGTGGGGGGGTCTCATCCTGGGGCAATAGAACTTCCACAGTGCGACTGCACTCCCCAGGGCAGAGACACTTAGTGCTTTGAAAAGATGAAACTGAAATTTATTCTGAGACTGTCAATTCACTATTTCAAAATTTTCAATTTGATTAGTATATCACTGAAGAAAAAGATGGTTGATTGGGTTTTTTTATAATGAAATTCATAGGCTTTCTATATATTTTTTGCTTACTGAGCTAAAATTAGACATCTGCCCAGATCAAGAATCAAAAAAGAGCCTGGTGTTTCTGCCCATACTGAGTGATACTGTCCTGGAGGAAATCAAATCCTAATAAGAAGAGACCCAAGCAGAGGCTACAAAGGCTGTCCAAAATGATTTTAGTAGTATGATGAAAGCAAGTGACTTTTCAAATGATTGACTTGTGTACAGAAGACAGTGAATTATGTATAACTTATAATTTTTTAATAATAGCTTTTTATTTTCAAAATACATGCAAAGAGAGTTTTCAATATTCACTTTTGCAAAATCTTGTTCCAATTTTTCCCTCCTTTCCTCTCACCTTCTCCCCAAGACAGCAAGTAATCCAATATATGTTAAACATGTTTCCATAATTATCATGCTGCACAAGAAAATTCAGATCAAAAAAGGAGGAAAAAAGAGAAAGAAAACAAAAATTAAGCAAACAAAACAAAAAAGGTGAAAATACTATGCTGTGATTCACATTTAGTCCCCACAGTCCTCTTTTTGGCTTTCTCCACCACAAGTTTATTGGAATTGTCCTGAATCACTTTATTATTGAAAAAAGCCATATGCATCAGAATTGATCATCACATAATCTTGCTGTTGCTGTGTATAATGTTTTCTTGGTTCTATTCACTTCACTTAACATCAGTTTATGTAAGTTTCTCCAGGCCTTTCTGAAATCACCCTGCTGATCATTTCTTACAGAATAATAATATTCCATAGCATTCATATACCATAACTTATTCAGCAACTCCCTAAGTGATGGGCATCCATTAAGTTTCCAGTTCTTTGCCACTATGAAAAGAACTGCTAAAAACATTTTTGCACATATGGGTTCTTTTCCCTTTTATGATCTCTTTGGGATACAGGCCCAGTAGAGACACTGCTGGAATGATCTCTTTGGGATACAGGCCCAGTAGAGACACTGCTGGATCAAAGGGTATGCACAGTTTGATAGCCCTTTGGGCATAGTTCCAAATTGCTCTCCAGAATAGTTAGATCAGTTCACAACTCTACTAACAATGCACTAAAATATCCCAGTTTTCCCACATCCCCTCTAACATTTATCATTATTTTTTCCTGTCATTTTAGCCAATCTGAGAACTGTTTAGTGGTGCCTCAGAGTTGTATGACTTACAATTTTGAGAAATTTTAGTGCAAAGTATATATATACCAGGGCATAGATTTAGAATTACTGCTAAACAGCTAATGTGTAAATTCCTACAGCATCAGGAGTTTTAATAATATGGCAGAATTTTCGTAAAACTTGATTTAAAGAAGTGTTGTATTGGAGTAACACTGGAGTAACCATTCCATGAATGTTTCAAAAATGTTTTAAAAAATGATTTTTAAAAATTTAACCTAAATCATGGATTTACTAAAGAATTGTTTTTTTTTCATAGTAGAATCTGGAGGAACTTTAGAGAATATTTTGTCTAACTCCTTTATTTTATATGTAATTGAAGATATGGGAAAAACAAATAATTTGACCAAGGTCAAATGGGTAACAATGAGGGACAGAGCCAGAATTCAAACTCTGATCTAATTCTAAATTTGGTGCTGCTATACCACACAGTATCTGTTGGAATTAAATTTGGTTATCTCTAAGAACACTTTAAATGATTTGGTTGCAAATTATTAAGTATTAATTACTTGGTTGCAGATTTTGATTATTCACAGGGGGTCTTCTTTGAAGTTTTCTATCTATTTGCCCATATGTACTTTGTAACTATCTTTTCTTTGTCCTTAGGTATCCTTGAATCACTGATCAACTGAATATTAATAAAAATTTTTTAAAATTGCAAATCTCCTAAAAGAAACCAAGAACTTAAAAAAGTGATTTAACTCCATGAGTGAAAAAATACTCTATAAAATGTTCTTTTATAAATTCAAAAAATCAAGAAGAGAGCAGTTCTATCTTGAGACAGCATCTTAAAAAAATCAATTTCCAAGGCTACTTCACATCTTTTCCAAAGTCCTTTAAATTCCTTCTAATATCTTTAAAAATACAAATGGAATTTTATTTTTTTGTGGAATTTGCCACTTAGGCTCTACTGGAGAACTACTTCCCTGCAGTTAATCAGAAATACTCTATGGGCATACTCTATGCTATATATCCAACTTATAGGGGATCAGTTTTGGTGCTCAACATACTGAATGCTTCAGTGCTTCACTTTAGTGAAAGGTTCTCCTAAAGCTGCATTGAAACAAGCCATTCTTCACATCTTCCCCACCCTCTGAATCTCTTTCCTTTACACAATAAGATAATACCATTCAATGAACAGTAAAGTAGATTTGTACCATGAGAAGTATGACAATCTCCCAGCCCTCCCCAGCCCCAATTTCTTGGGCTCTAAGTTCAAGTTCAATGAAAAACTCAAACAATAAATCCTAAATATTCCTTAACTCTTGTATAAAAGGAAGAAACAATGACAATAATGATTACCCACATTTATGTTGTAAGAACCAAATAATATAACACATGGAATAAGCCCCAAAGGAGCCCAAAGATATCACTTTATTTTTAAATCACCATATAGATTCTAGCAATTATTATTACATAATGGCTTAAAGTTTGCAAAGCATTTTTATTTTTTAAAAAAATGTCTCTATGAGTTAGACAGCATAAATCTCATTATTATTCATCATACCAATTTTTTCATATGATGAAACTGAAGTAGATTAAGCCAGTAAATTTGAACTCAGAGTTCAAAACCAGGTCGCTCCATTTTTCTAGCACTGTTATCTTGTAAAGAGGAAAATTAGGTATCATCACCTAAAAATCTCAAAGCATTTTGAAAACATTTTAGTATTATCTTGACCTAGGATCGAGGTTACCAGGACATTGGGCACCCTGGCATCCTATGCTAGGTATTTATGTACTGTCAATGAAAGTAGTACCAAGGAGAGGAACCCATTTCCTTGTCCAGTCAACTATCTAAGAAGGAGAAAAGAGAAGAGCAGACAAAACAAATGGACTTATTTATACAGCTTCTGTAAATAAAAGGACACCAGAATTGAAGTTGGGTGACCTGAATTCTAATCTAAGTTTTGACATGCATCAGCTCTGTGACTCTGGACACATTTCCCCACCTCTCCAACTTTCAGTTTTCTCAAATATGAGATTAGATTAGCCCTACTCTAAATGTTTTTATCTTATATAGCTAAACCTGAGATATCTCCACCAACCTGTAGGATTGACACTTGTTTTTATTCACTCTTATCACTTTCTCTGAAGTGGCTACCTGACTCTGCAGATAGATCACTGGGCTTGAAATGAGGGAGATGTTGAGTTCAAATCCATCTTCAGATACTGGTTGTATAATCCTGGTCAAATCACTTAACCCTGTTTGTCTCAGTTTTCTCATCTGTAAAATGAGCTGGAAAAGGCCATGGCAAACACTGATGTGTCCCAGTTTTCCCGCATCCCCTCCAACATTTATCATTATTTTTTCCTGTCATCTTAGCCAATTTGACAGGTGTGTAGTGGTATCTCAGAGATGTCTTAATTTGCATTTCTCTGAAGATCAATAGTGATTTGGAACACCCTTTCATATGAGTGGGAATAGTTTCATTTTCATCATCTGAAAATTGTCTGTTCATATGCTTTGATCATTTATAAATTGGAGAATGGCTTGATTTCTTATAAATTAGAGTCAATTCTCTATATATTTTGGAAATGAGGCCTTTATCAGAACCTTTGACTGTAAAAATGTTTTCCCAGTTTATTGCTTCCCTTCTAATCTTGTTTGCATTAGTTTTGTTTGTGCAAAGGCTTTTTAATTTGATATAATCAAAATTTTCTATTTTGTGATCAATAATGATCTCTAGTTCTTCTTTGGTCACAAATTCCTTCCTCTTCCACAAGTCTATGTTCCTCTAATTTATTTATAATCTCATTCTTTATGCCTAGATCATGGGCCCATTTTGATCTTATCTTGGTATACGGTGTTAAGTGTTGGTCTATACCTAATTTCTGCTATACTAATTTCCAGTTTTTGTCAAATAGTGAATTATTATCCCAAAAGTTGGGATCTTTGGGTTTATCAAACACTAGATTGCTATAGTCATTGACTATTTTGTCCTGTGAACCTAAACTATTCCACTGATCAACTAATGTATTTCTTGGCCAATACCAAATTGTTTTGGTGACCATTGCTTTGTAATATAGTTTTAGATCAGGTACAGCTAAGCCATCTTCATTTCAGTTTTTTTTTTCATTAATTCCCTTGAAATTCTTGATCTTTTGTTCTTCCATATGAATTTTGTTGTTTTTTTTCCTAGGTGATTAAAATAGTTTCTTGGGAGTAGCACTAAATAAATAGATTAGTTTAGGGAGTATTGTCATATTTATTATATTCGTTCAGGCTATCCAAGAGCACTTAATATTTTCCCAATTATTTAAATCTTACTTTATTATGTGGAAAGTGTTTTGTAATTTTGTTTATACAATTCCTGACTTTCCTTTGGTAGATAGATTCCCAAATATTTTATGCTATCAACAGTTATTTTGAATGGAATTTCTCTTTGTATTTCTTGTTGTTGGATTTTGTTGGTGATGTATAAAAATGCAGAGGATTTATGTGGATTTATTTTTTATCCTGCAACTTTGCTAAAGTTGTGAATTATTTCTAACACCTTTTTTAGTAGAATCACTGGGAGTTTTCTAAGTATATCATCATATCATCTGCAAAGAGTGGCAATTTGGTTTCCTCATTACCTTCTCTAATTCCTTTCATCTCTTTCTCAAGTATAATTGCTGAAGATATCATTTCTAATACAATATTGAATTAATGGTGGTAGTGGGCAACCTTGTTTCACTCCTGATTTTACTGGGAAAGGTTCCACTTTATCCCCAGTACATATGATGTTTAATGATGGTTTTAAATATATGCTCCTGAGTATTTTAAGGAAAAGTCCATTTATTCCTATCCTTTCAAGTGTTTTTATTAGGAATGGATAAAGCATTTTATCAAATGCTTTTTCTGCATCTATTGAGATGATCATATGGTTTTTGTTAATTTGGTTATTGATATAGTCAATTATACTAATAGTTTTCCTAATATTGAACCAGCCCTGCATTCCTGGTATAAATCCTACTTGGTCATTGTGTATTATCCTGGGCATGATTTTTTGGTAATCTTTTTGCTAATATTTTATTTAAGATTTTTGCATCAATATTCATTAGGGAGATTGGTCTATAGTTTTCTTTCTCTATTTTCAACCTACCTGGTTTAGGTATCAGTACCATGTCTGTATCATAAAAGGAATTTGGTAGGACTCCTTCAATCCCTATTTTTTCAAATAGTTTATATAGCATTGAAGTTAATTGTTGTTTAAATATTTGGTAGAATTCACATGTAAATCCATCTGGTTCTGCAGATTTTTTCTTAGGAAGTAGATTAATAGCTTGTTCTATTTCTTTTTCTAAAATGGGATTGTTTAACCAATTTACTTCTTCCTCTGTTAATCTAGGCAAGCTATATTTTTAAGGTATTCTTCCATTTCATTTAAGTTATCAAATTTATTGGCATAAAGTTGGGCAAAGTAACTTCTAATTATTGCTCTAATTTCTTCATTAGTGGTGAGTTCTCCCTTTTAATTTTTAAGACTAACAATTTGATTTTCCTCTCTCCTTTTTTAAATCAGATTTACTAAGGGTTTGTCTATTTTGTTGGTTTTTTCATAGAACCAACTCTTAGTTTTATTAATTAATTCAATAGTTTTTTTACTTTCAATTTTGTTAATCTCTCCTTTTATTTTTAGAGTGCCTTCCTTCATGGAGGGAAAAAACTGGATTCAACTTACTCCACTTTACATTTCTGTCCTTCCTGGTTTGAACTCCACAAAACAAGAAGCCCCTGAACCAAGTATCCCCATCCTATCACTAGCCCTCTTTGTTACCTTCTTTTGTGTGTTGTCTCCCCCTTTAGGTTGTAAGCTCTTCGAGATCAGAGACTGTCTTTCTTTTTATTATATCCCCATACATAGTACAGTGCCTATACATAATAGTTACTTAAACTTTTGTTGAATCTAAAATATTTTCAAATTTATCAGTTTTAATTCCTAACATGGTAAATATTGATAGGTATAACCCACATAAACAAAAGCTTTTTAGCATCCTCAATATTTTTTAAGAATGTAAAGGGTTTTTGAGATCAAAAAATTTGAGAAGCACTGCCCTATACCAACAATATCAGATAGTCCCTATCTCCTAACCCCAACTCAAATAGAACTGGGGGGCTACTAAACCATTTATAAGAATCTTTATCTGTATATTTAGACTTATAAAATTACTTATTACACCCAATTAT
This sequence comes from Sarcophilus harrisii, assembly GCF_902635505.1. NCBI lineage: Eukaryota > Metazoa > Chordata > Mammalia > Dasyuromorphia > Dasyuridae > Sarcophilus > Sarcophilus harrisii. The sequence continues at coordinate 287,614,821 of NC_045426.1, read as the reverse complement.
ATTTGTATTTATTTTGTTAAATATTTCTCAATTACATTTCAATCTGGTTCAGGTTGCCTTCCAGAGTGTTGTAGGCTAAATAGGGTTAGTGAGGGATGAATTTGATACCTCTGTTCTATATGCACAATAGTCATTATCAAAATAAGTACTTGTGCCTTGTCACAGAGGAAAGGTAACATCTGCAATCAAAACCTTTGGAATGATGGGCTAATTTTATCATGGCTACTAAATGGCTGTATATGGTCACCATGAGGCAAGGCAGCATTTATCTTCTAATTTGGGACTGAGTTTCTTGAACTTTCCAAGGGAAAAACTAAGCATGCTTCCTGTTTCAGGAGTACTACCATCCTCAAAGACTCCTTACTTACATTTACCCTTGTGTGCCTAATCAATTGTCCAATTTGTCATGCTTAATTCCACAACAACTCTAGCATAAATGTCCTCCCTTCCATTTACATAACCAGTACCCTAATTCAGGAATTCATTACCTCTCTCTTATATTATTTCCATAACTTCCTATTTGGTCTTTTAACCTTAAACTTTTCTCTGTAGAGGGTCGGAACTCTGAAAAGGTATACTTGAATCAAGGACAGGAGGGCACTTATATAGTTAAGCACCTACTCAATGTGAGATAATTGTTCTCTAAACATGTACTTAATGTGATATGGTGATGTAATGATTGCACAATCTCAGTGTGCTGTATGATGTAATCATACTGAGGTATTTAAGGGAGGCTCAGACACAGAAGGAGTCTCTCAGCCACAGACACAAGAGAAGACGCCAGACTCCAGACTCCAGACTCCATTTTTGACCAGCCTCGTGGTGGTCTTCCTGCTTCCTTCACTCCTCCACTAAGACTAAGGAGGATCCTGAGGTCCTCCAGAGAGCTAGTTCAGACATTACATTTCCCCATACCAATCCATTTTTTACCCAGCTGCCAAATTGGTTTTCCTAAAGTACAATTCTGATTATATAACCCTCATACTCAATATATATCATCAGTTCTCTATTACCTCTAGGATCAAAATTAAATTTTTGCCCCTCAGAACCTGGCTCCACCATATCATTCCAGCATCCTTCCATATTAGTTCCCTTCACATACTCTAAATCTGGCCATGTTGATCTTCTTGCAGCTCTGGGTACACACAATGTTCCCTCTCCTACCTCAGTTCCTTTCAATGGTGATTTCTCATGCCTAGAAAGCTTTACCTTCTAAACTCTGCTTCTTCAAATCTCTTGTCTTCTTCAAGACTCAACTCAAATGCTATCTTCTATAAGAAGACTTTTCTGAATTTCCTAACTGCTAATGTATCCCTGCATCAAGCTATCTAATATTCATATTTCATATTTAATTTACATATTTACATGTTGTCTCTTATAGAATACAAGCTCTTTCATGGTCTGTTGAATTTTTGCCATTGTATTTTCAGTGCTTAGAATAATGCATGGTATACATAGGCACTCAATAAATTCTTACTGATTGATTGATTTGAACCTCAACTTTTCATTCAGTCACTTATAAGATCCAATTATTACCTCCACAATACCTTTTGCAGCCATGTACCCCCTTCTCTCCACCTACCTTTCTAACATCTCAATTCAGTCCCCTATGCTCTCTTTCCCAGACTAGTACAAAAATCTCCTCCAGAGAAAAACCAAGCAACAAAGAAAAATCCTAACATGCTTTTGAAATAGAACAGGTATCATGTTGCATAAAATATCACAAAATTTAAAGTCAGACATATGCCAGGTGCCAAAAAACCCATTTGCTTTTGTTACCTGTGGTTCTCTATCATGATTGCATGGGTCCTTCTCATAGCTTTCTGCATAGATCCTGATTGTAGTTCTCCTGCCACTGGATGAACTGAGCCTAAATATGAGCCTGGAGGCATTAGAGAAAATGATTCGGAGTCCCTAGGAAAGAGGAAATACAAAACAAGTGAATTAATAAATAAATACACAAAATAGAAACCAGCTGTGGAAACCAGTACATAACTATGTCCTCAAAGACATCACAGCTGGTTTTGAACAAAAAAAGACAAATCTACACTAAATGTGGCCTAGAAAGTACTTAATGTTCTGTAGAGAATAAAGAGAGAATAAAAACAAAGTTTAGGGAATTATCATTAAAATGGTATTTAATAGATATTTATGTAATCAGTTAATTTTATGGTATAGTATTGTCATCAAATTGCCACCATAGAATGATTTTCTCTAATCTCAGGGGCTTAAACTTGTGTGGGGAGGAATAGGTAAATTCATAACCCTTAGGCTAAATCTATAGGACACATCATTATTACTCAAGCTCCCTTTTAGATGTATTCTGTATCCTAGAGATTTACAGGATAAGAGTACAGATCATACCAGATAAACTCATCTATTAACAGATGAGTTCTTAATAACTTTGGCTAAAGGGACACTAGCCAAGATTGCATACAAAATTAAGTAAGACAAAAGGGCAAATGAGTTGCTGCAAGTTTGGATCTATGTATTCAAGCTTCCCAACTTCGACTCATCTAGATTACATTAGCACTCAAAGTGACACAAAGCCTTTGTATATGATTGCTTTTCCCCCTAATTAGGTATGAGTGGGAATTCAGAAGCATCTTTTCCTAAAATCATTGTCAACAGATGTTTAATGGATAACATCAATATAGTAGCTAATATTTATATAGTACTTACTATATGCCAGACCTTGTGCTAAGCACTTTACAATTATTTCATTTGGCATTTGCAAAAACTCTGGGATGTTCAATACTTTTATTACCTCCATTTTACTGAGAAGGAAACCAAAGCAAATAGAAGTTATGTCAATCAGCCAGCATACAGTAATAGAAATTAATGCGTTAACCATGTTAGAGTAACTTAATTTGATGTTAAACTCTTCCTCCCCACTACTATTATCCCCACTAACACCTTTATTTCTAATTAAGTTTTATTTTTTCAATAAACAAAAATCCTGTTTCTTATACTCCCACATTCCCATCATCACTGAAAAAGAAAAAGTTACAAAATCTTGTAACGTGTCTAGTCAAGAAAAAACCAAATTCCCACACTGATTATGTCCCACTACAAAATATTTCTCAGTCTGCACTCTGAGTCCATCACCTCTTTATCAAATAGTGGTTCACATTCATCATGAGTCCTCTGAAACCATGGTTGGACACTGTTGATTTGAGTTCTCCAGTCTTTGAGATTGTTTGTTTTCATGCTATTGTTGTTATTGCACAGATTATTCTTTTAGTTCTGCTTAGTCCACTTTACTTCAGGTCATACAAATTTTTCCAGGTTTCTCTGAAGTTATTCCCTTCATCATTTCTTACTATATCATCACATTCATATAACATTCATAACTTGTTCAGCCATTCCTCAATTGATGAACACCCCCTCAATTTCCAGTTCTTTTCCATTATAAAAACAGTTATTATAAATATTATTGGTCTTTTATATATAAATATAAAATATATATGTATATATAAATATAAATAAATATGGGCCCTTTTTAAAAAGTCTTGGATTTAGTCTTCATATCAACTGCCTCCTATTAATGCATCTCTTTCTGTTTTGGCTAATTTCCACATTCCAGTTAGATGAAAGGGTAGAATTGATTGCTCAGTGCCAGAGCCCCACTGGCTCTAAAAAGGACCACTGGGTACCTCTTCAGATCTTTGATCTACTCTCATTCTTACCCCAAAATACTTGTTACTAAGATAGGTCATAAAGGCAAAGATATTGCTACTTCACTTTGACCAAGAAAGTTCAAATTCTATTTCCTTTATAAATCCCTGTTGTATTTCACTTATTTCTGATTCTTGCTCCTTCCTTCTCCAGCTCATCTTATGGATGAGGAAACTGAGGCAAATAATCATAAGTGATTTGTCTAGATTCATTCTATGAAGATGAGTCTTCCTATTCTAAACCTGATGCTCTATCAATTGTACCACCTAGTTGCCCCCTTGTAAATACCTACCTTGAACCTAACTGCTGATGTTAACTAGTTTTGTGACTTTAAGTTCCTTCACAATTGTGGGACATCTTTTCTCATTTGTAAAATGAAGACATTCAAAGAAATGATCTTTCTGTGCCTTTAACTTCTATGAATTTTTCCTTTTTTGTGATTACATAATATTTAGAAGTTATACTGTGCTTAAAGCTTTAAAAAATGCCTTTCACTAGTTATCCCATTTGGAATTCAAAACACCTTTGAAGTAGGTGCTGCATGTGGAGCCAGATCTCAAAAACAAATTGTTAAATTTTCAGTATGAGCATTTATAACTTAGAAATCAATAAATGCTACAAATCTGAGTTCAATTTATTATTGATTATTTAAACTTCAGAAAATGATAGAAAAAATTAATGATACAGATTAAAATGAAAACTATGCACCGTTTTTTTGCCCTAGAAAGCCAGTTAAACATTTATCAATGCACCACTGCCTATTTTCATTCCCATTGATAGATGGAGGAAATGTAGCTAAGATTAATTGACCCATTTAGGGACACATATCTATTTAAATATCTTTTTTAAAATGAAGTAGGATTCAAGGATTCTAAATTGAGTACCCTGTCCAGTGTAGCTACTATCTAGCTTCCTGGGATTCTTTTTGTTCTGCTTTTCTTAGACTTTTCCATTAATACCCAGCTTTTGGGATGTGATAGTCCAACTCTATCTCATTGAACACTGTCACTTGAAAAACACCATAAACATCTTTTCATCCAATTTATTCAGGCCAGGAATCAGTGACTAGCTGATGGCTGGAACCTAATTGCCCATGGTTGGATTGAGTGGCCTTAGTTTTTTTTTTTTTTTCCTATAAAATAGAGACAAGAACAATTGTACTAACTTATAAGATTGTTGTGAGGATCAAATGTAAGATATATTATTCACAGCTGTAAGGCAAAGAGCAAGGACTATCCTATCTATATATCCTTTATATTATTTCTCTCATCTCATCCCACCCCACCGAAGCTTGGAGATAGTCATCAGCACAATTCTAGATAAACTTTGGTGTAATGAATGAACAAAAGATTGTAAGATGAGAACAATAAAAAGAGAACATTCTTTACATGTGTGTTGTAATCCTCCTATTTGCTCTTCTCTTCTTGCTGACTAATGAGAATAGTGGCTCATGAGAATTGTATCCTAACAGAATTCCTAGAAGAGAGAAAATAATATGGCGGAAGGAATGAGGCCAAGAAAATACAAGGATCTCAGGAGTGAGGGAATTAATTACTTTAAAAGAACAGCTAGTCTTGATTAGCTATCTAGACTTAAGTCCCAGTATCCTCCATACTGAAGCCTATTCATGTTGAAAGAAACCTGAACATTCAATTTTGGATCCAGGAGAACAATGTTCTTATAAATTCTAATCATCTGGGACATTTGTTTATGCCAAAAAGAACTACAGAGAGGAAGGCATACAAAATTAGAATCTTGGTGAGAGACTAGAATCCAAATCCCTTGGAGGGATACGAGACAATAACACCAAACACTTAAAAACTAATAGTAAAGATGATGATGATGATGATAATTTTAACAATAATATTGTATCCACTTTAAAATAGATATTGCTCTTTGGTATATTGTGCATAATGCAAGTATACATCAAAGAGCTCTAAGATTTTTGAAGCATTTTGCACATCTTATTTAATCCTCAAAACAAAACTATAAAGTAGGTGCTATTATATTTTATACATAAGGAAACTGAGGCACAAAGAATTTAAATTTCTATTTGTCCATAGTCACATAGCTGATAAGGATCTGAGATGGGATTTGAACTCAATTATTCATGATCCCAAGTCTGGCACTATATCTTCTTTGACACCTCCCTCTCTCCATACCAGTCATGCTTAACTTTTTTGTGTCATGGACCCCTTTAGCAATCTGATGGGGTAACCCTACTGTGATTACTGATTACATTCATAATTGAAGGAAATGCTAAATTTAAGTAATAAAATAAAGATATAACATTTTCCCCATTCAGATTCAAAAATCTTTTAAAATACTTCTGTGGACTCCACCCACAGTCCCTGAATTAAGAACCTTTAACTATATAGAACTGACATGTATTGTATAAGACAGAAAAACAGGGATTATAGGCCAACAAAGACCCAAGCACCAGGTGGAGGAACAAGGAAATTTTCTAATATAAATACATGAATGGTATTAATAAGAAACCTTTGCTTTCATCAGCTCTCCTGCTGAAATTACCTCGACCAGTTGTCTACACAAGTAATATGATTCAAGGAGGTCAGAAAAACCACAGTGAACAAATAGCTGAACTTAAATTAATATATTATTATTTTAAGTTTGACAAAAGCCCTTTATACACACTCACTCAATGAAGTCTTTATGAATGTATACTATATGCTAGGGCATTTCATTAATTACTCAGATGATCAGCATTTGCAGTGAAAATTTCTATTTACATTTTATTATATATCATGATATCCAGTCTTGTCCCTGAAGAAGTAAAAAGAAAATATAACTTCCTCTTTTTTGTGGGAGAGAGAGGGCAGTTGCAATAGAAAATTGCGTGTTTAGTCAGATGCATATTTAATCATTGCTTTCAATTGTCTGGTTTCCTTATTACAAAGTAACAAGTATAAACAGGTAGATGGGTTGAGGATATATGCAGAAATATTCCCAACAAATTCCCAAATATCAATAAAACTTTTTTAAAAAATAAGAAGGATCATTCAAATCACCGTTAGAGAAGTTTCTATTTGAATAGACTGTAAGTTTATCAAGGGATAAATCAAAGAGATAATTTTGTCTTTTCTTTGTCTCAGCAAAAGTTATTACAGCTTGTGGGGTGAAGCCAAGATGGCAGGGAGGACACATGCTGTGTGCTCTCAGCCAACGGAAAATTTGTGGGGAGAACTTTACAACAGTGTGAGCTATTTTGCCCTGGCAGCAAGCCAGTAGATGAGAAGAAAAGCTTTAAACACAGGAGGTAAAGACTATAACCCCGAAATGCTAGAGTCTATCGGGACCTGGCCACATCCACCCAGAACCCAGAGTGCCTCAACATGGTCTCAGAGTCTCAGAGCACAACTGCTATGCAAATACAGTGCAGCTATTGCTGTTCCACTGCTGCTTCACTGCTACTTCTTGTTGTGTGTAAAGGAAGCTTGGTAATACCATACTGCCCAAAAAGCAGACCGCACTTCCTTTTCTTTCTTTTTTTTTTTTTTTTTTTTTTTTGTTTGTTTTCTTTGTTTCTTTTTTGCCAAAATGAGTAAAAAGTTAAAGTGTGCTCTAACTATAGATAGCTTCTATATGGATATGGACTTCCAAGCCTGAGGAGACTAAAAACAGATTGTCTCTAGATGAAACCCCCAAGGGGGACATGATCTGATCCCCACCACACAAGACTCTCATAGAAGAAATTAAAAAGGCTCTCACAAGAGAGCTAGAAGAAAAATGAGGAAAAGAAAGGGAAGCTTGGCAAGAGGGTCTGGATAAGTCATCCCACTCATTAAAGATAGAGTGGATAAAGGAATAAAATCCCTGAAAAACAGAATTATTTCAAGGAATTGAAATTCCAAAGAAAACAGAATTAGTGAATTGGAACAAGAAAATAGCTCTCTAAAAAATAAAATCGGTGAAATGGAAAAAAATTCCAAAGAACAAAACAACTCATTTAAAAATCCAATTGGACAATTATAAAAAGAAATAAAAAAGCAAATGAAAATAATTCATTAAAAATCAGAATTGAACAAATGGAAATGAATGACTCAAGAAGACACCAAGAATCAGTCAAGCAAAACCAAAAAAAAATGAAAAAGTTGAAAAAAAAATTTAAATACCTACTTGGGAAAACAACAGACCTGGAAAATAGGTCTAGGAGAGATAATCTGAGAATAATTGGACTTCTTGAAAATTATGATGAAAAAAAGAGACACTATTTTTCAGGAAATTCTCAAAGAGAACTGCCCAGATGTTATAGAAACAGAGGGCAAAATAGACATTGAAAGAATTCATCGATCACTTACTGAAAGAGACCCCAAAATCAAAACTCCAAGAAATATTGTGGCTAAATTTCAGAACCAAGGAAAAAATACTATAAGCAGCTAGAAAAAAATTCAAAGACAGAGGAGCCACAATAAGGATTATTTAGGATCTAGCAGTATCCACATTAAAGGATCAAAAGGCCTAGAATCTGATATTCCAAAAGGCTAAGGAATTTGCTATGCAGTCAAGAATAATTTACCAGCCAAAATGAGCATTTTTTTTCCAGGAAAGAAAATGGACATTTAATGAAATAGATGAATTTTATCTATTTCTGATGAAAAAAAAAAAAAAAAACAGAACTAAACAAAAAGTTTGATCTCTCCAACTATAGGACTCAAGAGAATCACAAAAAGGTAAAAAGAAATCTTGGGAATTATATTTCTGTTATGAGTATACATAAATAATACATGTATAATTTGGTTTTACTGTTATAATATAAAAAAGAAACTAGAGGTGGAAAGGAAATTGTACCAAAAAAAGAGAAAAGTGGGGGTACTACATCTCAACAAGAGGTAAAGGAAACCTATTATATCTGAGGGAAAGAAGGAAGGCAGATGAATATATTGTGAATCTAACTCTCATCAGGTTTGGCTTAAAGAGAAAAATATTAGACATACTCCATTTACAGAGAAACTTTTCCCACCTCATTGAAAAGTGGGAGGGGAAAAGTGAAAAGGGAAGGAATAAGTTAAGGAGAAGGGAATACAGAAATTGTGAGGAAAAGGGGTAAGAAAAGGGGAGGAACTCTAAGGTGGGGGGAGGGATCCTAAAAATGGAGAGCCGTGTGAGGCAAGTGGTATTCACAAGTTTAATACTGGGGTGGGGGGTAAGGGAGAAGGAAAGGAGAAAAGCATAAGTTGGGATTAACAAGATGGCAGGAAATACAGAATTAGTAATTTTAACTATAAATGAGAATGGGATGAACTCCCCCATAAAGAGGAAGTGGTTAGCGGACTGAATTAAAAGCAAGAATCCTACAATATGTTGTTTACAGGAAACACACTTGAAGCAGGGTGATACATATAGAGTAAAGGTAAAAGAATCTGCTATTCTTCAGGTGAAGTCAAAAAGCAGGGGTAGCCATCCTGATCTCAAATCAAACAAAAGCAAAAATTGATCTAATTAAAAGACAGAAGGAAGGGCACTATATCTTGATAAAGAGTAGCACAGATAATGAAGCAATATCAATATTAAACACATATGCACCAAGTGGTATAGCATCTACATTCTTAAAAGAGAAATTAAGAGAGCAGCAAGAAGAAATAGACAGCAAAACTATAATAGTGGGAGATCTCAACCTTGCACTCTCAGAATTAGATAAATCAAACCACAAAATAAATAAGAAAGAAACCAAAGAGGTAAATAGAATGCCAGAAAAGTTAGATATTATAGATCTTTGGAGAAAACTAAATGGAGGCAGAAAGGAGTACACTTTCTTCTCAGCAGTTCATGGAACCTATACAAAAATTGACCATATATTAGGACATAAAAACCTCAAATTCAAATGTAGTAAGGCAGAAATAGTAAATGCATCCTGTTCAGACCATAATGCAATGAAAATTACATTCAATAAAAAGCCAGGAGAAAATAGACCAAAAATAATTGGAAACTAAATAATGTCACACTAAAGAATGAATGGGTGAAACAGCAAATCATAGGCATAATTAATAACTTCACCCAAGAAAATGACAATAATGAGACATCATGCCAAATGTGTGGGATACAGCCAAAGTGGTAAGAAGGGGAAATTTTATATCTCAGAGTCCTATTTGCATAAAATTGAGAAGGTCAATGAATTGGTTTTGCAACTAAAAAAGCTAGAAAAGGAGCAAATTAAAAACCCCCAATCAAACACTAAACTTGAAATTCTAAAATTAAAAAGAGATTAATAAATTGAAAGTAAAAAAAAAACATTGAATTAATAAATAAAACTGAATTGGGTCTATGAAAAAAACAACAGAATAGATAAACCCTTAGTACATTTGATTAGAAAAAGGAAAGAGGAAAATCAAATGGTTAGTCTTAAAAATTAAAAAGGAGAACTCACAACTGATGAAGAGGAAATTAGAGCAATAATTAGGAGTTACTTTGCCCAACTTTATGCCAATAAATTCAATAACTTAAATGAAATAGGAGAATACTTTCAAAAATATAGCTTGCCCAGATTAACAGAGGAAGAAGTAAATTGGTTAAACAGTCCCATTTTAGAAAACAAGCTATTAACCAACTCCCTAAGAAAAAATCCCCAGGAGCAGATGGATTTACATGTGAATTCTAAACATTTAAAGAACAATTAACTCCAATGCTATATAAATTATTTGAAAAAATAGGGATTGAAGGAGTCTACCAAATTCCTTTTATGACACAGACATGGTACTGATATCTAAACCAGGTAGATTAAAAAGAGAAAGAAAATTATAGACCAATCTCCCTAATGAATATTGATGCAAACATCTTAAATAAAATATTAGCAAAAAGACTACAGAAAATCATCCTCAGGATAATAATACACCATGACCAAGTAGGATTTATACCAGGAATGTAGGGCTGGTTCAATATTAGGAAAACTATTAGCATAATTGACTATATCAATAATTAAATTAACAAATACCATATGATCATCTTAATAGATGTAGAAAAAGCATTTGATAAAATTCAACATCCATTGCTACTAAAAACACTTGAGAGTATAGGAATAAAAGGACTTGTCCTTAAAATAGTCAGGAGCATCTATTTAAAACCATCAAAAAGCATCATATGTAATGGTAATAAACTGGAAACATTTCCAATAAGATCAGGAGTGAAATAAGGTTGCCTACTATCATCATTACTTCAGCAATAAGAGTTGAGAAAGAGATTAAAGGAATTACAGTAGGTAAGGAGGAAACCAAATTATCACTCTTTGCAGATGATTTGATGGTATACTTAGAGAACCCCAGAGATTCTACTAAAAAGCTATTAGAAAGAATCCACATCTTTAGCAAAGTTGCAGCATACAAAATAAATCCACATAAATGCTTAGCATTTTTATACATCACCAACAAAATCCAACAGCAAGAGATACAAAGAGAAATTCCATTTAAAATAACTGTTGATAGCATAAAATATTTGGGAATCTACCTGCCAAAAGAAAGCCAGGAACTATATGAGCAAAACTACAAAACACTTTCCACACAAATAAAGTCAGATCTAAACAAGTGGAAAAATATTAAATGCTCTTGGATAGCCCGAGCGAATATAATAAAGCTGACAATACTCCTTAAACTAATCTATTTATTTAGTGATATACCAATCAGACTCCCAAGAAACTATTTTAATGACCTAGAAAAAATAACAACAAAATTCATATGGAAGAACAAAAGGTCGAGAATTTCAAGGGAATTAATGAAAAAAAAAATCAAATGAAGGTGGCCTAGCTGTACCTGATCTAAAACTATATTACAAAGCAGCAGTCACCAAAATTACTTGGTATTGGCTAAGAAATAGACTAGTTGATCAGTGTGTAATCAGTAGAATTAAGTTCACAGGACAAAATAGTCAATAACTGTAGCAATGTAGTATTTGACCAACCCAAAGATCCCAACTTTTGGCATAAGAATTAACTCTTTGACAAAAACTGCTGGGGAAACTGGAAATTAGTATGGCAGAAACTAGGCATGGACCCACACTTAACACTGTACACCAAGAGAAGATCAAAATTGGTTGATGATTTAGGGATGAAGAACGAGATTACAAATAAATTAGAAGAACATAGGATAGTTTATCTCTCAGACTTGGAAGAGGAAGGAATTTGTGACCAAAAAACTTGAGACCATTATTGATCACAAAATAGAAAACGTTGATTATATCAAGTTAAAAAGCTTTTCTACAAACAAAACGAATGCAAACAAGATTAGAAGGGAAGCAACAAACTGGAAAAACATTTTTACAGTTAAAGGTTCTGATAAAGGCCTCATTTCCAAAATATATAGAGAATTGACTCTAATTTATAAGAAATCAAGCCATTATTAACTGTGAATACATCCAACCATTCTGGAGAGCAATTTGGAACTATGCTCAAAAAGTTATCAAACTGTACATACCCTTTGATCTAGCAGTGTTACTACTGGGCTTATATCCCAAAGAGATCATAAAGAAGGGAAAGGGACCTGTATGTGCACGAATGTTTGTGGCAGCCCGCTTTGTAGTGGTCAGAAACTGGAAACTGAGTGGATGCCCATCAATTGGAGAATGGCTGAATAAATTGTGGTATACGAATATTATGGAATATTATTGTTCTGTAAGAAATGACCAACAGGATGATTTCAGAAAGGCCTGGAGAGACTTACACGAACTGATGCTGAGTGAAACGAGCAGGGCCAAGAGATCATTATGTACTTCAACAACAATATTATATGATGACCAATTCTGAAGGACCTGGCCGTCCTCAGCAATGAGATGAATCAAATCAGTTCCAATGGAGCAGTAATGAACTGAACCAGCTACGCCCAGCAAAAGAATTCTGGGAGATGATGACTAAAAACCATTACATTGAATTCCCAATCCCTATATTTTTGCCCACATGCATTTTTTATTTCCTTCACGGGCTAATTGTATAATATTTCAGAGTCTGATTCTTTTTGTACAGCAAAATAACAGTTTGGTCATGTATATTTATTGTGTATCTAATTTATATTTTAATATATTTAACATCTACTGGTCATCCTGCCATCTAGGGGAGTGGGTGGGGGGGAAGGAGGGTTTGGCAATTGTCAATGCTGTAAAGTTCCTCATACATATAACCTATAAATAAAAGGCTATTAAAAAAAAAAAAAAAGAAATCAAGCCATTCTCCAATTGATAAATGGTCAAAGGATATGAACAGACAATTTTCACATGATGAAACTGAAACTATTACCACTCATATGAAAGAGTGTTCCAAATCACTATTAATCAGAGAAATGCAAATTAAGACAACTCTGAGATATCACTACACACCTGTCAGATTGGCTAAGATGACAGAAAAGATAATGATGAATATTGGAGGGAATGCATGAAAACTGGGATACTGATGCATTGTTGGTGGAGTTATGAGCAAATCCAATCATTCGGGAGAGCAATCTGGCATTATGCCCCAAAAGTTATCAAACTGTGCATACCCTTTGATCCAGCAGTGCTACTATTTGGCTTATTTCCCAAAGAGATACTAAAGAAGGGAAAGGGACCTGTATGTGCCAAAACATTTGTGGTAGCCCTTTTTGTAGTGGCTAGAAACTGGAAAATGAATGGATGCCCATCAATTGGAGAATGGTTGGGTAAATTATGGTATATGAATATTATGGAAAATTATTGTTCTGTAAGAAATGACCAGTAGGATGAATACAGAGAGTCTTGGAGAGACTTATATGAGCTGATGATAAGTGAAATGAGCAGAACCAGGAGATCATTATATACTTCAACAACAATAGTATATGAGGATATATTCTGATGGAAGTGGATATCTTCAACAATGAGAAGATCCAATTCAGTTCCAGTTGATAAATGATGGACAGAATCAGTTCCCCCAGAGAAAGAACACTGGGACTACTTGCATTTTTGCTTTTCTTCCCAGACTATTTTTACCTTTCTGAATCTGATTTTCTTGTGCAACAAGAGTACTGTATGGATCTGAACACATACATTGTACTTAAGATATATCTTAACATATTTAACATGTATGAGACTGCCTGCCATCTAGGGGAGAGAATGGAAGGAGGGAAGGGAAAAGTTGGAATAAAAATGAGTGCAAGTGATAATATTGAAAAATTACCCATGCATATGTTCTGTCAATAAAAAGCTATTTAATAAAAGTTATTAGAGCTCCTAGCACATTCAGTTCAGTTGTTTTTCAATCATATCCAACTCTTTGTGATTCCATTTGGGGTTGTCTTGGCAAAGATATTGGAATGGTTTGCCATTTCTTTGTCCAGCTTGTTTCACATATAAGAAAAATGAGGCAACCAGGGTGAAGTGACTAGCCCATTACTACCTTTGGCACGCTATCCACTGTGCCATCTACCTGCCTGGCATATAGTTGGTACTTTCAAAATGCTTATTAATATGAATTTAGTTAAACTGGATGCTTTTCAGTGTCCAGAACATATTAACCTCATCACAATCTCAAATCACTAAATCCAACTTGCTTATGACCTTCCCCGAAACTTAATATTTTCCCACAGAGGTTTCTGTTTTAGAATTATAAAGTCATAAATTTTATTGTTCCATATGTGGACTTTCTGTTGAAGTTGTCCTCTAAAACATCTAATAAAGTAGTTTATAATAAATATCCTATATATACTCCCATATCACCTCCTCTCCAATATCTAGGAAAATTGCCAAAATATAATAGTGTTCAACAAACATTTTATGAGTTAATATAGAATAAAATTCATATATTAATCAGGACAAAAAACTGGGCATGATTTTATTAGATTTTTTGTTTGAAGAGCCCAAGACATACATATATGTACTAATACACACATATATCTATAAACAATTATACATAACATACATATTAGAAGTAAATGTAGAATGAGGATAATTTGGAGGGGGGGGTGAGCAATTTGTGAATGGGATGTTAGAAATTCAAGTGAATTTAAGTCATGTAGTTTAGGAGTTTTAAGCTCTTTTTTGTATCATAGACTCTTTTGGCAGTCTGGTGACATATCTGAGCCCCTTCTAAGAACAATGTTTTGTTGCCCATATCAACAATGAAAGGAAATGCTACATTTCAGCTTGCAATTAATGAAAATAAAGATTTAATTTTTTATCATCTAAATTCACACACATCCTGAAATCTATCCACCAGACTGTTTTAGAAGAGAGTATGTTCTATATGCCCAACTTAAAAACCCTTGTTCATTTTCCCCTCATTTTTAAGGTAAAGAGACTCAAGACAGATCAGTGATGTACCCAATATTATATTGGTAATAAGGCCTGAGCTATGATTTAAACTATGTTTATCTAGAGGTAGCTACAAATTGCAATGTGTGGAGTGCTAAGACTGGATTCAGGAAGACACTAGTTTAAATTTGACCTCAGACATTTACTTGCTGTGTAATCCTGGGCAAATCAATTAACCTCTATTTGCCTCAGTTTCCTCAACTGTAAAGTGGGTATATCTTGTAGGCTTGTTGTGAGGATCAAATAGATAATTATTTTCAAAGCATTTAGCACAGTGCCTGGAACATAAATGCTCATTCCCTTCCCATTGTGTCCAAAATGAGCACCATTTCCTTGATAGGCTCTATTTCATATATTATCTCTCACAGGACATCTCATATGTCTCTAAAGTGTTAAGGGAAAAATATTGCTATATAACATGTGAACTATATTTCATAAAGGAAAGCATTCAGTCTCTTAAGGATACTATAAAAGGCTTGGATTAAAATGATACATTCTCCAGTGAAAAGACTGGTCAGAACTCTCCATCCTTTTTTAGTTTATATCACAGAGTTAACCATGAGCTCTCATTCAGAACTTATTTAAATCAGGTTTCTTAAAAGAGCTCATATTGCAAAAATACTTTAAGAGCCTTTTTTATGTTAGCAAAGAATTGGAAACTGAGGAGTTGTCCCTCAATTGGGAAATAGCTAAAGGAAGCTTGGGTATATGAGTATGACAAAATATTATTGTGCTGTATAATAAGGGAATGGTTTCAAAAAAACCTTGGAAGACTTGTATAAGCAGATGCAAAGTCAAGTAAGCAGAATCAAGATAACAATTTATATAGTAAGAGCAACTTTGTAAAGATAATCTATCTTGAAAGACTTAGTAACTGATCAACCCAATGACTAATCACATTTCCAAAGAACTCATGTTGAAACATGCAATCCAACTTCAGTTAGAAAGTTGATGAAATTGGACTACAGACTGTGACACATATATTTTCACAAACATATTTATATATGTGCACACATACAGACATGTTTACACATGTTTATATATGTACATAAAATAGTTTTTTATACATGACAAATGTGGGAATTTATTTTGCATTATCTTGGAAATGGGTTTTATTTTTCTTTCCTTCTCAATGGATAGGAGGGATGTGGAAAGGGAGTGAACTGGAAATAGAAAGAAAGTAAAATTGTATTTTAAACATATATGTATATAGTATGTATACATATATTTGCATATATATATATATGTGTGTGTGTGAGAGAATGTAAAATTTTTCCAAATTATATCCTGCTCTCTTCTATAACTCAACACTGGAAAGATGCTAAATCTTAACCTATAAACTTGAAACTTGGGGAAGAATGACTGCCTGAAGCTCATATATCTAAAATTGAAGCCTCCAGAGTCATCTTGTCCAACACACTGATTTTACAACTGAGTAAACCAGGCTAGAAGGATTTACCCAAGGAAATAAACATCATAAATATTATTGATCAATCAGTCAATAAACATTTATTAGGTGCCTATTATGTGCCAAGCACTATTGTTAAATTCTGGGGATAAAAAGACAAAAGACAGTTCCTGCCTTCATATCTTCTATATTCAGGATAATATTCAGGCATTGTTGAAAATTGAATAAAGGTAGACACTAGGTGCTATTATGCTCTGCCTAGCAGTTTGAATCTGAACTTTGGAAACAATTAGTCATGCCATTTCTGGAGTGAAACTTAAATAACCTGGATTCTTTTCATGTCTCTTCTAACTTGGGTTCTTCAATCAAGAAAAGGCCCAAAAGTCATGAAATTTTACCAATTCTGAAGTCATTTGTAGCATTTGATTGACATTGGAACCAATCAATAATTAAATAAAAAAAGCAGGCTGCCCAAATATGTATGCCAATCGGCTGATGTGGGAAAAAATCCAATTTAATTAGGACTGTTAACTGTCCTAATACTAGATACTAGAACCCCTTTAAGTTATACAGGATAACTAAATATTTTTTTCCAACTTTGAAGCTTAAAACAGAAAGGGATTTCTTCTTAGGTCTGAACTAAATAGGAAATTAATTTAGACATGGCACCCTTTTCACCAAGCTTCTATTAATATGCTCTTCTTTACATAGGGAACTCGATATAAATACTTTCATAATCCTCCAAAGTCTGTCTACTGGAATGTCAATTAGGGTAGATTTATGTAAGCCCCTGGGTCACACTTCAGGGAATGAGAGAGACAAGTTATTATTAGTCATTGTCAGTGGGTTCAGTTGAGGATAGAGCCAAAGTGGTGGGTTTTGTTTTGTACATTGAAAAATTCCACTTCACAGTTATGATCTATACTCTGATTCCAGTCAGCTTCTCCTACATGGAGCCATGGCTCATGGCAACCAGGTTAGAAGGTAGATAATTCATGGACCATACAGACAACTAGAAAGCAATTTAAAGATTATGTTATAAAGACTGTGGAGATAATGCTATTTTCTTTGCACACAGGATCAAATACTCCAGAACTAGAAATGATGTTAGAGATCATCAATTTCCAAATTTTACAGTTATATAAATAGAGGCTGAGATTGGTGAAAAGATTAATACAAGTCTATCCAAAACTTGATCCAGGTCCTAGGGGACGCCTAAAAATTGCAGGAGATAGAGCACTGGCACAGGAGTCAGGAGGACCTGAGTTCAAATGTAACTTTATACTCTTCCCAGCTCCTCGATTCCTCATTTGTATAATGAGCTGAAGAAGGAAATGGCAAATCACTCCAGTAACTTTGCAAGAAAGCCCCAAATGGAGCCATGAAGAGCCAGCTACAACTGAATAACAACAACCACCTCTGTTTCAAAATTTACTGTTTTCTACATTAATACCATATTGCCTTTTCAATTGAATTGCATCATTAGTTTAGGCAATAATTTATCAATATAATTTGTATTGATATATTATAATGCAAGAAACATTAAGCATCCACTGTGAATGAAAATATAAACTGAGATAGTCCCCACCCTTAAGGATCTTACATTCTCTGAGAAGTATATGTAATGTTCATAGATAAGTAAACACAGGATAAAATGCATATAAAATGTTTTTTGGCAGGACTCTAACACCTAGGAGAATCAAGAAAAGGTGGATTTCACATGGGAGAAGTGAGGATTTTGGAGTGATAAAGGTACAATGATGACAGCAGGTCACTTTGGCTGAAGCATATAATATATAAGGGGAAGTGATATGAAATCAATATGGCAAGATAAGTTGGAGCCAGATTGTAGAGGGCTTTAAATGCTAAACAAAGGCAATGGGAAGCCCCAGAAGATTCTTGAGCAGATGAATGAGATGGCAGGACTGGAAAAAGGACAGAGTGGAGACAGGAAGAGTGATTAGGAAACTATTGCAATAGTCCAGATAAGAAGTGGTGAGGTCCTAAATGAGGGTGATTGTGATATGGGTAGAGAGGAAATATAAGTGTTTCTGAACGGAAAGAATCAACAGAGCTTCTCAACATATTTCACAAAGGGCTGAAATAAAATAATTTTTCTTTAGAAAAAAATGCTAGTTCTAAAAGCTTGGCAGCAACCAACACAAAATTGAAAATGTATTTTTCTCTCAGTTCATTTCCAAAAAGCAATAGGGCAAACTGGATTTAAAGTTAAGTAGATGGATTCAAAATCTGCCTTGTATAAAACAGCTGCTTAATACATGCTAGTTGGCTTGACCTGAATAGATACATGACCCTGACTCACTTAACTTTTTTGTTTCAATGTCCAAAAGGAAGGATCTGGACTTATTTAAATCTCCTTCTAGCTCTAAATGGATTTAATTTAGACTGAAAACAACATCAAAATACTTAGCTATCCTGTATAACTTAAAGGGCTACTAATATCTTCATAGTTAACAGTCTTAATTAAATTGGATTTTTTTTCCACATCAGCCCATTGGCATGCCTTTGTGGGCAGTCTGCATTTTTAAAATTATTGATGGGCTCCAATATCAGTTAAAGTGCTACTTAAAAATGACTCAAAATTGATATAATTTCATGATTTTTGGGTCCTTTCTTGATCAAAGAACCTAAGTGTTAAAAGAGACATAAAATAAGAATTCAGGTTATTTAAGTTTCACTCCAGAAATGGCAGTATTTCTTTTTTTCCCCAAAGTTCAGATTCAAATTGTTAGGCATAAAACAACAGCACCTAGAGCTGATCTTTATTCAGTTTTCAACATGTGTATGAATGTGTGAATATTGTTTGAATTGACTCAGCCCAAAACACAATAAAGGAAACCCTTACATTTATATAGGAGGTAACCAAAACTGGATGCCTGGTCTGAAGGGGAGATCTCTAATGTGAGAAAACCTGAGTTCAAGTTCAAGAATCATAGATTTAGAGCTGGAAGAAATCTCTGGAGCCTTCTGGTCCAACCCCTTTATGTTAGTTCTTATACTAGCTTTGTGACCCTAAACAAGTTATTGAACATCTCTGCACATCGTTGTCTTGTTTGTGAAACAATGAAAGACTAGAGCTGTTCTTATGTCTTTAGATAGTTGAAAAAAAAAACCCACAAAAAATTCTTGCATTCCTTAAAGTGATTTATGAATGCAAGCTATTATTATTAATTTCCATGTGTGGAATCCAAGACCTAAGCATCACAAATGTGACTGGACTTTGTGAATAAATAAATAAATAGATAGATAAATAAATATAGCAAGCAACCAACACAAAACTGAAAATGTGTTTCATGAATGAATACATAAGCAAATAAATAAACGAATAAAAAGATAAGTGAATAAATGAACAAACAAATAAAAAATAAATTAATTAATAAGTGGACAAATGAATATATAATAAGTAAATACTCATTTCCTTCATTGGGAAAACCTAAGAAAAGATGGTAAAAAACATTGCCTCTTTTATTTGCTTTGACCTCAAAGAAACTATATCTCTCAAACCATTTTCAATAGCACACAAACATTGACTTTTGTCTTCATAATTGATTTATGTCTTCATAGTTTGATTTAATTGTTTTCAAATGATTTAGAGTTGAAAAGGGGTGGTTGAGACCCTCAAGTTCAACCACTCTCACCTCCAGAATCAAATATAAATTCCTATACTTAGCATTCAAAGCCCTTTGGAACCTGTCCCTTTCCTTTTTGAGGTTCCTTGCTACTCTCCTCCACATACTCCATGATCTAATGACTTTGGACTCTTTACTATTTCTCATTAAAGATACTCCAATTCTTGACTCTAGGCATTTTCTCTGACAGTCCCCCCTGCCTAGAATGCTTTCCCTCTTTATGATCTTGACTTTCCTGCCTTCCTTCAAATTCCAGCTAAAACCCCACCTTCCACAAGAAGCCTTTCCTAATCCTTCTCAATCTAATGTTTTCCCTTTACAGACAGTTTCCCAACACATCCTATATATAGTTATTTTGTTCATAGATGTTTCCATGTTCTTTCCTCCATTAGACTTGAAAGCATCTCAAGAGGAGGTATTATTATTATTATTTTTTTTGCCTTTCTTTGTATCCCTGATGCTTAGTACAGTATCTGGCACATAACAGGCACTTAAAAGCTTTTTAATTGACTGTGTGTGTGTGTGTTTCATATTACATTATATCACATTTTATATTAAATCATATCCTACTAATTATAATATATTAATAGTACAATAATTATAATATTACCTATAATAACAATTGTATTATAATTTCTATATATGTATAATACTGGATTTGGATTCAGAAGATTTGAGTTTTGTCATTTGATAGCAAATTATGGGCAAGTCACTCACTTCTGTATGCTTCATTTTCTTTCTTTTATTATGAAGCAGGGTTGATTTAAATGACCTCTAAGGCTTCTACCAGTTTTAACATCCTATGGTTCAACACATGATCAATTCTATTGACCCAATTGACTGAGGCAAATATCTGGGATCTGACTTTTGCTTTTAAGGATTTTTGTAGTCTCCTTCTTGTTCCCTGAATGAGTCCCTGGAATCCTACAGGTGGAGAAGATTATACTGAATGTTTCTAGAGAAAAGAGGAAAAGCTTTATCACATTTTAACATCCTTTTGGATGGAGAAAGATTTCTGCCTTATCACTAGAGACGTGTATGAAACAATTTTTTCCACTGCTGGCTTCCTGACTTGGGAAATAAATCAGATTTAAGGGGAAAAAAATCCTGAGCTGCCTGAAAACCTTTTTCTTTTTGTGAAACTAAGGAAGGGATATTCTAAGTGTGAATCTGAGTAAATCTGAAGGATTTAGATAGCAAGTAAGAGTTATTATTTGTGAATGAGTAATGAGAAAAAGCTAGGCTTGTATTTTTCTGTTTCTAATAATTTCTTATTTGTTAAAAGTGTCTCCAATGAGCATATTTTAATAGTATCAGGTGTTCAACAGACAGTGAAAACTTGGATTAACTTAAATGAGGTAATTAATTATAATAATAAATAGCTAGTATTTACATAGTATCAGGTTCTATATTAAGTACTTTATAAATATTATCTCAGTTGATCCCATAATTGCTCTTGGAAGCGAATGTTGTTATAACCCTTATTTTACAGATGAGAAAACTAAGGCAAGTAGAATTAAGTGACTTACCAAATTCATACAGCTGGTGTCTGAGATTGGATTTGAACTCATCTTCCTGAATCCTTAGCACTCTACTAACCTAGCTGTCAGGGAATAGAAACCTGAGATCAAAACAGTTTTCTAATCAATCTAAGGTTAACCTGAAGTCACTTTTGTATTACACTTTCCTACTAAAAATCATATATATATATATATATGTATGTATCTCACTTTTTTGATTTAGTAAATATTTTTGTTTAGTTGTTTTTCAATCCTGTCCAAGTCTTCTTGACCCTGTTTTGGAGTTTTCTTGGCAAAGATAGTGAAATGGTTTGCTATTTCCTTCTCCAGCTCATTTTACAGATGAGGAAAATCAGACAAGGAGGATTAAGTGGTCAGGGTCAGTAACTGAGTAAGTAAGTAACTGAGGCTGGATTTGAATTCAGGTCTTCCTGATGCCAGCCAAATCCAGCACTCTATCCACTGCTCCACCTAATAAATATATAGAAGCCAACCTAATTTAAGAGTATCATTAAAGAATTAAAATTAAAAGAGATCTCAAAGGCTATAGACCTAGTCATTTTCTTAGGTTCATTGAATTTATTTTTAAAATCATAAAACATTTCTTACAAAAAAGCATTACATTCTTTACACTACTCTGAATGTATGCCAGTGACACCTCCCTCCCCCCAAAAACTAATTTACATGACCACAAAACAAATCCAAACTCTTCATTTTACAGACAAGGAAACTGAGGTCCAGAGGTTCAGTGACTTATCCCGTCACACAGCAATATCAGCTAGACAGCTCTCAGCTAAACCTGCAATGTAGCTCTTCCTAGTACCATTTAATTCTTCAATCAGCACATATTCTGTGCTGATTTGCAACAACATAAATCTTGTCCTTAAAACAGCAAAAACACTTAGAAACACCTCTAATTTACCACAACAAAGCCACAAAACAACCATACAAACCCTAGTATAAAGGATGGCAGTTGTGGCTTGTCTGGTATCTAAAAATGCATTGGGGTATAATGGAAAGAGAGGCTGGACTTGTAATCAGAGAATACGGTTAAAATCTCATCTCTGATGTTTACTGACTGCGTGAGTCTAGGCAAGTCATTTAATCCCTGTACTTAAATTTTATATAACCCAACTGACTCAGGGAAATGCTTATTGATTTGAATTCTGTGGTTGATACTTCTATGGCTCTCTTCCTTTACAGATACATTTCCTTATCTATAAAATAAGGGACTTGGAAGCAATGACCTCAAAGATTTCTTCCAATGTTAAATCTATGATCCTATTAACTCTCTCCAAATATTTGTGGCACCTCTTTGGCAATTTCTTCTAACAGAGCCTTTGCTGTTCTTTGATATAAACTAAGAAATAATGTATCGTGGATTATGTCTTAAAATAGCAACAGTATGTGCTTTAATGCTAATGTACATTAATGTATACACACCCAGAAGAAGGTTTAGAGGGAGAATAATTTTTGGAACTAATGTGCTATATTTTGTATATGCTTCTCCTCTCCTCTCATATGAGATTTTAACTTATTAGTGAAAATATTTTATTAATTTTATAAAGCTAGAAAACTTTAGCTGTTATGATGAGAGTGGAGACTTGAAAATCTCCCTCTGAATTCTATTAGTGAAGCAGATGGAATAAGCAGTGGCATAAGAATCATCATTTAACAGGGATGAGAATGGATGCTAAGTTGCCTCTTTCTGGATCTGTGATTTCACTGCAATAGGGAATTTCTGATAAGAAGCTTCCTCTACCAATGTTTCTACTAGAGTTCCCTAATTAGCTGAGAAATTAAGTAACTTGCCAGGATCACACAAGCTATTGCTTTGTATATCATGGGTGGAACTTAAACCACATTTTCTAGACTTCACAATCCTATCTCTAATAATTTTTTAAAAAAATAAAGAAAAATGTCCCCCATTAATTGAGAAAACAAAATGATCAACAAGCCCCACCACATTGTGTCTATGCTGCAACCCAACTACATTATCTAATAAAGATGTCATTTCGGCCTTGAGTTTTTTGAAAAATGAACCATATTCTTAGATTCATTCTTGGGTCTACCCAAAAAACCAAAGTTTTGGTAGCATCTATCTCCTTATAGCTGTTTGATCTCATACCAAAGAGCTTAGCCATGCTGAAAACAGATTCCACATGTAAATTTTACTCAGAAAAGTAAAAAAAAAATCAATAAATATCTCAGTGTAAAAATAAAAACTGATTTTCAATGTGTTCTGATGGTCATGAAGAAATAGGATAGGAGGTAGTTATGGAATAAATGAGTCAGTCTCAGCTTTACCAAAGCAATTAACCTGATACAAAACAGCTAAACAAATAGAAGAAAATTGAAGAGCATCAAAATGATACCTCATATTTTTTATATTGGACCTATGATGTCATTGGTGTAAGTAATTAACAGTTATGAAAATTCTATCAATGCAGTCAAAGAACTATTTTCTAGCATCATTGGCAACTTTTATAAGCAAAGTAATTTCTGATGAATGGTGTTTTTATGCTACAAAAAGTTTCCCCATCATTCTCATAAAAATCCTTTACTATATGAGTTAAAATATAATATATTAAAGTTAAATATTCGAAATATTCGAAACTATTGTTTGCTTGTATTTTTGTTTTTCTTCCCAGGTTATATTTACCTTATTTCTAAATTCGATTTTTCTTGTGTAGCAAGACAAATGTATAAATATGTATACATATATTGTATTTAACATATACTTCAACATATTTAATATGTATAGGACTACCTGCCATCTAGGGGTGGGGGTGGAGAGAAGAAGGAGAAAAGTTGAACAGAAGTTTTTGCAAGAGTCAATGTTGAAAAATTATCCATGCATATGTTTTGTCAATAAAAAGCTATAATAATAATAATAAAAGATGAATTCTGGAGAGGTATAGACAACAAAAGGTCAGGGTGAAACATTTTTTAATCCAAGATAACTCAGAAGTTTGAAAGAAGAGGTATGTGACACCAAGGTGAAGGTTGGCCCAAAGCACATGTGTTGGCAACATTAGTAGTGGATCTTGAAGGTGGCATGATAATAGCAACAGCTTAGGAAGCTCTTCAACCCTGGGATGGTAAAGGAGTCGTCAGATAGCTGCTCAAAAAAAAGATTACTTGAGCTGATAGACAATGTTGGGCAACTCCATTGCCCACACACAATCCTGGGCTACAGTTGCAGAAGAGAGGAGTGCCAACTCTTGCCGTTAAAGGGAATTAGGGGTCCTTCCTGGGTAAAGATTAAAACACAGAACAAGAGAGCAGTGACCTTACCGCTTTCTTAGATCACACCACTTTGGAAACACTGAACAATTACAGACACCAAGAACTGGCTCTGAAAACAACAGCACATAAGAGCCTGAAGCTTGGAACAGTGCCTCCTTATCTTCACATGACTAGAGTTGGGAGCCTCAATCTCTAAGCTGATTGGCAAAGCCCAGCACTGAGATCAAATGTGCATAGCACTCATGTAGGAACAACATTTCCTTCTATGATTCTCATTAGTGGACTACTATTTCCTATATTATTTATAATTGGCTTGATTACAGCACTAAAATATTATCTAAAAAAATCTGGTGACAAGGGGAATTTGGGCAAATTAACTAGAAATGATTCCACATGCATATTCTGTCCTAATTAATTTCTCACTGAGACAAATGATAAAAGAGAGAACATTATGGAAAGCATTGTCACTATCAGAGAGAATCCAAAGGTCCAAGAAATAATGGTATTTACCAACTTAGATTCAGAAAAGATCTAGGAACCAAAAGATGGTTAAAGTATAACTAGGAATTGCCCTAAATGCCTATGTACATGGTTCCAAGTCAGGGAAATAGAGGAATCAAATAATCCATAGGATTGACAAAGAAGACATAAGTAAATTAACAAAATTCACTGACCTTTAACCTTGTATAACATTTACATTTTCATTATTGGCTCCATGTAATGCAATCAATAATTAACACTTAACCATAAAAAACTTACTCAAATATTAAATGTCAAATGTAGTAAAGGTCAATAAGTCAGTCACATGTCTATGTTGACCTAAACAAAAGTTTATGATCATGACATAGTATAAAAATAAAGCCTGAAGGAGACTGAGAGAAGTGGGAGCATCACTTCCATCAGTTCCTCACACAAACTACCCCACAATTCCTGTCTTTCTTTGATGCCGACCCTATTCCTCCTGCTCAGCTCCCTGGATCCCTTGCAGAGGCTGGACCCCTGCATAAAGTTAAACATTAAAATAAAGTCCAAAGTCAGGAAATGAATTGGGAAAATGAGCAAACAACAACAACAACAAAAGAACCTAACCATAGCAGTTTACTGTGATGACAGGGAAGATTAAGACTCAAACTCAGAAGACAACATAAAAAGATCTATAAGCAAATCCTCAAATTAAAATGTGAATTGGACAAAAGTAGCACCCACCAATCACCTCCTGAAAGAGATACCAAAATGGAAAAAATGAAAACTCCCAAAAATATCATAGTAAAATTCCAGAGCTCCCAAGTCAGGGAGGAAATGCTGCAAGCAGTTAGAAAGAAATTTAAATATTGTGAAGCAAAAGTCAGAATTACACACGATTTAGCAGTTTCCACATTAAAGGAGAACAGGGCTTGGAATATTATATTCCAGAAGGCAAAGAATCTAGGGTTACATTCAAGAATGACCCATTTAGCAAAATTGAGTGTTATCATTTGGTGGGAAAGACACATTTAATGGAATTGCAAACATTCCTGATGAAAAGACCAGACTGGAGAGAAAATGTGACATTCAAACACTACATGTCAAGATAAGTTTAAAATGGGTAAATGATTTATTTTTTCCCTCTCAATAGTATTTTATTTTTACAAGTACATGTAAATACAGTTTTCAACATTCACTTTTGTAAAACTTTGCATTCCAAATTTTTAAACATATTTCCATATTTGTCATTTTGTGCAAAAAAATTCAGACCAAAAAAACAAAAACAAACAAAAAAGATGAAAATACTACACTTTGATTCATATTCAGTCTTTATAATTGTTCCTCTGGATGCAGATGATATTTTCCATCTTAAGTCTATTAGAATTACCCTGAATCACCACAATGCTGAGAAAAGCTAAATCTATCATAGTTGACAGATCATCACATAATCCTACTATTACTGTGTACTTTGTTCTTTTGGTTCTGTTCACTTTTAGTTCTGTTAACTTCATTTACCATCAGCTCAGTTAAGTCTTTCTAGGCTTTTCTGAAATCAGCCTGCTCATCATTTCTTATAAGAACAATAATATTCCATTACCTTCACATTTCTTACTCAGCCATTTCCCAACTGATTATCATCTATTAAATTTCAACTTCCTTGACACTACAAAAAGAGCTGCTACATGTGATTGCACATGTGGGTCCTTTCCCCGTCTTTTATGATCTCTTTGGGATATAGACTGTGACACTGCAGGATCAAAGGGTATGCACAGTTTCATAGCGTTTGGACATAGTTCCAAATTGCTCTCCAGAATGATTGGATCCATTCACAACTCCACCAACAATGTATTAGTGTCCCAGTTTTCCCACATCCCCTCCAACATTTGTCATTATTTTTTCCTGCTGTCTAAGCCCAATCTGAGAGGTATGTAGTGGTACCTCAGAGTTTTCTTAATTTGTGTTTCTCTGATCATTCCCCTGTTGAAGGGGTCATGGAAAACTGGGACACTAATACATTGTTGGTCAAATTGTGAACAGATGCAGCCATTCTGGAGAGTAATTTGGAACTATACTCAAAAGGTTATTCAACTGTGCATACCCTTTGACCCAGCAGTGTTTCTATTGGGCTTATATCCCAAAGAGATCTTAAAGGAGGGAAAGGAACCCATGTGCCAAAATGTTTGCATCAGCCCTTTTTGTAGTAGCAAGAAACTGGAAACTGAGTGTATGCCCATCAACTGGAGAATGGCTGAATAAGTTATGGTATATGAATATTATGGAATATTATTGTTCTATAAGAAACAACTAGTAGGATGATTTTAGAAAGGCCTGGAGAGAGTTACATAAACTGATGCTAAGTGAAATAAGCAAAACCAGGATTTCATTGTACACAGCAATAGTAAGATTTTATGATGATCAATTCTGATGGACGTGGCTCTTCTCAACAATGAGATGATTAAGGCCAGTTCCAATCATCTTGTGATAATGAGAATCATCAACACCTAGTGAGAGGACTGTGGGAACTGAGTGTGTATCACAACTTAGCATTTTCACTTCTTTTTTTGTTGTTTGCTTGAATTTCATTTTCTTTCTCATTTTTTTTTCCTTTCTGATCTGATTCTTTTTGTGCAGCAAGATAACTGTATAAATACATATGCCTATATTGCATTTACCTATTTAAAAAAATGAATAGAGATTTAGAGCATTTTTTTCATAGACTTGAAATGGCATTAATTTCTTCATCTGAAAATTGTCTGTTCATATCCTCTGACCATTTATCAATTGGGGAATGACTCGTATTATTACAAATATAAGTCTGTTCTCTATATATTTTAGAAATGAGGTTTTTACCAAAATCATTGGCTGCAAAATTTGTTTACCTGTTTTCTGCTTCCTTTCTAATTTTGGCTGCATTGATTTTGTTTGTGCAAACCCTTTTTAATTTAATGTAATCAGAATTACCATTTTGCATTCCACAATGTTCTCTTGTTCTTCTCTGGCCATAATTTTCCCTTTTCTCCACAGATCTAATAGAGAGACTATATATCTTGATCTACTAATTTGCTTAGAGTATCACCTGGTATGGATGCATCGACCTTATCTTGGTAAAGGATGTTAGATGTTGGTCAATGCCTAATTTCTGACAAACTGTTTTCCAATTTTCCCAGAAATTTTTGTCAAATAGTGAGTTTTTATCCCAAAAGTTGGAGTCTTCGTGTTTATCAGGCACTAGTTTATGATAGTCATTGAGTATTGTGTCTTGCATATCTAGTCTATTTCACTGATCCCTTACTCTACTTCTTAGCCATTACCAAATGGGGTTGTGAACTTGTCCAACTACTCTGAATTGCTATTTAGAACTGTGCTTAAGGGCTATAAAAGTGTGCATATATTTTGACCCAACAATACTAGGTCTGTATCTCAAAGAGATTAAAAAAAAAAAAAAAAAATGAAAAGGGCCTATGTGTATATCGTGATGGCAAAGAATAGGAAATTGAGAGGATGCCCAACAATTGAGGAATGACTGAATAAGTTGTGATATGTGATAGTGATGAAATACTATTGGACTTTGTCTTACTATAAAAAATGATAAAGAGGATGGTTTCAGAAAAATGTGGGAAGACTTAGGTGAATTGATTCAGAACCAGGAAGAACTAGAAAGAACATCATATACAGTGGCAGCAATATTATAATAATTACCAACTGTGAAAGACTCTGATCAATACAATGATCCAAAACAATTCTGAAAGACTCAAGATGAAAAATGCTACTCACCCTCAGAGAGAAAACTAATGAACTCTTGAGTGCAAACTTAACTATAATTTTTCACTTTATGTTTCTTACAGGGCTTTTTAAAATTTTTGCAACATGGGCATTATGGAAATATGTTTTGCATGATTTCACATGTATAATTGATATAGTAATGTTTGCCTTCTCAATGGATAGGGGAGGGGCTAAGGGGAAAGAATTTAGAACTCAAGAATGTCTTAAAATGTTAAAAAGAAGTAATACATTTTAAAAAAGATTAATCTTTTCAAGGGAAGTTTTCATATGTCCATCATGAACATTACAATTAACATTTTCTATCACCTTAAAGTTTATAAAGCAGTTTATTTCATCAGTGAAACAAAACCACATATGATTTTACAAATACTGTAAGGATCTCTCTATTTTTTTTTTGGACTCTTGTACAGAAAGACAAGATAAAGTTCCCTAAAGTTGAATTAGGGACCAAGAGTGAAAAGCAAGAAGGAACTCTGCTTTAAGTGGTGACAGAATTTAAGATGATGGTGAATTGAGTTGTGAATATTAACTTTAGAATAAAGAAAAATGTGTCTAAAACTTAAAAAAAATGAAAAAGGCTTTACCTAGAATTGGCACAAAGGTAGTTATAAAGCAGTTAAATGATTCAGTTATCAAGTTCTCACTCTCCAATATAATAGCTTCCCCTATATTGGTATTAATTATTTCAAAAGACCAATTCGGAGACTAGATGCAGCAGTGGATAGAAAACTGGTCCTGGAGTCAGGAGAACCTAAGTTCAAATCTGGCCTCAGACACTGTTAACATTTCTTAGTTGTGTGACTCTGGTCAAGTTGCTTAACCCCAATAGCCTCACAGAAAAAAAAAAAAGCAATTCAATCCCATCTCCTAAAGTCATTATACAGATGCTAGTATTTGACCAAAAGAATGGAAACAAAAGCAAAGATGAGTTTAGTTGTTCAGGTAACAATAGAAGGGCCTTTTGGAAAAAAAAAAAGTATAAAATTCTACTGATAGAAAGAGCAACATCTAAAGCACAGATTGTGGTGATCTTCTTCTTTAAAATAATAATAATAGTTCTCTCTGGGAGAAAGCAGGTTTCTCGGAGAGGTTTTCTGGAGGCAGCTTTAGTTTCAGTTACAAGTAAATAATCACCCAAAATCGCATCCAGCTGATAAAAGTTCAGATCTTTTATTGTGTCCTTCAACAGTTAGCTCAGAAGGCCTATCTCTCTGCTTGGTTCCAAGAGTTCTTGCAGCTTTGTCCTTTGCTCCTGCCTCTGCTTTCTTCAGCCTCCAGCCAACACCAAGGTGGAAGATGCAATGAATCTCTCTTGCCTCAAAGAGAGGACTTGTGCGCTTCCTCCCAGAGTGCTCCTCTCCAACCCCAGTCAATGTTCCGGAGAAATTCTTCTAAGCTCTAAGAGCTTCCTCCAAATATATGATCTTTCAAAGGTTAACTCCTCCTTCTGAGAGAATGGGATTCTGGTTTATCTCCCAGAGTGCTCTCTGGCCCTAAGAACTTCAAGGGAAGTATGAACACAAGCATTATTGTCTGGCCCAAAATATCTCCTTCTAAGATCAATTCAATCATATTGAACCATGCTAAATTAGATAATTATTGTCTCTATCAACTTTAATGACTTAATTTGTAAAGATTCCAATAACAGATCATCCTTCTTCTTGAAACTTGAAATTGGACATATATTAAGACACAAGACAAAATAAAAATAGTAGTGACTACAACTTTATCCTTTATGTTTTGAAAGGTCTAGTATCCATAACAATTCATTTGCTTTTGTCCATTTTGCTTATAACAAATGGACAAGAATGGGAACTCTAGGAATTCAGATAGAACTTTTCTTAACCATATAAGGATTTTTAAAAATTGCTCATTCGTACACTAAGCCTAAAAATTCTACCACAGGCAATTCAGTCATAGGCATGCCAAATAAATAAACAAAACTCTGTAGAAAATTACAATGTAAATTTATTAGTTGGTTCCTGTGTGTTTTAACAAAGACAGAAGCACCAAAAAAGCCAACATCAGTAAGGCACAGTTGCAGACTTCTTATTGACCCATTTCTCCCTTTGATATGATCTAGAAGGTATTTGATGATTTGAAACAATATTCCAATTGCCAGAGGTAAGTGGTGGGGAAGCCTGTCTCCACTTCTCATGAGGAACACACAGAAAAAGCTATCACATTCTGAGATGGCAGGGAATCAGGAACTCCCAGGCACACTACAAGGGAAGGGAAGCATTAGATGGCACACAGCTGTTATGAGTCCTAATCAACAAGCAACTTCCTCCTCCAACCTCAAACCAGAAACTGATGAAAGGCAATCTCACTCTTGCCTTCGACTTAGTCATCTGACTTGGCCTCTTCCCCCAGTTTGCCCCAGTTTAGCCAGTTTGCCCCAGAATCTGGAGGTCTAGACCATGGTAAAGTTATTATTACCTTTATTTTACAGGTGAAGGAATTGTGGCAGAGAGAAGTTAAATAACATACCCAGGATCACACAGCTAGGAAGTGTCTGAGATAAAATTTGGATTCAAGTCTTCTTGACCATAGCTCCAAAACTCTAACCACTGCACGACTTGGCTATCTAAATGTCTTTGCTCACTGTATCTCCCCGTATCTCAAAAGTCTTTATATTATTTTTTCTCCTAAGTATTTCTGCCAATACTTTAAATTGCATCTCAAATAACTATGTGTATCTTTCATTTTTAAATGTATAGACAATATAGATGTACAAATGTATAGACAAATATATAAATGTATAGACAATATATTGCTGGATTCTAATTTTAATCCATTCTGTTTCCTTTTTTATAAATGAGTTAATCCCATTAACATTATAATTATTTGTGAATTCCCATCCATTTTATTTTTACTTACTATTGTCCTTCTCAGCCTTTCTTTTTACACTTTTTACACTATTCCAATTACCTTACCCTCACTTCTTATCCTCCTATTCCACCCATCCTTCAAAGAATCCCTTGTGTTTATATTTACATAAACTTAAGTTCTTCCTGAAAGCCTTCCCATGTGCCTTTACTCAATGATGACATTTCACATCCAGAGCTTATGCAAATGCTTTGCTTACATCCTCCTATGCATTTATGTAATAGCTATCTCTTTCACTAACTACTTTGTATTTTGTGAAGGTTTTCTGGAGGCAGCCTTAGTCTCAGTTGAAATAAATAACTACTCCAAAATCGCAGCCAACTGATAAAAATGCAAACGTTTATTTCTCCTTCCAAAATAGCCCGCTTAGTTGAGGCCTAACTCTTTGCTTGAGCTCTTGCAGCTTTGTCCTTGGCTTCTGCCTCTGCTTTCTTCAGTCTCCAGCCAGCACCAAGTTGGATGATGCGATGGATTGAGTCGCTCACTGGAACTGTATTTATGCTACTTCTCTGAGAGGGGGATTGTGGGATATCTCCCAGCATGCTTTCTGAAATCTCCCAGACATGTGAACTCCATTGAGTACTTAGATACTTATGAGCTCTCTAACGGTGTGAACACAAGCATTGTTTCCATCAGTTGTACTTAGTACCTAGTTCAAGTTCTGGCCCAAAATAACTCTTTCTAAGATTAAATCAACTCCAATGGCTTAATACTTTGTAAAGATTCCAACAGTATTTGTTTTGCATATATTTGTTCTGCATATTCTTGTGTATGGAACATGTTGTCTCCCTCAATAGAATGTTAGTTCTTTGAAGGGACTGATTCAATTTTTTTTTCATGACCTCAGCACCCAATATAGTGTTTGGTACATAATATTGATTATGTTTATTTGAGAATGCATTCTATTCCATTTCCTAATAAACGTCCTGAAGTTAGAGACCACATTTTCAAAACCTTATATCTCTCCCACTCAGTGTATACATAATGTTCATTTAATTGAATTCCAGAATTGAAGTCTTCCTTAAAATGAAATGGTTGTCAGTTTGAGACACATCAAATGCCTTGACTCCCACCCAGTACCTGTTTTTTGGTCACAGTGCCATCCACAGGGTCCACATATTCAAAACTGTCTGTTTTTTCCACATTGTAGATATGGTTCCCCACAGCAAACTGCTGGCCAGTGAATGACTTGTCAGTGACCAAGGCCTCCAGATCTTGCATGATATAATACGTCATCTTTGGCTCTAGCTCTTCATAATCAAACCTGGTATGAAAGGAGAGAGACAGTTAAAGTAATCATAGAACCAGAAGGTTGGAAGGAACTTCTAAGCCCATCTGATTTTTTACCATTCCTCCCAGACACTAGACTGAACTGAAAAACATTTCAATAAAGTGAGGAGAGGGAGACTGCAATGATGTTATGGGCCAGAACTCTGAAACAAGGATTCTTTTTTTTTTTTTTTTTTTTTTTTTAATTTATTTAATAGCCTTTTAATAGCCAGGTTATATGTATGGGTAACTTTACAGCATTGACAATTGCCAAACCTCTTGTTCCAATTTTTCCCCTTTCCCCCCATCCCAGATGGCAGGATGACCAGTAGATGTTAAATATATTAAAATATAAATTAGATACACAATAAGTATACATGACCAAACCGTTATTTTGCTGTACAAAAAGAATCAGACTCTGAAATATTGTACAATTAGCCTGTGAAGGAAATAAAAAATGCAGGTGGGCAAAAATATAGGGATTGGGAATTCAATGTAATGGTTTTTAGTCATCTCCCAGAGTTCTTTTGCTGGGCGCAGCTGGTTCAGTTCATTACTGCTCCATTGGAAATTATTTGGTTGATCTCATTGCTGAGGATGGCCAGGTCCATCAGAACTGGTCATCGTATAGTATTGTTGTTGAAGTATATAATGATCTCTTGACCCTGCTTGAAACAAGGATTCTTTACAAGGTGTTAAGTCAGTGGAATTAATGAGACAATGGTTATCTAGTTTCGCATGGTGATTAATAGTTCTCTAAGTTCAGTATGATTGATTTAATCTTACAACAAATAATGGTTTCCTAGTGATATAATGATGGGTTTATACTCAGTGTAGAGCATATAAGCTGGGATTCAGAGACAGAGACAGACCCAGAAGGGCTCAGAGAGAGACTCAAAAGGGCCAGACACAAACTTGGAAGAGACCCAGAGCCAGATTCATTCACTACATCTCACACCACCATGGTGGCAGGCCTCTCCTACTTAGCTTCTCCATAGAAACCAAGACTCCAGAAGGCTTCTAAGAAAGCTAGCCCAGGCCCCAGGCAAGGAAACTATATTGTGAAGGAGATAATAAAGGATTTGGACTTTAACACCTGGCTATTCTCTGGTGATTACTCTATTGAAACAAAAGCTGCTCAGAGACCTCCAGAAAACCAAACAAGAACATTGCACAATTCCATCATTAGCAAGAATTTAACGATTTTTTACAATTGTCCAAGCAAACCTTACAGAAAATAAACACTTTCTTATAACAAATTTCTTCAGAGTTGTTACACATTTGAAACCGTGTTATCTCTTCCCAGAAAATCAATTTGGGAAAGAATGTCCTTTATGATTACCTTGCAGTCATATCAACCTATCTGTATCCTCTAGTCTAGGATGATAGAAAGGGCTGGCTAAGCCAGTAAATAAATGGAAGCTCTTGGAAAAATACCTGTACTTAGTATTGCTGCTACAAGCAGATGATCTTATTTTCAGATCTTGGAGAGGATTTACCTAAAGAGGGTGGCTGTACATATGAAGCAGTCAGAAGGCATTAAATGCCTGAAATTGTTGTAATAAAGGTTCACAGGACAATCGACTAGGAACTGGGAGGGACTTTAGAGATAGTCTAGTTCAACCATATCGAATTATAAATGAGAAAACTGAAGCTCAGAGAATGATAACTGGTTTGTCCAAGGTCATGCAGGTAGTAAATTAGAATGTAAACTCCTTGAGGGCAGGCACTGTCTTGCTTGCTGCTATTTGATACTTAGCATAGTGCCTGGCACATAAGTGCTTAATAAAGTGTTCTAATTAAGTTATCTAAACCAAGATTTGAACACAGGGTTTACAATTCCAATTTCAATGTTCTTTTCTATCTACAATTCTCCAAAAATTAGCAATGATCTCTTAATTACAAAAACTAATGTTTTTTTTTTTTTTCAATTCTGATGCTTCTTGACCTCCCTGTAGCATTTAATAATTTTGATCACTTTTTCTTCCAGGATGCTTTCTCCTCTCTGTTCTCTCCTGGCTCTTCTAAAAAAGTCTCCTCTCTGATTATGCTTACAATTGTAGAGATCTTTTCAAGGCTCTGTCTTTGGCAACTTTTTCCTCTCTATGCTTTTTGTTATTTCACTTGTTGATTTTATCATCTCCTCTAGGTTCAATTATCCTCTTTATGTAGATGCTTCCCAGACTAATATATTCAGCCCTGTCTTCTCTCCTGAGCCACAGTCATAGATCACCAATTTCCTTTTAAACATCTTAAACTGTATGTTTTGTAGGCATCTCAAACTCAACATATTCAAAATAGAATTCTATCACTATCGTTCTCCTCAAATCCTCTCTTGACAACTTCCCTGTTACTATCAAGGGAATGACCACCCTTCCAGATATCCAGCCTTGAAATACTAGTGTCAAGCCCAGTAGTAACACTGCTGGATCAAAGGGTATGCACAGTTTGATAACTTTTTGAGCATAATTCCAGATTGCTCTCCAGAATGGCTGGATGTATTCACAACTCCACCAACAATACATCAGTGTCCCAGTTTTCCCGCATCCCTTCCAACATTCATCGTTATTTTTTCCTGTTCTCTTAGCCAATCTGACAGGTATGTAGTGATATCTCAGAGTTGTCTTAATTTGCATTTTTCTGAGCAATAGTGATTTGGAACACCCTTTCATATGAGTAGAAATAGTTTCAATT
The DNA here is from genome assembly GCF_902635505.1 of Sarcophilus harrisii. Taxonomy (NCBI): domain Eukaryota; kingdom Metazoa; phylum Chordata; class Mammalia; order Dasyuromorphia; family Dasyuridae; genus Sarcophilus; species Sarcophilus harrisii. The sequence continues at coordinate 287,578,957 of NC_045426.1, read as the reverse complement.
TCATCACTGAAAATTGTTTGTTCATATTCTTTGACCATTTATCAACTGGAGAATGGCTTGATCCCTTCTAATTTTGTTTGTATTAGTTTTGTTTGTACAAAGGCTTTTTAATTTGATATAATCAAAATTTTCTATTTTGTGATCAATAATGATTTCTAGTTCTTTTTTGGTCGCAAATTCCTTGCTCCTCCACAAGTATGAGAGGTAAACTATCCTATGTTCCTCTTATTTATTTATAATCTCATTCTTCAAAAGGCTCTCTTAGAAGAATTCAAAAAGGATCTTTAAAAAGTTAGAAGAAAAATGAGGAAAAAAATGAGAGCTTTGCAAAAGTTTGGAAAAGAAAAAACAGAAATTATCTGAAGAAAATTCCTTAAAATAGATTTGATGAAATGCAAAAAGCATATAACTCCTTACAAAATAGATATGAAAAAGAAACCATTTCTTGAAAAGCAGAATTTGTGAAATGAAAAAAAAATGGCTATGAACAAAACAAAATACAAACATTTAAAAATTCAATTGGCCAAAAGCAAAAGGAGACAAAAAGAAGCTAATTGAAGAAAATAATTCACTAAAAATTAGAATTAAACAAATGAAAGTGAATACCTTAATGAGACTTCAAGAACCAGTCAAACAAAACTAAAAGAAAATGTAAAATACATCATTGGAAAAAAACAACTGACCTGGAAAATAGATCTAGGATAAACAAAGTTATTGGACTTTCCAAAAATCATGATGAAAAAAAGAGATTAGACATCATCTTTTGGGAAATTATCAAGGAAAACTACCCTAATATCCTAGAACCAGAGGTTAAAATAGCTATTGAAAAAATTCACTGATCACCTCCTGAAAGAGACCCCAAAATGAAAACTTAAAGGAATGTTGTAACTAAATTTCAGAATTATCAGATCAAGAAGAAAATATTGCAAGCAGCTGGAAGAAAACAATGTCAAATATTGAGGAGTCACAATCAGGATTACTCAAGACTTAACAGCTTCCACTTTAAAGGATTAAAGGGCCTGGAATCTGATATTCCAAAAGACTTGAATTACAATCAAGAATCAACTATCCAGTAAAATTGAGCATTATCTTTCAGGGAAAAAAGATAAGAAAAAAAGTTAAAGAGGTAAATAGAATTCTAGAAAACTTAGGTATGATAGACCTTTGGAGAAAATTGAATGGAGACAGAAAGCAATATACTTCAGATCATGATACAATAAAAAGTACATGCCATAAAAGGAAAATAGACCAATAATTACTTGGAAACTAAATAATCGAATCCTAAAGAATGAGTGAGTGAAAAAACAAATCATAGACTAATTAATAATTTCATCCAAGAAAATGACAATAGTAAGACAACATACCAAAGCCAAAGTGGTTATTAAGGGAAATTTTATCTTTAGATGCTTACTTGCATAAAATAGAGAAAGAGAAGATCAATGAATTAGGCACGCAATTAAAAAAATCTAGAAAAAGAACAAATTAAAACCCTCTGATTCAATATCAAATTTAAAATTCTGAAAATAAAAGGGGAGATTAATAAAATTCAAAATAAGAAAGTTATTGAATTAATAATCAAAAGTAAGAATTGGTTTTATGAAAAAACCCACAAAATAGATAAACCTTTAGTTAATTTGATTCGAAAAAGAAAAAAGAAAATAAAATTGTAAGTATCACAAATGAAAAGGGAGAACTTTCCACCAATAAAGAGGAAATTAAAGCAATAATTAGGAGTTATTTTTCCCAACTATATGTCAATAAGTTTGGTAATATAAGTGAAAGAGAGTAAATATTTACAGAAATACAGATTGCCCAAATTAACAGAGAAATTATTTTAATAGCCCCATTTTACAAAAAGAAATTGAACAAGCTATTAATCAATTCCCTAAGAAAAAATCTCCAGGAGCAGATGGATTTACATGTGAATTCCACCAAACATTTAAAGAACATTTAATTCCAATACTATGCAAACTATTTGAAATAATAGAAAAAGAAGAAGTTTTACCAAATTCTTTTTCTGACACAGATATGGTGCTGATACCAAAACCAGGGAGGGTCAAAACAGAGAAAGAAAATTATAGACCATTTTCCTTAATGAATATTGATGCAAAAATCTTAAATAAAATATTAGCAAAGAGATTACAGAAAGTCATCCCCAGGATAATACACTATGACCAAGTAGAATTTACACCAAGAATGCAGGGCTGATTCAATAGTAGGAAAACTATTAGCATGATTTACTATATCAACAACCAAACTAACAAAATCATGATCATCTCAATAGATGCAGAAAAATAATTTGACAAAATCCAACACCTATTCTTATTAAAAACATGAGAGAGTATAGGAATAAATTGAGTTTTCCTTAAAATGATCAGTAGCATCTGTTTAAAATCATCAGCAAAAATCATATGTAATGGGGACAAACTAGAACCTTTCCCAATCAGATTAGGGGTGAAACAAGGCTGCCTCTTATCACCATTACTATTCAATATAAAATGTTAGCTTTGGCAATAAAAGAAGAAAAAGAGATTTTAAGGAATAGGTAACAAGGTAATGGGAAAACTAAATTATCACTCTTTGCAGATGATATGATGGTATACTTAGAGAATAAACTAAAAAACTACTAGAAACAATTCACAACTTTAGCAAGTTGTGGGATACAAAATAAATCCACATAAATCATCAGCATTTTTATATATTACCAACAAACTCCTGCAGCTAGAGCTAGATAGAGAAATGCCATTTGACTTAACTGTAGATAATATAAAATATTTGGGGGTCTACCTGCCAAGGCAAAGTAAAGAACTATGTGAATTACAATTACAAAACACTTTCCACACAAATAAAATCAGATCTAATCAATTGGAAAAATATAAAGTGTTCATGGGTGGACCAAGTGAATATAATAAAAATGACAATACTGCCTAAATTAATCTACTTATTCAGTGACACACTACAGATCTGGAAAAAATAATAACAAAGTTCATCTGGAATAACAAAAGGTCAAGAATTTCAAGGGAATTAATGAAAAAAAAACTGCAAATGAAGGTGGCCTACCTGTACTGGATCTAAAACTATATTATAAAGCAATGGTCATCAAAACTATTTGGTACTGGCTAAGAAATAGAGAAGTCAATCAGTGGAAAAGATTAAGTTCATAGAACAAAATAGTCAATTACTGTTGTAATCTAGTGTTTCACAAACCCAAAGATTCCAGTTTTGGGGATAAGAACTCACTATTTGACAAAAACTGCTGGAAAATTGGAAATTAATATAGGAGAAACGAGGCATTGACCCACACCTTAGACTATATACCAAGATAACGTTGAAATGGGTTTATGATTTAGATATAAATATTATAAGCAAATTAGATGAACAAAGGATAGTTTACCTCTCAGTTCTGTGGAGAAGGAAGAAGTATATTACTGCACATATTTAACATATATTGGATTACTTGCTATTTAGGGGAGGGGGATGGGGAAAGGGATGAATATTTGGAACACAAGGTTTTGCAAGGGTCAATGTTAAAAAATTATCCATGGATATGCTTTTTTAAAATAAAAGCTTTAATAAAATAAAAAAAATTTAAAAAGAACAATAGTATTCCATGTATTCCAATAATTACATGTCACAGTTTATTCAACCATTCCCTAATTGATAGGAAACCTCTCAAATTCCAGTTATTTGCCCTAAGAAAAGAACAATATATTTTTGTATATATTTTTGTACATATAAGTCCTTTTCCTTTTCCTCTTTTGGGATAAAGAACTTGTAATGGTTTTGCTAGGTCAAAGGGTAGGCATGATAATCCTTTAGAATGGATCAGTTAACAACCCTATCAATAGTGCATTAATGTCTCATTTTCCCCACATTTCCTATGACATTTGTCATTTTCCTTTTCTGTCCTATTAGCTAATCTACTAGGTATGAGGTGGTACCTCAGAATTATTTTAATACGCACTTCTTTAGAGCATTTTTTCATATGGCTATAGTTAGCTTTGATTATTTTATCTGAAAACTTCATATCATTTGATCATTTATCAATTGGAGGTATCTTTTTTAATGACTGTTTTCTATATATTTTAGAAATGAGCCCTTTATTGGAGAAACTTGCTTCAAAATTCTTCACACTTATTATTGCTAATTGCATTTCCTTCCATCCCCTTTCACCACCCCTGTATTCTATTCTCTCTCTCTCCTTTCACTCTATCCATCCCCAGTCTTGCTTCTGATTGCCTCCTCCCTACCCTCCCTTCTAACATCCTCATCTCCTTTCTTCCTACTGAATTGTAGGGTAAGATAAATTTTTTTTTTACACCCTTGTGTATATGTTCTCTCTTTAAGCCAATTTAAATGAGAGTAAGGTTCACTTACTGCCTTTTACCTAGTCTCTTTTCCTCCCCTTCACTCTAAAACCTTTTTCTTGTCTCTTTTATGGAAGATAATTTACCCCATTTTACCTCTCCCTTTCCCTTTCTTCCAGCATATTCCTCTCTCACACCTCAATTTTATTTTTTAAAATATTATTTCTTCACATCCAATTCACACCTATGTCCTGTCTATATGTATTTCTTCTAGCTGCTCTAATAATGATAAAATTCTTATGAGTTATAAGTATCATCTTTCCATGAAGAAATATAAACAATAACAAAAACACACTAAGTATTGTTACGCCCCTATAGACTACTCTAACCTGGTAGCTCCTCTTTGAGCTGCTCTTAATGCCCATCTGTTGACGGCATGGCTAGGCCACACTTACCCATCTTCAGGCACCAATCCAGATCCCACAGATAGAGACCACCAGGGGGTAGGGGTGAAGCAAAAGAGAACTTTATTCTTAGATAGCACATATTTATAATTCCCTGAAGATCTGGGGGAAGGGGAGGTCCTCTGGGAACCTGGCATAATGGGATTGGCCCAAGAAGAAGGAGGGGGGCGTCCTAGGTTTTGAGAGCACTAAGGAGGAAGACGTGGTACCTGGGGTCAGACACTGCCTCCTGGGGCTATGCCCTACCTCCACATAGGACTCGCCTACACCTCGGTACCTCTCATCCCTCAAGTCCTCCCACATGCCTTGAACTGCATTCCTTGATCCTAGAGGCTTTTTAACCCTTACAAGTATTGTTCTAAGAATTTTGCAAATATTATCTAACACATCTTCAGCACATAGTAGGTGCTTAATAAATGCTTACTGACTGACTACATCATGCTGTTTTTCTTTTACTGGGGTTCTAGTCAGAACAAAGTTATTAGTCAAACTGGGACTTTAGGAATTTCATTCTGTCATTCTAAAATAACCTGTCAAATTTCAGCTTGATATTCTTTATTTCTTGCATAGTTGTAGTTTTAGTATCTTCATCACCCTATCTCTCCTCCCCCAAAAAAGAAACCTACCAAAAATAGTTATACTTTACCTAGTAAGACTGTATATTTCAAAAGTGAATTTTTTATGTCATTGACAGTTAAAGATAAAAACACCTAACAAATTAGGTGTTTGCTACTTTCCCATTTGCAAAATGACATAGCAATAATAAATTTCCATTCAATTGCCTTAGCAAAAAAAAAAAAAAAAAAAAAAAAAAATGAAGAAGCTGGGCACATGATTTGGACAGAAAGGATGATACCATAAACAAATTAGGAGATCAAGGGATAATTTACCTATCAGATCCATGGAGAAGGGGCAATTTATTATCAAAGAACTAGAGAACTTTATGAAAGGCTAAATAGACAACTTTGATTACATTAAATTTAGAAGTTTTTGCATAAACAAAACTTCCCTTTTAATCTTGTTTGGACAGAAAATGTTACTTGCATCCAGAAAAAGAACTATGGAGATTGAATATAAATCAACACATGCTATGTTCACTTTTTTTCTGTTTTTTTTTTTTTTCTCTCCCATGGTTTTTTCCCTTTGCTTTGATTTTTCTTTCCCAACATGATTCATAAAGCAATGTGTATTAAAAATAAACAAATTTCAAAAAAAAGAAAAGAAAAAAATTGAAGAAGCTTTTAGTTATGCAGGACCACAGACATAGAGAATATTGTCATCATTAGATAGGAAATGCTCAGACCTCAGACAGATTACTTATTTGCTGTTTACAAATATGTTTCCTCCATTCACCAGTGTGACTCACAATCTAATAGAGGAGACAACATGCTAACAACTATGTGCAAACAAGTTATATCATGGTAAAAATGAAATGAAGAAAAGACAAAAAAACTGAGAGATTGGGAAAGGTTTTCTGTAGAAAATGACAATGTAAGTGGGACTTGAAGGAAGGAAGCCAGGAAAGCAAAAAATAAGGAAGAAGGCTTGGATGATGGCCAATGAAAATGCCTAGAACCAAGAAATGGAGTTTGAGGAACAAAAAGCTCATTGTCCGGTGTCAATCCCGCACCGGACTGAAGAGTATGTGACAAAGTATAACATATAAGAATGCTGGAAAGATAGGTTTGATAGGAGAAGAGGGATATTATTGAGCAATTAAAATGTAAAACAGAGAGGATTTTATACTTAAACCTGGAGGTGAGAGGGAATGACCAGTTTATTGAGTAGAAGGGAGTGATATGATATCACAAACAAGGTCATAGTCAGATATGACTGAAATAACTGAATAACAATAAAATTTATAAAGCTGATAACTGGCAAAGACACTACTAACCACTCCTATGATTTCCTAATGTCTTAACTGAGACCTCCCTATAAGAATTCTAGTCATCTAAAGCATTGGAAACCACTTTTTAAAATGTTTCTCCAAACTCTATATTTGTAACCTTGGTCAAATTCTCACCTGCAGTAGTAGTGGCGACCAAATTTGGCCCAGTGATCTCGAACAATTTCCTCCACACTCTGTTTTCGGGCTGCAATGATTGAAAGCCAGACCAAGACTGCCCAAAGTCCATCCTTTTCACGAAGGTGATCAGAGCCTAAGAAGAAAAAAATACTCTACTTAGAGCTAAATTTTGTAAAAGCAAACTTTAAGCATAATCAGAAGTCTATCTTAGAAATTTTTGTTTGATTTTTAATGAAAATAATTGGCTGTATCCTTTGAATTATACTGATATCCATAAATATATTTGCATTTCTATAAAAGCAAAAGCATTTGCATTTCAAATAAAATGCACATGCCTGTACATGTCGATATATACAAATATATACAATGTGACTTAATATTTCCAATCTGTAATGAATGAAATAAAAGAGCTAAGAAAAAATGCATATGTATAGTAATGTCACTCATGTATTGAGACAAAATCTTACTGGACAAATGATGAAGTGAATAGCCATTAGTTTTATTTCACTATTGGGTCACTACATTTTTTTTTAATACTTTCCTGATATAAAAACCTAAATAGTAGATAATATAAATATTATTCATTCTATTTAACAAAAGAGAAAACAATCTAAGAGTACCTAAGTACCCTTTCTAGTATCCCACAGTAAATAAAGGAGGCATGATTGAATGGTGGTGTTTTGAACCAGGAAGTTATGAGTCATTGGTTTTCAGAGAATGAGACTTTGGGGATTAAGATACTAATCCTCAAAAATGGGCAAGTCTTTGAGTACTCTCAGACTCTAATTAGTCCTAATACAGTGAAAGAGAAGAGAGAGGAGAGATTTTTAAAAAGAAAGGAAAAAGAAAAGGGAAGGGAACAAAAGGGTAGGGAAGGAAGAAAGCAAGGAAAGAAAAAGGAGGAAGGAAGGAAGGAAGGAAGGAAGGGAAGAAGGAAGGAAGGAAGGAAGGAAGGAAAGGAGGGAGGGAGGGAGGAGGAAGGAAGGAAGGAAGGAGGAAGGAAGGAGGGAGGGAGGGAGGAGAAAGGGAGGGAGGGAGGAAGGAAGGAAGGGGGAAGGGAGGGAGGAAGGAGGGAGGAAGGAAGGGAGGAAGGAAGGAAGGAAGGAAGGAAGAAGGAAGGAAGGAAGGAGGAAGGAAGGAAGGAAGGAAGGAAGGAAGAAGGAAGGAAGGAAGGAAGGGAAGAAGGAAGGAAGGAAGGGAGGAAGGAAGGAAGGAAGGAAGGAAGGGAAGAAGGAAGGAAGGAAGGAAAAAAAGGAGGAAAGAAGAGAAAGAGAGAGAGGGAAGGAAGGAGGGAAAGAAGGAAGGAAAGAAAGAAAGAAGAAGAGAAGGAAGGAAAGAACAGAGGGCAAGGAGGGAGGGAGAGAGGAAGGAAAGGAAGAAAGAAGGGAGAAAAAAAAAAAACTACTTGAATCTTGCTCACTGATGCTGTGCTGAAAGACTCTCTTTTCTACCTAGTTGCAATTCTATTTCTCCTTATTATATATCTACCATGTCATTGTTGTTGGCTCAGGGAATCTTAGTGGCAAGATATAAAAGCACCTACATGATTGAGAGGCAGGCACTAGCCAAGGTGGTTTAATTCAAAAGGAAAATGAATTACCTGTCCTGCTCTTGCCAATGCTCATGAATAAGCAGCTGATAAAATATCTGATCCCGGTTGCCTCTTTAAACTGGACTCTCAGCATTACTCATCATGTTACTTTAACCTCATCTAACAAACTCTTTGCACTGCTACAAAAATGGAAGTCATTTGGAAGGCATTGGTACAGCTTCATGATTAGCTGCCAAAAACAACAAGGCTGGGAAACACTGCCCAATAGGACCACTTCAAAACCTTTTCTCCTTTTATAGCTGAAAAATTACATTTATTTACTGACTATAGCAAAATACTCTGTTGTCTTAAGATATGAGCTTTGTTTCTTAAATAATAATAACTTTCAGCTGGATTACATTACCTAGAAATCTAAACATTAGTGGCCATTAAGCTTCTATAATAAGACATCATAATTTAGCATCAGAAAGATATGAAGTGCTTTTAACTACTTCAAAATAACACTCCAATCATTTGTAGCCTAGTAAACAACCTAGTAAATTTTCTCTTGGCTTAGATTTTCCCTTGTAAGTGTTAAAGATTTGCCAAGTTTCACAAAGAATCAAGTGGAAAACAAAATAACCTAGTCCAATCTAATTATGGGATTGAAGTTGGTTTGAACTACAAGGAAACTACATAGATCTTTTCTTTGGAAGATTTTGGTGTGCTTTTGAGAAAGGGGAAAAAACAACCTTCCTTAAATGTCTATATGAGGTTGTTGAAGCATATTCTTGCTTCACTGATAATAACCTAAGCCAAAAAGCTGGAATTTGAAGCTTCAAACAACTTGCAGTCATATAGGGAAACTGGTGCTTGGAAACATTAAATTTAATTTGTAAAAATTTTAGTTGAGATCCTCAAGCAATCAGTTCCTCTTGTGACCACATCTTAGATTTACATCTACTGATATCTCCAGATCATAGATATTTTCTGTGTTCACTACTATCTAGTTATACTGTAAGCCCACTAGGCTAGTGAAAAAGCTAACTTTTGTTTTGGGCACTTCCTATATCTTAGTCCATGTACCTGAGAAGGAAAAGAGATAGTGACAAGAAGGCAACTATGAACTGAGCTCTGAGATACTTTTCCCATCTAAATCCTAGATCTTATGATATAAGGTAAAATAAGGAGAACTAAAAGAACAACATTGACAATGACCAGAATTCAGATGAGTGCAGATATTCAAGCAATACAGTAATTCATTAAATTGATGCCAAATACCAGTTAATGAAATATGAATTTCTTCCCCTCAGTCAGGAGGCAGTGGGCCACAAGTAGGGAATGAAGCATGTGATATTACATATAGCCAATGTGTCATTTTGCTTTGTTTAACATTGGGGTTTTTTTGTTACAAGAAAAATTTTGTGGTTGGTGGAGCTATAAATAGGATAGTACAATATTGTTTTTTTAAAAAGGTATCAGCACATTGTTGGTGGAGCTGTGAATGGATGCAACCATTCTGGAGAGCAATCTGAAAAGCGATTTGCTCAAAAAAAAAAAAAAAAAAAAGTATGCAAACTCTGCATACCCTTTGACCCAGCAGTGTTTCTACTGGGCCTATGTCCCAAAGAGATCTTAAAGGAGGGAAAGGGTCCAACATGTGCAAAATCATCTGTGGCAGCCCTTTTTGTAGTGGCAATAAACTGGAAACTGAATTGGATGCCCATCAATTGGAGAATGGTTAAATAAGTTATGATATATGAATGTTATTGGAATATTATTGTTCTGTAAGAAACGACCAGCAGGATGATTTCAAAGAGATCTGGAGAGACTTACACGAACTGATGCTAAGTGAAATGAGCAGAACCAGGAGATCATTATACACTGCAACAATAAGAATATACAATTATCAATTCTGATGGATGTGGCTCTCTTCAACAAGGAGATGACTCAAACTAATTCCAATTGTTCTAATGAAGAGAGCCATCCACACCCAGAGAGAGGACCCTGGGAACTGTGTGGACCACAACATAGCATTTTCTTTCTGTTGTTTTTGCTCACATTTTGTTTTCTTTTTCACTTTTTTTCCCTTCTTGACCCAATTTTTCTTGTGCAGCAAGATAACTGTATATGCTGATGTTTCTAATTGAGGCATGTCTTTGAGGAGGTGTCAAACTCTGCTAATACTTAAGTACTATGTTGGTTTCTCAAAGATGTTTGCATTATATGCGACCAGTTTTCAAAATATTTTAGGGTCGACATTTCTAGTACAATAGGCATGAAGCTGTGGTTAGAGCCACAAATCTCTGAACATTGACCAAAATAAACGCCAGGGCGAGTGGAGGTTAGAGTGGCTTGATTTAATCGTCCAGGGATAGCATCTGCTTTTAGCCCTAGAGAAGGTACTGCTCATGTATGGAGTACATCCTCTGATGAAATTAACATTCGAATTGGAAGTTCTAAAGGAAGAACTACTCGATTGTCAACCTCTAGTAGTTGTAGTTGTCCAGGGGTTAAGTCTTGGGTTGGTACCATGAATGAGTCGAAGGATAAATCCTTGTAGTCAGTGTACTCGTAGCTTCAGTACCATTGATGTCCTATGGCCTTAACTGCAAGATAAGAGTTGAAAATTTCATCTATTCTATAAAGAATGCGAAGGGAAGGAAGGGCGATTAGGAATAGGATAACTGCTGGTATAATTGTTCAAATAGTTTTGACTTCTTGGGCATCTATAGTACTGGTATGTGTTAGTTTTGTTGTGAGCATTAGAATTAGCACATAAAGTACTAAGGAGCTAATTAAGAAGATGATTATGAGTGTGTGGTCATGGAAATATATGAGTTCTTCTATGATGGGAGAGGTAGCATCTTGAAAGCCCAACTGTATAGGGTATGGCATAAGATATACAGGGGTTAAACCTATAATTTAACTATGGCAAAGTTATGTAATCGTTATTACTAATATCTTTTGGAGAATGTCATAATGGTTATGGGGTTGACTTGAAATCAACTTTTTGGGGGGTTTGATTCCTTCCTTTCTTGCCATATATTGGATTTAACATATATTTTAATATATTTAACATATATAGGAGATTTAGGGAAGAGGATGAGGGGAAAGAGGTGATAATTTGGAACAAAAAGCTTTGCAAGGGTCAATATTGAAAAATTACCCATGCATATGTTTTATAAATAAAAAGTTTTAATTAAAAAAAGGTGTCAGCAAAATTTTTTTAAAGAAATGGATATAGAATCAATCAATAAATAAACATTTATTAAGTGACTAAGGTACAAAAAAGAGGCAAAATGCAGTTTATTCAATAAAAATTTATTAAGTGCCTACTATGTGCTAAGTAGTAGGGATGCAAAAGAAGGAAAAAGACAATATTTGGCTTCAAGGAGCTTATAGTCTAATGGAGGAAACAACATGGAAACATATATATATATAAAGCAAACTATAAATAGAATAAAAAAAATTAACAGATGCTGGAATCAAAAGGTGTTGGGGAAGGCTTCCTTTTAGTTTTTTAATTTAGTTATTTATTTTACATTATTTCATTTAAAGAAAACCCTGGAGATCAGAAAAAAGAGGAATACTTATTCTTTTAGAGGATGAAACCGAAGCCCAAGAAAATTAATTAATTTTTTTCCTCCATTGAGGGAGTTGAACTAAAAATATTTTAAAAGTCTTACATAGTAATATATGCACAATAAGGAAGAGAGAGGGGGGAAAGAGGGGAAAAATGAGAGAGAAAAGAAAGGCGGAAAGAAAGACAGGAAGAAGAGGAAGAGAGGAGACAAAGAGATAAAATGAGAGAGAGGGAGGGGAGGAGAGAGAGAGATAAAGAGAACTCCTTGCAATATGTACAGCAAAAATGTGATCCAGAAAAAACCCTGGCTTTTAAGTTAGGGGACTCGGATTCAAATTCTCCCACTGATCCATCTGAGTGAGTGTTCTTATGTGTGTGAGGCTCTCTCTGTCTCTCTCTGTGTATCCCTGTCTCTGTCTTTGTGTCTCTTCTTTGTCTATCTCTCTTTATCTGCCTTTGTATTTCCCTGTGTGTCTCTCTCTCTGTCTCTGACTCTGCTCTCTATCTCTGTGCTCTATCTGTTTCTCACTGTCTCTCTCTGTGTCTCCCTTTATATCTGTCTCTGTCTTTCTCCTGTGTCTCTCATTGTCTCTGTATGTGTTTCTCCTTCCTCTCTCTCTGACTCCAATCAAAAACATCAGATCAAAGATCTGAAAAATCAAAAAACATTAAGCTGAGAAATATTAAATAATAGTCTTGTTATGCCAAAGTTCCCTTTTAATGGGGTGACCCAGTTCCTCCAATTGTCCTATTTCGTTATTCTGCCTTAGGTTATAACAGTCCCCTCTTAATGTTTGAGATAAAGGTTTTATAGACATTCCTTAATGTTTGACAAGATAAAGGTTTATCCATTTCAGATGTCATTAGACTATCAGTAATGTCATTGTTCTTGTTATTCCATAAAAAGCTTGCTGCCCCAATACTTGGGGCTAGACTCTTTGAGATGATAGTCTCATCTAGCCCTGGGATCAACATGGATCCATTGGTCCCAGTATTTCTCTCCATTTAATAAATTATTGAATTGGTCTCTAATCTCTGTCTTGCTCAGTTTCTTCAGCATTACATTTGGAGGCCCCCCAATGAGATAATTAGAAAATGAGCAGGATTAGAGATAAGAGACTTTCCAGTCTCTGCTTTGGGCAGGGTGGCTGCGTATCTGAATTCTTGGCCTGGAAAGGTCAGGCCCTCCTGGATTTTTTTCCAGAGCCTCCTGGAAAGAGAGCAGTTTCCAGCCACAATAGCCTGATGGTAGACAATCCCATTTCGGCCACAGGAGAGTAAGTTTGTCTGGGTACCTTTTGGGGTACTATCTGGTTATGTCTTAAGACTTGTTTTGTTTGTTTGGTTTGGTTGATTAGTGACTAACCGGACATGGTTGCACGGTTGTCACTTGGGGTGCCCTTTTTGGGGGTACCAGTTGGTTTGGGTAGTTTGGTTGGTTAGTGACTAACTGGACATGGTTGCACGGTTGTCACTTTTGGGGTGCCCTTTTCTTGGGGTACTGGTTGGTTTGGTTGATTAGTGACTAACCGGATGTGGTTATCACTTGGGGTGCCCTTTTTGGGGGTGCCATTTTCTTGGTTGATGAGTGGCCTACTGGACGCAGGGGTCGCTACTGGAGTATGAAATACGGAATTCTGGACGAGGTAAAAGACTTTTTCTTTCCTTATTTTGTGGTGGACACTGCAGTCATCAAGACTGCAGTCATTGTTTGGAGCTCTTGGGAGCTCTGGCACAATTCTTTAGGAATTGCTGCAGCTCTATCTCTAAAAAGAGATATGAGGGAGGCTACAAAGATTTGGAAAACTACGTTTTTACCTGTCACAATCTAGACACTCCGCTGCCTCAAAAATCTTTTCCTGGAGCAGATGCTTTGCTTGAGGAAACTCTTTCTGTCCGAACCTTTTTCCAGAGACACAGGCCCGTCCTTTGCATCTCGATGCATTTCTATGAGAGGTCCTCCCACTTCTTCCATTGAGTGGGAAGTATATACATTTGAAAACGGGACTCGGTTTCCCTGCTTTGGTCATCCTGTGTTAGTTAGAGCAATGCCGGCCCCTCCTGCTTTTGCATGCTCAGGGGGCTAGCTACAAAGACTGGGGATTTTAAAACGCCATTTGGTTTGACTTTAATGTTAGTGTCCTAATGAATGTTGTAATTGTGCAGTCTAAGTGTGATCAGTGTTCTGTATGTCTTGTATGTTATTAGACAGTCTAGTTGTGCTCTGTGTTCTATGTGATTTTTGTGAAATTGTTTGTAATTTGTTTGTCTGTTTCGGTAACTTAAGAGCTTTGTTAAATTTAAGAACAATGATCAAATTTGGGAATTGGTTATTTCAATACTGAACTCCAGCTGGTGAAAACATTTGATTAGGAATTTAAAGATAATACTAAATTTGGGAAATGAATTGGTTATCCTTAAGTATAAGATCTTAAAGGAACAATAACTTGTTAAAGAAGTTCTGTTAACTTTCCTGAAAGAGTTCATGTGCCTCTAATTTTACCTAAAGTATGTAACAAGGACTTTTCCGAAAGCTTCATCTCTGGCCAAGCTGGGCTTTGGAGAAGTCCATTGGGAATAATAGCCACATGAGGCCAGAAGGAGAGAAAGAGACTATGTTGTTTTATTATTTGAAATGAGATAGAAATGGATTATATACTTTAAATCCAGCCCTGCTGGACATGTAGGTTTTATGGGATTCCCCCACCCACCTACTGATTTCTGCTACTTTAAATGTTGGGTGGGGTAGGGATCTTTTGTAAAGATTTAAACTCGCCTCCCACTGCTGCTACTTCAGCTATAGGAGCATTTAGTTAGCCTGGAGTGAAGTTTAGTTCAACTTCGCTCCCCATCCTTGTCTCTTTGGAAGTGTATTTGGGGGAAGGGTAGTCACATGGAATTCTATTCTTCCCCCTCCCTCTAAACTGTTCCAGATATTTTTTAATCAAGTTGTAGCTACCTGGTTCTTGGTTAAAAGCAGCAAACTGATAAGGTTATGGTAAATATCTGTTTAGGATTTGTTACTAGAGATAAAATTTCTTGGGTTTGTAATTAATATGTCGCTGTTTTTTCCTCCTGTAACTGATTTCTATAATCGGAGCAATGGTCAATAAGAAATTGTTGATCCAATTCCTGGAGCATCTGCTCCAGGAAAAGATTTTTGAGGCAGCGGAGTGTATAGATTGTGACAGGTAAAAACTTAGTTTTCCAAATCTTTGTAGCCTCCCTCATATCTCTTTTTAGAGATAGAGCCGCAGCAATTCCTAAAGAATTGTGCCAGAGCTCCCAAGAGCTCCAAACAATGACTGCAGTCTTGATGACTGCAGTGTCCACCACAAGATAAGGAAAGAAAAAGTCTTTTATCTCGTCCAGAATTCCGTATTTCACACAATTTCACACACAATTAATTGAATCAAACATACCTTGCTGTTTCCAATCTGGTTATCTGTAATCATTATATCCTAAATACCTGAGCAAATAAGTATTTAGTCTAGTCATCTATTGGTTACTAGATATTGTGTCTGGATATTCAAGTTTTTTTAAGGTTTATAACTAACGAGAGGCCACATCTTGTAGCAGTCCTCGTGGACCAGTTTTTCTATCTCAGACCGTCCTAACTTTTCTTTGTTAGGTTTGTTTTTATTTCTAGATTTTGTCAAATTGCAGATATATTGACTTGCTTCTGGGACCTAGATCAAGCTTTGATTGTCAGCACACCACACTGCATACACCCATCCCCCTTGCGGATTGAGCATCGTCCCTGTTCAGCATGAAGAAGCAATTGACAGCCATCACCCACTTTTCCTGATGTAATTTGGACTGATATGGGGGAGTGAAAAGGTGGTTGACTTATTAGAATTTTCACTGTATTACTGTGCTGTGTTTAAGACTTGGGATGGAAATTGTTAAACTTGTGTAACTATTGCTGTTATGTTTGAGGGACTTTTAGTCTGTTATGTATATGCATATGTATATGATTTATATGTGGGATGGTCATTTGATAATTCCTTTCCAAAAGAAAAAAAGGGAGGAGAAGAAATAGGAAATTGGGAAAACTGGTATCTTGCTAGTTCAGATTTAATTGGAAGTCCTTTACTCCTTGCTTAATTTACTAGACTATGATTTGCTGGTTGTGCTTCTTTTGGAAATCCCTTATTCTGTTGGAATTGCCCTGGCAGACTCAGTTTTGGGGATAATTTTTTAGAAACAACCAGAAATTGGATACCTGTCTTAGAACTGGCAGTCTCTCTGAGCTGTTTCTCCACTCCTGTTACCCCAGGTCCTTAATTAGTATTTCAGCGTACTTAAAAGGACCTTTCTATTTCTATTTGATATCGAGGCCTCTAAAAGTTTGGGGTTTGCCTGCCGTGATCTAACTGTGCATAATTTGCTCAGATATCTGATCCTCTCTGCAGTCTCTGGGCCGGACAGGTGGGGCTACTCCAAGCCTTGCCCTTCTCTCCTGGAGCTGGCCCTCTGAATGGGCAACACAACTGCCTTGAGCCCTGCTGCTCTGTAAGCAGAGGCCGAGTCATGCACAAATGACCACAGCTGTCCATATGCTCCCCAACTGCAGAGGATCTGACAATTGATTGTCAGAAATAATTGAAATAAGGAACTTTGTGTATTGCTGATTAACTCTGGGGTTATGAGGGAGAGACTTGACCTTGCCATAAGTCCTTGCATTTGTCTTGCTTTATTTTGATTTTTATTTGGTCTATTTACTTCACATAGGGTTGTTCAAATTATGGTGCTAAGGCCTTCTAGAGGAAGATAATTCAAAGATTTGAATAGTTCCAAAAGAAAAAGGGGGGAATGTTATGCCAAAGTTCCCTTTTAATGGGGTGACCCAGTTCTTCCAATTGTCCTATTTCATTATTCTGCCTTAGGTTATAACCGTCCCCTCTTAATGTTTGAGATAAAAGTTTTATAGACATTCCTTAATGTTTGACAAGATAAAGGTTTATCCATTTCAGATGTCATTAGAATATTAGAATATTAGAATACCTTGTTATTCCATAAAAAGCTTGCTGCCCCAATACTCGGGGCTAGACTCTTTGAGATGATAGTCTCATCTAGCCCTGGGATCAACATGGATCCATTGGTCCCAGTATTTCTCTCCATTTAATAAATTATTGAATTGGTCTCTAATCTCTGCCTTGCTCAGTTTCTTCGGCATTACAGTCCAAATAGGCAAGAGGTCTCCATTGTTTTGCATTTTCTTATGCTCATAACTGCCTCATAACTATAGGTATTAAAATACCATTTTTGCATATATAGTTTTAAAACCTACCTCACTAATGATTATCAGTGAAGTAGTTATATCTCTGTGTAGTTTTATCTCTGAACATGTATCACTGATGATGTAATTTTCTGAAACTTTCATAGCACAGATTACTGATTTCTTTTTTGTCCTACTGTTGATTGAATACTAATCTAAGAAATAGGTTGTAAAGAAGCACTGATTCATATTCTTAAAACTGGCTCTGCTCCTGCCTGCCTCTCTAGACTTTTTAGCCACCACCAATACCCTTCTCACCTTGGAAAAAGACTCTGTCCCTACTATTTTCTCACTCTGGAAGATCCCTTCACCCCTGTGGTCCTCTCCTCTGAGTGGTGAGTTCCTTCTGAAACCCCATTTTGAGCAAATGCCCAAGCCAGTCAAGTTCATTCCTTTCCCTAACATATTCTGGACTCTCTAGAGTGACTTCTCCATCCTCTCTCCTTTTAAGTTCTTTTATGTGCTATCTTCCTTCATTAGAATGTAAGCTTCTCAAGGGCAGGAACTTATTTTCTTTTTGTTTCTATTTATATTCCCAGCACTTAGTATAATGGCTGACATATAGTGACAAATAAATGTTTTATAAACTAAAGGTCCATGAAAAAATATCTTAGAATGGTGAACATAAATAACCTTCCTGTGTGGAAGAGAATTCTTGGAGAAGATTGCTGTGAACTAGGGCCCTTCTTTTTTGTTCAAATTTAGTGGTGAAGGAGACTCTCAACTTGAGCTGGATGCCACTGGCTTTCCTTCCTCAGGAAGTGATTCATTCTGTAATCAGCCACAGGAACATGACTTCACCTAACATTTTTGCCTAAATAACTTGTGAAGATTTTGACTAATTGTGCTGATCTAGAAAAATCATTCAAAAATGGTCACTTAGCAGAAGTTTCTGGCAAGTTTTTTCATCTGATAATAAGATAGGAAACATTAATTAATAGCACATGACTTAAATTGTGCTTTATATGAAGCCAGTAAGAATCAGCTATTTTCTCTAAATTAGACAATTACAAACATAAAATTCTATACAGAGAAGTGGAAAAAGGACTGAGCCAGAAGTCACAAGACTCAAGTTCTACTCCAAACTCATTCTCCAGTTAGTTAGAGGTGCTTGACTCTTTTGCATAGTATTTCTGGGCCTCAGTTTCCTATAAAATGAGAAGATTGGATCAGATGATCTCTCAGATCTCTTTCAGCTTTATGATCTTATGAATTCTATTAAAAATTATTTTTAAGTTATGAAACAGACTGATAAAAATTTAATAGCCCCATGAATGAACAAGAGGATTTCAAGGCCACACACATAGCCAAGAATCTCTTCTATGCTCTCCCCCTTAAATGGTCATGTAGCTTTTGATTGAATTTCTACAGTGATGGGGAGTCACTTACTTCCTGAGATAACCCAATCCATTTTGTAGTGACTAACTGTTAAAAATATTAAGCTGAAATCTTATTCAATGAAACAATGAAACTTTGCTCTCAGGAGCCCAAAGAGTCAAATCAAATTGCTCTTCCATGTGACAGTCTTTCATATTCTTTAAAATACTTACTTTCCCTTAAAGTTTTCCATATTAAACAAACCATATAAACATACCATATAAACATTCCATATTAAACATTCCTTTTGATCATATTTCAGATTGGTTTCCTTTCACCTTTTTGATAGACCTCTGATTCTCTCCAGGCTATCAATGTCCTCCTTAAAATATGGTAGTCCCAAATGAATGAAAAGCATTCATTAAGCACTTGCTAGATGCCATATACTGCTCAAAACATAGAAAATATTAATCCAAAAGTGAGATATTCCTTGAACTCAAAGAGCTTACATTCTAAGATATTTTCAATGAAATATTATGTGCAAACTGATTATTTTATAATCTACTGCAAGAGCTTAGGATAAGAGGCACATTTGGAGAAAAACTCTAGGCTCAACTATCCCCCTGCATTCCTAATGATATTCATGCTTAATACTATTACCTCTCTTTGCAACTTTCAAATTAGAACTATATCTCTATCTACATATGTATATATATATGTATGTACATGTATGCATATATACAGATGTATATACATATATACATGCATACACACCACACACATATGTGTATATATATACATATGATTAAAACAGCCAGGTGACATAGTACCAGACCTGGAGTCAGGAAGACTCATCTTCCTGAGTTTCAAACCTGGCTTTAGATACTTACTAGCTGTGTAATTCCGGCCAATTCGCTTAATCTTGTTTACCTCAGTTTCCTCAACTACAAAATGAGCTAGAGAAGAAAATAGCAAACTACTCCAGTATCTTTGTCAAGAAAGTCCCAAATGGGGTGGCAAAGAATTGGACACAGCTACAATGACTAAGAATAACAAAAAATGTGCATCTCTATAACAGCATATACATACACATCCCTGTCTATACACATCCATAATGGATAGGAAAGAGAAGCAGGCTCAGAATCAGAATGAACTGAATTTGTTTCCCTTCCTTTTGAAACATATAAACTGAGTGAATGTATAACACTGGGCATGCCATTTAATTTTTTTGTACCCAAAGGGACTCTCAAAGCCTGTAAGTTGTAGAAAGTACCAGTTCCTATTAATGGACTGATTTAATCACACTACACTGATTTAATCATAGATCTGACTAAATTTTATATCATTGATTTAGAGAACTTCTCTATAAATAAACTCTCTACCATCACTGATAGGCAATTTTTTTTTTTTAACATATTCTTAAAGCATTGCCTGAGAAAATGGAATTTTATGAGCTCACCCAGGGTAACATAGTCAATCAATATGTATCCTAGACAGACATGAATACTGGCCAATCCTTTCTCCACTATGACATGCTGCATTCACTTATTCTGACCCTCACATATACACAAATATCTCTATCCAGCTATCTTCTTATCCCTAAGTAAATATGTTTTATAAATATAACTAATTAAAAATTTTTTCCCATTTCCCATCTGAAACATTATTAACATTACCTGAAAGAAAACTATTACAATTAAAGATGCTGCATCTTTGGAGCAAGGAAAAGTGCCAGCTACCTGCCCTACCCTTTTTCACCCCAGATCTATTTATCTTTCTAAAAAAGTGTGCTTATTAGCTTTTCTTTTATACTTCTCTAGCCCCATTATTCTCTCACAGAGGATTGTGTTGATATACTGGTTTCCTAAGAACCTCAGCAGGCCCCAGGATAAAAGAATCTCATTGTGGATTTATTTGTTTTTTGTTTGTTTGTTTTGTTTTTGTCTTTAGCTCTCCTAGAATACATAACTTGGGTTACTTCCTCTTGATACAACTTGAGACTGTGGTCTTTATTGGAACATCCTAGTAAGTAATAATTCCCTTAGGAGGCAACATGTTATTGTAGACAGTCATGTAGATAGTCATAAATGCCCATGTTCAGATCCTGCCTCAGACACTAATTAGTTATGTGACTGAGAACAAGACATTTAATCTTCTGTGCCCGAATTTTTTAAATTGTAAAATAAGAGATTGATTTCAATAGCACCTAATATGCCTTCTGGATCTAAATCTATGATTCAATCCAATTTTAAGAGAACTAAACTTTTGATTTTGGAGGGTCACATTTGAATGATGAGGGAAGGGCTTGCTCATATAAAGTCTCCATGCTGACACTGGAATAAGAAATGCTAACTTCTCTAGAGCTAGTGATCTTTAATTCAATGTTCTTACACCAAGGGTTTGGGATTCTTCCACATGCTGTAATGTCCTGGCCAGCAAGGCTGGCATGCAATTATCTTCCTTCCCTATCATTTTGTGTCAAACAATAAGCTGATAGGGAAACAATAAGACCTTAACTGCTACACCAGCAGACCTAATACTGTGGTTTTAAGTGGTTTCAGATTTAACATTAGACCCCATCTTTTTCTAGCACAGAATTTGATAGTTTTTAAAGAATTCAGAAAGGAGTTTCAGTTTTCAGGCTATTTAAGGAAGCTCCTGGGGATGTAAGTTGTAGCACTGTTGAGCAATGCTCACTTCATTCAGGATTGCACATGTGTTCAGACTGACCACTGCCTTCAAAGAAATGGCTCTTCAGTGCTGGAAATGCTATCAACATAACCTACTTCTGTGCCCCAGTTAATAAATATTCTTCTGGTCAATGTTAGCAAAAATACTTTTCCCCCTTCATATAAATTCTTGAGAATCTCTTGAAATTTAGAAAAGTTTATAAAGCTGGCCACAAGTTAAGAAAGTATAACATTTTCCATTAATTTAGAAAGCACTTCCTGAAAAAAAATTAACATTTGAAAGACAGTGTGGTACAATGGAAAAACCCTTGGGTATGAAGTCAAAAGCCATGGCTTCAATCCCCAGTTCTGCCCAGTGTGACCTGGAGCATATTGCTTCATTTCTCTGGGCCTTTGCTTCCTTTGATATAAAGTAGAGAAGCTGCAGTTGATGACCTTTAAAATTTTATTCCAGTTCTAAATCTATGATCTTTCTAATCTAGATAGACAAAGTGTTTCATTCAGAATGCTAGATGATAGAGTGGGTCAGAAATACTGTCTTCTTTAGGATATAAATTCCTTGAGGGGAGGCTCTCTTTTTGCCTTTATTTTAATCCTAAGTACTTAATAAATCTATCTTTACTTCATTATGCTTTATATATAATAGGTATTTAAATAATTATTAAATAATTATTGAATAGGTATAGAAATATAGATCATTGTAAGCTAAGAGTGTGAGAAAGTCTTAAATAGATTATGTGTATTGACTTAGGCCACTTGGAAACCTTTTGATAGCATCATTCTGCTTGGAAATACCTAAAGAAGCTTCATTTATCCATTAAACTAAGCCTATTTTCAATACTGTGGTAAAGTGGAGTCCCAGATATTCAGCATTCCACTTGACTTGGTTAAACCCCTTATACTCTCTAAGATTCAGTTTCCTCATTGTCAAAAAGGAGGAGTGGACTGAATGACTTCTAAGGATCCTTCTAAGTTTAATTTCATGATTGTGTAGTTCTAAGGAGTATTGTTAAGTCTGAATTTATCTTTGACTTCCACCTGTGTGACCTTGACTTAGCCTCTTCAGTTCTCAGTTCTTTCATTTGTAAATAAAGGGCACTGGGATTTTCTTTATAATTCCATACCTTAGGTCATTTATTCAATACTTTATCATCTTGTTCAAAGTATCATCAAAGTTTCTAAAATATATATGTTGCAACAGAATTACTTGCAACCACTCCTATGATTCTGGAAGAGAGTGAGGCTGTCAACTTTAGTTGCCTTATTTAAAACCAATTCATGGGCAAGTCAAGATATCATTGGGATGTCACTGGTCCTCTTATGAAACAAAGGATAAACAATCAATAACAGCTGTAGCTCTCTATAAAGTCATATGAAGGAGTCGAGAAAAAAGGGAAAAAAGAAATTTACATAATAACTTTATTATATATTTAGAGGGAATAGCAAGTTGTATATAGTAGATTTGCAATTTCATACACAATCATGTTTTTTATTGTACTGAGTTTTGTAAATGCTTATTTTGTTCTGTGAATTGAAAATGAAATAAATTTATAATACAAAATAAATAACTAAAATTTATGAAGGCAAAAAAAAGTCATTTCTGCCATTTGGAAGGTAAGTATTATATGAAAAGAATAGCAAAAGTTGAGTAATATCACATTACCATAGATTTAGAGTTGGAAGGAAATTTGTAAATCTTTGAGACTCCTCATTTTAAACATGAGTTTGGACTCAAAGATCTACAAAGAGTTTTAATGACTTGCCCAGAGCCACATAGTTAGTCTTACACATAGTTTGGATGACTGGTTTGTCATTATCTGAGAAGGAAATTGACCAAATAGACATCCTAAGATCCTTTATAGTCCCTTAAGACGCAATGATTCTATGAAACACAAAGCAACATTATTAGACTAATCATACTTGATGTTTTTGAGCTCCAAATATTCACAGATATATGTTCCAAGAGTTGTGGTAAAACTGATAAAGCATTGGATTTGGAGTCAGAGGTCTTCTTTGGGCTCTGCTCCTAATTTCCAAGACTGTGCCCACATATCATGCCAGAGTAGCCTTCTCATCCTAAAAATTCAATCTTCCTCCTGCAGTCTCCTCAGCTTAGGAACAGACTTTGTTGCTGGCCTTCTCATCCTGAAAATACATTCTTCCCCTTCCTTTTATTGGCTGATTCTTCCTAGAATCTCCATTTTAGGAAAATGCTTAGGCCAGCCATGTCTTCATGCCTTTCTGAGTTCCTTCCCCCCATTAAAATGTAATATTCCTTGAATTGTCTTAGGAAGATTCTGAAGATCACCTGGCAGGATAAGAGACTAGATACTGAGGTCCTTTCTTGAACTAAACTGCCAAGCATTCCAACTCTATTGAAGAGAGCACAATTCCATTGGGCTAGTCACATTGTTTGAATACCAAATGTACATTTGCCAAAAGAAAATTATGGAAACCTCACTCTGGGCAAGTGCTCACAAGGTGGTAGAAAAAGTGATACAAGGACATGCTTAAGGTATCTCCTAACTTTAGAAATGATTGCATGACATGAGAAACACTGGCATAGGACTGCCCAGCATGGCATACCCTCATCAGAGAAGTTGCTTTACTCTATGAGCAAAACAGAATTGAATTAGTCCAAAAAAATGCTTGATGTGCAAAATTACAGAAGGTACCCAAAATGTTCATATGGACTATTTGTGTCTGACCCATGGCAGAGCATTCTGAGATTGTTTTGGTCTAATCAGCCACAGTTGGACACAATGTAACTTAACTCTAACTTAGTGATGTCATTTTGATCCACTTTGAGAACGAAGGACAACAACCAAACACACTCTTTGAAGGGAGAGACTATCTTTCTTTCTTCTTCTATCTGTTCTCCCAGCACTTAACACACAGTATCTAGCATACAGTGATGTTTAATACATGTTGTCCTCTTTGGGCCTTGGGTAAATAATTTAAGTCTATTGCTATTCTTTATATTATTATACTTTTATGGAATTTGGGTTAATCTAAGTAGTAATATCAGATCTAAACACAGTCACAGTATAGAATATATAATTCTAAGTTATATATAATGCCTGCCTTCCAAATAGTTGAAATGAATTTATCTTTTTTATATATTCATATATTTCATTTATTTATTTATTTTGTTTTGGAAATTATTTTATTTTCAATTTCCAGAACAAAATAATTTCCAAAACATAGTACATTGAAAAAGATAATTGCACACAAAACTGCAAATTTATCATGTATAACAGAAATTTATATTGTGTATGTTAGAAGCACTGTCCAAAGAAATTGGTCTGCCTTCTCCTTTCTTCTTTCCTCCCATACAGACCAGTCTGAAATGCCAGGGCTTAAAGGTACTTGGTAAGAATAGAAAATACTCAAGAATGAAATCATTTGGAATGCAATCTCTCTGAATTATGAAAGGCAATTTCAGACTCAGCTAAGGGAGGTCACTAATTTGCCTAAAACCTAATCACACCATTCAGAGATCATCATTTCACTGGGTTCTTTTTTTTTTTTTTTTAAATAAAAAGATAAATAGGGTAAAGAATAGGTTTAAGCAAATTTTAGCAGAAACATCCCACTAAGAAGGACTCCTAAGTCTTGCCCTTATATAACATGTCACTGGTATTAATAAATATACACACACATAAAATACATATATACCCACATGGACACACCATAATATATGTATACACATATACTTATGTATTTTACATATATACACACATGCATATGTTTGTGTGTATATGTGTGTGTATGTATAGATCTCCAGGCCTCAGTCAGGGAATCTCAAGAAGTTGCATGTTACACTTGCCAAATGTCCTTAATAATAATAAAAAAATGAATAAATAGAAAGGATATATTAAGCCATTATTACATATCTATCACTATGCTAAGCACTGAGTATACAAATATAAGCAATCAAGACAAGTCCTGACTTCAAGGAGCTTACATTCTAATGGGGATAATAAAACATATAATAAGTAACTAGAAGAGGAAAAGACAGTAATAACTCATTCAGTGGTTTGGAGATGTCCAAGAAAGGAATGAAGATAACCTTTATACATAATCTTTGTTTTACAAAGAGCTTTCCTTATGTCAAATGTATAAGATTTTCATTCTATTTTATTATACATAAGTATAAATGTTTATTGTATGTGTGTGTACCCATAAGGAAACATTCTCAGAGGGATTAATTGACTTTTCCACAGATACATAGATATTAAGCATTACTGGTTGAAATTGAACTCATATTTTTTTATTCCAAGTCCAATGCTCTTCCCATATGCCATGTTGTCTTTCATAACATCAGATATAGCAAAGCTTACCTGTGCCAAAGCTTTCTTCTCCACACAGAGAACATCTTCCAGAGTCCATCAGATTTGAAAAGAATTTCCAACCTGCTGGGGTCTCATATACAGGGACTTTAAGTGATTTGGCCACCCTAAAAAAAAGAAGAAAAAGTAATACAACAGTTAATTCATATACTCCTTTCCCTTTTCTTTGTATAGATAAAGGCACCCAGAAATTATTGAACCAGTGCCTATTGTTCATAAGTTTATGGGCAGCATTTGATAATTTATCTATATTGAGAAATGGGAGAAGCTGTTGAATTTAGTAGTTACTTGAGATCAAATTCTACTGTAATACTTAATAATCCTGTGATCATGTACATAAATTCTCCATACCATAATTCCCTTATTTAAAATGGGAATAATATTATCTGCAGAACTTAACTCACAGAGTTGTGAGACTCAGCTATGATAAAATATGTAAATCATTTTGTAACCCTTAAAGGACTATATAAGTGATAAATTAAATGTTATTGCCATTATTATAAAGTTCAGGATATCACACTATGGAAAGTGGTTAATTAAATCAATAAATTATATCTGAATTTTTCCTTTATAGTAATGATTCATGATCCTGTTTTTAATGATATGAAGATATAATATAAATAATGAGAAGTCTGAACTTTATCTCTAAGCTTCCTTCAGGTTTAAAGCTATGATCCTCCATCTTAACTTACTGATTTGCACCTCTATTTTGGATTTTTCCCAAGTAATTTACCTTCCACTTGTTCCTGAACCTCTCCTTCCTATGAAAATAGTAGTGATCTTATAATTTTAGATAATAGAGAACTTGTAAGACAGTAGAAGTAAGTGTTGTGTCCTTTGTTCCCTAAGCTTAAGAAGGCCTTGGATGGTGGGTGACATGGAGAAGAAGCAATGGCAAAATACTGCATTAGATCATGGACCTCACTTAGCAGTCACTATCTATTAGAATACCAAGACAATTCCCAGCTTAGAAGATGAAGTTCAAACCAATGACCCAAATCTCATTTTTCATCTAAATTAACAGTTTTATTTGGCATTTACTCAGGCAAGATGTTTTCCAATAGTTTCCTTTATTTCATCTTCAATTATGAATTCCCCTTTTTATTTTTGATATAATCATATTTTCTTCTCTTTTTAAAATTTAAAAATCAAACAAACTTTATTAGTTTTTTTTTAAATAGCTCTGGTACTTTTTTTGCTTTCAGTTTTATTAATCTCTTCTTTGATTTTCAGAATCTCTACCTTGATATTTAGATAGATATCTTTTTATGTTTATTATTTCAGGTTTTAAAAAAAATAACATGGCCAATGCATTTCTTTTTTCCCCTTGTTTTTCTGGTGAAGAGGTTTAGGGATAGAAAATGATTTTTTTTTTTTCCTAAGGACTACTTCACCTGGAGTATCTGTTATGTTTGGGTACACTATTGCACATTATTTAATGACATTTTTCTATTGTTTCTATGCTTGGTTTTTTGACACATCAATTCTTCAGGATTCAAATATTTAGGGTCTCATTGATTTTTATTACTTTATTTCTAAACCCCTTATTGAGTGTTATTTTTATCCAAAGAAGCCCTAAGTATCTATTATCATCACATTCCAATAAGGAATAGAATAAACTTGCCCATTGATGTGGCAACAGTGATTTAGTAAGGTTAAGACTTAGGAATTTTCAGAATTTAAGGAAATTTTAGAAATACTGAAAACTTGTAAGAAAGGAAGATTTCATATTTTTGAAAAAGCTAAATAACTCTAGATCTCTTATTTTCCCTATTTTCCCTAATATTATTTATTGCCATAGCCCTTCTTGCAATAAGCTGTGACCCTGAAAAACAGTTCTTGGGGTTATCTTTCAACACCTTATGAACAAAGATGATGTATTGTTTTAGATTACATTTTGCAAGAGTATTGTCAATAAGTAATTCAAAACACTTCTGGAACCCTAATATATAGCAGTGCACTTCATACTAACTTATTAACCAAATAATCATTCTATATATTTCATCTCAATTGTCTAATCCTAAAGAGAAAATAAATATTTTCTTATAATGGTAGGCTAATGGTTTTCAATCTACCATGGCTGTTTTTAAAATTAGTAGCAGAAAACTGACTATGGTATAAAAATATTAAAGGTCAAAGTTATTGAGCCTATATATAAATAGAATCATAGAATTTTAGGTAGGGTAGCAAGGAACAACAAAAGTCATTTCTATCAACTGTCTAGTCTTTGCAGAAATCTAATAGACAACATATCTTACTTAATCTCTATTTGAACATTTTAATTGTTGGACAGTTCTAACAATATTTTTATGTTCCCCTTATAGTGAACTAAAATCCATCTTCCTTCCCATCAATACTGATTCTTTTCTCTGGAGTAATGCAGAGTAAGTTTATTATCTCTTTCACCTGATAGCTCTTTAAATGTTGAAGGACAACTACTCTTTCCTCAGTTTAAGCTCCATCAGCTCTTTCAACCATTTCTCATATGACAGTTTTCATGATTCTCACCATTCTGACCACTCTTCTCCATGTGCACTCCAGTTTGTCACTCAACCCAAACTGAATTCATCTTTGTGTATACAACTTTGAGATCTCATTTATGGTTTTAAATAGAAGAAGAAAATAACATAAATTCATTGTTGGTAGAATTGTAAAATGATGCAATCATTTTGGAGAGCAATCTGGAATTATGTCCAAAGACTTATTAAAATATCTGTTATACTATTTTAGCCACTAATACCATTACTTGGATTATTTCCAAAGATTACTAAGGAAAAAGGAAAAGAAACTATATGTTCTAAAATGTTTATTTCAGTTCCCTTTGTGGTGACAAAGAACTGAAAATTTCAGGATGCCCACCAATTGGGGAATGGCTGAACAAGCTGTGATATATGATTCTGATGGAATACTATTGTGCTATAAGCAATAATGATTTAGAATCAGTGCCCTTAGAAAGACATGAAATAATGAAGAATAAAATCAGCAGAACCAAGAAAACACTGTATACAGTAATAGCAGTATTGTTTTAAGAATGATTTTGAGCAACTAAATCAGTATGGCTATTATAAATACCCAAATTAACTACAAAAGATATATGAAGGAAGCTGTCACTTTTATCTAGAGAAAGAACTGACAAACAGAAGTATGTATTGAATAATTTTACACACATACACATATACACACACATAAAACACCATATAACTATATGTGTAATGGTATCCATCTCTAGGGCAGTGGTGGAGAAGGAAGAAAAAAAGGAATTTATATGGTAATTATGTTGCATATTTGAAAAGAATAGTCAGTTGCATACAGTAGATTTGCAGTTTCATGTGAAATCATCTTTTTTATTGTACTATGTTGTGGAAATTCTTATTTTATTCCATAAGTTAAAAAATCAGTGGAAATGAGTTTAGCATGATTTATTCTTTGTGAATCAACATTGGATTCTAAATGATCAAAGGCTTCCTGATTTCAAAGGTAATCACTAAACTTTAAATTTTTCAGATCTTTCCCATGCTACACAGAATTTTCTTTTTCTTTGTTTTTTAATTACACCTTTTTATTGACAGAACATATGCATGAGTAATGACTTATACATGTTAAACATGTTAAAGTATATCCTAGATACAATATATGTGTGCAGATCCATACAGTTCTTTTGTTATACAAGAAGAATTGGATTCAGAAGGTAAAAATAACCTGGGAAGAAAAACAAAAATACAAATAGTCCACATTCATTTCCCAGTGTTCCTTCTCTGGGTGTAGCAGCTTCTGTCTATCATTGATCAATTGGGACTGAATTAGATCTTCTCTTTGTCGAAGATATCCACTTCCATCAGAATACATCCTCATACAGTATTGTTGTTGAAGGATCTCCTGGTTCTGCTCATTTCACTCAGCATCAGTTCATGTAAGTGTCTCCAGGCTTTTCTTAAATATTCCTGCTGGTCATTTCTTATGAAACAATAATATTCCATAACATTCATATACCACAATTTACCCAGTCATTCTCCAATTGATGGGCATCCGTTCATTTTCCAGTTTCTAGCCACTACAAACAGGGCTGCCACAAACATTTTGGCACATACAGGTCCCTTTCCCTTCTTTAGTATCTCCTTGGGGTATAAGCCCAGTAGTAGCACTGCTAGGTCAAAGGGTATGCAATGGTTTGATAACTTTTTGGGCATAATTCCAAATTGCTCTTCACAATGGTTGGATTCGTTCACAACTCCACCAACATTGCATCAGTAGCCCAATTTTCCTGCATCCCCTCCAACATTTATCATTATCTTTTCCTGTCATCTTAGCCAATCTGACAGGTGTGTAGTGGTATCTCAGAGTTGTCTTAATTTGCATTTCTCTAATCAATAGTGATTTGGAATACCCTTTCATATGAGTAGAAATAGTTTCAATTTCATCATCTGAAAATTGTTTGTTGATATCCTTTGACCACAAAATTTTCTTTTTCACAAATGAAAAGTAAAAGGAAACCTGAATTATGTCTCATTAAAAACCAAATCCCCTTAATATGATGTTTTCTTTATTCTATCTGTACCTCTGCCTGGAATATTCATCACACCTGACCTAGTCAAAAATGATCTGTCACCTTTCTTTAAACTACTACAGAAAGTTCAATAAACTAAAGGATGCAAAGTACTGGGCAAGACAAATATAGTGTAAGACTTTTTGACAAAAATTTCTGGGAATACCAGAAGGTAGGCAAAAAGAAATTAGGTTCAGATCACCATTTTAGATCATATATCACAATAAGTTTCAAAGAGATATATGGCCTAAATATAAAAGGTCATATAATACAAAAAAATAGAAGGAGGTATCTTAGAACACTCTGGTTAGTGAGAGGATTCTTAACTAAGTAAGACAGAAATAGGGTCACAGAAGATAAAGTGACAAATTTCTTTTTTTTTTATTATAGCTTTTTATTTACAAGATGTATGCATGGGTTATTTTTCAGCATTGACAATTGCAAAACCTTTCGTTCCAACTTTTCCCCTCCTTCTCCTCACCCCTTCCCCCACATGGCAGGTGGACCAATACATGTTAAATATGTTAAAGTATAAGTTAAATACAATATATGAATACATGTCCATACAGTTATTTTGCTGTACAAAAAGAATTGGACTTTAAAATAGTGTACAATTAGCCTGTGAAGGAAATCAAAAATGCAGGTGGACAAAAATAGAGGGATTGGGAATTCTATGTAGTGGTTCATAGTCATCTCCCAAAATTCTTTCACTGGGTATAGTTGGTTCAATTCATTACTGCTCTATTGGAACTGATTTGGTTCACCTCATTGTTTTCTTTTTTTTCTTGTTTTTTTAATTTTATTTTTTTATTATAATAACTTTTTAATTGACAGAACCCATGCCAGGATAATTTTTTACAACATTATCCCTTGCACCCACTTCTGTTCCGATTTGTCCCCTCTCTCTTTCCACCCCCTCCCCTAGATGGCAAGCAGTCCTATATATGTTGAATATGTCGCAGCATATCCTAGATACAATATATGTGTGCAGAGCCAAACAGTTCTCTTGTTGCACAGGAAGAATTGGATTCAGAAGGTAAAAATAACCTGAGAAGAAAAACCAAAATGCAAACAGTTTACATTCATTTCCCAGTGTTCTTTCTTTGGATGTAGCTGCTTCTGTCCATCATTGATCAACTGAAACTGAATTAGGTCTCTTTGTCAAAGAAATCCACTTCCATCAGAATACATCTTCATACAGTATCGTTGTTGAAGTATATAATGATCTCCTGCTTCTGCTCATTTCACTTAGCATCAGTTCATGTAAGTCTCTCCAAGTCTCTGTATTCATCCTGCTGGTCATTTCTTACAGAACAATAATATTCCATAACGTTCATATACCACAACTTTAGCAAAGTTGCAGGATACAAAATAAACCCACATAAGTTATAAGCATTCTTATATATCACTAACAAAATCCATCAGAGTTATAAAGAGAAATTCCATTTAAAGTAATTACCAAGAATATAAAATATTTGGGAATCTATCTGCCAAGGGAAACTCAGGAACTATATGAGCAAAACTACAAAACACTTTCCACACAAATAAAGTCAGATCTAACCAAATCGGAAAATATTAAATACACTTGGATAGGGAGAGCAAATTTTGAGATAAAGTGCAAATATAATAAAGATGACAATACTACCTAAACGAATTTATTTATTTACAGCTATACCAATCAGGCTCCCAATAAACTGTTTTAATGATCTAGAAAAAATAACAACAAAGTTCATATGGAAAAAAGAAAAGGTCAAGAATTTCCAGGGAACTAATGAAAAAATCAAATGAAGGTGGACTAGCTGTACCAGATCTAAAATTATATTATAAAGTAGCAGTTACCAAAACCATTTGGTGTTGGCTAAGAAACAAACTAGTTGACCAGTGGAAGAGGTTAGGTTTAAAGGACAAAACAGTCAATAACTTTAATAATATAGTGTTTTACAAACCCAAAGATCCCAGCTTTTGTCACAAGAATTCACTGTTTGACAAAAACTGCTGGGAAAATTGGAAATTAGTATGATAGAAACTAGGCACTGACCCTCACTTAACACCATACACTCTTTGCACTTTTGAATAAGATAATGTCAAAATGGGTTCATGACCTAGGCATAAAGAATGAGAGTATAAATCA
The DNA here is from genome assembly GCF_902635505.1 of Sarcophilus harrisii. Classification (NCBI taxonomy): domain Eukaryota; kingdom Metazoa; phylum Chordata; class Mammalia; order Dasyuromorphia; family Dasyuridae; genus Sarcophilus; species Sarcophilus harrisii. Next base: position 287,546,729 of record NC_045426.1, on the reverse strand, counting down.
ATTAGAAGAACATAGGATAGTTTACCTCTCAGACCTGTGGAGGAGGAAGGAATTTATGACCAAAAAAAACTAGAGATCATTATTGGTCACAAAATAGAAAAATTTGATTATATCAAATTGAAAAGATTTTGTACAAACAAAACTAATGGAGACAAGATTAGAAGGTAAGCAATAAACTGGGAAAATATTTTTACAGTCAGAGGTTTTGATAAAGGCCTCATTTCCAAAATATATAGAGAATTGACTCTAATTTATAAGAAAACAAGCCATTCTCTAATTGATAAATGGTCAAAGGATATGAACAGGCAATTCTCAGACGAAGAAACTGAAACTATATTTAGCCAAATGAAAAATGCTCCAAGTCATTATTAATCAGAGAAATGAAAATTAAGACAACTCTGAGATACCACTTCACACCTGTCAGATTGGCTAAGATGACCGGAAAAAGTAATGATTGTTGGAGGGGATGTGGGAAAATTGGGACACTGATACATTGTTGGTGGAATTGTGAGTACATCCAGTCATTCTGGAGAGCAATTTGGAACTATGCTCAAAAAGTTATCAAACTGTGCATACCCTTTGATTCAGCAGTGTTATTATTGGGCACTGTCTAATATTATATTATCACTGTGTCCCAAAGAGATCTTAAAGAAGGTAAAGGGACCTGTAGGTGCAAAAATATTTTTGGTGGCCACTTTGTAGTGGCCAGAAACTTTAAACTGAGTGGATGCTCATCAATTGGAGAATAGCTGGATAAATTATGGTATATGAATGTTATGGAATATTATTCTTCTGTTAGAAATGACCAGCAGAATGTTTTCCGAAAGAAATCTGGAGAGACTTACATGAACTGATGCTGAGTGAAATGAGCAGGACCAGGAGATCATTATACACTTCAACAATAATACTATATGATGATCAATTCTGATGGACGTGGCCTTGTTCAACAATGAGATGAACCAAATCATTTCCAATAGAGCAATAATGAATTGAACCAGCTACACCCAGGGAAAGAACTCTGGGAAATGAGTGTGAAGCACTACATAGAATTCCCAATCCCTCTATTTTTGTCTGCCTACATTTTTGATTTCCTTCACAGGTTAATTGTACACTATTTCAAAGTCTGATTCTTGTGCAGCAAAATAACATTTTGGACATTTATACATATATTGTATTTAACATATACTTTAACATATTTAACATGTATTGGTCTACCTGCCATCTGGGGGAGGTGGGGGGGAAGGAGGGGAAAAATTGGAACAAAAGGTTTTGCAATTGTCAATGCTGAAAAATTACCCATGCATATATCTTGTAAATAAAAAGGTATAATAAAAAACATCAAATTTGAAATTTTGAAAATGAAGAGGGAGATTAATAAAATTGAAAATAAGAAAACTATTGAATTGATAAAACTAAGAGTTGCTTTTATGAAAAAACCCAACACAATGGCTAAATTGTTAGTTAATTTTATTAGAAAAAGGAAAGAAGAAAATGAAATTGTAAGTATCAAAAATGAAAAGGGAGAACTTTCCACCAAGGAAGAGGAAATTAGTGCTATAATTAAGAGTCATTTTGCCCAGCTATATAGCAAAAAATTTGGTGATCTAAGTGAAATGGAGGAATACTTACAAAATATAAATTGTCCAGATTAACATAACAGGAAAGAAATGACTTAAATAGTTCCTTTTTAGAAAAAGAAATTGAGCAAGCTATTAATGAACTGTCTAAGAAAAAAATCTCCAGGGCAAGCAGTATTTACATGTGCATTCTATCAAACATTTACAAAACAATTAATTGCAATACTATGCAAACTATTTGGAAAAATACAGAAAGAAGTCCTACCAAATTCCTTTTATGACATAGATATGATGCTGATACCTAAACCAGATAGAGTCAAAATAGAGAAAAAATATTATAGAGCAATTTCTCTAATGAATATTAATGAAAAAATATTAAATAAAATATTAGCAAAGAGATTATAGCAAGTTATCCTCAGGATAATACACCATGACCAAATAGGATTTATACCAGGAATGCAGGGTTAGTTCAGTATTAGGAAAACTATTAGCATAATTGATTAAGTCAATAACCAACTAACAAAAATCATATGATTATCTCAAGAGATGCAGAAAAAACATTTGACAAAATCCAACACCAATTCCTATTAAAAACACTAGAAAGTATAGGAATAAATGGAGTTTTCCTTAAAATGAGTGGTAGCGTCTATTTTTTAAAATCTATTAAAATTAAAATATATAAAAATAAATTTTAAAAATCTATTTTAAAAAGCATGTTATGTAATGGGGACAAACTAGAATCCTTTCCAATGAGATTAGGGGTGAAACAAGGTTGCCCACAATCATTATTATTATTTAATATTGTATTAGAAATATTAGCTTTAGCAATAAGAGAAAAAAAAAAGAGATTAAAGGAATTAGACTAGGTAATGAGGAAACCAAATTATCACTCCTTGCAGATGATATGATGGTATACTTAGAAAATAACATAGATTATAACTTAGTTATAACTTAGAGAATCAACTAAAAAATTGCTAGAAACAATTCACAACTTTAGCAAAGTTGGGGGATATAAAATAAATCCACATAAATCATTAGCATTTTTATATATTAACAACAAAGTTCACAGCAAGAAATACAAAGAAAAATTCCATTAAAAATAACTGTAGATAATATAAAATATTTGTAACTTTACTTGCCAAGGCAAAATCAGAAACTATATGAAAACACAATTACAAAACACTTTCCACACAAATAAAGTCAGAACTAACCAACTGAAAAACTATCAAGTGCTCTTAGACAGACTAAGATAATACAATAAAGATAACAATGCTACCTACATAAATCTACTAATTCAGTGCCATGCCAATCAAACTTTTGAGAAATTACCTTACAAAGCTAGAAAAAAATAATAACAAAGTTCATCTGGAATAACCAAATATTAAGAATTTTGAGGGAATTAATGAAAAAGTGCAAATGAAGATGACCTAGTGTACCAGACCTAAAATTATATTATAAAGAAGTGGTCATCAAAACTATTTGGTATTGGCTAAGAAATAAGAGTAGTCAATCAGTGGAATAGGTTAGGTTCACAAGACAAAGTAGTTAATTACTACAATAATCTAGTGTTTCATAAACCCAAAGACCTCTTATCCTAAAAGGGATAAGAATGCACTATTTGACAAAAACTGCTGGAAAAAATGGAAATTAATATGGCAGAAACTAGGCACTGACTCACACCTAATACTGTATATCAAAATAAAGTAGAAATGGGTTCATAATTTAGACACAGTGATATTATAAGCAAATTAGAAGAACAAAGGATAGTTTACACCTCTCAGCTCTGTGGAGATATAAGAAATTTGTGGCCAAAGAAAAACTGGAGTACATTATTTAATACAAAATAGATAATTTTGCTTATGTTAAGTTAAAAAGGTTTTGTACAAACAAAACTAACGCACATAAGATTAGAAGGGAAGGAATAAACTGGGAAAGCATTTTTACATTCAAATGTTCTGATTAAAGGCCTCATTTCTAAAATATAAGCATTCAAGTCATTCTCCAGGTTGATAAAAGGTCAAAGGATATGAATAGTCAATTTCCAGATGAAGAAATTGAAATCATTTCTAGAGAAATGCAAATCAAGACAACTCTGAGATATCATTACACACCTCTCAGATTGGCTAAAATGATAGAAAAAGATAATGACAAATGTTGGAGGGGATGTGGGAAAACTAGGACACTAATATATTGTTCGTGGAGTTGTGAATTGATTCAACCATTCTAGAGAACAATTTGGAACTATGCCCAAAGGGCTATCAAACTGTCCATACGCTTTGAGTCCAACAGTGTTTCTATTGAGCTTGTATCCCAAAGAGATCATAAAAGGGAGAAAGGGATTCACATGTGCAAAAATGTTTGTGGCAAGCTTTTTATAGTGGCAAGAAACTGGAATCTGAGTGGATGACTATCACTTGGAGAATGGTTGGATAAGTTATGGTATATGAATGTTATGGAATATTATTATTTCATAATAAACGATCAGCAGGATGATTTCAGAGAGGTCTGGAAAAACTTACATGAACTAATGCCAAGAGAAATGAGCAGAACCACGAGATCATTGTACACAGCAACAGCAAGATTATATGATGATCAATTCTGATGAATCTGGTTCTCTTCAATGATGAGAGATGATTGAGGCCAATGGTCTTGTGATGAAGAAAGTCATCTATCTATAGCCAGAGAGAGGACTGGGGAAACTGAGTGTGGGTAACAACATAGTATTTTCATTTTTTTTTGTTCTTGTTTGCTTGTATTTTGCTTTCTTTCTTTTTTTTCTTTTTTGGTCTGATTTTTCTTGTGTAACATGATATTTATAGAAATGCATATAGAAGAATTGAACAAGGGGAGGAGGTTGGAGAAAGGGAAGGAAAAATTTAGAACACAAGATTTTGTAAGAGTAAATGTTGAAAATTATCCATGTATATATATATTTAATAATTATAACTTTTTATCACAGAGCCAATGCCTGGGTAATTTTTTACAATATTATCCCTTGCACTCACTTCTGTTCTGACTTTTCCCTCCCTCCCTCTACCCCCTCCCCCAGATGGCAAGCAGTCCTATACATGGTAAATATGTCACAGTATATCCTAGATACAATATATGTGTGCAGAACCAAACAATTCTCTTGTACAGGAAGAATTGGATTTAGAAGGTAAAAATAACCTGGGAAGAAAAACCAAAATGCAAACAGTTTACATTTTTTCCCAATGTTCTTTCTTTGGGTGTAGCTGTTTCTGTCCATCATTGATCAATTGAAACTGAGTTCTTTTTCAAAGAAATCCACTTCCATCAGAATACATCCTCAATACAGTATCGTTGTTGAAGTATATAATGATCTCCTGATTCTGCTCATTTCACTTAGCATCAGTTCATGTAAGTCTCTCCAAGCCTCTCTGTATTCATCCTACTCGTCATTTCTTACAGAACAATAACATTCCATAACATTCATATACCTCAATTTACCCAATCATTCTCCAATTGATGGGCATCCATTCATTTTCCAGTTTCTAGCCACTGCAAAGAGGGCTGCTACAAACATTTTGGCACATACAGGTCCCTTTCCCTTCTTTAATATCTCTTTGGGGTATAAGCCCAGTAGTAGTACTGCTGGATCAAAGAGTGCACAGTTTGATAACTTTTTGGGCATAATTCTAGATTTCTCTTCATAATGGTTGGATTTGTTCTCAACTTCATCAATAATGCATCAGTGTCCCAGTTTTCCCACATCCCCTCCAACATTCATCATTATTTTTTCCTGTCATTTTAGCCAATCTGACAGGTATGTAGTGGTATCTCAGAGTTGTCTTAATTTTCATTTCTCTGCTTAATAATGACTTGGAGCATCTTTTCATATGGCTAGAAATCGTTTCAATTTCATCATTTGAAAATTGTCTGTTCATATCTTTTGACCATTTATCAATTGGAGAATGGCTTGATTTCTTATAAATTAGAGTCAATTCTCTATATATTTTGGAAATGAGGCCTTTATCAGAACCTTTAACTGTGAAGATGTTTTCCCAGTTTGTTGCTTCCCTTCTAATGCTGTTTGCATTAGTTTTGTTTGTACAAAGGCTTTTTAATTTGATGTAATCAAAATTTTCTATTTTGCGATCAATAATGATCTCTGGTTCATCTCTGGTGACAAATTTCTTCCTCCTCCACAAATCTGAAAGGTAAACTATCCTATGTTCCTCTAATTTATTTATAATCTCATTCTTTATGCCTAAATCATGGACCCATTTTGATCTTATCTTGGTATATGGTGTTGTGTGGGTCCATGCCTAATTTCTGCCATACTAGTGTCCAGTTATCCCAGCAGTTTTTGTCAAATAATGAATTCTTATCCCAAAAGTTGGGATCTTTGGATTTCTCAAACACTAGATTTTTATAGTTGACTATTTTGTATTATCAACCTAACCTATTCCATTGCGCAGCTAATCTATTTCTTAGTCAATACCAAATGGTTTTGTTGACTGTTATAATATAGTTTTAGATCAGGTACAGCTAGGCCACCTTCATTTGATTTTTTTTTCATTAATTCCCTTAAGATTCTTGACCTTTTGTTCTTCTATATGAATTTTGTTGTTATTTTTTCTAGATCATTAAAATATTTTCTTGGGAGTCTGATTGGTATAGCTCTAAATAAATAGATTAGTTTAGGGAGTATTGTCATCTTTATTCCATGTATATATTTTGATAATAAAAAGCTTTAATTAAAAAATAAGCTACATCAGGGCTTTGAGTGATGTAGTTCTGTTCAAAGAGTCAGAGATTAAAGTCTTAATTGGATTTGAGAACTTATATCTCCAACCAAAAATTAAACCCCTTTCAATGTCAACCCACTCATTGGATGGGCATATGTGACAAGTTTCCATATGTACAACTTATAGCTAATGGAAAAAGGTGATTTCTCCTAAGACTATGCTCTTCTCTTTTGTCTCATGTTACTGTTGCCACAATCTCCTTCACCCCCAACAGCAATACCTTTTTCCAGTTCTTGCCGATGTTTCTTATTTCAGCATATTTCTGTATAGGAAGACAAGGTTCACAATAACTCTAGGGCCCCTTTGGCTTCCTTGAGAATTTATGACAAACTGATTCTCAGACTGATTAAAAAAAATCATAACATGCAAAGTCCAGAATTAGTAAAAGCCACATAAGTGAAATGTGTATAAAAGGAAAACTGAGAATAATTCACCTTCTGTCTTACATGAATTTTATGATGAGAAAGGGCTTTTGAGACATGACCATTTTTGGAAAACCTTAGAGATATGTGGACGTTGTATAAGTCAAATATATTTAGTATAAGCAGTCATTTTAGTGCATTTGGAGGTACGTTAGTAATAGCAATTAGCAGGTATGTGGCACAATAAAGGTTACAAAGTGTCTCATATTTCTGTGAAACAGACATTGCCAATATTATCAATATGTTATAAAAGAGGAAACTGAGGTACATAACAACTAACTGAGGCAGCAGGGTATGGGAAGAGCATTGGACTTGGAAATGGGATTTGAACCCCTGCCTTCTGACTTAACATTTACTATTTGCACAAGTCTGAGCAAGTCATTTTAGATATTTAATTTCCTCACCTCTAAAATAGAGATGCTAATAACAATATAATGTATCTCATAGGATTTTTACAAGGAAAGTCCTTTAAAGCACTATAGAAATGTGAATTATTGTTGAAGAATTTCAAGCTGAAGATCTCAAAGACTATCGAGTTTCAGTTTTTATTTAAATAAAAGTCAATTGTATACTATATGTAAAACTGAGCATCCAACTAACCCACTCCCTTTAATGAAAGCTTTTGGAGAGCTTTTTTTGGATAACTATTAGGAAGTTTCTTACTTTCTTACATCAAACTTAAGTTTGTCTCTATGCAACTTCACCTCTTGTCCTTAATTTTGCTCACTAGGACTAAGCAGAACAATCCAAAACCTTCTTTACATATTCATAAAGAGCTATCTCTTTATTTATTTTTTTATTATAGCTTTTTATTTAGAAGTTATATGCATGGGTAATTTTATAGCATTGACAATTGCCAAACTTTTTGTTCCAATTTTTTCCCTCCTTCCCCCCACCCTCTCCCCAAGATGGCAGGTTGACCAATACATGTTAATTAAGTATAAATTAAATACAAAATAAGTATACATGTCCAAACAGTTATTTTGCTGTACAAAAAGAATCGGACTCTGAAATAGTGTACAATTAGCCTGTGAAGGAAATCAAAAATGCAGGTGGATAAAGATAGAGGGATTGGGAATTCTATGTAATGGTTCTTAGTCATCTCTCCTAGAGTTCTTTCTCTGGGTGTAGCTGGTTTGATTCATTTCTGCTCCATTGGAACTGATTTAGTTCATCTCATTGCTGAAGATGGCCAAGTCCATCAGAATTGATCATCATATCGTTATTGAAGTACATAATGATCTCCTGGTCCTGAAGAGCTATCTCATTAAAGTCTTTTCTTTTTCAGACTATACATCTCCAGTTTTTTAACTACTCCCATATAGCATGATCTCAAAGTTGTTTGCCATTCTGGTCAAACTTCTCTGAATGTTCTGTAGTAATTTAATGTCCTTAAAATACAAAACCCAAAACTCAATACAGTATTCCAGGTATTGTTTGATCATAGCAGAGAAGAGAAGAATCATCATTTCCATAGAACTGGACTCTATACCTTTCAATAAATTATATCACATTAATTTTTGTGATTTCTGTATCACACTGTTCATTTGTATTTGCAGTCCATTCAAACCTCCAGTATCTCCTTCAGCCAAACTCATGTAGCCATACCTTCTTCCATTTTGTGTTTGTGAAATTAATTTTTTGAACCAAAATGTAAGATGGCATGTATCCCTATCAAGCTTCATCTTTCTAGATTATGCTCAATGTACTAGTCTATGGAAGTCTTTAGGAATAGGAATAAACTATTTCTTCTATTTTTTTCACTTACTAACAAAAGCATGTTGTCTATCTATATCTTTATACAAGTTATAAAGATATACCAAAAACAAAATAATGTTAAAGCACATTAGGATAAGAATAGATGTTTAGAATACTTTGTTGTATAAATGTTTATTGGCTGACTGAAGTCTTCCATTTGGGTTCAACCAATCAACTATTTCTGAACTCGCCTAATTGTACTAACAACTAGACCACATTTCTCCATATTGCTCATAAGAAGAGTATGAGAAGTTAGATGCTTTGTTAAAACATAAACTACATCTGTAACAATTCCCTGTTCTATTAATCTTGTAACTCTGTCAAAAAAGGAAATTAAGTTAATCTGGCATATTATCTTTTTGATAAAACCATTCTGGTTCCCTGTGATCAGTATTTTCTTTTCTAAATGTTCACTAATACACCCTTTAATAATAACATTTTTAACATTTTGCCAGAAACAGAATTCAAACTCACTGCCTATTATTTGCAAATTCTATTTTGTCTTATTTTTAGAAAAAAAATTAATACAACATGTACACATCTTCCAATCCTGGGAGAATCTTTTTTTTCCCCATTCTCTATGACTTTCTAGTATATGTCAGCATTTGTTCAAATCTTCTTTTTTAATTGTAAAAGGGCAACAGGTAGATATTGGCAGTCTTGATGGTAATATTTCTTCTAATAATTTCTTATTAACTATTCAACTTGTAATTTTATCTATGTAGGACATTCCCAGGAAGGAAACTCACTTTCCAAAGTAGATCAGCAACTGCTTTGCAAATTAAAGTCTGAAAGTTCCCTGAAGCCTAAAAGATTCAATAATTTGCCTAAGGATGACATTGCCTCTATGTGCCAGGTGCAGTATTTAAACTTCAGAACCAGTCTCCTCTGATCTCTCCTTCAATGTCTTTCTCTTCTGGACACTTCAGTGGGTAACTAGAGGAAGAAACGTCTATGAGTACTTTTCACAAATGAGTGGACACCCTTTTTCCATGAAATCTTGACATAACAAAAAAGTTTGAAAATCTGGAATGTTTAAGTGTCAAATCTATTGTAAATGGTATCATTGTTTGGTAGATTTTGGATTTTGGATGCCATTGGGGTTGAGTGACTAGCTCAGAGTCCCATAGTATCTGAAGCTGAATTTGAATTTCAGTCCTCCTAACTCCAGAGACAATTGCTTTATCCACTGTACCACCACTGCACAGAGCTGATCTTAGTATCCATTTTTCTAAGGCTCAGGTATTCCTTGATGGGGTAATAAACTTAGAGTTACAATCTCTATGTTTAAAGAGCTCATTTGAAAAATCATAAGGGTAGAGATGGATGGGACTTCAGGGCCTTTTAACATAAGATTGAAAACATAGAACTGGAAGTGTCCTAAAGACTATTGAGGGAAACCCTCTCATCTTACAGAAGAGAAAACAGTGTAAGTGATTAGCCCAGGCTCACACATTATCTAAGGCAAGATTTGAACCAGGAGTCTTCCTGACTCCTGGGTTAGGAGTCCATTTATACTGTTTTTACTCCAGTTCAGATATTCTATCCTCATCACTTCAGAGTTGAGGAAACTGAGATTAAAGTGGTTAGTCCAAGGATACACAATTAATAACTGGCAGGGCAAGCATTTGAACCTGTCTTCTGCCTCCAAATCTAGTGTCTCTGAAATTTCAGTGGTTGAGAGGTACACTCAATCTTTTTTTACCTTTTTCACTTGTTTAAGACACAGACAAGAGATCATTAATTGAAATTACTGAAAAACTTAAAAGAGTAGAGCATACTAATAAACATATATACTGAGGGAGAGAGGGAGGGAGAGAAACAGAGAGAGAAACAGTCAAAGACAGAGACACAAAGACAGAAATAAAGAGAGATTAAATTAATTTAACAAATAAGAATACAAACTACTACCAAACAAGGTGAGGCATAAGAAAAGGGTACAGTGTTTGGGGAATCACATTCTCTGGCAAAGAATGAAATTACATGCTAAGGAATGAAAAGTTTAAGGGGGTGGAGGAGAGGATTTACTTGGTTCCCACGCTCACCAATAAATTATTGTCAGGAGCAAGAGGTCATTGTAGCTTGATTTTAAAGGACCGGAGGGATCCACTTTTATAACTATTAGCTACAGTTGCAACTATGCAAGCTAAATTAATGCATTGGATAATTGGATCTCAAGTTCCTATTCATGAGCTGATTGCCTTGGTCCAGCTAGGAAGGAATCCCCCTCTTTCCTCCCTCTCCTGAAGCTGGGACCCATTCCAAATGCAGCATTCAGTAGATACTAGGCTTTAGGCTAGTTGTTGTCAGGAGCCCACCCTTGTGTCTCTCTAACACAAAAGGCACACACACACCCATATCCAGGGTCTGCTCTGCTCTCTTTCCTCTGTGACTGCCACATGCTAAGAAACAGAGATGTAGGAACAAAGTGGACTTGATGGGAAAAGCCTGGAATGAAGGAGAAACAAATGAGGCAGTGGATAGAGCATTGACTCTGGAATCTGGAGGACCCAAGTTCCAATTGGGCCTCAGACACTAAACACTTACTCGGCTATGTCACTCTGAGCAATTCACTTAACCCCAGTTGCCTGAACAACAATAAAAACAAAAGCTAGAAGTGGAAGAGATAAGAAAGGGAACTGAAGAAAATTGACAAGTAATAGGAAAACCATGTTATCTATAAAGTGCCAGCTTTTGGTACTGTGAGGGGAGGGGAGATGAGGGAGTGACCAAGGAATAGTAGTATCCTGAAAGTTACTGATTAATCCTGCTCCCAGCCTGGGCCAAGGGCCTTAGTCTCCTAGATATCACCCACATCATTTGCCTCCTATGGGCAGGTGAGCCCAAGAGCCTTGAGAGTGTCATCAATTTCTCCATACCTCATTTCTGGTCCTTTCTGCAGTCATTCTCACAGTCATCATCTTGGAGATGAGGCCTGACAATTGCTCTGCCCATCCTGCAGGCCACAATTACTGATAATCCAGAAAAGAAAGTTCTTGCCACTAGTCTTTAGCACTACCAAATGGTTCAACATCAGAAACTCATGTTTTTCTCAAGGGAAATGACACCAAAGATATGTTGCCATTTGCTTTGCTTCTATATCAGCAGGAATTTGTCCATTTCTCTTACAAATGAAACCTTCTGTATATGTTGCCTCTCCAATTAGAATGAGAGCTCTTTGAGAACAGGGATTATTTAATTTCCATTAATCCCCAGCATTGAGCACAATTCTTCATACATAGTAAGTACTTAATAATTTTTTTCATTCATTGATTCGATAGGAAATCTTCCTTTTTAAAGGACCATTATACCTTCTTCTTTATAAAAGAAAAATTGATGTTATCCTGTGATTTAAAGAAATGCATCTTAGATTTGGGGCTGAAAGGGATATTCGAAGTGATCTAGTGCAAGTCCCTCATTTTGAGAATAAGAAAACTGAGGTCCAGAGGTTAGGGTGATTTGCCCAAGATCACATACATGGGTTGTAGGTTTCAGAATTAATATTTGAACACAGGTCCTCTGATTTTAGAGTTAGTGTTCTTCACTCCCTATTATGTTGTTCTTCAGAAGCAGTTCCAAAATTTATTTTTAAGTGTGAATGATGGAATCAGATACATTCATTTTGAATTTTCTAGTCCCAGTGAACCCAGACTGAAAGAACTCCCCTGTCCAATAGCTAAGAGGGATAAAAAGGGTAGACAGTCTTCTGAAGGGCAGTGTTCTAAACAATAGGGGAAGAGTAAATGAACAAGAACCACATCTTGGGCTCACCTGCTCTTAAAGGGAAGTGCTATGAATGAAGTCTAAGATAATTTGTTTCCTTAAATGTGGTGGTCACCAATAACCCAGAACCTTAAATAGGGCAGAGCATCTTGACCTTTATGTAGGGTGGGCAGGTCAGGAAATTTGTCCCACATTGGAAGATTTTCAGGACTACTGCTCAGTGTTTATATTCCTCTAAGGAAGAAGACCTGAGCAAAGTTTTGATAGTCAAAAGAGCAAATGGTTTTCATAAGGGGTTACAGAGCTGCTGCCCAGGACAGTGAAAAGTGGGATAGTGTAGAGGGCCAGAACTCTGGAAAAGTATGCTTGAAAGAAGGATATTTACAACAGGATATTTACTCAGTGTAATTGATGAGATAATGGTTTTCTAGTTCACATGTACTTAATACTTAGTATGGTGATGTAACGGTTCTTTAGTTCACACATACTTAGTGTGCTGTAATGATGTAATCATTCTGAGGTATTTAAGGGCTGAGAGGACTAGAAATGAGACTTTCCTCCTGGTGCTTCTTCTGCCTTCATCACTCCTCTACTAAGACCAAGGACTTAAGCTAGTCCCAAGATCCTCCAGAAAGCTAGCCCAGACATTACAGCATGGCAGTAGTTTAATTGCCATACAATGTTCACTGGGCAGAGAGGAAGTTGTTAAGCCCAAATTCTAACCCTGCCTAGAGGAGAGGAGAGGAGAGGCCCTTCCTCTGGTTTAGATCTGTCTCCTCAGTGGGAGTGACATTTTCTTCTGCCTAATAGATGGGGATAGCCCATGAAACAAAGATAAGTTGGGAAAGGGGCTGAGTATGCACATGAATGAATTGTGAAAAGGCAAGAATGAAGGCAGGCAAGGGAAAGAAAGAGAAACAAGAATGTGGTCAGTCAGTCAATTAAATGCATGACTTTATCTGCTTCTTTGGAGAGCTGTGCTTCTCTAAAGATATCTCTGTTTCTCCAATTCCAGGGACCCTATCTTTCCCTAAAAATGTTCCCTTCTCCATTTTCTCATACTTTCCAAGGCTTGGAGTTAAGAGTTGAGCAATAAAATTACCAATGCGGGGGAAGGGAAAGTGTTCCTGAGGTAACAAGTTCTCCATAGTCACTCAGTTTGGCTAAGTTTAGAAGAATGGTAGTAAGAAAACTTTGCCGGGGTACAGCAGAGGAGGGAGCCAGTTCCTACTGAAGGACCATGTTTTCTTCTGGCATTGCCTCTGCATGTCTCATGCTCAGAACTTTCTTTTTGCCTTAAAGCTTTTTTATTTTTAAGCTGGTAGTGCAATGACTGAGAATCCATTTGAATCCTACTTTAGACACTTACTAGCTATTTGAACCAAATAAATGACTTTGTTATTGTTATTGTTAACAATAGTTGATTACTAGAAGATTAATAGTCACATATCCTAAATTAGCTTGAACCAGATTAAGAATACACAGGATGGTTAATAATATAATTTTGTATGATACTCCAACTGCCCCTGTGCGATGCTATTTCATAAAAACTGTAAGAGAAATAAAAAGGAGCTATAACTCCTATAAGACTTTTTGATAACTACAAACTCTTGCTTTATTGAAAATCATGTAGGAGATGATCCCACTGATGATCCTTTGATCCTACTGTCTTCTCTACCTAATGGTAGAAAGTTACACACACATACACACACACACACACACACACACACACATGCACACGCACACACTCACACTCACTCATCTACTTATTCTATGGTATTTACAACTAATTACATGTTTGTTTTGCACATGCTTATAAGGTGTGGGAAAATGTACCACTAAAATGAGAATTCCACAAAATCCAAGATATTCTAGCTAATATCTAATCAGACATTAAACAAAAACAAATTCAAACTCTCTTTCCTTCAACATTTCCATTGATGAGTTTATTCCATAACACCTTCTTTACTGCCTGTATGGGTTGGTTACAACCCAAAAGATTACATATAATTTGCTAGTTAGAAAACATAGCCAGTATCATGAATATGAAGCAATATAAATCACTCTGTCTAACTTCCTTTCACAATCATTGCCAATATTATATGTTTGCTTTATATTGGCACCAGAGTAAACAATCTTCAATTCCTTCCATCCCTACCACTTGATATTTTATACAATTAAGTTTTCAAGTAGAAGAAAAGCAATTACTAAAATCTGGGCCTGTCACAACAGATTTACAACAGCATTAGTTCAAAAATAGCCAGAAACTTTATATACCCTAGACTTCCAGATGCTGGAGTCTCTATTGTTTGGACTTGTCCAAACCAGCTCCTCAAAATGTCTTATTAAATGATGGGGGATGGGGGGACAAAGAAATGGAGAGAATGCTATTCCCCTATTCATGCTATTCATGAATCAAGTTTTAATACCACTGAAACCTTGGACAAGAAGTTGGAGCTGGAAGGAATCTTAGAATTAACTATGGCCAAGATCATATACTATCTCTCCTTAGCCCCCTACTCCCATACCCAATGCAAACTCAATTTTACTGAGGGAATTTTTACTTAGGAAACTGAGATCAGGGAATATTGATCATTTTGGACAAGGTCCCATCAGTAGAAAGCAGTAAAATGTGATCTTGAATCAAACAAATAACTTAATATGGGATAACAAAAGGTTTTGGGTCTATACATATGTTTCATTGGTATAAAAATTCATAGTATAAAAACACCCTCCAATGATGTATCCCTATAGATTTTAGGCTTAGAATTACTTAGGGGCCTTAAGATAAATGACTTGTCATTAATTGAACCCAAACCTTCCTAACTTCAACAATGGGACTTTATTATGAAATAATGAATCCTCTTTAATGGTTAATAGATATATTATTTAATACATAATATATTTATTAAAATATTATAATATATTGTAAGAGTCAGATAATATACAACATATAAAGTACTTGAGTTTCTAAATACTGTAAGTATCAGTTTTATCATCATTGTCACTGCCATCTTGGCTCAATCATCTTTTTAGAGTTCAGATAGAAATGGTTCCCAAGATATGCCCCTATTGTGCTATGATCCCTTCATAACTAATGCTCTGTGGACTATTGTACAGATAGATAAATTACTTTTTGTAGTTGCACAAAAGCATATATGTAATACATATATATTTAAAATTATTAAAAATATATTCTGCCCATAACATATATTGGCTGCACAACATATTTCAGTAAACTCTTGATTAATCAGCAATCTTTTTTAAGTACTTACTATGTGCCAGGTACTATGCTAGGCCCCTGGGAAACAAAGACAGAACTAAAACAATGCCTATCTTTACTGCCTGTATAGGTTGGTTACAACCCAAAAGATTACATATGATTTGCTAGTTAGAAAACATAGCCTGTGCTAATTTCTAAGGAAATTAGGCATAAATCAATGTTACATTTCAGAGACAAAAGTATTAGGAATATGATTTACCAAGCTGCATAATTGGACAAATTACTCACATGATGAGTTCTCTTTGCTGATGAAATTTCAGGTCCAAACCAAACACGCACACATGTTCCTTTCTGTAAAATTTGAGACCTAAAGATGTATTTCCCTAAAAAAGCTATCACAGTTAAAATCCTAAAGCCATTAAAGGGATGCTTGACATATCCATAATAACTGATGAACTGAAGGAGATAATCACTTATACTTCATTAAACACACACACACACACACACACACACACACACACACACCTATCAACTTTGATTACTTAAAACAGCCATAGCATCTAATCAGCTTCAAAGGATCATGCTGCCATATGCAACAGAGTTAGAAAGCAAAAATACCTGAGACCTCCTTCAGTCAATTAGTTCTAACTCACTTTTTCTGAAAATAAATTGAACACAGACCACCAAATATTGCTCCACTATTCTCTTCCATGATCATTAGAAAGGATAAGGGTCTAGTCATCTCATCCTGCTTCCCTTTTCTCATCCATATTGAACAACAGTCTAGCATCAAAAAGTCTCACATCATTACTTATCATAAGCAATATAATCTCCTTAGTAATACTGTGAGCCTTGGGGCAGAGTCTGAACATAAACTGAAAAACTGAACTGCCAAACACTGTTTCCAGAACACATAGGCAAGCAGTTTTATGACAGTTGTCCACTCTTTTATTTTCAACATGGCATTGTGAATAGGTTATTGAATTTGTAGTCAAAAATATCTGTTTCTTTAGATATCTATAAGCTAAGTAGCCTTGGATAAATTTATTTATTTGTTTATTTTTGTTTGTTTTTTGGTCGGGCAATTGGGGTTAAATCAGTTGTCTAGGGTCACATAGCTAGTATGGGTTAAGTGTCAGAGGTCAAATTTGAACTCATGTCCTCATGATTTCAAGGCCTGTGTTCTATCTATTACACCATCTAGCTGTCCCTAATTGCTTTATTTCTTAAAGACTCAGTTTTATCATCTGTAACATGGACAAAATAATATCTGCAGTGCTTGTGCCACATGTGGCTGTCTCAGATAAGATACAATATATAAAATACTTGATGAGTTTCCAAACACAGTAAATGTTTTATCATCATCATTATTGTCATTACCATCTTAACTCAGTTATCTTTTTAGAATTCAGATAGAAATGGCTCCTAAGGCATGCCCCTTCATATCCCTTGATACCTAATGCTTTGTGGATTATATTACTGGAAGATAAATAAATTAATTTTTGTAGTTGTATAAAAGCAGGTAGATGGCATAGTGGATAGTGTACCAGGCCTGAAGTCAGGATGACTAATCTTCCCTGAGTTTAAATCTGGCCTCAAATACTTACCACTTTTGTGACCCTGGACAAATCATTCAACCCTGCTTACCTCAGTTTTCTCATCTATAAAATGAAATGTAAAAGGAAATGACAAATCACTCTATAATCTTTGCCAAGAAAACCTCAAATAGAGTGACAAAGAATCAAACACAATTGAAAAGACTGACCAATAACTGAATTTTAAAATCTCTAATATATGTTGCACAGTCTCCATCATTTCTTTATAAAATCTAATAAATCCAAGTCTTTTAGGGCTAATTTTTCTTTATTTTCTGGTGCAATGACCTGCTCTAAAATTGTTATTTTATTTCCATAACAAATCCATCTGACTCAGTTGTTTGATTCTTCTTTGGGAAATATTATATCATTGACTGGTTTCATGAACCATAGGAGGATTTTTGATCAAATGTTTAGATTTTAGTTATTTCAGAGCCTCCATCAAAAAGTGAGCCACTTTGGTTACATAACAAATCCAATGATGTGCCTGCCATATGTTGTCAACTAATTCTTGGTGCAGTGATGTCTCCTAATTTCAAAAGGATTTCTGTGGGTTTTATAACCTATTTATCTCTAAATTTGGCTATAAATCCTTTCTCACTTTTTTTGAGTAAGTTAGTATTCATCTTCTTACACTTGCTTTAGGAAGATGGGATCTAGATTTCATTACTATTTATGATCTTTGTTAAAATATTTCCCATATTTGTTATACTCTATTTTACAATTCTGAAGGTAACATCAAGATAGGTTTTTCCTCAGTGTTATTTGCTTTAAATATTTTCTTGTGAGCTTTGGTTTCAGAATGCCAGTACATTTCTTATTTCTCATCTAGAAAAGATCAAGATGTTTGTAAGAATCATCTTTATCCAGTGTTTACTAATATTATTAATATCATCAATAGCTAAAGTAGAGAAATTAGATGTAATTTTGTATTTTATTTAGTATGTAAGAAGAAACTTTTAATGGAAACTGACCTTGGAACACTGGACAAAACTTGGCCTTGTGGAACTGGCTGGACATCAGAGAGAGAAATAAGTCAAATAAGTTGCCAGGAGTAATTGCAGGTATACAGTTAACTCATTAGTGATCTCAAATCTTGATATCTGAGTAAATGATAATATATGGATTCCTATCATGATGCTCATGGATGGTTCAACTACACAGAATAAGAAGAGTCAAAGGTCAATGAACCCAGAAAGGAGTAGTGGGCCTAATTCAAATCATCAATTGTACAGAATCTGTTGAGGTTGGTCCCAGAATAGTTTCTTTTTGTCCTCTTTTACTATTTTACTATTTTGTAAGCATCCCTCTTCTTCAAAGTGGTTAACTGGGTTTTTTGGCTAATTAATTTAAAACTTAAATGCAAAATAGAAAAAGAAAAAAAATTACCATGTGCATAGCAGAACATTAATGAGGATTCAAAATATTAAACAACACATTTCCATTTCAAAAAAGCCTACATAATAAAAATTACATATTGTGTTCAGAGTTGTCCATCTTTTCTTTGCTTTCTTGATTTTCTTTTGTTTTCTTCTCTGTACTTTTTGCTTTAATGCTTTTTTCCTCTTTTCCTCCCCCCCCCCCCCATCTTCCTCAAGAAGACTACAATTAAGCATGGATAAATTTATATCTACCTATACACATATGCGCAAACATATAGATAGATAGATAGATATACATATCTATAAACATGCACACACATACACACACACATATATATACACACACACACATATACTTTCATATGCATCTATATAAGATCATACACTTGTTTTTCCTTTTTCTCTGAAACGGGATAACATCATCCTTCATAAGGTCAAGTCTTCCTAAATTTTTCTAAATCTACCAATTCATCATTTCCTATACTAGTGCAATATTCCAATCTTATACTATTTAGTTATTTTAATGATATAAAACAATACTGATTAATATGGCTGGTCCCTTATTTTTTCTTCTGATTAAATCTTAGCTTTAACTTTGTCTGAGATCAATGAGTACTATCCTTGTTTTTTTCTAATAAATTCTACTCCTAATCATTAATGTTATGTTTTTATATATTCTTATTTCCTATCCCTGATGACTCCTCTGCTTTATTTCCACACAATCTTGCCTTGCTATTGTGTGGAAAGGTGAGACTGTTAGCTAAAGTAGATCAAGCCTATAGGCCTCAGTTTCGGCTATTCCGGTCACATGATTTTAGATAAGGCCTGGATTACATTCCATTGTCCAAAGAAGGGATTAAAAACATATGTGGCCAAAGAAGCTGTATATCACCTTATCTACTGCATTCCACTGACCAAATAGGGGAATACAGGCTTATGCGACCAATCACAACATATAGAGGGTGGGATTTTAGAGGTTCTTTGTCTGAAATGTATTTGCTGTAAGCATTTTCAAGGTTTTAGCCTTATCCTGCTATAAATTTGGCTCGCAGACCAGGATTGGGTCTGCTTCTCAAGATTCTAATAAATAAGTCTGTTTTCTATGAGTGATTTCTGTAGTAGTCAATTTGGATAGGTCTTTTTGTCCCAAACACTATTACTTAACTTACCCCTCTCAAAGGATCCCTCTCTTATTTTTTCCCCTCACTTTTTTCCTCCCCCTTTATCCCATTCCCAGTTATCTACATGACTTTTCCCATTCCTGTCAATCCATACACAAGGGTGTATACTTCCCCTCCTTATCCTACTCCCTCTCCATGTTATATAGACTTTTATACCCTTCTAGATAAATATGTATTGTTCCCTCTTTAAGCCATTCCTGATGAGAGAAGATTCCAGAACTACTAGCCCTTCTACCCCAACTAATTCCTCTGTATCGGTTCTTCCTCTTGCACCTCATTCCTATAACAAAATTACTTTTTATCTTTTCCTACACAGTTTTGCTTTTTTAGAATCACATTATACTCAGCTCTACCCCAATCTGTCTTTCTAATTATCTCAATACTACTGACAATCTTAGACAAACATTACCACCTATAAAACATAATTTGGCCTTATTGAGTCCCTTGTAATTAGCCTTTGATGTTTATCTTGCTTTTCTCGTTGAAATTATATATCAAATTTTTTTATTAAGTTCAGGATTTTTGCAACAAAATCCTGAAAGTCTGACAATTCTTTGACTCTCTTTTTTCATTCACCCGACCTTGCTGGGTATGTAATCCATTATTCTAACAACACATAAAAGGAAGGATTTGAAACAACTTATCAAAATCTTATAAATAAAAAAACATATCAGGAACTGATATGGCTTCTCCAACTAAGATATGTCATTTCACTAGAATCTAGCATATCCTATTTTACAAGATAATTAATACATTGTGTTCTGTTAACACAGCAATTTTTCCTAGAATTTGCTTTATAGATGTTGTTAAAGAGGAAATTCTATTAGGCCTATTTTTTAATGAGCTAAAGGGATGGGCTAAATGAATTTTATAAAATCTAATTGTGAATAGAAAAATCCAGAAGATATTTCCAGTCTCCAAATTCCTATACAAGTCATTAATTCTTGATATCAGAAAATCTCTAGATTTCACATTTTGCAGATAAGAAAACTTGAATTTAGCATAGCCAAGGAAAATTACCTGCCCAAGTTTACACAGATGCTAAAGGACAAGACTGAGTTTTAGGGCTCCAGAACCAATATTATTCCCACAACTTTTGACTTCACTTTGTTTTTCATACTAGATTTTGTTTTTTAGCTAGTCCTGGGATTTTATCAACACATGGAGGTCCTCCTTTTCAGATGTCATTACATTAATTCCAGCAACTTTTTGGCTTGTTTTTCATAATCTGTCTTGATTACAATTGTTTCTATAGAAATGCTATAACAGATGTGTATAAAATTGAATCAGTTTTCTTTTCAAAAAGATTATTGACTTTTCCTTTGTAATCTACAGAGCTGAGAAAGATAGCTGCTTTCTTCATTTAGAAAGATTCCAAAGAGTCACGTGGGGTGCTAAAAGGTCAAAGGATTTGTGCAGAATAACAAAGCCAGTATGTGCTCAGAAGAAAGACTGGAATCCCAATTTCCTTGACCCTGAGTCTAATTTGCCATCTTTCCATTCCATTCCAAATTTGTTCATCACTTTATCCTCAGATTCACTGAAATTGTCCTTAAGCTTCCAGTGGATTGATTCTGTTCCAAACACAATCCTGAACCCAGGGCATTGACAACTCCTCTCATCAATGAAATACTTCAAGGCCATCTTGAAACTCCTACTCTGGGGGACATAAGCTATGAACTTCAGGAAAGAAGTCTAATAGCAGCATGTGACCCCTCAACATATAGCTAGCAGTTGTCTAACAGCCCTGCATTAAGGGCTCCAAGCTGTCAAATTTAAAATAACTATTAAAAAAATTTAAAAAAAACTTAATACTTCAGACTTAAGATCATAATATTCCCAAATTTGTTTTCTCTCCCATAAGAGTTATGAGGTAACAGGTTGAATAGATCAGAAGAAAAAAAAAGAAAAAGAAAAGAGATGGC
Organism: Sarcophilus harrisii; assembly: GCF_902635505.1. Lineage (NCBI taxonomy): Eukaryota > Metazoa > Chordata > Mammalia > Dasyuromorphia > Dasyuridae > Sarcophilus > Sarcophilus harrisii. The sequence goes on along the minus strand of NC_045426.1, from coordinate 287,525,174 downwards.
CAGTTGGGGGCAATGATGATAAATGTCTATGCTGCTAAGAATCCTAAAAAAATTTCAGAACCAGCAAGTAACTCCCAAAGGCAAATATCTCTACTTACTCTTTGGCTCTCCCCAACTGTTAGCAAGTCCTTAGTGGCTTTCATTTAGATGTGTTGATTCTTTGCAACATTTTTTTTAATGATAACAATGCTGATGATTGTTTGAATCATCAAACATCTTACACCAAAATGAATCTCTGTCTACAAGAATACTAATATTTCCCTCTACCTCCACTAACTTTTTCCTCCAGCGTCAGAGAGAAAAATGTATAAAATTCTTTCATTTAAGGTCTACTATATGGAAATAACATATATGATAGAAAGATAAAATATTTTCCTGGGCCAAAAGTGTTTTAGACCCCAAGGGAAAAAGCTTGAAACATTCCCAGACAAATATATGTACTTTCATGTCTACCAGGGCTCCATTAAAGATATTTCTCAGTATTCAAAAATTATATATATTAAGATCAGTTGTCAGTTTGCTTTTGAAATACTTAGGACTATAGCAGTATCATTTCAAAGATATATAGTCAAAGAACAAGCCCTATTAGGCTTCCAATTTATAAAGTTGGAAAGAACTTCAAAGCCTGATTTTACTGAGACTTCATTTTGATGTTGTTGAGTTGTTCAGTTATATCCAACTCTTTGAGACACTATTTGGGGTTTTCTTGGTAAAAATATTGCAGTGATTTGCTATTTCCTTCTACAATTCATTTTACAGATGAGAAAACTTCAGCAAATAGAATTAAGTGATTTGCCAAAGATCACAGCTAGTATGTATCTAAAGCTAGATTTGAACTAAATTCTAATTCTAAGGCCAATGTTCTATCTACTTTACCATCCAGCTGCCCTAGGCTTCATTTTACTGGTAATGAAATCAAGATAAGGAGAAATTAAGTGATTTGTCCACGGAGTGTCTGACTTCTATTTCACTATTTCAACTTGTTCTCGAAGAGAAGCTCCTTATACCAATCACAGATCTGAATCTAAAGTTAAAAAAAAAAAAAAAAAAAAAAAAAAGCCTTACATTTACATAGCACTTCAAGACTTACAAAGCACTTAAAAAAAACAGACTCAGATTTAACAGGTAAGGATACATATTATTTCTCATTTTACAGATAAGGAAAGTGAGGCTTAAAGAGATGAAACAATTATATTCAGGGTCACACAACTGTAAATAGCAGAGTTGGGACTAAAACCCAAGGCTTCTAGCTCTAAATCCATGATCATTTTCCCTATATTAAGCTGTTTTTGAAAGCAGGGATTTATTCACTTTTAAAAGTTTTATTTATTTTATTCTGAATTTAAGAAATAGAACAAGTACTTCATAATACAGGGAAAGAGGGAAAAAAAGATGATTGTACATGAAATCCCAAATATATTATGTACAATGTGCTATTCCTGTTGAATAGAACCAAGAGAAAGTTATATATAACAACTGTATTATTTTAGAACAATTCTGAGTGACTAAGTCATTTTGACTATTATTCATGCTTTTTAATCATGGGGGCAGGCTCAAAGATCCAAGACTAGTACTGGGGTGGAAAAAAGAGTAGGGACTCTCAGGCTGACAAAATTTCTAGTAATAAAAACTCCAATAGGACACATGAAACAGAAGGTGGAGAGATGAATGGAAAAGGGAAGAAGAGAAATGTTTCCAAAAAACTGACAGCTGGTCCTATATAGGGGGGTCAGTCCTATATACAGGGGTCAGATGTTTATAAGTCAGTGCTTTATTAACAGTAACATCAACAATTCTCCTTCTCCTACCACTTAATCCTCATCAAACATACTGCAAGTCAAGCAAGTCTTTTATGATTGAATTCAACCCCATAATGGGCTAGCTTCCCTGACTCCTGACTTCCAGTAGTTTAAGGCTTCTTACAACAACAACTGACCCAGAGCCAAGGCCTGGAGAAATATGGGAGAACTATGGAATGAGAGGACATGGAATGGTTCTTCTGATAACATTTCATTTCTCTTCCACCCTGCTCAGGAAGCTTAAAAAGGCATGATGTAGGTTACTTTCAGAGCTACACTTACATTCCTAAAAGGATTGTTATACTTCCAGAGGCTTTGGGAAAGATCATTGAACCAGCTTTACACACACACACACACACACACACACACACACACAGGAACAGAGATAGAGAAAAAGAAAAAGAGACTCAGAGACAGAGAGAGGCAGGAAAAAAAACAAGTAGACACAGATAGAGAGACGGAGAAAAAGACCCACAGGAAAGACAGAGACAGACTAATAGAAACAGAGAAAGAAAGAGAGAGAGAAAGAGAGAGAGAGAGAGAGAGAGAGAGAGAGAGAGAGAGAGAGAGAGAGACAGGGAGAGACAGAGATACAAGAGACAGAGGCAGAGACAGAGATTTAGAGAGACAAAGACAGACAGAGACATAGAGAGAGATCATTTCTAACTCTGGATTGCTAATAGCTTAGGAAACAGGCATTCATTGAGAAGAAAATCAGATTTTTCTACCTTTCCAATTTTATATATTTGTCCTCTCTCTTTAGTGCAGGTCCAAATGCCATTTCAAACCCTAACTAGCAAGCAGTGTGACACTGAACAAGTCTTTCAATTTTCCTGGGCCTCAGTTTCTTCATCTGTAAAATGGAAGGAAGTATTGGCTTTTAAGGTCCTTATGAGTTTAAGCACAAAGCCAGACTGGAATGGAACCAAAGGTTTCTTGCAAGTGTGGAAAACTAAGAAGTTCAATGTAAAGCAGGATCAGAGATTTGGGTCAGAAGACCGTAACTAACTCAGCAGGCAAAGACTGAAGGTTATACAAGGAACTGGTTATTTATCCCATTTCTCACACACAGTGTTCCACCTCCTGACTTCCTACCTTTGCATAGGCTGGCCCCCATACCTGGAATAATCTCTGGCCTCACTTCTGCCTCTTGGAATTCCAGGTTTCCTTTAAGACTCAGCTCAAGTGTCATCTTCTGCAAGGTCCCCCTAGCTACTTGTCTTTTCTAAAGTGACTCAACTTCTACTTTGCATGTATCTTGTTGTTGTTGCTCAGTCAGTTCAGTAGTGTTTGAATCTTTGTGACCCCATTTGGAGTTTTCTTAACAAGGATACTAGAGTGATTTGCCATTTCCTTTTCCAGCTCATTTTATAAGAAAATTGAGACAAACAGGATTAAGGTCACACAATAAGTATTTGAGGTTGAATTTGAAATTGGGTCCTCTGACTCCGGACATGACACTCTATGTACTGTGCTATGTAAGTATGTGTACTAAAGCTATGTCAGTATGTACTGTCTCCATAATAATTTTCTTTTTGTTGTTTTTGTACCTCCATAATTTAGTACAATGACAGAACATAGTAGGTTCTTTCCAAGTACTCATCAATTGATTGACTGAAAATACATTCTTTTTTTATTAAAGCTTTGTATTTTCAAAATATATATAGATAATTTTCAACCTTCACCCTTGCAAAAATTTGTGTTCCAAAATTTTTCCCTTCCTTCCTCCCATCCCCTCCCCTAGATGGCAAGTAATACAATATATGTTAAACATGTATAATTCTTCTATACATATTTCCACAATTATCATGCTGCAAATCAAATCAACTAAAGAAACTCAAATTAAAACAATGAGAAAACAAAATGCATGCAGGCAACAATAAGAAAGTGAAAATGCTATGTTGTGATTTACATTCAATTTCCATAGTCCTCTCTCTGAATGCAGATGACTTTTCATCACAACACTATAAGAGCTGGCCTGAATCATCTCATTGTTGAAAAGAGACAGAACCGATCATTGTATAATTTTGCTGTTGCTGTGTATAATGTTCTTCTGGTTCTATTCACTTCACTTAATTCATTTAAGTTGCTCCAGGCCTTTCTGAACCCATTCTGCTGTTATAAAACAATAATATTCCATAACATTCATATACTACAACTTATTCAATAATTCCCCAAGTGATGGGCATTCACTCAGTTTCCAGTTCCTTGCCACTACAAAAAGGGTTGCTAAAAACATTTTTTGCATATATGAGTTCTTTTCCCTCTTTTATGATCTCTTTAGGATACAGGCCCAATAGAGACACTGCTGGATTAAAGGGTATGCATAGTTTGAGAGCCTTTTGGGCATAATTCCAAATTGCTCTCCAGAATGGTTAGATCAAGTTGGATCAGTTCACAACTCCACCAACAATGTATTAGCTTCCCAATTTCCCCCATCTCCTTCAATATTCATCATTATTGTTCTTGTCATCCTAGCTAATCTGAAAAGTATGTAATGGTATCCCAGAGTTGTCTTAATTTGCATTTTCTGGTAAATAATAAAAAAAAATAAAAATATTCTCATAAAAGGTGAATCTTTTGACCAAAACTTTCCTTTTTTTCTCCCAATCTTTCCAGACAAATTATTGCCCTTGTGGTGTTCCCATTCTATTTTTGGATATGCAAAGGTGGAGAAGAGATATCACTGCACAATGTTGCTGTGTATTGTAAACAATGTTCCTTCATTTCTGTTCACTTCACTCAGTATCAATTTAAAAAATTAAATAAAAATTTAAAAAATGTCTTTTCAGGTATTTTTAAAAAATCCACCTGTTCATCATTTCTTATAATACAATAATATTACATTACATTCATATACTTCAATTTGTTTGGTCATTCCCCAATTGATAAGTATTTCCTCAATTTCTAATTCTTTGCCACCAAGAAAAGAGCTGCTATAAATATTTTCTATATATGTGAGCGCTTTTTCCTTTTTTATGATCTTTTGGGAGACAGACCGAGGAGTGGCAATTGCTGGAAGTATGAACAGTTTGATTATGCATTGGGAGATCCAATATTTACCTAGTTAAATAACTACAGAGAAGCATCAAGGTAATAGAAATCCATCTTGAAGTCCAAAAGACTTCTATTCTGTCCTGCCTCTGACACAAGTTACTGTGTTACTGAATGACCCTCAGTAATTCATCTAACCTCAGAGCCTTTTGAAATTTCCAAATTATGTAAGCAAGCTCCCAAAACCAAAACCTACCAATTTGCATCAACAGAAGGAATTTTTACAAGGGAATTCTCCAAACTAATGAAGTTACATGTCTGGACTTAAAAAAAAAAGTGTGTGTGTGAGAGAGAGAGAGAGAGAGAGAGAGTGAGAGAGAGAGAGAGAGAGAAGGAAGGAGGGAGGGAGGGAGAGAGGGAAAAGAGGCAGAGAAAGAGACAGAAAGACAAAGAGAGAAAGATGTGATGATGATTATGATGATGATGTAATCTGATTTTGCTTACATAGAACACTCACCAGAAGGATAATGATAGGTTTCTCAAAGGAGATAGCATCTGGAAATATATTCCTCTTCTCTGGCACTAAAAAATTGCCAGGAACACCAAGTATTTAAATAACCTATGACAATATGGAAAATATTATAGAATTATAAAATCATAGATTTATTTTTAAGAATGTTTTTATTTTTTAAATTACATCTTAACATTATTTTTTTTTTTGTTTTTGAGATCCAAATCCCCTCTCTTCTTCCTTTCTTTCCCACTGAGGGACAAATACTTTGATGTATATTATACAGATACAGTCATGCAAAACATATTTCCATAGCCATGGTGCAAAAGAAAACACAGACCAAAAAAACCAACAAAAAAAGCAAAAATAATTTTAAAGTATTCTTTCATTTGCATCCCGATTCTTTATCAGTTCTTTCTCTGGAGGCAGAAAGCATTCTTCATCAGAAGTCCTTCAGAATTGTCTTGTCTTGTTGTTTTTAGTCCTTCATTTTGAAAGAGGACCAATGACATCATGAGGTGATGTCTTGACTTCTTCTGAATTGGATTTAAGTGAGGCAGAGTTGTACAAGGTCATCAGCCTCATTTTCTCTCTTCCAGAGTTATTGAAAGTCCAAAAGAAAAGCAAAAGTCAAGATGATTAGTAATTACCCAGGATATAGTGGATGACTGTGGCATCTCCAACGTCTGACCAAGATGCCTTCGTGGTTGTTGGAATAAATTGTTCTCATCTATCTATTCCACTGGGGAAAATCTTCGCATGTTTGATGTAAATATTCCTTTAATTCACCAATGGGTTTGAAGTCCATTGGTTGCCATCAATCTGTTTTCAATCTGGTTACAATCAATACTGTCTGCTGAAACAGTATGGCTACTACACATGCTACAGCTTCTTGGAACCATGGGCCAGAGTTGAATAACAGACACAAAAGGCAGGTAGAATAGCCCAGAAAAAGGGACACACCAGAAGTGCTAGTTTTCCCTATACACACTGTATTGTTGAGAATAGCTAATCATTCATAGCTGATCACTGTATAACATTGCTGTGTTGTGTATAATTGTTAGGAGATCATTACACAAAGTATCAGCAATATTTTAAGATCATAGATTTAAAGCTAGAAGATATTTCATAAATCTCTCTTTTTACAGATAAGGAAACTTAGGTAAACAAAAATTAAGAGATTTTCCCAGGATCACAGAGAAACTGTATTTCTGAGGCAGTGTTTGAATTCAAATCTCCCTGATTCTGGACCCAGTATCACCCACAGAATCACTGATCTAGAAAAGATCAACTAGTCTAATCCTCTCAATTAACATATGATAATGCTAAGACGTCGAAAAGAAGGGTAACTTACCCAAAATCACATAACTAGGAAGACAAAAGACCCAGAATTCAAACCCAAATCTCCTTAATCCCAAATCCAGTAGTTTTTGCCACTCCAGGCCATCAAATAACTCCTAATTGAAACACTACTGCAGCTAATAAATATTACACAGCATTACTAGGAATCTAGGAAAATGGGCTCCACTCTAAAAAGTTGTAGGAATTTCAAGGAAACAAGTCAGAGTTTGGAGAAGTGAGGTACAGATTGCAATCAGCTATGATATCTTTTGTTTTTTATATTGTCTACGTTTCCCAATGTTTTCCATTTCCTGTCCCCATCCCAGAAAACCATCCCTTTTTGACAAAGAATAAAAAAGAGGTAGAGGAAGCAATTCAGCAAATATGGACATTTTATGCAGCATTCTACACCTGCAGTCTGCTTCCTCTGCACCTGCAGTCTGCTTCCTCTGCAAAAAGACAGTGTGAGTTGCCTTCTCACATTCCTTCTTTGGTATCAAGTTGGGTCATTATGATTTCATAATATTCTTTTTGGGTGGATTTTTAAAAAAAAATTTGTTAAGCACCTACTATGGATTAAGTGCAAAAGAAAAAAACACAATAAGAAAAAATAAGAGTTTTTTCTATTAAAGAAATTACAACATGAATAAATATAAGGGATGTAGACAAAGGGCTTTAGGAAAATTTGAAGAGAGAACATTGTAAGCTGGAAGAAAAGAGGAAAATTTCTTTGAAGAGTCAAGATAAACTCTGAAGGAAGAGAATTCCAAAAAGTAAAGCCATGAAGGGAATGTGCTCAGTGTGAACAAATATAGGTATAATAGAGCAAGGCAAAATTTTGGGTAACAACTAAATCTATGAAAGTGAAATAATATAAAATAAGATTGAATAGATATCTTAGATTGGAGTCAGTTAATGGAGAATGTCAAAGGTCAGGCAAAGGAGTTTGAATTTTATTTCCCAGTGATAGAGAGCCTCCAAAGTTTTCTGAGTAGAGAAGTGATATGAACATATCTGTGTCTTAAGAATTTAATTTAGGGGCACCTAGTTGGTGTAGTTTAGAGCACCAGCCCTGAAATCAAAGGACAGAAGCTCAAATTTGGCCTCAGACACTTAACTCTTCCTGACTGTGTGACCCTGGGCAAGTCACTTAACTCCAATTGCCTCAGGGAAAATATTATTTTAACAATTGCATAAAAGAGGCATTGTGGAAAGGAGAGAGAAAGCAGAGGAAATTATCACAATAGTTTAGGAGAGATATAGTAAATAACTAAACCAAAAAAAAAAAAAAAATACCATCCACAAAGCCCAAAAAGATTTTGGAAAAAAAGTTAGCCAACTAGAAAAAGAGATACAGAGTCTTGAAGATGAAAATAATTCTTTGAAAATTAGAATCAGGAAAGGGAAAGCCAATGAAGATATGAGAGACCAAAAAATAAGAAAAAGAATTATAATGAATGAGAAAATAGAACAGAATGTGAAACATCTTGTAAAAAAATGACAGTTGTGGAGAACAAATCAAGAAGAGAAAATATAAAAATAATTGGACTGCCAAAAGTTGCAACCAAAAGGAGAACCTTGACACAATAATGCAGGAAAATTGTACTGGAATGATAGAACATGAGGGGAAAATAAAAAAATTCACTGATCACCATCTCAGTGAGATTCTTTATGGAAAATACATGGAAATAGTATTGCTAAATTTCAAAATCCCCAGATCAAAGAAAATTTTGCAAGAAGCAAGAAAAAAAAAAAACAAATCAAATATGCTAGTGCTACAATTAGAATTGTACAGAACTGATCAGCAGCTACCATAAAAAAAATCACAGATCCTGGAATTTTATCTACTGACAATCCAAAAGAACTAGACATGCAGCCAAAAATATATCCAGCAAAATTATCTATAATGCTAAATGAGAAAAAAGGGACATTCAATGAACTTGCAAATTTTCAGGACTTTCTATCAATGAAACCTGAACTTAACAGAAAATTTAACATATAACAGCTAATATCAAAGATCAATTTCAAGGAACTAAATAGAGACAAAATTGAATGTTTTTTTTTAACATGGGAAATGTATACCATATGTTTAAGATTCATATCAACAAGAGGGTAGCTCAAAAGAAAGATTGACAATTAACATAAAAATAGTAATTATGTTATACAAATGAGGTGCAGAGGAAGAATAGACACAGTGGCATTAGAGGGGGGAGGAGGGCTCATAGTTATGAAAACATACTCACATCTGGGATACATTAACTAGGCAGCATTGCAAATATATCAAGAAGGGTATAGCACCCTCCAAAATCTATAAAGAAATAGGGAGGAGGGGCAGCTACATGGCACAGTGGATAGAGCATCAGCCCTGAATTCAGGAGGACCTGAGTTCAAATCTGGCCACTTCCCAGCTGTGTGACCCTGGCCAAGTCACATAACTCCAATTGCCTCACGGAAAAAAATAAAATAAGGCGGGAGGGATAGGTGGATGGAAAAGCAAAGGGTGAGGAAAGAAGACAAGAGAGGGATCCTTGGGTGGGGGGAGGTTAAGTTAACTTAAGAAGCAGAATTAAAGCAGAGAATTAGCAGGGATAAGAAAGATATGTGTGTGCTTGTGAGATATGTGTGTATGCATGTATGTATATATCTACATATGTATACATAAATATATCTTTTTTTTTTAACTATAGCTTGCTTGGGGGTGGTAGAAGAGATGAAAGGGGGAAAAGAATAAAGTAAATAAGGTGTACAGCAGAGAACAAAAGAGCAACTGACAAGGAAGTAAAGAAAAAATGGACATTTATGAATCTAATTTCTTAATCTGGTAATTTGCTGTTATATATTTTGAATCCTCTCATGTTCTGCTGGGCACATGACAATGTTCTCTTTTGTTTTGCCTTTATTTTGTATTCCTTTTTGGGTTTTCTTTTTTTATTATTCTATTTTTTCAAATGAAATAATTTTTTTTAAAAAAGTAAAGAAAAAGATTTAGGTGTTGGTGTGTAATGTCTGGACTAACTCTCTGGAGGACCTCAGGATCAGCCGAAGTCCTCGGTCTTAGTGGAGGAGTGAAGGAGGCAGGAGACTCACAAGGATGGATGGTCAAAGATGAAGTCTGGAGTCTTCTTTGTGTGTGTGTCTGTGGCTGAGAAAATCTTCTGTGTCTGAGACTCCCTTAAATAACTTAGTACTATTATATAATTTTAGCACACTAAGCATGTACCAACTGTTAGAGCCATTACATCACCATATCACATTAAGTATATGTTTAGAGAACCATTATTTCACATTGAGTAGGTGCTTAACTATAAGTACCCCGCTACCCTTGATTCAAGTACACCGTTTTAGAATTCCTGCCCTCTACATTGGTGGGACATTGAGGTATATGTGTCCAGCAGTTAATTAGAGATCTGGACCTAGATTTGAGGGGAGAAGCTGGGGCTACATATATGAATTTGGGAATCATTTACATAGAGGTGATCATTGAATAGACTTCTGGCCAAGATGGCGTCGAGGAGACACACAGTTGTGTAAGCTCCGCATTTTCTCTCAGAATCCATCTCATTACAAGCCTCTGAATTAATGCCTGACTGAAAAAAACCCCACAAATAGTTACCAAGAGAAGACATCCTTGAGATTCGCCAGGAAAAGTCTGTTTTTGCTCAAGGGCGGTAAGGTTTTAGATCCAGCACAGGCTGAGGGTAGCGGCAGCAAGAACTTGGCAGGCAGCTCACAGCTGAGCAGACCAGAGGGGGTTGGGGTGTGATCTCAGCCATCTCTGCAGGGAGAGCTTTGCTACAGGCTTGGATACTTTGCCCTGGCAGCAAGTCAGTAGCCCAGCAGAGAAGCTAAAAACACCGGGGGCGGGGGGGGGGTGAAGAATTCAACCCCAAACAGCTGGAGTTTCTCGGGACCTGGCCATCCCTCCCCCACAGATGGCACAGACATCACTGTCCTGCTAGTGCCTCGCTGCTGCCCCCACAGTGGGTAGAGGAAACTCGGCAACACCACCCAGCCCTTCCCCCCAAAAAAGCAGATTCCATTTGGGTTTTTTTTTTTTTTTTCTTTGCTAGTTTGTCTCTGATTCTTCTCTGACAAAATGAGCAAAAAATTGAAAAGGACCTTAATGATTGACAGCTTTTATACGGACAGAGAGCAGACTCTAAACCCTGAGGAAACTAAAAGCAAAATGTCTCCAGGTGAATCCCCACAGGAGGAGATCATCTGTTCCTCAGCACAGATGAATCTCATAGAAGAAATTAAAAAGGCTCTCAAAAGAGAGCTAGAAGAAAGATTGGAAAAGGAGAGGGAGGCTTGGCAAGAGCATCTGGAGAAATCGACCCACTCACTTAGAGACAGAATGGATAAAGAAAACAAATCCTTGAAAAATAGGACTAGTGAACTGGAAACAGAAAATAGCTCTCTAAAAAATAAAATAGGCGAAATGGAAAAACATTCCATTGAACAAATTGGACAATTAGAAAAAGATATAAAAAAAATGAATGAAGAAAATACTTCATTGAAAATCAGAATCGAGCAAATGGAATTGCATAACTCAAGGAAACAAGAAGAATCAGTCAAGCAAAAGCAAAAAATTCAAACAATGGGGAAAAATGTGAAATACCTTCTTGGGAAAACAACAGATCTGGAAAATAGGTCTAGGAGAGACAATCTGAGAATTATTGGACTCCCAGAAAAATGATGAAAAAAAGCCTGGACTATTTTGAAATTAAAAGAAATTTCCCAAAAATAAAAAGGGAAGAAAACATTGAAAGGTTAGATAATGAAGGATTAAAATATGACCCAAAAAATATATGGAAAGGAACCCTCAAACAAAAAAAAATTAAAGGGAAAAACCTTCAAAACAGAGGAAAAGAGTCCAAGATCTAAAATCCAAAAAAGATAAAAAACCTGGAAATTTTGGAAATAAAGGAACTCAGTTAAACAAAAATAACACCCACCAGAAGGATCTTTTCCAAAGAAAATGGTCATGCAACAAAAAAGGAATTTATCACTTAAAAAACAAATTAACAAGGATTACAAATAAGATCAAAAAACCTAAAAATAAAAAATCGGGGATATATTTTCGGAAATAAAAGAATCAGTATACAACAAAATTAAAAGGGGAAAGGACTTTCCAGGAAAAGGGTAAAAGTAGGGTAATCCACAAAAAGGCAAAAAGAAACCTAAATATACTAAGAAAAATAAGGGGAGAATTAGGGGTTTTTCTGCCCCAAAATTGTATAAAAAATCTTTTAAATTTCAATTTAGTAAAACTTTCCCATTATTGAAAATAAAAGGGGGGAAATTTCAAGAGAAGGGAATATGGAAACTGAGGAAAGGAGTAAATAGGGGGAAACTCTAAGGTGGGGAGGAATACTAAAAGGAGGGGTTAGAAGCAAGGGTTGCTCCCAAAGAAATAAGGGAAAGGGGAAAAAAGGAGAAAAACAAAAAGGGGTTCGTGGGTTCGTTTTAATTTTAACCTAAATTGAATGGGTAAACTCCCCCATAAAGGAAGTGGTTAGCAGAATGGTTAAAAGCCGAATCCACAATGAACTTTTAAGGAAACACACCAACCGGAGATACATGCAGAATAAAAGTAAAGGTTGGACAAAATCACTATGCTTTGGGAAATCAAAAAAGCAGGAGTGCCATCCTGATCTCAGATCAACAAAAAACAAAAATTGATCTAATTAAAAGAGAATAAGGAAGGGCACTGTATCTTGCTAAAGGTAGCATAGATAATGAATATTAAACATATATGCACCAAGTGGTGTAGCATCTAAATTCTTTTTTTTTTTTTTTTTTTTTTTTTTTTTTTGTTTTTTAATTTAATAGCCTTTTATTTACAGGTTATATGTATGGGTAACTTTAAATTAACAATTAAACCTCTTTTCAATTTTTCACCTCTTACCCCCCCCTCTCCCCAGATGGCAGGATGACTAGTAGATGTTAAATATATTAAAATATAAATTAGATATGCAATAAGTATACATGACCAAACCGTTATTTTGCTGTACAAAAAGAATCAGACTCTGAAATATTATACAATTAGGTTGTGAAAAAATCAAAAATCGGGTGGGCATAAATATAGGGTTGGGAATTCAATGTTGGTTTTATATCACCCAGAGTTCTTTCTCTGGATGTGGCTGTTCTTCATTCCTCCATTGGAAATGATTTGGTTGATCCATTGCTGAGGATGGGGGCCATCAGAACTGGGTCATCATATAGTATTGTTGTTAAATATATAATGATCTCCTGGTCATCTCATTTCCTCAGCATCAGTTCATATAAAAGTATCTCCAGGCCTTTTGAAATCTCGTGGTCATCCCTTACAGAACAATAATATTCCATAATTTCATTCCAATTTTTAGCCATTCCAATTGATGGGCATCCACTCAGTTTTCCAGTTTCCGCCACTACAAGAGGGCTGCCACAAAATTCTCCTGGTCCCTTTCCTTCTTTATTATCTCTTTGGGATATAAGCCCAGTATCCTGCTGGATCAAAGGGCATGCAAGTTTGATAACTTTTGAGCATAGTTCCAAACCTCTCCAGAATGGTTGGATTCGTTCACAATTCCACCAACAATGCATCAATTCCCAGTTTACATCCTCCAACAATCATCATTATTTTTTTCCTGTCATCTTAGCCAATCTGATGGTTGTAGTGGTATCTTAGGTTGTCTTAATTTGCATTTCTCGTTAATAATGACGGGCATCTTTCTATGACTAGAAATAGTTTCAATTTCTTCATCTGAAATTGTCTGTTCATATCCTTTGACCATTTTCCAATTGGAGTAAAGCGATTTTTTATAAATTCTCTTATATTTTTGGAAATAGGCCTTTATCAGAACTTTTGACTGAAAATTTTTCCCAGTTTATTGCCCCTTCTAATCTTGTTCCATTGTTTTGTTTGTACAAAAATTTTCAGTTGGTATAGTGAAATTTTCCATTTGTGATCAGTAATGATTTCTAGTTCTTCTTTGGTCATAAATTCCCCCTTCCACAGGTCTGAGAGCTAAACTATCCTGTTTCCTAATTTATTAATAATTTCATTCATGCCTGGATGAACCCTTTTGACCTTATCTTGGTTACGTGTTAACTTTGTGGATCAATGCCTGTTTCTATATTATTTCCAATTTTCCCAGCAATTTTTTATCAGACAGTAATCTTATCCCAAAAGCTGGGGACTTTGGGTTTTCAAAGCTGGTTGCTATAGTTTTACTTTTGTCCCTTAGACCTAACCTATTCCACTGATCAACTAATCTATTCCTTAACCAATACCAAATGGTTTTGGTACCTGCTCTCTATACATAATTTTTAGATCTGGTAAGCAATCCACCCCATTTGATTTTTTTTCATTAATTCCCTTGAAATTCTTGACCTTTTTTTTCCTATGAATTTTGTTGTTATTTTTCAGGTCATTAAAATAGTTTTTGGGAGTCTATTGGTATGGCTAAATAAATAGTTTTAGGTAAAATTATTCTTATCATTTGCTCACCCTATCCAAAAGCATTTAATATTTTTTTCCAATTGGTTAGATCAGACTTAATTTTGTGAAAAGTGGTCTGTAATTTTTCATAAAGTTTCAGATTTTCCCTTGAATAGATTCCTAAATATTTTATTTTTGAGTTACTTTAAATGATTTTTCTTTGAAATCTGACTGATGGTTTTTTATGATATAAAGAATGCTGATGACTTATGTATTTTTTTTAAAGCAACTTTGCAAAGTTGTGGATTAATTTTAATAACTTTTACTGAATCTCTGGGTTCTCTAAGTATCCATTATATCTCGGCAAAGTGATAATTTGGTTTCCTCAGCTATTCTTATTCCTTTTAATCTCTTTCCAGCTCTTATTACCAAAGCTAGCATTTCTAATCAATATTAAATGTAAAGGTGATATGGGAAACCTTTTTCATTCAATCTTAAAATGGTGCAGTTTTTCTCCATTACATAAATGCTTACTGATGGTTTAAAAGATGCTGATTTTTTTGGAAAATCCAAATTTCCTATACTCTCAAGTGTTTTAATAAAATGGATGTTGGATTTTGTCAAATGCTTTTTCTGCATCTATTGAGATGATCATATTTTTTTGTTAATTTGGTTATTAATATGGCCAATTATATTGATATTGAATCAGCCCTGCATTCCTGGTATAAATCCTACTTGATCATAGTATATTATCCTGGGGTTGATTTTCTGTAGTCTTTTTGGTAATATCTTATTTAAGATTTTAGCATCAATATTCATTAGGGAGATTGGTCTATAATTTTCTTTCTGTTTTCAACCTACCTGGTTTAGTTCAATAATGTCTGTTCATAGAAGGTGGGTGGGACTCCTTCATTCCCTATTTTTTAAATAATTTATATACATTGGGGCCAATTGTTCTTTAAATGTTTGTAAATTCCATTAAATCCATCTGCCCCTGGGGATTTTTTCTTGGGGAGTTGTTTAATTGCCTGTTCTATTTCTTTTTCTGAAATGGGACTATTCAAGCAATTTACTTCCTCTTCTTTTAGTCTGGGAATTATATTTTTTGGGGTATCATCCATTTCCTTAGGTTATCAAATTTATTGGCATAAAGTTGGCAAAACAACTCCTTTTATTTCTTAATTTCCTCTTCATTTGGAAAGTTCTCCCTTTTCATTTTAAGACTACTAATTTCATTTTCCTCCCTCCTTTTTCTAATAGTTTCCAAAAAGCTTGTCATTTATTGGCTTTTCTGAACCAACTCTTGGTTTTATTAATTAGTTCAATAATTTTTTACTTTCAATATTTTAATTTCTCCTTTTAATTTAAATTTCAATTTATTATTTGATTGGGGGTTTTAATTTGCTCTTTTTTTAGTTTTTTTTAGTTGCAAGCCTAATTCTTAATCTTTTCTTTCTCTTTTTATTCAAGTAAGCCTCTAAGGATATAAAATTCCCTCTTTTCCTTTGGCTGCATCCCCAAAATTTTGGTTGCGTCTCATCATTGTCATTATCTTGAGTGAAATTATTAATTTATCTAATTTGCTGCTTCACCCAATCATTCTTTAAGATGAATTATTTGGTTTTTTACTTTTTTGGTCTTTATCTTTTTATTGAATGTAGTTTTTGCATCATGATCTGAAAGAAAGCATTTACTATTTCTGCTTTTCTTTTTTAATTTTATCTTTATGTCCTAATATATGGTCAATTTTGAATACGTTCCATGAACTGCTGAGAAAAGTATATTACTTTCTATCTCCATTCAATTTTCTCAAGATCTAACATACCTAATCTTTCTAATATTCTATTTACTTCTTTAATTTCTTTCTTATTTGTTTTTTGATTTGTTTGTCTAATTCGGGTGCAAGGTTGAATCTCCCCATTACAGTTTTGTTGTCTATTTTTCTTGCAACTCCTTCTTCTCTTTAGGAAGTTGGATCCCATACCATTGGTTATATGTTTATTATTGATTTGCTTCATTGTTTATTACCCTTTAGCGGATGTAGTTTCCTTCCTCATCTCTTTTAATTAGATCAATTTTTGCTTTTGCGATCGAGATAAGGATCTTCCCCTCTTTTGCTCACCGGCATAATATATTTCTCCACCTTTACCTTTTCTCTTGTATCTCCCCTTTTTAAATGTGTTTCTTGTAAAAATTTTTAGGGTTCGCTTTGTCATCTGCTATCTTCCCTCTTTATGGGGTTCATCCCATTCACATTTATGTTAAATTACTAATTCTGTATTTCCTGCCATCCTTAACCCAGTTATCTTTACTTTTCTTGCCTCCCCCAATCCTCTTTCCCCTGTTTGAACTTATGTACCCCCTTGTATACGATGATACCCTTTCAAATCCCTCCCTCCCCTTTGAATCTTTTTCCCCCTTCCCCCTTATTACTCTTTTTTCTTTCCCTTTTCCCTCCCCTTTTTAATGGGCGAGAGAATTTTCTCAAAACAAATGTCAATTTTTTTCTCTTTGGCCAACTCTAGGGTAAACATTCCCACAATTTTCCTCCTCCTCTAAATTCCCTCAGATAATAATTTCCTTTCCTCTTCCTGGGATTGGTTTCCCTCTTTTTATCCCCTCCTTCCTTTTTTTGCCATCATCCCCCCATATCTACTTCCCTTTTTGATGGTATATCAGTAAAATCAAGTTATACATTATTCATTTTGTATATCAACAGAAATACAATTCTCAAGGTTCTTTTTACCTTTTCTGCATCTCTTGAGTCCTATGTTGGAATCAATTTTTTGTGTGTTCTGGTTTTCCCTTTAGAAACAAATGGAATTGATTTGTTTCATTAAATCCATCTTCTTCCCTGGAAGAAAATGCTCAGCTTTGCTGGGTAGTTTATTCTTCTGCATTCAAGTTCTTTTGCCTTTCGAATATCAATTCCAGGTCCTTATCCTTTAATGTGGAAACCCCAGATCTTGGGTGATCCTTATTTGGCACCTCTTTTTAAATTGTTTTTTTTGGGGGCTGCTTGTAAATTTTTCCTTAATCGATAGTTCAAAATTTGGCCAATATTCCTAGGGTTTTTTTATTTTGGGTTCTTTCAGAAGGTTTTGATAATTCCAATGCCTATTTTACCTTCTGTTCTATTAATCTGGGCAGTTCTCTTTGATGATTTCTTGAAAATATATCTATCCATCATAATTTTCGGAAAGTCCTAATCCTCAGATTATTCTCCTAGATCTATTTTCCAAGTCTGTCGTTTTTGCAATAATTTTTTTTTCAGTTTGTATTTTTTGGTTTGCTTGATGTTTTGCTGTCTCAATGGTCATTAGTTTCTATTTGTTCAGTTCTAATTTTAAAAATTATTTTCTTCATTACTTTTTATTTCTTTCTTATATGTCCAATTGGTTTTAAATGAATTGTTTTTGATCTTGGAATTTTTTTCCTTTATTTTTTTTAGTGAATTATTTTTCTTTTCAATTCACGATCCTACTTTCTTGCCGTTCTTTGTCTTATCAATTTACAAATCCACTTTCTAGTAATTCTTTATTTTTTTTTTCAATTCCAAATTCTTTTTAAATTTTTTTTTTTTCCAATTTGTATTTCAGGAAGTTGTTGCTCTCTTGTAAAACCCTTTCCTTTCCCATTTTTCCTAACTCTCTTTTGCTTTTAATGGTCTCTTCTAAGGAGCATCATGTAAAAGGACAGTCTGGTGCATGTTTGTTATTAGTCTCTTCAGGTTTTGCTGGTGCTCTTTTTCTGCATAGGCTTCATTCTTTTCATCTTTTTATTGTTTTAAAGCCTTTAGGGTATACCTCCTAGGCAAGGGGGTTACCAGCTTCCTCTGCAGAACAGGAGAGATGTAAACCGGTTTCCAGCTCCGAGGTATGGGAGTGCTCTGAGTAAGAGTTTTCCCTTCCCCCAACAGGAGGTGGATTCAGCATGGCCTCTGAGCAATTGAAGTG
This sequence comes from Sarcophilus harrisii, assembly GCF_902635505.1. Taxonomy (NCBI): domain Eukaryota; kingdom Metazoa; phylum Chordata; class Mammalia; order Dasyuromorphia; family Dasyuridae; genus Sarcophilus; species Sarcophilus harrisii. Next base: position 287,507,144 of record NC_045426.1, on the reverse strand, counting down.
CCCAGTTGGGCTGTGTGGGTTAGCGATTACCCTAGGCTAGAGACAAAGGGGTGAAAGTGTCACTGCCCCAGGCCAGAGCCTCTTCTAGGGCTGTGGGTATTAGCAGCTTACTGCAAACCGCCCGATTCTACCGGAATTCTGCCCTGCAGTCTCTGCCCCAATGTCTCTACTCAACAAATTGGCCCTGCAAAAGCTCTATGGCCCCAAGCTGAGCCCCCCACTGCACAGATTAGAGGCTAACCTGGGCTGTGCCCTCCTGCTGTGCAGGTTCGCAACTGCCCCAAGGAATAGCCCCGTACTGTGGGTTGGGGCTGTGAGCTTGTGCTAAGATCTGTGCTTTCACTTTTGGTTTGAGGCTCTCCTTGGAACCTAATTTCTCTCCCAATCTACGCTGATCTCCCCCCCTAGCCCGGGAACAAACCTTTTTTGGCGAGATTGCAGATTTTCTTCGGCTGGTGAGTTGTTATACTTTTTATCTTTATGAATTGTAGCAGTCAAGACTATTTTTGAGGCTCGATATAATATTGATAAAGAGGGTAAGAGAAGAGCTTAGAAAGTCGCGTGTACCTTCTCCTCCATCTTGGCTCCCCCCCCTCAGCATCTAAATTCTTAAAAGAGAAATTAAGAGAGTTGCAAGAAGAAATAGACAGCAAAACTATAATAGTGGGAGATCTCAACTTTGCACTCTCAGAATTAGATAAATCAAACCACAAAATAAATAAGAAAGAAGTCAAAGAGGTAAATAGAATACTAGAAAAGTTAGATATGATAGATCTCTGGAGAAAACGAAATGGAGACAGAAAGGAATACACTTTCTTTTCAGCAGTTCATGGAACCTATACAAAAATAGACCATATATTAGGACATAAAAACCTCAAACTCAAGTGCAGTAAGGCAGAAATAATAAATGCATCCTTTTCAGACCACAATGCAATAAAAATTACACTCAATAAAAAGCCAGGGGAAAGTAGACCAAAACATAATCAGAAACTAAATAATCTCATACTAAAGAATGATTGGGTGAAACAGCAATTCATAGACATAATTAATAATTTCACCCAAGAAAATGACAATAATGAGACATCATAACAAAATGTGTGGGACGCAGCCAAAGCGGTAATAAGGGGAACTTTCATATCTCTAGAGGTCTACTTGCATAAAATAGAGAAAGAGAAGGTCAATGAAATGGGCTTGCAACTAAAAATGCTAGAAAAGGAACAAATTAAAACCCCCCAGTCAAGCACTAAACTTGAAATTCTAAAAATAAAAGGAGAGATCAATAAAATTGAAAGTACAAAAACTATTGAATTAATTAATAAAACTAAGAGTTGGTTCTATGAAAAAACCAACAAAATAGACAAACCCTTAGTAAATCTGATTTAAAAAAGGAAAGAGGAAAATCAAATTGTTAGTCTTAAAAATGAAAAGGGAGAACTCGCCACTAACGAAGAGGAAATTAGAGCAATAATTAGGCATTACTTTGCCCAACTTTATGGCAATAAATTCGACAACCTAAATGAAATGGAAGAATACCTTCAAAAATATAGCTTGCCCAGACTAACAGAGGAAGAAGTAAATATCCTAAACAGTCCTATCTTAGAAAAAGAATTAGAACAAACTATTAACCAAGTCCCTAAGAAAAAATCCTCAGGACCAGATGGATTTACATGTGAATTCTACCAAACATTTAAAGAACAATTACCTCCTTGGTATATAAACTATTAGAAAAAATAGGGATTGAAGGAGTCCTACCAAACTCCTTTTACGACACAGACATGGTACTGATACCTAAACCACGTAGGCTGAAAACAGAGAAAGAAAATTATAGACCAATCTCCCTAATGAATATCTATGCTAAAATCTTAAATAAAATATTAGCAAAAAGATTACAATAAATCATCCCCAGGATAATACACTATGATCAAGTAGGATTTATACCAGGAATGCAGGGCTGGTTCAATATTAGGAAAACTATTAGCATAATTGACTATATCAATAACCAAACTAACAAAAAACATATGATCATCTCAATAGATGCAGAAAAAGCATTTGATAAAATCCAACATCTATTCCTAATAAAAACACTTGAGAGTATAGGAATAAATGGATTTTTTCTTAAAATAGTCAGGAGCATATACCTAAAACCATCAGTAAGCATCATATGCAGTGGGGAAAAACTGGAACCTTTCCCAGTAAGATCTGGAGTGAAGCAAGGTTGCCGACTGTCACCATTATTATTCAATATTGTATTAGAAACACTAGTCTCGACAATAAGAGTCAAGAACGAGATTAAAGAGGTGATCATTGAACCTATGGGAACAGACAACATTACAGAAGTCAGAAAGGATCTATATATGTCAAAACATTCATAGAAATAAATTTTGTGTTGAGAAAGAAATAAAAACAAAGTGGGTGCCCATCAATAAAGGAATGTCACATAGGAATGCCATGCTATGATGAGCAGCAAATATGAGGAATTTAGAGATATACAGGAAAATTACATAAATTCTGAAGAGAGAAGTTGACTTATTTACTAGGAAAATAATAGATGCAATATTATAGGCAATAATATGAAAGAAAAGAACAATAAAAGTAGATTGTTGTCTAATAATAATTATCAACCCAGAGCTAAGAAAATAAATGAAGAGTTGTACCATGATCCTTTCATTAGAGAGGCAGAAGCTATGAGTGTGGAATACTGCATACTATATAACTTATTTGTGGTAATTTATTTTGCTTAATGATTAGTCTTTTTCCCCCCAAAGGAAAGTTAAGTAGAATAAGGCAAAAAAGAAAAAAAAAAAAGGAAAAAAAAAAACCAGTGGTGGATTAGAGTGAAGGAGAATGGAATGTGTTTTTTGAAATGAAAGTAATATTAGAAGGAGAAGAAGGAATATGAGAAGGAGGAGGAGAAGGGCTAGTATTTATATGCCATTTAAGGTTTGCAAAGTGCTTTCACACATTCGAATTGGATCCTCATAATAACCCTGTAATGTAGATGCTATTATTATCTCTATTATATAGATAGGGAAACTAAGACTGAGAGAGGTTAAGTGACTTGTCTAACATCACACAGCTACAAAGTATATGAGGCAAGATTTGAACTCAGGTCTTCCTGACTCCAAATTCAGCATTCTTTCCACTGTACTACCACACCATATGCAAAGGAAACAAAAAAGCATCAATAGAACTGTTAAAAAATTTTTTTTTAATGTACATGCTACCCTAGTGCCATCCACCAACTTTTCTTTCACACATACTCTTGAAGTTTTAATATGATTTCCTACCTTCTTTTTTATAAATAACATACTGTCAGGAGCCAATATGGTGGAGAAGGCACACATGACTTTCTAATAAGCTTCTCTCATGCCCTCAGGACCAACTATTAAATTCAGCCTCAAAAATAGTGCTTAACTGCTAAAATTCATGAAGATTAGAAGCACACAATTTACCACCTGAACATAATCTGGAAGATCACCAGAGCAGGTTTGTCCTGAGGGGTGGGAATAGACCAGCATAGGCAGGGAGTAGGAGAGACTGGCGTCCTGAACAAACCAGGGGCAGGGGTGATCTCTGTGGCTACAGAAGTTATAGAGACGACTCTGCTTTAGGCTAACTGCTCTGCCTTGATTACAAAGCAGTAAACTGGCAGAGAAATAGAGCCTAAAACAGAGGGTATGCTCTAAAAAATGCCAGAACCTAATAAGATCTGGCTGTAACCACCCAAAACTGGAAGTGACTCAGGCAGACTCATAACACAGCCCTGCAGCCACATTCTATAGTATGGGCAAAAAAAAAAAAAAGAAAAAAAAATTAAGAATTAGGAAAAATGGTAAATATGTACTTGGAAAAACAGCAGACCTGGAAAACAAATCTAGGAGAGATAATCTGAGGATTATTGGACTACCCAAAAATTATGATGAAAAAAGCCTATTTTCCAGGAAATCATCAAAAAGAACTGCCCAGAAGTAATACAACCAGAAGGTAAAATAGGTGTTGAAAGAATTCATCAAACACCTTCTGAAAAAGACCCTAAAATAAAAACTCCAAGGAATATTGTGGTCAAATTTCAGAACTATCAGACTAAGGAAAAAATATTACAAGCAGCCAGGGAAAAAAATTTAAATTCCGAGGTGCCACAATAAGAGTCACGCAAGATCTAGCTGCGTCAACATTAAAAAATCGAAGGGCCTGGAATATGATATTCCAAAAGACAAAAGAACTTGGAATGCAGCCAAGAATAAACTACCCAACTAAGCTGAGCATTTTCTTCCATAGAAGAAGGTGCACATTTAATGACACAGAGGAATTCCATTTGTTTCTAAGGAAAAAACCAGATTTGATATCCAACCATAGAACTCAAGAGAAGCAGAAAAAGGTAAAAGGAACACATGAGAACTGTATTTCTTTCATGGATATACATAAAGACCACATGTATAATTTGATTTTACTGATATAACATTAAAAAAAGGGAAGTAGAAATGGAAAGGGGATAGTGTCAGAAAAAGGGGAAAGGGGAGATAAAAAGAGGGAAGCTATATCCCATGATGACGCAAAGGAAACCTATCATGTCTGAGGGAACTTAGAGACAGGGAGGAAAATTGTGTGAATCTTACTCTCATCAAAGTTGGTTCAAAGAGGAAATAATTGACTTATTTGTTTTACAGAAAATCTTGTCTCACCTCCTTAAAAAGTGAGAGAGGAAAAGGAAAAAGAGTAATAAGGGAAGGGTACAAAAAAGGGAAAGGGATTCAAAGGGAGGAAGCAGGGAGATCCTAAAGAGGGAGAGCTGAGTAATGCAAGTGGGACCCATAAATTTAATACTAGGGAAGAGGGTAAGGTGGGGCAAGAAAAAGAAAAGCATAACCTGGGGATATTAGGATGGCAGGAAATACAGAATTAGTAATTTTCACCGTAAATGTGAATGGGATAAACTCTCCTATAAAGCAGAGGCAGATAGCAGACTATCAAAAGTCAGAACCGTACAATATGTTGTTTACAAGAAACACATTTAAAGCAGGGAGATACATACAGAGTAAAGGTAAAAGGCTGGAGCAGAATCTATTATGCTTCAGGTGAAGTCAAAAAAGCAGGGGTAGCCATCCTTATCTCAGATTAAGCAAAAGCAAAAATTGATCTAATCAAAAGAGATAAGGAAGGAAACTATATCTTGCTAAAGGGTACTATAGACAATGAAGCAATATCAATATTAAACATATATGTACCAAGTGGTATACCATCTAACTTCCTTAAGGAGAAGTTAAGAGAGTTGCAAGAAGAAATAGACAGCAAAACTATAATAGTGGAAGAGCTCAATCTTGCACTCCCATAATTAGATAAATCAAACTACAAAACAAATAAGAAAGAAATTAAAGAGGTAAATAGAATATTAGTAAAATTAGGTATGATAGATCTTTGGAGAAAACTGAATGGTGACAGAAAGGAGTATACTTTCTTCTCAGCAGTTCATTGAACCTATACAAAAAATGACCATATATTAGGACATAAAGACCTCAAAATTAAATGCAGGAAGGCAGAAATAGTAAATGCTTTCTTTTCAGATCACAATGCAATAAAACTACATTCAACAAAAAGTTAGGGGTAAATAGACCAAAAAGTAATTGAAAACTAAATAATCTCATCTTAAAGAATGATTGGGTGAAACACCAAATTATAGACACAATTAATAATTTCACTCAAGATAATGACAACGATGAGACATCATGTCAAAATTTGTGGGATGCAGCCAAAGCAGTAATAAGAGGAAATTTTATATCTTTAGAGGCTTACTTGAATAAAATAGAGAAAGAGAAGATCAATGAACTGTGCTCGCAACTTAAAGAGCAAGAAAAAGGCCAAATTAAAAATCCCTAATAAAATACTAAACTTGAAATTCTAAAATTAAAAGGAGAAATTAATAATATTGAAAGTAAAAAAAAACTATTGAATTAATAAATAAAACTAAGAGTTATGAAAAAACCAATAAAATAGATAAACCTTTGGTAAATCTGATTAGAAAAAGGAAATAGGAAAATCAGATTGTTAGTCTTAAAAATGAAAAGGGGGAACTTTCCACCAATGAAGAAGAAATTAGAGCAATAATAAGGAGTTACTTTGCCCAATTTTATGCCAGTAAATTTGATAACCTAAGTGAAATGTATGACTACTTCCAAAAATATAGGCTTCCCAGATTAACAGAGGAGGAAGTAAATTGCTTAAATAGTCCCATTTCAGAAAAAGAAATAGAACAAGTTATTAATCAACTCCCTAAGAAAAAATCTCCAGGACCAGATGGATTTACATGTGAATTCTATCAAACATTTAAAGAACAATTAGCCCCAATGCTATTTGAAAAAATAGAGAATGAAGGAGTCCTACCAAATTCCTTTTATGACACAGACATGATACTGATACTTAAAACATGTAGGTTGAAAACAGAGAAAGAAAGTTATAGACCAATCTCCCTAATGAATATTGATGCTAAAATCTTAAATAGGATATTAGCAAAAAGATTACAGAAAATCACTCCCAGAATAATACACCATGATCAAGTAGGATTTATACCAGGAATGCAGGGCTGGTTTAATATTAGGAAAACTATCAGTATAATTGGCCACATTAATAACCAAATTAACAAAAAACATATCATCATCTCAATAGATGCAGAAAAAGCATTTGATAAAATCCAACATCCATTCCTATTAAAAACACTTGAGAGTATAGGAATAAATGGACTTTTCCTTAAAATAATCAGTAGCATCTGTTTAAAACCATCAGTAAGCATCATATATAATGGTGATAAACTGCAACCATTCCCAATAAGATCAGGAGTGAAAGAAGGTTGCACACTATCACCATTATTATTCAATATATAAAATATTTAGGAATCTATCTGCCAAGGGAAAATCAGAAACTTTATGAGCAAATCCACACAAATAAAACCAGATCTAACCAATTGGAAAAAATATTAAATGCTCTTGGATTGGGTGAGCAAATATAATAAAGATGACAATACTACCTAAACTAATCTATTTATTTAGTGTTATACCAATCAGACTCCCAACAAACTATTTTGATGACCTAAAAAAAATAACAACAAAGTTCATATGGAAAAACAAAGGGTCAAGAATTTCAAGGGAATTAATGAAAAAAAATTCAAATAAAAGTGGCCTAGCTGTACCAGATCTAAAATTATATTATAAAGCAGTGGTTAGCAAAACTATTTGTTATTGGCTAAGAAATAGACTAATTGATCAATGAAATACGTTAGGTTCAAAGGGCAAAACAGTCAATAACTTTAGTAATCTAGTGTTTGACAAATCCAAAGACCCCAGCTTTTGGGATAAGAACTCACTGTTTGACAAAAATTACTGGGAAAATGGGAAATTAGTATGGCAGGAACTAGGCATCGACCCACACTTAAAAACATACACCAAGGTAAGTTCAAAATAGGTTCATGACCTAGGCATAAAGAATGAGAGTATAAATAATTTGGAAGAGCGTAGGATCGTCTACCTCTCAGACCTGTGGAAAAGGAAGGAATTTATGAACAATGAAGAACTAGAGATCATTATTAATCACAAAATAGAAAATTTTGATTATATAAAATTGAAGTTTTTGTCCAAACAAAACTAATGCAGACAAGATTAGAAGGAAGTATTAAACTGGGAAAACATTTTTATAGTCAAGCCTCATTTCCAAAATATATAGAGAATTGACTCTATAAGAATTCAAGCCATTCTCCAGTTGATAAATGGTCAAAGGATATGAACAGACAATTCTCAGATGAAGAAATTGAAACTATTTCTAGTCATATGAAAAGATGCTCCAAGTCATTATTAATCAGAGAAATGCAAATTAAGACAATTCTGAGATACCACTAAGCTGTCAGATTGGCTAGAATAATAGGGAAAGATAATGTGGAATGTTGGAGGGGATGTGGGAAAACTGGGACACTGATAAATTGTTGGTGGAATTATGAATACATCCAGCCATTCTGGAGAGCAATTTGGAACTATGCTCAAAAAGCTATCAAACTGTGCATACCCTTTGATTCAGCAGTGTTACTACTGGGCTTATAGCCCAAAGAGATTTTAAAAAATCTGTATGTGCAAGGATATTTGTGGCAGCCCTGTTTGTAATGGCTAGAAACTGGAAACTGAGTGGATGCCCATCAATTGGAGAATGGCTAAATAAATTGTGGTATATGAATATTATGGAATATTATTGTTCTATAAGAAATGACTAGCAGGATGCTTTCAGATAGGTGTGGAGAGACTTACATGAACTGATGCTGAGTGAAATGAGCAGGACCATTATTTACTTGAACAACCATACTATATGATGATCAATTCTGATGGACGTGGCCCACTTCAACAACGAGATGTCCCAAATCATTTCCAATAGAGCAGTAATGAACTGCACCAGCTACACCCAAGGAAAGAACTCTGGGAAATGATTATGAACATAGAATTCCCAATTGATTTTCTTCACAGGCTAATTATACACTATTTCAAAGTCTGAGTCTTTTTATACAGCAATAACTGGACATGTATATATATATATTGTATCTAACTTATACTTTAACATATTTAATATGTATTGGTCAACCTGCCATCTGGGGGAAGGGGTGGGGGGAAGGAGGGAAAAAGTTGGAACAAAAGGATTTGCAACTGTCAATGCTGAAAAATTACCTATGCATATATTTGTAAATAAAAAGCTATTAAAAAACACTTCAAAAAAATAAAAGTCACGAAAATGACATTTTAGAAATAAAAAAAGAACATACTGTCAACTTTTTAAATTAAAGAACATATGCTTTGATGTACTAGCAAAAAATAAGTGGGACAGAAATTCTCAATCCTTCTATCCTTCATTCATGTATATTTGTTTAAAAGAGTAGCAGTTAGTAATCAATCAATAACCATTTATAAAAAACCTACTTTGTGCCAGGTACTAGTACAGGTGCTGCAGATACAAAAAAGAAAAAGATATGCGTCCTCAAGAAGCTTACAGTCTAATAGGGGAAGACAATACATAAAAAGAAGCTGAAGATGGGGTAAGGGGCGTTCTTAGAAGGTATCTAGAAGAGGGAGAGGGAAGTGGTGCATGATATTGATAGTAAATCGGAAATGAAGTTATCTGGAAAATCTCAGTCATCCATAAAGGGAGGCCTTGGGAAGAGTTCATTGCTCTGCCTTCTAGTCCTTCAATCAGAGAGGAAAGACAACTGAAGGAGATGAGGAGATAGTGAACAAAGCACAATCAGTGTCCAAGAGGATAGCATAAGCTTATCCTTGGAAGAAGTTTGATGTTCCTAGAATAAAAATTAAGCAGAGTAGTTAATAGTAAATGAATGGGTCCCCAGCGGAAGGGTCCTTAGTCCAGTGGAGAACCATTTGAGAACTTAAGTAAAAGCAACTACTTGAGTGATAAGGTACAATAACAGGGCTGCAAGGAAATGGAGAAGCTGTACTGTAGGAAAAAGATCACCAACCTGCCAGGAAGAAGGCTTCCAATCAATCAATACAAATTTATTGGACAGTGGATAGAGTGCCTGGCCTGCAGCCAGGATGATCTGAGCTCAAATTTGCCCCAGACACTTACTTGGGTAATCCTGGGCAAGTCACTTTACCAATTTTGTCTCAGTTTCATTACTTGTAAAATGAACTGGAGAAGTTAATGGAAATCCATTCCAGTATCTTTGCCACAAAAACCCCAAATGGGGTCACAAAATGCCAAAAACTGAAAACAACTAAACAACAATAAAGCACCTTTTATGTGGCAGACATTAGAAGAAGTGCAGGAAATAAAACTTAGTCATTTCCACACTTTTGCTGAAAGCCAGCCACAAATACTTCAATAATTAACCTAGTGTGTTTATCTTCGATGTTTTTACACTATTAGTGGCCCAGTGGGTCAGTCAGCAGCTCAGAACTATTGGAGTCACAGCTTGGAAATACAGAAGGTAGCTCATGTTTGTGCATTTGGCTGCACAGTACTTCATTTTAGTTGACAGGAATCTTGCTAGGAGATATTACTCCAGGAGGCAGAATTCAACCCCAACTGTGATTGAAAGATAATCTAGGAACAGTCCATCTTCCTGAAAATGAAAGTGTTCTACTTTGTATCATTTATCCCTTTCATCTTTCTTTACCAAACTGTTCTTTCTTAGCTACATAAACCTCTGTTAGCTCTAGTCCCTAAATGCTGTTTTTTAGCTTTTACTTTCACTGCCTTATAAAAATAGAAGAGTTGAAGGTCAATTACTCTTGTTGTTATTCAGTTGTTTTAGTCATGAATGACTCTTTGTGACTCTTTTTGGGGTTATCTTGGCAAATATACAGGAGTGGTTTGCTATTTCCTTCTCTAGTTTATTTTGCAGATGAGGAAACTGAGGCAAAGAGGGTTAAAGGGTGTGCTCATGGTTGCACAATAACTAAATGTCTGAGGTCATATTTGAATTAAGACAAAGCCCTCTATCCATTCTTTTTTTTTTTTTTTAATTTAATACCTTTTATTTACAGGTTATATGTATGGGTAACTTTACAGCATTAACAATTGCCAAATCTCTTGTTCCAATTTTTCACCTCTTACCCCCCACCCCCTCCCCTAGATGGCAGGATGACCAGTAGATGTTAAATATATTAAAATATAAATTAGATACACAACAAGTATACATGACCAAACCGTTATTTTGCTGTACAAAAAGAATCAGACTCTGAAATATTGTACAATTAGCTTGTGAAGGAAATAAAAAATGCAGGTGGGCATAAATATAGAGATTGGGAATTCAATGTAATAGTTTTTAGTCATCACCCAGAGTTCTTTCTCTGGGCGTAGCTGGTTCAGTTCATTACTGCTCCATTGGAAATGATTTGGTTGATCTCATTGCTGAGGATGGCCAGGTCCATCAGAACTGGTCATCATATAGTATTGTTGTTGAAGTATATAATGATCTCCTGGTCCTGCTCATTTCACTCAGCATCAGTTCGTGTAAGTCTCTCCAGGCCTTTCTGAAATCATCCTGTTGGTCATTTCTTACAGAACAATAATATTCCATAATATTCATATACCACAATTTATTCAGCCATTCTCCAACTGATGGGCATCCACTCAGTTTCCAGTTTCTAGCCACTACAAAGAGGGCTGCCACAAACATTCGTGCACATACAGGTCCCTTTCCCTTCTTTATTATCTCTTTGGGAATTCTGGATCAACCTCTATCCATTCTTAATCCCTTATTTCACAGAGAAGGAAATTGAAGTCTAGAAAAATAAAATGACATTTCCAAGGTCATAACACTAGTTAGTGATAGATACAGGACGAATACTCACATTGCCTGACTCCTTCACTACTGTTCTTCAACAGGATGGAGTGGAAAGAAGCTTGGGAGTTGGAGGGATCTGGGCCCTAAGCCCAGTTCTGTTCCTAACTATCTATATGAGGTTAGGAAATTCACTTTACTTCTCTGAAATTCAACTCTAATTTTTATAAAAGGAAGGTGCTAGACCAGATAAGGACGAGGAATAAGCATTTACATAGCATCTATTATGTGCCAGGCACTGTACTAAGCACTTTAAAATATTATGCCATTTATCCTCACAACAATTCTTTTGGATAAGTGCTATAATTATCCCCATTTTATAAATGAGGAAATTGAGGCATACAGAGATTTAGTGACTCGCCCAAAGTCACACAGACCATAAGTGTCTGAGGTTGAATTGAAACTCAGGCTTTTTGCCTCTAGGCTCAAGACACCTTTGCACTGTGCTGTTTAGATACTTAGATGATTAGATGACTACCTAGATAATTAGATATTTCTAAGGCTGCTTCTGAGTCTGACCTCCAATGACATTTGGCAAAGAAACTCTGAAATGATCTTCATTTTTGTCTTCATTTCTCTAGAGCCCAGTATGGGTATCTTGTGTTTCATTCAATAAATATTTGTTAACTTGAATCAAATTGTTTCTTGGAGTGTTGTCTTATGTATTCTTATCCAGGGAAATTTAGGTGTGGCCCAAGTTGAAAACTGTTTTAAATTGTTTTATGGAGAAGTATCTTATCATCACTGTGTGATACTGTGGAAAGTACTCTTGATTTGGATTTAAAACCTTACTCTGACCCTTCTTACCAATCTGACTTTGAGTAGATCTTAGCTGGCTACTAATCTGTACCTTCATTTTCTCATCTGGAAAATGAGAAAGTTTGATTGGATGGTTTCTGAAATTCCCCCAAACTCTAAATCTGTAATGTGAGGCTGAAGCAACATATAAAGAATCCTACAAATTTCTACCATGTGCTGAGGAGACCCAAATTGTATCACACTTTGATTAAAGAAAATTACAAAACAACTAAGTTTTGTACACAAAAAGCCTCCAGTACTATGGACACAATTTTCAAAACTTCCTATAACAGTAACTATTATATGTAATTGTTCCTATTGCTGATTTGTGATTGTTTTGGCAATTAGTTGGTGCACTGCATAGAGTGCTAGACCTGGCATCAGGAAAACTCATATTCCTGAGTTCAAATCTGGCCTGAGCCCCTAGCTGTGTGACCCTGAGCCAGTCACTTAACTAAGTGTCTCAGTTTCCTCAACTGTAAAATGAGCTGGAGAATTAAATGACAAACAACTTTAGTATCATTGCCAAGAAAACTCCACATAGCATCCCAAAGAGTCAGACATGATTAAAACAAATGAAAAGAAATTGTTCAATTTATTTTTGTATTTCAAAGGCCTTGGGGTTGATTCCTCAATTTGATGGGAAACACAACAATGCTGTAAGAATGTGTGACATTTGAAGTGTGAATAGAATCATAAATTGAGGACATCAAATCTAACTCTGTTTTTGCAGATAAGGAAACTGAGAAACAAGGATGTTACATAATTTGTCTAAGGCCACACAGATAAAAATTAGATGAGGCAGGAGTTGAACCCAAGTCTTTCTTACATCAATTCATATATTGATCCATTGCATGCTATCTCTCTCCACATAAGATAGCTCAGAAGTTTCCCATGTTGTCATTCCTTTAAAAACTACCTAGACAAGGTGTGACACGAACTTTTCATTAAACATAAAAATGTCATTGTAAAACAGTTAGCTTGGTCCTCTGTGATCTCCTTCCTACACACTGAACCTTGGTCTTTTTTCCTGATTTATACTATTGAGTCACACAGACAGAGTTTGCAAGCCATCCCCAGCACCACATGAAATAGAAGGAAGGGATGTTTGGGGTCATTCCTTCCTGCATGGCACTACATTCCCTTAAAAGGTTTCAAATGTACACACAAGCCTGACATTAGAGCAGAACTAAACAATGGCTTAGTCTCTCTCCCATATAAGGTCAAGTATCAAATTGGTACCACCCCTCCTAGTTTATGAAGCAAAAAAAGTAGAGGAATGTGGAGCTCCAGCACACAGAACAGAGGACTCAGAGACATCTCCTAAACTGGAAGATAAAAAGCTCATCTCGTTGGCAAAGGATTCATAAGATTAAAAGGAACCAAGTGCTTGCACAGAGTTTTGATAATTGCTATTTCCTTTATAATAAATTATTTTGCCCTTTACCAAATATCATAGCAATTGCACAAAGCCAATTCATTTTCAGTGTTTTACTGTAGCAAGACAACTAGTTAAGACAATATCCAAACGGAGATTCAGAGGGGAGAAAAGCATAAATAAGAAACCCCAGGCTTAATCCTTCTTCTCACTGTAAACATGCACACACACACATACCCACAGGCAAGCACTGTATTTAAACCCTACCCACTCATTAAACCCTACACACACAGACATACACATGTACATACCTATATATACAATGCAACTATACACATACACCTGCATTCATATACATTATGTGTCATTAATTCCCAAGAATGGAAGAAAATTTTCATTTCTAGACAACTATGGTGATAGGAAAAATACTTTTTTTAAGGTACAAAGAGAACTTTTAGCAATAACAATATTTTTATCTATGTCTTCTGTTGATTCAAAACAAATTTTTCATCCAATATCTGTCCAAGACTGAATTCAATAAAGCCAAGAAAACTCTGGATGGACATTGGATTTTGTGAGACATAGTTCATTTATGTCTTGATGTAAGTTTTACTATTTATTATCATTTCTTTAAGACACAAATAAGCCTCTTGGATCAAACTAAATATAAGCTATGCCATCACTTTCCACTCTTGCAATAATTCACTTTCCTTAGGTCAGATTCTTTATTTATTATGGAGTCCAGGTAATGCTATCATGCTACCATTTACATCAGTCTTTTCTGTCTCAGAGGGCCAAATAATTTCAATTGTACACCACAGAATCTCAGAACTGAAAGGGATACCAGAAAATACATAGTCTGACCCACACCTAACCCAGAATGCCCATGATATCATCCATGAATAGTCACTGAGTTTTTGCTTGAAGATTGTTAGTGAGGGAGAATCTAGTGCCTATATAAATCCCAATATAGCCTATTTTAATGGAATAATGGGCAAATAAGAACAGGAGAAATTCCATAGTATGGGCCCCTTCAACACACACAAAACATATACACAAAGCACTGCTAAGAAGACCATATTGAGAATACTTATAAAATAATTGGAATATTTCTAGAGAAACAGTGTCCTGAAGATAAATAAGCATCAAAACTAATTAGCAGCACTTTAAAAAAATTTTCCAACTTGGAAGAGGGAATTTAAAGTAAAATTAAGCATGGAACGTCAAATTCTTAGAACCAAAATATTGGTAATATGAAATCTTATTTAAGTAAATTTCATTTTTGGACTCAAATGAAAAGTCTTTGTTGAAAAACATCATGGGATTGAAACAATAATTAATATACTCAAGGTATTCATGTACCTCTGAGCCTTAGAATGAAATACTCTGTGCCAGGCCACCACATACTTGTTTACCAAGTAGTCTCTAGATTTATTAAAGGGGCTGAGGAAGTAGGTAGGGATGGGAAAGGGGAAAGAGCAGGGAAGTCTACACAAGCACTTACTTGCTAAAATAAAACATCCCAAAGCCTTCACTTAATCCTCACTTCATTCCAATGACTGGAAGTACAATAAAGTTTCCAATTCTCCTATTGGTCTGCAAGGCAACATGGTACTGAGGAAAGAAGATGACAGAAGATTTACTCTTCCTGCCCAACTCTACTACTAATTAGCTAGGTAACTTTAGACATATCTCTTAAACCTTCTAAGCCTCAGTTTCCTCAAAAATAAATCATAATAATGTTACTTGAACAAACCTACTTCAAAAAGTTCTTGTAAGTAGTTTTACAAATAGAATGATAAATAAAAGAATTTGAAAATTGGACTTTAGTGGACACCTAACCCATACCTGAAAGAAATTCCCCAACTGTTACATGCCCAACAAGTAGTCATCTGGCCTCTGCTTTAAAGACCTCCAATAAAGGGGTGTCCACTATTTCTCTAACAAGTCTGTTATACACTTATACAGCTGTAATTATTAGGAAACTTTCACAAAATTTGTTTCTTTGCAACTCAATTCAATGCTCCTGTGAGAGAAGACCAAGGATATACTTGAGTTCCAGAAGAAAGAGAGATATCAGCTTCCCAGATTGACATTCCAGACTTTATAATGGAGGCATTATTCAACTAATTCTTAGCTCAAATCAGAGTCAACCTAACATTTGCCTTCCTAGCAGCATCCTTTAGAAGAACATAATTCTAGTTTTACATAGATCTGAATGATTTTCTAGAGTTGAGGAGCATCAGTTTGTCAATTTTACAAAAAAGGCTTCAATCATGGGCAGATTTCCATGATTTGCCATAATAAACACATTTTCTTTAACAAAGTAATAGATTGTGTAATTTCAAAGGCCTTAACTGAGTTTAGCTTAGGGAGAAAAAAAAGATAATTGGAACACGAGTTGAGGCCAAGTTGCCCAAGCTTATTGCTATAGTCTTTCCCCTTTTCTGCTAATTGATGGTTATAAACATTTTAACAGTCTAAGCAAAACAAAGTAATGACAAACATGAAAATTTAGTCATTAGAAAATAGACATTTTCCACCTGGTATCATGGACATTGATGATAGAAAATTCAGAACTATACATAGCTTTCCTCCTTTTAGAATGTAACATGTTGGTGAGGGAGGAAGGAAGAGGTGAGGAATGGAGTCACTTTGCCATGCCTGTTCAAAAACCTTGTTAGACAGTGGTAAGTCACCAACAAGCATTTATTAAGTGTGGAGGTACAGTGGACTAACAGAAGAAATTGGATCCTATTGAGGAAGAGCTGATTCAATTCTTACAAATACGGGATCTATGACCCAGGGTCAGTTAACTTCTGAAAACCCCTAAGCAATTTTTAAGACAGTATTTGATCTATATTAGTAAAGAGAATTTACTCATTAGGAACTCCCAGTATCAGTGAAACTACCTTTTTAGTTTAAAAAAAAGGAAGGGAAAAAGAGAAGAAGGAGAAGGAGGACAGAGGATGAGGTAAGAGAAGAAAAATGAAAATAAAGAGAATGCATCAGAAAGATCAGTAATGCAAAGCTACCTCCAAATACCCTAATTCTACAAATGCTACAGATGCTCCCAACCACAAAGTTAGATACAATGTTTCATGCAACAGCTTTACATCCTTTCTTATGACATCCCTCATCTCCTCTTTTTCAGGTTCATCACTAATTTTTGCCTTCATACTTGGGTTCTGTTACTGCTTGGAAATCTGACCCACTCTTACAATGTGACCTGAACCTTTTATCTCTGGCCTCTCTACATTTTGTTAGCTGAGCCATTGAATATTTTTCCACTAGAGAAAAGGATGCAAACCTTACACCTCCTTTATTCAACATCCTGGGACCACAGTATCATGAAATTCAAACAGGACCCTAGAGAATCCTTAGTTACTTTAAGAGGGTCCTACTTGGGGTAGATTTTTGGTCTCTGGTAAAGATCTAGAACTTCAAAAAAGCTTCAAAGGGATTCAATTCCAATATAGATTTATATACCTACATCCATTCAGTTCAAAGTCAGCCAAATTTAGATTAAGTAGGAACTAAGATATTATATAAATTTATAAACATAAGATATTTAACCTATTAGGTTAAGTCCTCAGTTGTATATAGGCATTATATTTCTTTATGTCTTGTTCCATAATGTACACCATTTTAAAATGTCAAAATAATACCAGTTAATATTTAAACAGCTGTTTTAATAAAGAATTTTACTTTTACTAAAGAAAACCTTATTATTATCTTAGATATATGTCTCAGGAATTAAATGGAATAAATAAGTACTAAAGACCCTTACAACTCCGGAATTCTATGATTGTTAACTTATGATGCCTAAGAAAAAAGCATAAATTCTCAGACCAAAAGGCAATAATAGACCAAGCACATCCACCTCATGGCAAGAAACTTCTGAAAATTTATATGAAGGAAGGATTCACCAGGGGAAGTTATATAGCACAGTGGATAGCATCTTGGGCCTGAAGTCAGGAAGATTCATCTTCCTGAGTTCAAATCTGATCTCAAACACTTTCTAGCTGTGTGATCCTGAGTAAGTCACTTAATTCTGTGTTTCTTAGTTTCCTTATCTGTAAAAATAAGTTGGAGAAGCAAATAGCAAAACACTTCAACATCTTTTCCAAAAAAACCCCAAATGGGATCATAAATGATTGGAATGACTGAACAATAAAAAGGGCATACCAGAAACATATTTTATTCAGGTACTATCCCATATTTATAAAATGAGAAGATTAACATATTTCAAGAAAACATAAGACATTAAAAATGATCAGAAATATAGATCTTCTTTGTGATCCCTTTTACAATGTTGTTTATGTCATTGGTATTGGTAGGGGAGTGGGGATGGGGGTGGGTTATTTCTACACTAACCAAAAAAAAAATGAGATAACAGAACAGGAATTTTTAATCTTTCTGTTGTCATGGATCCCTTTTGCAATTTAGTAGAAACTATGGAATAGTACAGAATCATATCCAAGTTAAGAAGCCCTGATGTAAAGGCAACTAATAGTTCATAATCTTATGTGATAGTGAGTTCCTCTCACTAAAAGTCTTTAAGGACATATAAGACACATGCTCAAGAATACTGAAATAACAATGAAAAAATTGCACAAATTTAATTGAAAATATCATAATATCAAATAATGTAAACTGTCTTTGCAAGTTGGAAAAACTCCAAATTGGGGGATGGGATGGGGAGAGAAATGACTGAATTACAGTAAGGGAAGTGTGGGGGAGTTGGTCAGTCTGAATCTGATTTAAGTATAATCGCATATAAAGATCATGGAATGATAATTTCTAATTTCTACAAAATACAAATAATCTTAGAAATTTCATAAATTAATCTGCTGTGTATGAAACTCTGGAACTATAACTGATAGCTTTAGGTTAACATTACAGGGGCAGCTAGGTGGCACAGTGGATCTAGAGCACCAGCCCTGAAATCAGGAGGACAGAAGTTCAAATCTGATCTCAGACACTTAACACTTCCTGACCCTGGCCAAGTCATTTAACTCCAATTGCCTCAGGGGGAAAAAAGATTAACATGAGAAGCAATCTCAAGAAATAAGGAATAAATTGTATATCCAAATAACCCAAGACAGTAAATTACAAGAAAAATTATTAAGACACAGAATATAAGGCAAACTACAAAAGTGTTTTTTCTACATATGCCAACAAATACCAAGAAAAATTCATAGAGAAATAGCCTGTCTGAAGATAAAAAATATTTTTAATTGAAGTTAACTTATTAAAGAAATTTGTGACATCTACATAAAGACATCTTCAAAACTGATGTTAAGAGAAATTAAGGAATAATTGAACAGAGAAGGTGTTAGTTTCTGCATATAGTTAGGTTGAACAACTATAGTAAAAAAAAAAGTCAATATTTCACAAATTAATTTAAAGGAATAACACAAATTAAATAAAATGCCAAACGCAATCAAAACTCTAGCAGACTATTTCACGTAACAAGAAATAGCCACAAACAAATTCATATTAAAAACAAAAACAAAATTAAAAAAAACAACCTAGGTAGGCAAGAATAATAAAATGAAGTAGGGAAAAAAGAATGGTTGAAGGAGAATTTCAACTATCAGGTTTCAATGCTTATTCTAAAGCAATATTCATTAAAATTACTTTATGCCAGAGGAGAAAAAGAAATATATGAGTGGAACAATAGCGACACAAGAGGGTCAATCATACTCAATAAAAACTACTGGGAATAATAATATATGACAATATATAATGACAAGGTTTTAAAAAAAATAGGTTTAGAGTTATGCTTCATATTCTGGGTTACAATAAACTCTAGATAAAATATGTAAATATTTAAATGATTTTTTAAAACTTTGCTTTAATTTTCATCAATCAAACCAAAACAATTAAGTTAAATATTGATATAAATAATGAATATAGCTACTTAAAAGAAACTATGGATTTGACTATACTAACATAAAAATATCTCACATCAAAAAAAACTGACATCCATTAAAAAAAGAAATAAAAGAAACACAGGTAAAATTAGAAGAAAATTGGGAGTGCAACAAATTACCAGCAGAAATTTCAAAATACCTACCAGCAGAAGATAATTTCAATGATTGCCAGAAAAGGTCTGTTTTAATTGGAAATGGAGAGAAGCTGCCATGCACAAGCAGGCTGAGCACGGACACCAGGGCATGGTGTGCAGACTTGGGATAGGGTGCGGACTCCATGTGGTGGTGCAGACTCTGCATGGTGGAGAATCTACGGGAAAGAATCTACAGCAAGGTTGACTACTCTGCCCTAGTTGCAAGCCAGCAGAGAAGCAAAGAAGTTTAAAAAAAAAAAAAAAAAAAAAAACAAACATCTAACACAAACACAAAAGATAAATAGTGAATCCTGAAAAGTCAGAATCTCATGGGATCTAGCCACATCCAGCCAGCACTAGGAGCAAGTCAGCACCAAATCATCATAGCCATGGACATTTATAGACGAAGCTGCTGCTTGTAGATGAAACCTGCCATGTGTAGAGGAAGCTACTGCTTGTAGAGGAAGCATGGAAAATCTCCCTTGCCTTAAAAGCACACCTTAATCTTTTTTTTTTAAATGAGTAAAAAAGCAAAGAGAATTCTGACAATGGACAGTTTGATGGTGAAAGAGGACAATAGATTTCAAATCCTGAGGAGACTAAAAGCAGATTGTCTACATATGAAGACCCAAAGGGTGATATAAATTGGGTCCCACACAAGTCTCTTCTAGAAGAAATTAAAAAGGATTCTTAAAGAGAGCTAGAAGAAAAATGGGGAAAGAAAAAGACAATTTTGCAAGAGGATTTGGAAAAGGCACATAACACATTAAAAGATAGATTTGATAAAATGGAAAAAGAAAACCACTCCCAGAAAAACAGAATTTGTGAAACAGAAAAAGGAAATAATTCCTTAAAAATAGAATTTATGAAATGGAAAAATAAAATAAGTCCTTAAAAAACATTACCTGTGGAATGGAAAGAATTCCATAGAACAAAATAACTCATTTAAAAATTCAATTGGACAAATAAAAATGAAGTAAAAAAATAAATGAAGAAAATAATTCGCTAAAATTCAGAACTGAACAAATGGAAATGAATGACTCAGTGAGACAACAAGAATCAGTCAAGCAAAACCAAAAAAATGAAAAAGTAGAAAAAAGTGTAAAATACCTAATTGGGAAAACAACTGACCTGGAAAATAGATCTAGGGGATATAATCTAAGGATTATTGGATTCCCTGAAATTCATGATTAAAAAAGAGCCTAGACACTATCTTTCAGAAAATCACCAAAGAGAACTGACCAGAAATCATAGAATAAGAAGGTAAAATGACCATTGAAAGAATTCACTGAACACTTCCTGAAAGAGACCCTGATATTTAAAACCCCGAGGAATATTGTGGCTAAATTTCAGAACTATCAGATCAAGGAAAAAAATATCACAAGCAGGCAGAAAGAAACAATTCAAATACCAAGGAATCACAGTAAGGATTACCCAGGAGTTGCTAGGTCCACTTTAAAGGATCAAAGGGCTTGGAATCTGATATCCCAAAAGGCAAAGAAACTTGGAAATGCAGGCATTTTCTTTCAGGGAAGAAAATAGACATTCAATGAAACAGGTGATTTCCATTTATTTCTGATGAAAAGAACAGAGCTAAACAAAAAATTTGACTTCCAAGAGAAGCATAAAAAGGTAAAAAGAAAAGAGAATTTTGAGAATTATCTTTCTGTTATGGGTATACACAGTGAGTGCATATATAATCTGATTTTACTGTTATAATATAAAAAAGAAACTAGAGATGGAAAGGAGAATGTACTGGAAAAAAGGAGAAAGTGGAGGTAAAATGAGGGAAATTACATTTCATGAAGAGGCAAAGAAGACCTATTATAATTGAGGGGAAAAAAGGGAAGGTGATGAACATTGTGTGAAACATAATCTCATCATATCTGGCTCAAAGAAAGAATATTAGACATATTTGGCTTCAGTGAGAAACTTCTCTAACCTTACAGAAAAATGGGAGGGGAAAGGGAAAAAGGGAAGGGGTAGGCTAAATGGAAGGGAAAACAAAAATAGTAGGGGAAAAGCCTAAGAAAAAGAGAGGGTCTCTAAAGGGGGAGGACAGCTTGAGGCAAGTAGTGCTTATAAGTAAAATACTGGGGAGGAGAGAAAGGGGAAAAGGAAAGATAAAAATATAATTTGGGGTTAATAAGATGGCAGGAAATACAGAATTACTAGTTTTAACTGTAAATATGAATGGGGTGAACTTTCCCATCAGAAAGCAGACTGGGTTAAAAGTCAGAATCCTGCAATATGTTGTTTACAAGAAATATATTTAAAGCAGAGTAATACCTAGAGAGTAAAGGTAAAAGGCTGGAGCAGGATTTATTATGCTTCAGGTGAAGTAAAAAAAAGCAGGGGTAGCCATCCTTATCTCATATCAAGCAAAAGCAAAAGTTGATCTAATTAAAAGAGATAAGAAAGGAAACTGTATATTGCTAATGGATACCATAGATAATGAAGCAATATCAATTTTAAAAATATCTGCACTAAGTGGCATATAATCTAAATTCCTAAAGAAGAAGTTAAGAGAGTTGTAAGGAGAAATAGACAGCAAAATTATAATAGTGGAAGATCTCAACCTTGCACTCTCAGAACCAGATAAATCAAACCACAAAATAAATAAAAAAGAAGTTAAATAAGTAAAAAGAATAATACTAGAAAAGTGAGGTATGATAGATCTTTGGAGAAAATAGAATATAGAAAGAAAGTGTAAAGGGCTAAAACTCTGAGTAGGTGCACTTGGACAACTGAGCACTTAAGACTAATTACTTGCTGGACAATACTCTATTAGAATATTCTTGGAAAATGGCCCTTCCCCCTATTCTGTGCTGGCTCAATCGTTTGGTGTATATAGAGAATTGTAGGAGGGACTAGAGGGGTGGAGTAAGAAAGGACAGAGGGACTTTGGTGGTGGAGAAAGAGAAGAGAGGTGGTGGAGATTCTGCATCCATCCGCTTCACTTTTACCCCTAAAGACCAAGAATAAAGATGAAGCACATTTGCTTATCCTGACTCCAGCTGATTCTAAGGTATCCAGGGTGCTAACTTGGTCCTCACAAGAAAGGAATATATTTTCTTCTCAGCAGTTCATAGAACCTATACAAAAATTGACTATATATTAGGACATAAAACCTCAAAATCAAATGCAGAAAGGCAGAAATAGTAAATGCATTTTTTTTCAGATCATGATGCAATAAAAATTACATTGAATAATAGGCCAGGGGAAAATAGAGCAAAAAGTAATTGGAAACTAAAAAAATCTCATTCTAAAAAATGAATAGGTGAAACAGTAAATCATAGACACAATAAATAATTTCATCCAAGAAAATGACAATAATGAGACAACATACCAAAATTTGTGGGATACAGCCAAAGCAGTAATAAGGGGAAATTTTATATCTCTAGATGCTTACTTGCATAAATTAGAAAAAGAGAGCAATGAATTGGGCTTACAACTAAAAATCTAGAAAAAGAACAAATTAACACTTCCCCAGTCAAATACTAAACTTGAAATTCTAAAAATAAAAGGCGAGATCAATAAAATTGAAACTTAAAAAAAACTATTGAATTAATAAATAAAACTAAGATTTGATTAGAAAAAGGAAAGAGGAAAATCAAATGGTTGGTCTCAAAAATGAAAAGGGAAAACATTCTAACTTTCCACCAATGAAGAAGAAATTAGTGAAAAAACTATTAGAAGTAATCCACAATTTTAGCAAAGTTGCAGGATACAAAATAAATACACATAAATTATCAGCATTTTTAGACATCACTAACAAAATCCAACAGCAAGAGATACAGAGAGAAATTCCATTTATAACTGTCAATCCAGCTTTGGGGATAAGAATTCACTATTTGACAAAAATTGCTGGGAAAATTGGAAATTAGTATGGCAGAAACTAGATATTGACCCATACTTAACACTATACATTAAGATAAGCTCAAAATGGGTTCATGATCTAGGCATAAAGAATTAGATTATAAATAAATTAGAAGAACATAGGATCGTTTACCTCTCACACCTGTGGAGGAGGAAGGAATTTGTGACCAAATAAGAACTAGAGGTCATTATTGATCACAAAATAGAAATTTTCGATTATATTAAGTTAAAAAGCTTTTGTACAAATAAAACTAACGCAGACAGGATTAGAATGGAAGCAATAAACTGGGAAAACACTTTTACAACTAAAGATTCTGATAAAGGTCTCATTTCCAAAATATATAGAGAACTGATTCTAATTTATCAGAAAACAAGCCAATTGATAAATGGTCAACGGATATTAACAGACAATTTTCAGATGAAGAAATTGAAACTATTTCTAGTCATATGAAAAGGTATTCCAAATCATTGTTGACCAGAGAAATGCAAATTAAGACAACTCTGAGATACCACTATACACCTGTCAGATTGGCTAACATGACAGGAAAAGATAATGACGAATGTTGGAGGGGGTGTGGGAAAACTGAGGCACTGATGCATTATTGGTGGAATTGTGAATGGATCCAACCATTATGGAGAGCAATTTGTAACTATACTCAAAATTATCAAAGTGTGCATACCCTTTGATTCAGCAGTGTTACTATTGAGCTTATATCCCAAAGAGATATTAAAGAAGGAAAAGGGACTCGTATGTGCAAAAATGTTTGTGGCAGCCCTTTCCATAGTGGCTAGAAACTGGAAATTGAAGGGATACCCACCAATTGGAGAATGGCTGAATAAATTGTGGTATATGAATGTTATGGAATATTATTTTTCTATAAGAAATGACCAGCAGACGCCCAGCAAAAGAACTCTGGGAGATGACTAAAAACCATTACATTGAATTCCTAATCCCTATATTTTTGCCCACCTGCATTTTTGATTTCCTTCACAAGCTAATTGTACAATATTTCAGAGTCTGATTCTATTTGTAAAGCAAAATAACGGTTTGATCATGAATAATTATTATGTATCTAATTTATATTTTAATATATTTAACATCCACTGGTCATCCTGCCATCTGGGGGAGGGGGTGGGGGGGTAAGAGGGGAAAAATTGGAACAAGAGGTTTGGCAATTGTCAATGCTGTAAAGTTAGCCATACATATACCCTGTAAATAAAAGGCTATTAAATAAAAAATAATTAATTAATTAATTTAAAAAAAGGAACAGAGAAGACAAAATAGTAATTATCCTAATTTGGAGATTGTGTTTCTTTAACCTTATGCAAGTGATATTAAGAGCAGCAGGATCTCAGACTCACATCTGTAGTCAACATTAACTAACCAAAAGAATGGAATAACTGTCATGGCCCAGGGGATGTTTAGTAGAATTTATCAATTCAATTATGTCCTTTGATAGCAAACCATGTATAAATGTTGAGTCATAGGGAGTTTACCAAGGGTTGAAAGGTTAAAAAAGGATATAAATTATTAAGTGTCAGAGAGAGGAGGTGAATGCAGGTCTTTATTACACCAAATCTAGCAGACTACTCATTATACATACTGATGCTCAACTACCGCAATACTGAATTGTAAGACACCTATGAAAGTTCTTAAAGAGTCAGAGCTTGTGAGGGAAAATAAAAAAAAACATGTGACAGCTATAATATTAGGTCATTCAAAGTACAACTTATAGACTAAGATACCCAATGAACCTCTCTCTATTCTGGGTAGACCTACTGAAAGCCAGGAGGCAAGAGCAGATGGCTGTAAGCATAGGCACAAATTCAAGGATGTCATACAATCTAATTAGATTTTTTCATTGTATTATTCATTTACAGTTGAACAGGCAGCACAAGGCCTAAGCAAATTATGAAGAATAAGTATTATTGTCTGTTACTAACCTGTTCTTTTAGCATTCCTGTTTAAACACCAGGTACCCTTGATGCACTCCACTTATTCCTGGCATTCAATTAGTTGTACAATAATTACTAATGATATATTCAGCTGATAATGGTTTAATATTTCATGTCTTCTGGTGAATTAACATTATAAGAAGGGATTTAAAAGGCAAAAAATAAAATTAAAAGAACAATAAAAAAAAAAAATGACCAGCAAGATGAATACAGAAAGGCTTCAAGAAACACAAATGAACTGATGCTAAGTGAAATGAGCAGCACCAAGAGATCATTATAGACTTCAACAACAATATTACATGATGATCAATTTTGATGGACGTGGCTCTCTTCAACAATGAGAGGATCCAAATCCGTTCCAATTGATCTGTAATGAACAGAACCAGCTACATCCAGAGAAAGAACACTGGGAAATGAGTACGGACCACAATGTAACATTTCCTCTCTTTCTGTTATTGTTTGCTTGCATTTTTGTTTTTTCTTCTCAGGTTATTTTTACCTTCTTTCTAAATCTGATCTTCCTTGTACAACAAGATAACTGTATAAATATGTATACATATTTTAACTTTATATATATGTATATATATATTTATACTTTGACATATTTAATATGTATGAGACTACCTACTATTTAGGGAAGAGGGTGGAGGGAAGGAGGAGAAAAGTTGAAAGAGAAGCTGTTGCAAGGGTTAATGTTGAAAAATTACCCATGCATATGTTTTGTATCTAAAAAGCTATAATAAAAAAATGTCGATAGGATAAAATATTTGGGAATCTATCTTCGAAGGGAGGGTCAGGAATTATCCGAGCAAAACTACAAAACACTTTCCACACAAATAAAGTAAGATCTAAGCAACTGGAAAAATATCAAGTGCTCCTGGATAGATGGAGCAAATATAATAAAAATGACAATACTACCTAAACTAATCTATTTATTTAGTGCTATATCAATCAAACTCCCAAGAAACTATCTTACTGAACTAGGAAAAATAACAACAAAATTCACCTGGAAGAAGAAAAGGTCTAGAATTTCAAGGGAATTAATGAAAAGAAAAGCAAATGACAGTAGCCTAGCTGTACCAGATCTAAAACTATATTATAAAGTAGCAGTCATCAAAATCATTTAGTACTGGCTAAGAAATAGAGCAGTTGATCAGTGGAATAGGTTAGGTTCACAGAACAAAATAGTGAATGACTATAGCAATCTAGTATTTAACAAACCCAAAGACGCCAGCTTTTGGAATAAGAATTCACTATTTGACTAAAACTGCTGGGAAAATTGGAAACTAGTATGGCAGAAACTAAGCATAGACCCATACATGACACCATATACCAAGATAAGGTTGAAATGTGTTCATGATCTAGACATGATATTATGATATTATAAACAAATGAGAAGAACATAGGATAGTTTACCTCTCAGATCTGTGGAGACAAAGGAATTTGTGACCAAAGAAGAACTAGAGATCATTATTGATTACAAAATAGAAAATTTTGATTATATCAAGTTAAAAAGTGTTTGTACAAACAAAACTAATGCAGACAAGATTAGAAAGGAAACAAACTGGAAAAGCAGTTTTACATTCAAAGGTTCTGATTAAGACCTCATTTCTAAAATATATAGAGAATTGACTCAAATTTATAATAGTTCAAGCCATTCTCCAGTTGATAAATGGTCAAAGGAAACGAATAGACAATTTTCAGATGAAGAAATTGAAACTATTTCTAGTCATATGAAAAGGTGCTCCAAATCACTAGATCAGAGAAATGCAAATTAAGACAACTCTGAGATACCACTACACACCTGTCAGATTGGCTAAGATGACAGGAAAAAATAATAACCAATGTTTGAGGGTATATGGGAAAACTGGGACACTGATGCACTGTTTATAGAACTGTGAATGGATCTAACCATTCTGAAGGGCAATTTGAAACTATGCTCAAAAAGTTGTCAAACTGTGCATACCCTTTGATTCAGCAATGTTTCTACTGGGATTATATCCCAAAGAGATCTTAAAGGATGGAAAGGGATCCACATGTGCAAAAATGTTTGTGGCAGCCCTTTTTGTAGTAGCAAGAAACTGGAAACTGAGTATATGCTCATCAATTGGAGAATGGCTGAATAAATTATGATATATGAATATTATGGAATATTATTGCTCTGTAAGAAATGACCACCAGGTTGATTTCAGAGAGGCCTGGAGAGACTTCCATGAACTGATGCTAAATGAAATAAGCAGAACCAGGAAATCATTATACATGGTAACAACAAGGCTATACAATGATCAATTCTGATGGGTGTGACTCTCTTCAATGATGAGATGATTCAAATCAGTGCCACTTGTTCAGTGATGAAGAGAGCCTTCTACACTCAGAGAAAGGACCGTGTGTACTGAGTGTGGACCACAACATGGCATTCTTACTCTCTGTGTTGTTGTTTGCTTTCGTTTTGTTTTCTTTATCAGTTTTTCTTTCATCCTTCTTGATCTGATTTTTCTTCTGTATAAATATGTACACATATATTGGATTTAACATATATTTTAACATATCTAACATGTATTGGACTACCTGCCAACTAGGGGAGGGGGGGGAAGGAGGGAAAAATTTGAAACAAAATATGTTGCAAGGGTCAATGCTGAAGAATTATCCATGAATGTATTTTGCAAATAAAATGCTTTAATTAAAAAAAAAAAAAAAGTAAAACTGGCCAAATGGGGATTGGGAATCAATTGAATAAAACAATGTTCTTATATGTTTAGAAGGATTGCATATGCTTGATCTATATTAACTTGTTATCTAAAAAAGGGGAGAGGGGAAAGGGAGAGAGAAAAATTTGGAATACAAGATTTTGTAAGGCAGGACGTGGAAAACTATTTTTGTATTGCATGTATTTTGAAAAATAAAAGCTATTTTAAAAAAAAGAAAACGATTTATTTAAAAGTAGAATTGGACAAATGGAAAAAAGTACATACAAAAGCTCATTGAAGAAAACAAGACCTTAAAAATTAGAATTTGTCAAATGGAAGCTAATATCTTTCTGAGAAATCAAGAAACAATAAACCAAAAAATGGAAAGAAGGAGGAGGAGGAAGAAGAAGAGAAGGAGCTGGAAGAGAAGAAAGCAACAATAAGAAATATGTCATTGGAAAAACAACTGACCTGGAAAATAGATCCAGAAGAGATAATTTTAATATTATTGTACTACATGAAATCCATGATCACAAAAAATAATAATCCAGACATCATCTCTCAAGAAATTTTCAAGGAAAACTATCATAATAATCTAATATTAAAAGGCAAAGTATAAAATGAAAAAATTCCATCAGTCCCATCTTGAGAGTGTCCTCAAAATGAGAACTGCCAGGAAGATTATAAGCAAATTCCAAACTCTCAGGTCAAGAAGAAAATATTTCAAGCTGCCAGAAAAAAACAATTCAAGTACAGTGAAGTCACAGAAAAGATAATACAAGATTTAAAGAATTGTACTAAAGGATCAGAAGGCTTGGAATATAATATTCCACAAGGCAAAGGAACTAGGATTGCAAACAAGAATCACCTAATCAGCAAAAATGAGTATAAGTCTCCAGGGTAGAAATGGATATTCAATGAAAAAGAGAATTTTCAAGTACTCTTTTTTTCAAGAATTTTTTTTTAATTATGGCTTTTAATTTTCAAAATATATACATGAATAATTTTCCCTCTACAAAACCCTATGTTCTAGTTTTTCCCTCCCTTCCCCCTCTCTCCCACTTGGCAACTGATCCAATATAAGTTAAATATGTGCAATTCCTCTATACATATTTCCACAAACATCATGATGCACAAGAAAAATCAGATTCAAAAGAAAAAAAAAAAGAAAAAGAAAACAAAATATAAGCAAACAAGAACAAAAAAGTTCCCCCAGTCCTCTGCCTGTAGATAGCTCTCTTCATCACAAGATCATTGGAACTGGTCTGAATCACCTCATTGTTGACAAAAGCCATGTCCATCAGAATTGATCATAATATAATCTTGCTGTTGCCATAGATAATGATCTTCTGGTTCTGCTCATGGTCTTTCTGAAATCTGATCATTTCTTTTTTTTTTTTTTTAATTTAATAGCCTTTTATTTACAGGTTATATGTATGGGTAATTTTACAGCATTAACAATTGCCAAACCTCTTGTTGCAATTTTTCATCTCTTACCCCCCCACCCCCTCCCCCAGATGGCAGGATGACCAGTAGATGTTAAATATATTAAAATATAAATTAGATACACAATAAGTATACATGACTAAACTGTTATTTTGCTATACAAAAAGAATCAGACTCTGAAATATTGTACAATTAGCTTGTGAAGGAAATCAAAAATGCAGGTGGGCAAAAATATAGGAATTGGGAATTCAATGTAATAGCTTTTAGTCATCTCCCAGAGTTCTTTCTTTGGACATAGCTGGTTCAGTTCATTACTGCTCCGTTGGAAATGATTTGGTAGGTCTCATTGCTGAGGATGGCCAGTCCATCAGAACTGGTCATCATGTAGTATTGTTGTTGAAGTATATAATGATCTCCTGGTCCTGCTCATTTCACTCAGCATCAGTTCATGTAAGTCTCTCCAGGCCTTTCTGAAATCATCCTGTTGGTCATCTCTTACAGAACAATAATATTCCATAATATTCATATACCACAATTTATTCAGCCATTTTCCAATTGATGGGCATCCACTCATTTCCAGTTTCTAGCCACTACAAAGAGGGCTGCCATAAACATTCGTGCACATACAGGTCCCTTTCCCTTCTTTAGTATCTCTTTGAGATATAAACCCAGTAGTAACACTGCTGGATCAAAGGGTATGCACAGTTTGATAACTTTTTGAGCATAGTTCCAAACTGCTCTCCAGAATGGTTGGATTCGTTCACAACTCCACCAACAATGCATCAATGTCCCAGTTTTCCCTCATCCCCTCCAACAATCATCATTATTTTTTCCTGTCATCTTAGCCAATCTGACAGGTGTGTAGTGTTATCTTAGAGTTGTCTTAATTTGCACTTCTCTGATTAATAATGACTTGGAGCATCTTTTCATATGACTAGAAATAGTTTCAATTTCTTCATCTGAGAATTGTCTGTTCATATCCTTTGACCATTTTTCAATTGGAGAATGGCTTGATTTTTTATAAATTAGAGTTAATTCTCTATATATTTTGGAAATGAGGCCTTTAAACTGATCATTTCTTATAGAACAATAACATTTTGTAACACTTGTATACCATAACTTGTTTAGCCATTCTCCAATTGATGGGCATCCACTAAGTGTCCGGTTTATTGTCACTACAAAAAGGACTGCCAGAAACATCTTTGTGGATATAGGTCCCTTTCCTTCCTTTATGATCTCTTTAGGTAACAAGTCCAGTAGAAACAGTGCTGGATCTCTTCCCCCTACCTGGTTTAGGTATCAGCACCATGTCTGTGTCATAAAAGGAATTTGATGAAATCCCTTCTTTCACTATTTTTCCAAAGAGTTTGCATAATATTGCTCTTTAAATGTATGATGTAATTCATATGTAATCTGGCCCTGGAGATTTTTTTTTTCTTAGGGAGTTGATTAATAGCTTCTTGAATTTCTTTTTCTAAAGTGGCACTATTTAATAATTTTGATAACCCTTTGGGCATAGTTCCAAATTGCTCTCCAGAATGATTGAATTAGTTCGCAACTCCAACAACAATATATTAGCGTCTCAATTTTCCCACATCCCCTCCAACATTTGTCATTATCTTTCCCTATCATCTTAGTCAGTCTGAGAAGTATATAGTGGTATCAGAGTTGTCTTAATTTGCATTTCTCTGATAATAATGATTAAAAGCACCTTTTCATATGACTAGAAATAGTTTTAATTTCCTCATATGAAAATTGCCTGTTCATACCCTTTCACCATTTATCATTTGGAGAATGGCTTGAATTCTTGTAATTTGTTTTCAATAATGTAATCAAGTATTTTTTTGGCCATAAATTTCCTCTTTCTCTACAGATCTAAGAGGTAAACTCTCCTTTGTTATTCTAATATGCTCATAATATAACACTTCATGTCTAAATCATAAACTCATTTATATTTTATCTTGGAATA
Source organism: Sarcophilus harrisii (assembly GCF_902635505.1). Lineage (NCBI taxonomy): Eukaryota > Metazoa > Chordata > Mammalia > Dasyuromorphia > Dasyuridae > Sarcophilus > Sarcophilus harrisii. The sequence continues at coordinate 287,475,632 of NC_045426.1, read as the reverse complement.
GGATGTTAGGTGTGGGTCAACACCTAGTTTCTGCTATATTAATTTCCAATTTTTTCCAGCAGTTTTTCTCAAATAATGAGTTCTTATCCCAAAAGTTGGGGTCTCTAGGTTGGTCAAACACTGGATTACTATAGTTATTGACTATTTTGTCCTGTGAATCTAACCTATTCCACTGATTGATTACTAATTTATTGGTTGATAAGCCATTTTACCAAATGGGTTTGATGACTACTGCTCTATAACATAGTTTTTAGATCTGGTACAACTAGGCCACCTTCATTTGCATTTTGTTTCATTAATTCTCTTGAAATTCTTGACCTTTTATTCTTCCAGATGAACTTTGTTATTATTTTGTCTATGTGAAGTAATTTCTTGGGAGTTTGCATTCCTGGTATAACTCTTACTTGGTCATGGTATATTATCCTGGGGAAAATTTGATGTAATCTTTTTGCTAATATTTCATTTAAGGTTTTTGCATCAATAGTCATTAGGGAAATTTGTCCATAATTTTCTTTCTGGTTTCCCCCTACCTGGTTTAGGTATCAGCACCATGTCTGTGTCATAAAAACAATTTGGCAAAATTCCTTCTTTCCCTATTTTTCCAAAGAGTTTGCATAATATTGTTCTTTAAATGTATGATGTAATTCAACATGTAATCTGGCCCTGGAGATTTTTTCTTAGGGAGTTGATTAATAGCTTATTCAATTTCTTTTTCTAAAGTGGGACTATTTAAGTAATTTCTTTCCACCTCTGTTAATCTGGCAATCTATATTTTAATAAATATTCATTTATTTCACTTGGATTGTCATATTTATTGGCATACATTTGGGCAAAATAATTCCTAATTATTACTCCAATTTTCTCTTCATTGGTGGAAAATTCATTATTTTATTTTTGATAACAGTTTGATTTTCTTCTTTCCTTTTTCTGATCAAATCAACCAAAGGTTTATCTATTTTGTTGTTTGTTTGTTTTTTTTAAAAAACAGCTTTTAGTTTTGTTTATTGGTTCAATAGGTTTTTTTTTTCTATTTTTGATTTCATTAATCTCTCTTTTTATTTTCAGAATTTGAAATTTGGTATTTACTTAAGGATTTTTTAATTTGCTCTTTTTCTAGCTTTTTTACTTGCATGCCAATTTATTGATCTTCTCTTTCTCTATTTTATGCAAGCAAGCATCTAGAGCTATAAAACTTCCACTAAGAACTTGCTTTGGCTGCATCCCATACATTTTGGTATGTTGTCTCATTATTGTCATTCTCTTTGATGAAATTGTTGATTGTATCTACGATTTGTTGTTTCAACCACTCATTCTTTAAGATCAGAATATTAGTTTCCAATTAATTTCTGGATTTTTTCCCCTGGCTTTTTAATTACATGTAATTCTTATTGCATCATGATCTGAAAAAGATGCATTTACTATTTCTGTCTTCAGTTTAATTTCAGGTTTATGTGCCCTAATATATGGACAATTTTTATATAACTTCCATGAACTTCTGAGAAAAAAGTATACTTTTTTCTGGCTCCATTTAATTTTCTCCAAAGGTCTATCATACCTAACTTTTCTAGAATTATATTTACCTCCTTAACTTCTTATTTATTTTATGGTTTATGGTTCTAATTCTGAGAAAGCAAGGGTGAGATCCCCCACTAATATAGCTTTGCTGTCTATTTCTTCTTGCAGCTCTCTTAACTTCTCCTCTACGAAGTTGGATGCTATACCACTTGGTACATATATATTTGATATTGATATTATTTCATTATCCATGGTACTCTTTATTTAGCAAGATATAGTTTCCTTCCTTATCTCTTTTAATTAAATCTTATTTTTGCTTTTGCTTCATCTGGGTGATCCCTGCTTTTTTTACTTTACATGAAACATAATAGTCTGCTCCAGCCTTTTACATTTATTTTAAATGAATCATTTTGCTTTAAATGTGTTTCTTTTAAAAACATATTGTTCAATTCTGGCTTTTAATCCAGTCTGCTATACCCTTCTGTTTTATGGGAGAGTTTATCTCATTCATATTCATAGTTAAAATGACTAATTCTGTGTTTCCTGCCATATTATTTACCCCAAGTTATACTTTTCTCTTTCCTTTCCCCCCTCCCCAGTATTTTGCTTCTGGCCATCATCTCCCTCAAACAGCCTCCCTCCCCCTTTATAACTTTTCTTCCTTTCTTATAACTTTCCCCTTCTACTTTTGTTCTCACTTCTATTAGCCTCCCCTTTCTTTTCCCCTTTCCTCTCCCATTTCCCTATAGGGTGAGACAAGTTTCTCTGGGAAGTTAAATATAGCTGATATTCTCTTTTTGAGTAAAATCTGATGAGAGTAAGGTCCACACAATATTCATCCCCCTCTCTCCTTTCCCTCAGTTATAATAGGTCTTCTTTGCCTTTGCATGAGATGTAATTTTCCCCCATTTTACCTCCATTTTCCTCTTTTTCCAGAAAAATCCCTTTTCTACCTCTAGTTTCTTTTTTATATTATCACAATAAAATCAAATTATACCTATATTCAACAGAGATACAGTTCTCAAGAGTTCTTTCATTTTTACCTTTTTATGCTTCTCTTGAGTACTGTATTTGGAGATCATATTTTTTGTTCAGCTCTGGTCTTTTCATTAGAAATAAATGAAATTCACCTGTATCATTGAATTTCCATTTTTTCCCTGAAAGATAATGCTCAGTTTTGCTGGATAGTTGATGCTTGGCTACAATCCAAGTTCCTTTGCCTTTTAGAATATCAGATTCCAGGCCCTTTACTCATTTAAGGTGGAAGATTCTAGGTCCTGGGTAATTCTGATTGTGGCTCCTCAATATTTGAATTGTTCCTTTCTGGCTGCTTGCAATATTTTTTTGGGGGGGCGGAGCCAAGATGGCGGAGAAGGCACACGTGACTTTCTAAGCTCCTCTTATTCCCCTCATAACCAACTATTATCCAGCCTCAGAAATAGCTCTTCACTGCTTAAATTCATGAAGATCAGAAGCATACAACTTACTTGCTGAAGACAATCTGGAAGATCTCCAGGAAAGGTTTGTCCTGAGGGGCCAGAAACAGACCAGCACAGGCAGGAGAGGCTAGCGTCCTGAGCAGACCAGGGGTGGGGGTGATCTCTGTGACTAGAGAAGTTATAGAGACCACTTTGCTATAGGCTAACTGCTCTGCCTTGATTACAAAGCAGTAAACTGGCAGAGAAATTAAAGCCTGGAACAGAGGGTACTCTAAAAAAAACGCCAGAACCTAACACTGGCTGTAGCTACTCAAACTCGGAAGTGACTCAGGAGACTGAAACACAGACCTGCAGCTACATCCTGCAGTTCGGGGCTTTTGCAGGGGCAGTCACAAACCCACATGGCAGGGAGGCACAGCCTGGGTAGCCTCTAATCAGCACAGTGCGGGGCTCGGCCTGGGGCAATAGAACTTCCCCAACAGGACTGTGCTTCCCGGAGCAGAGACACTTCAGGTCCCTGAAAATTCATTCACTGCTCAACTGCTAAAACCCACAGCCCCAGGGCAGAAGGATTTGGCTTGGGATAGTGAAACTCTCACTGCTCAGCATCTAGCCCTGGCTAGTCAGGGCAGTCATTATCTCACACAGCAGGGGTTCTTTGCAGGGCACTTTCCCAGCTCTGCCCTGCAGGCCTGAGTTACTTCCAGGTGGGGAACTCTTTCCCAGAGCACTCCAGTACCTCACTGCTTTTTGCAGCTGGCTAGCAGGACAGCTACCCGTCCATACACTTCTCACTGCTCTGCAGAGGAAGCTGGTAACCTCCTTGCCCTGAAGGCAGATCCTATATGCTTTAACAAAATGAGTAAGAAAATCAAAAGGACAATTGATAGTTTCTACTCAGAAAGACAGCTTTTCAACCCTGAAGAGACTAATAGCAGACAGTCTCCAGACAATTGTTGGGCCAACAATTGTTGGATTCTGTCAATAAAAAGTTATTTAATTAAAAAATAAATAAATAAATAAAAATTTAATAAATAAATAATTTTTTTTTTTTTTTTTGGTCTGATAATTCTGAAATTTAGCTATGCTATTCCTCGGAGTTTCATTTTGAGGTCTTTCTCAGGACATGATTGGTGAATTCTTCCATTGGCTATTTTATCTTCTGGTTCTAGGATATCAGGACAGTTTCCTTGATGATTTCTTGAATGATGGTATCTAGATTTTGTTTTTTCATCATGTATTTCAGGAAGTCTAATAATTCTTAAATTGTCTCTCCTAGATCTATTCTCCAGGTGAGTTGCTTTTCCAGTGAGGTATTTTACATTATCTTCTTTTTTTTCCATTTTTTAAAATTTTGTTTGACTGATTCTTGATGTCTCATTAAGTCATTCATTTCCATTTACTCAGTTCTAATTTTTAGTGAATTATTTTCTTCAGTTAGCTTTTTTATCTTCTTTTGCATTTAGCAAATTGAATTTTTAAATGAGTTTTTTGTTTAATGGATTTTTTTTCCATTTCACAAATTCTGCTTTTCAAGGAGTTATTTTTTTTTTCCATTTTGTCAAATCTTTTTTGTAAGTAGCTATATGTTTTTCCATTTCATCAAGTCTATTTTGTAAGGAGTTATTTGCCCTTTGGAACTATGCTCAAAAAGTTATCAAACTGTGCATACCCTTTGATCCAGCAGTGTTACTACTGGGCTTATATCCCAAAGAGATTATAAAGAAGGGAAAGGGACCTGTATGTGCACGAATGTTTGTGGCAGCTCTTTTTGTAGTAGCTAGAAACTGGAAACTGAATGGATGTCCATCAGTTGGAGAATGGCTGAATAAATTGTGGTATATGAATATTATGGAATATTACTGTTCTGTAAGAAATGACCAACAGGATGATTTCAGAAAGGCCTGGAGAGACTTACACGAACTGATGCTGAGTGAAATGAGCAGGACCAGGAGATCATTATATACTTCAACAACAAAACTATATGATGACCAGTTCTGATGGACCTGGCCATCCTCAGCAATGAGATCAACCAAATCATTTCCAATGGAGCAGTAATGAACTGAACCAGCTATGCCCAGAGAAAGAACTCTGGGAGATGACTAAAAGCCATTACATTGAATTCCCAATCCCTATATTTATGCACACCTGCATTTTTGATTTCCTTCACAAGCTAATTGTACAATATTTCAAAGTCTGATTCTTTTTGTACAGCAAAATAACGTTTTGGTCATGTATACTTATTGTGTATCTAATTTATATTTTAATGTACTTAACATCTACTGGTCATCCTGCCATCTGGGGGAGGGGGTGGGGAGTAAGAGGTGAAAAATTGGAACAAGAGGTTTGGCAATTGTTAATGCTGTAAAGTTACCCATGCATATATCCTGTAAATAAAAGGCTATTAAATTAAAAAAAAAAAAAAAGGAGTTATTTGCTTTGTCCATTTCACTAAACCTATTTTATAAGGAGTTTTCTTCAGATAATTTCTGTTTCCTTTTTGAAACCCTCTTGTAAAAATTTTCATTTCATTTTCCTATTTTTCTTCTAACTCTCTTTTAAAATCTTTTTTGAATTCTTCCAAAAGTGCCTTGTGAAATGGGGACCAATTCATATCACTCTTTGGAGTTTTATGTGGAGATGATCTGCTTTTAGTGTCCTCAGGGTTTGAAATCTATTCTTCTCTTTCTCCATAAAAACTAGTTACGGAACTTTAATCTCATGAGAATGGATGAGGAAAAATAGCACACACACTAAATTGGTATAAAAATCTATTTTATCCTACTGAAAAATAAAAAAAGAATAGGATTTTACAGAAATCTATTTTACCCTACAGGAAAATAGGGATAAAGGGAAGGATAATAGAAGGGAGGATAGATTGGGGAAGGGAATGATCAGAAGGAAAACATTTTTGAGGAGGAACAGGATGAAAGAAGAGAAAAAATAGAATAAACACAAGGTAAATACAGTTAGCAAGAGTGTGAAAAAATTGAAATAACTTTCTCTGATAAAGGTCTTATTTCTCAAACATATTGAAAATTGAGACAAATTTATAAAAAAATAAGAACAATTCCTAAATTGATAAAATAATGAAAAGATATGAAGTTTTCAGATAAAGTAATCATAGCTACCTATAGCCATATAAAAAAGGTCCAACTCACTATTGATTGGTAAAATGCAAACTAAAACAATTCTGAAGTACTACCACATACCTATTAGATTGACTAATAAGACAGAAAAGGAAAATGACAAATTTTGGAGATGTAGGGAAAATGAGACATCAATGAACTGTTGGTGGAGTTGTGAACTGATCCAACCATTCTGTAAAGAAATCATGTTCATGTTCAAGGATTATAAAACCATGTATACCCTTTGACCTAGAAATACCACTATTGGCTATATATCCCAAATGAGATTAAAAAACAAAAAGGAAAAGGAAAAAAGATATACGCATATACAAATATGTGTATGTGTTGGATCAATTGATAGATAATGTGTCTTTATTGGGGACAAAGAATTGGAAATGGAGGGGAGATCCATCAATTGGGGAATGGCTGAATAAATAGTTTTATATGATTATGTTGTAATAGTATTGTGCTATAATATTAGCAGGATGCTCTCAGAAAAACCTGGAAAGACTTCCACCAGCTGATGTAAAGTGAAGTGTACCCTGTACAATCTAACAGCAATATTGAAAGATGATCAGTTGTGAATGACAATGACAATAACCATTCTCAGCAATACATTGATCCAAGACAACTCTGAAGGACTTAAGATGGAGAATGCCATCTTTACTCAGAGAAGAAATAATGGTATCTGAAGATACCATTTTTTTTTACTTTTTTTAAATTTTATTTTTCTTGAGGGTTTTTTTGGGGGGTATCTATGCTGTCTTTCACAATATCAACATTTTGGAAATGTTTTGCATAACTACACATATATTGAATTACCTTCATTCTCAGTGGGGGTGGGGTGGGGAAAAGGAGGACGAGAGAATCTGGAACTCATAATTTTAAAAACAAATGTTAAAAATTGTTTTTATATATAATTAAGGGAAAGTAAAATACTAAATAAAATAAGAAAGAAAAGTAATTTGGAAACTTACACAAAAAGTTACTGTACTGTATATGCCCTTTAATTCTTTTTTTTTTTTATTTTATTAAAGCTTTTTATTTACAAAACATATGCATGGGTAATTTTTCAACATTGACCCTTGCAAAACCTTCTGTTCCAAATTTTCTCCTCCTTTCCCTCATCCTCCCAAGATGCAGGTAGTCCAATACATGTTAAATGTTAAAATATGTTAAATCCAAAATATATATATATATATATATATATGTATATATATATATATATACATATACATATCTATACATTTATCTTGCACAAGAAAAATTGAATCAAGGAGGAAAAAAAAAACCTGAGAAAGAAAATTTAATGCAAGCAAACAACAACAGAAAGAGTGAAAATGCTATGTTGTGGTCCATACTTAGTTCCCACAGTCCTCTCTCTGGGTGTTTATGGCTCTCTTCATCATTGAACAATTGGAGCTAGTTTGAATCATTTCATTGTTGAAGAGAGCCACGTTCATCAAATTGATCATCGTATCATCTTGTTGTTGCAATGTATAATGATCTCCTGTTTCTGCTCACTTCACTTAACATCAGTTCATGTAACTCACTCCAGGCCTCTTTAAAATCATTCTGTTGGTCTTTGCTTACAGAACAAATAATATTCCATAATATTCATATATCATATTTTATTCAGCATTCTCCAAATGATGGTATGCCCTTTAATTTGAAAAGATCAATACTAGGCCTACATCCCCAAAGATATTAAAGAAAGAACAAAAGGTTTTATTATGTGCAAACATATTTAGAGAAGTGCTTTTGGTAGTGACAAAAGAACTGGAACCTAAGGAAATGTCCATCAGAATGGGAATGGACAAATTATGACATATGATTGGAATGGAATTCTATGATGCTGTAAGAAATGAAAATAAATTGTTTCAGAGAAATCTGAGAACTGATGCAAAGGGAACATCAACATTGTAAAACTGAACAATTTTTAAAGGTTCAAGAACTCTGATTAATGCCATAATTTACCATGATTTCAGAGCATCAAACATAAAAAATGATACCATTTGTTGATAGAGGTGATGGACTCAAAAAGGACATATATTTTGGATGTAGTCAATGTGGAAATTTGATTTTGTATGTTAGTCACAAAGGTTTTTGCTTTTCTTTATTATTTCCCAGTGAAGAAAGGAAATGTAGAAAGGAAAAGAAAATAAGTATTTGATAATTGAAAAAAAAATGTAATTTAAAAAGAAAAGCAAACTAGAAAAATATTACAATAATATGTGGGACAAAGAAGCCTGACACCTAAAATATAAGATGAATTGGAAAATTTGCAATATGCTCTTCACAATGCAAAAATCATCAAAGAACATAAAAATATGCAAAAAAGGTAAAAAAAAAACATAAAAATACAAAAAACATAAAAGAACATAAAAAACAATTTTCCAAGGAAGAAATACAAAATGATAATAACCACATTTAAATACAATATATATATATATATATATAATATGTATATATATTTGTGTGTGTGTGTGTGTAATTGAAGAACTGCCAGCAGCTTCTTGCAGTAAAGATAAGTGAAGAATTTCAAAGGATGTATCCAACCTAGAATGATGGCGTTTATTGCTGTTCAAATCATTGATGTTTAAACAAATGGTTGCTTGATGTGTGGTTCCTCCCGGGACTAGGAGTCTGCTGTTTTTGGTACGAATGACATCTAATAAAAAAAAAAGGGGGGGGGCACCTACCTCTTAATGTTCCTCAAACACATGATGTAATCTAAAAGACCCTATAAAGACTGTATATCTTATCCCCTTCTTTAGCCCTTCTACCGTGAGCTCTCTTTCTCTCCTCCCGGTGGAACTGCTCATTCTCATGAGAATTAATTAAATAAACAACTTTTCTGCTTTTTACTTTGAGAGGTCTCTGAGTAATCATTTTTGGATAGGATTTCTATCCCTCACAGTTTTGGGGGCTCAGTCCGGGATGAGTCTTTGGGGGAGACGGCTGCCCACCTCAAACGGGGATAGGCGCGCCCACGGCTAGTTTTTCTGTGGTCTCTGGCTCTGAGTGTGTAGCCTCCCTCCCTCTCTGACAAATGACCCGAGGCAGAGATACTCAGTGAAAAGCAGAATTGAAGACGAAAAGGAGAAATAGAGTCCTGACAGCCGGCGGCAGTCTGAAAAGAAACAATTGTTCCCGAGGTGAGCTTGGAAAGTCTGGGGTCTATTGGCTGGGTCAAGGGAGACCCGAGGGACTAGCCCTCCTAAAAATTGCTTTGGTGGACTGCTACTGACCCAATGTAAAGGACTTTCTAAGGAGGCCTCTCTCGGGTGACTGCAGGCGTGAGGGTAACGAAGGACCCTCCGCTGACAACTTGGTTTGAAACCAAGTTGTAAAATGGGGCAGAAGCAGTCCAAAGATATATGTCAGGACGTTAGCTAGGAAATTCAAGAAAAATAGAGCTCTGGGTCTGTCTGTCTGTGAGTGTATGTTTGTCTGCTCTGCATTCTGTTCTGTGTTAAAAGTTAGCGAGCGCATAAGAGATAAGAATCCAGCCTCTGTGTTGCAGGCAGTGGGTTAGGTAAGAAAAGAAGTTTGAAAAATCTTTTTTCTCTCTCCCTCTACCTCTAGCTAACGGCTTCAGCTTTGTGGGGAGAAGGCTTACTAAAGGAAAGAAGATTGAATGGAATATCAGGTAGATCTTATGAACTAAATCTAGGAAATCTTATGAACTAAAGTATGGGTTAATTTTAAAATAATTTTAAATTGGTATGTTGGAAACAAGAAACTGCAGGTATTGGAAGGGAGAAATAAAAATAGATTATGAGAGGTAAAGTAGCTGAACATGGGGGCTCTCTGACTTCTTGGACTTGTGGGAAAACTAAGCGTGTTTCTAAAAATTGTGCCAGGAGAAGAAAGAAAAATCATTAGTAGCAAGTTTGTTTTCATGAAATTAGAACAGAGAGTTTAAGAAGACTAAACTGGGTAATTGTTTGACTGCAACATTTGATTAAGAGTTTTGGGAATTTACTATATTTTAAAGAGATACTATAATTTTGAAATTGAAATAAAACTGAAATTGGGGAAAATAATTTTACTGTGGCCTTGCACATGTTAGATTTATTCTGGGTAAAAATTTTAAGAATTGTTTGAATATTGTGGCCTTTACAACTGAAAGAAAAACTTTTCTTTTTTTATTTGGTTGGACTTCAAATTGAAATTCAAAAGTATTGTTATTAAACAAAATATGCCAGTAGTTTACCTTGGGGGAGTCATGTTTGTATCTCCCTACTTAAATGGTATATTGCTTTTTAAAAGTATTGGGTAATTTGTAAACTATATTATAAGTTTTATGAAATTTGGTTCAAAATTAATTGTGAATCTTAAAGTTTAAAGTTTAAAAAAAGGTGATTTAAAGACAAGGGAAAAGAGAGATTGACTTATAAAAGCAATTAATAGTTTAAACGGAGCATCTAGTCAGAAGGGTCACAGAGAGATGGCTGTGAGACAGGATGTGTTTTTGCAGGGGGAGAGAGCAGTGGAAAGCTTGAGCTATTTTTGGCTGAAACTGATTTAAAGGGAACACACTGCTCTTACAAGATGTTAATTGATTGAACATTTGTTTCTTTAGATACATAATGGTTTTTGTGTTTAAAGAATATAATCAGAAATGTGATATATACTTTGAAAGGGTTATTTCAAAAAGGTTTAATTGATGTTTTAAAGAACTTTTCAGATACTTTTATGTAAAAATAGGAAGGTTTAATTAACTGTATTGATGCCAGTTATTTAAAAGGGACTCCAAGGATAATAGTTTTTGCCTCTGTCCTTTTGGTAATGTTTTTGTTATGGACAATATGTAGTTTGGGATTTTTCTGTGTATTGGGTATTTTAAAAGCAAAATGATTGGTATAATATTCAATTTATGAAACATCTACTTGGGTATGTAAAAATTGTGTGAACATTCTGGGATAAATTTCTTACTGTTAAAAGTCTTACAATATGTAGATGATCCTCTTGTAGCAGGGAGGGAAAAGAGTGACCTTGTCCAAGTCACTATCAGTTTGTTAAATTATTTAGGAGCACAGGGACTGAGAATTTTTCAAGACCAATTGCAATTTGTGAAACGTGAGGTAAAACATTTAGTTCATTGCATAAGTGAAAAAAAAAAAAAAAAGAAAGAAAGAAATTAGATCCTGTAAATTATTTGAGGGAAAGAATGGAAACAGTAAAGGTAAGGGATTGGCACACAGGGCATTGGTCATTAAAATTTTGACTAATCTTATGTTACCTAAGAACATTGCAGTGATTCATGTGCAGGGGCACCAAAGAGGAGATTCATTTGAGACAAGGGGAAACTGCTTTGCCGATAGGAGGGGAAACGGGCTGGAGAAGAGGAATCTGTAAGTACGAAGGAGATGATGGTGCCAATTCTGGCATTCCTGCCTCCAATGCCTCCACCTTCCCTTACCCAGAAGAGAAGCAGGAAATCTAAAGCCTTGACACTCAGGAGGATAAAGAGGGGCACTGGCTCCTCCCTGACGGCAGAGAGGTACTGACCACAGCAGGTATGAGACATGTATTCCCACATTTACATCAGGGTAGTCATTGAAGTGTCCAAGACCTGTGTGATGTGGTGCTAAGTTGGTGGCACCAGCTTGTACACAATAGCAGGCAATAGGTCAGCGGGTGTCCTGTTTGTCAGAGGACAAATAGGGCGGCCCAATGACAAGTCCAGAAAGGAGGAAGGCCCCCTGGTATCAGGCCTTTCCAAAGCATTCAGGTGGACTTTACCGAGCTGCCATTAGTGGGGCGTCTCAAATACCTGTTGGTCGTAGTGGACCTTCTGACTTCATGGATGGAGGCCTCCCCCCTTGCCTGGGCAACTGCCTCACCAGTCATAAAAGTTCTCCTTGAGCATATCATTCTGAGGTGTGGGATGGTGGAGCAGGTAGATTCGGACCAAGGCACCTGTTTTACAGCTAAGATCCTCCTATCTGTGGCCCAAGCTCTAGAAATATCCTGGGACTTACATACCCTGTGGCATCTGCCCTTATCAGGTAAAGGGGAAAGGATGGATAAGGAAATTAAACAGCAACTGACTAAATTGGTATTAGAGACACAATTGCCCTGGACCAAGTGCCCTCCCCTTGCCTTCTTAAGAATTAGAGCGAAACCCCAAAGGGATGTGGGATTATCACTTTATGAATTATTGTATGGTCACTCTTATCCAAAAGGGATTCAAAATTCTTCCTTGGATCCAATATTTGAGACCAAGGATTTGTTTTTTTAAAGGAATATGTTCTGTCTTTACTATAACATCTGAAAACTTTAGAACTGAAAGGACTTATTACTCAGACTCCTCCCTTAGGATTCACAGTGCATTAGTTCTAGCCTGGAGACTGGGTCCTGGTTTGGATGTGGAAGGAAGACAAGCTGACCCTGAGCTGAGAAGGACTGGTCCGGATCCTGTTGACTTCAGATACGGCAATACATACCAAAGAGAGAGGTTGGACACATCACACTCAAGTCAAAGGTCCTGTGGATGCGCCAAAGAAGTGGGCAGTAGAGACTGATCCAGGAACATTGAAAGTGCGGCTGATGAATTGTGCATGTAAAATCTTTTTGACTTGTCTCATCTGGGGAACTCTCTTGGGACTTTTCTTGTTTGTACTAGATATTACATTTTGTTGAACTGTATTGTTAGGATTAGGGGTATTATATACTATCAGGAAGAATGGGATGTGAACCAAACCCAAGGGGTTGGAGACTGTGTCTTGTATATGCATGTATGATTTTATGCAGATACACCTTTTGTACTGGTACCTCGAGAGCAGTGGGATATGGAAATATCTTTCAAACCCTGATCCAAACAATAGCCACTAGTTTTAAATTGACTGACTGCTGGATATGTAGGGGACCCGAACAACTCACACGAGTACTTGTCCCTTTATTTCCAACCTGGATATTGAGTTATTATTATTATTGTATTATTATTATTGTACATGATGGTACAGGATTTTGGTCTAATCAGGAGGAACATCAGTGTAGACTGACTAATGCTGTCCCAGGAGGGCATTATTTAAATCAAACAGGCACAGGGCCTTGGATGGGAGAAAGTAAATGCGCAGGCCAGAAAAGATAGATATTATAGATTGTAGTAAATATAAAAATAGATGGGATAAAACAAGTATTGTTTGTGATGATGGGTCAGTGATTAAATATACTCATCAACATGCAATAGAGGGGAGTGAAGAATGCTTGAGGGAATTTAGAAAGAAACCAACTTGTCAAACACCCTGAGATTTATGGAGATGTTTAAGGTTAAATAGTACAAAGTCAGGTACTGCTAGTATTGTAATGAGATGGAAGTGGGAAAATAGTAATGGAACTATTAGAAAAATGTTTGGTAACTTTTGGAGTAATATAGATTTTACTGGGGAAAATTATTGTAATTGCACTTGGATGCCTGAAAAGCAACTTTGGAAGCGTAATTCCATTCCAAGCGTAACATTCCATGGAATGTTATATATTTCCCACCCTCAACAGGAGTTTTTATCTTCTGGCATGAGGAAAAACCCAGCTTTAAGGGGACACTATTGGATTTGTGGCCAGATGGCATATACTCACCTCCCAAGAAATTGGACTGGGAGTTGTTATGTAAGTACAATAAGACCCAAGTTTTTCCTCCTTCCAGAAGATAGTGACAAACAATTAGGAATATGACTAGTATAGATACTTCTCTGATCCAAACAGGTGATGCTAATGGATGGGGAGATACATGGCCCCCAGAAAGAATTGTCAAAGAGTATGGGCCAGCCACATGGGCTCAGGATGGAAGCTGGGGTTATAGGACACCAATATATATATTAAATAGGCTAATTAGATTACAAGCAGTTCTGGAGATAACAACTAATCAAACTGCTCAAGCTCTTGATTTGCTAGCTGATCAAGCCACTCAAACACGAGAAGCTGTTTTACAGCACCGACTCGTCTTAGATTATTTGCTAGCAGAGGAAGGAGGGGTCTGTGGAAAGTTAAATTTGTCTAATTGTTGCATGCAAATTGATGATAATGGGCGAGTAGTAAAGGAAATTACAAAAGGCATTCGCAGAATAGTTCATGTGCCTGCCCAAGAGTGGAAATCCCCTTTTTCTAATAGTTGGTGGTCCTGGTTTGATGGTAGCTGGTGGAAACAACTTTTATGGTATGGACTAATTGCAATCAGTGATATTACATTGTTACCATTATGTTTGCCCTGTGTAATTACATTAATAATCAGAATAGTTCAACGGTCCCTATCAAAATTATTGCATCCAGAGGATGCTATTAAGATGATGATTCTCCAGAAAAGAGGAAGGAGGGCGCTAGAAGAAGATGATTCTGATAGTGAATTTGACAAACAATGTGTAAGTCTGTTAACTGACTTTGAGCAATGTGTAAGTTCTTCATAGATAACATGATAAAAATCATTTACATATAAGAAGGGGGGAGCTGTGTGTGTGTGTGTGTGTGTAATTGAAGAACTTCCAGCAGCTTCCTGCAGTAAAGATAAGTGAAGAATTTCAAAGGATGTATCCAACCTAGAATGATGGGGTTTATTGCTGTTCAAACCATTGATGTTTAAACAAATGGTTGCTTGATGTGTGGTTCCTCCAGGAACTAGGAGTCTGCTGTTTTTGGTACGAATGACATCCAATAAAAAAAAGGGGGGGGGGGCACCTACCTCTTAATGTTCCTCAAACACATGATGTAATCTAAAAGACCCTATAAAGACTGTATACCTTATCCCCTTCTTTAGCCCTTCTACCGTGAGCTCTCTCTCTTTCCCTCCTTGCGGTGGAACTGCTCATTCTCATGAGAATTAATTAAATAAACAACTTTTCTGCTTTTTACTTTGAGAGGTCTCTGAGTAATCATTTTTGGATAGGATTTCTATCCCTCACATATTTAAATTCCCTAATGAAAGAAATACAAATCAAGACTACCTCAAGATATCACTTTATATTCACTAAATTGGAAAATTTTTAAAAACAAGTACAAAATAATTTTATAAGATTGAAGATAAGTGGTAACAATGTTTATGGGATTCAAACTGTTGCTAAAGTGACAAGAACATACAAAGGCATTATACAATTAGAGTCCCCAAACTGGTATCTGCTAACCCACTGATCGAATTGTAGAAATCTCATTCTCAAGATTTCACTGAAAGGGAAGATTTCTACACCAAAATATTCAGTTACTTCCTTTCAGACATTTCTGGAAATTCTACTTCCATGTAGCATCACAACCTTTGGATATATATTTCCATAATATTGACAATTTGCATCTAAAGGATAAGAAATGCTCAGTCTTGAATGTATAATATATATTGATACTCCTTAACAATTTAGAGTGCAAAGAGTATAAACTATACTTCTCAGTAATAACAATGAGAACTAACATTTATATAGCGTTTTAAGATTTTCAAAACACTATACATTACCTCAGTAATTTACACTACCAAGCTGCTTGGACCACCACTCCCCCATATCTGTTGTCTTTCCAATTAGAATGTATCTCCTTGAGGACAAATACTATCTTGCTTAATTTTGTATCTTCAATGGCAGGCACATAGTAGTCACTTAATAAATGCTAGTGAATTTACTGAATTCAATTTCTGCTCTTCTATTTAAATCCTTGTAACCTTAGACAAAGTCTCTTCATCAATCTGGTAAAATGGAAAGTACATTGGATTTTGAGACAAATCACTGTCAAGGTTTGTTCAATTGTTACTTAAACTCTAAATATGAGTCTTGAATAAGATGAATTCTAAAATTTCTTCTAAAAATACAATATTTTTTTTATGTGGCAGCCAGGTGAAATAGTATATAGTGTCAGGCCTAGAGTCAGAAGGCTCTGAATTCAAATTTGACCTCAAACATTAACATAGTTAATTAGATTTGACTAATTCAATGACTTTTTCAGCCTTCCTCTAAACTAATCACCTATATTTGGCCTCTTAGCAGATTTAATCTCATTATGCTTTCATTTCTCTATGGGTAGAGGAAAAGGAATAACAATAATGCTTTCCCCCTGTTAAACCCCTGCCTGTTCCCCCTGTTAGACCCCTGTCTAGTTTGCATGCATAATGGGGTAAATGAATGAGTTCAATGTCTCCAAAAGCTTTTTAATAAGTTCTTCACATAGAAAAAAAAAAATATTAACATAACCACAGGAGCTAACAAGTAAGTCAATTTCTTAGCATTTCAACTGTGATGAAGGGATTCAGAAAACTTGAACCTGCCATTTGCAAGCTTTGTAGTCAGTCTTAGGCAAATCTCTTAACCACTCTGAATGCTGATATTCTCACTTCTTAGCATTTCATAGGGTTGATGTGAGAAAAGAGTTTTATAAATTGAGAAACACTTAAGTGCCTACTATATGCCAAGCGTTGGGGATACAAATACAAATGTAAGGCAGTTCCTGACTTCAAGGAACTTCCAGGAAGTATCCAAGGATACTACCAGGAAGATATAATATGTTCACATAGAAGTAAATTCAGAATTGAGGGAGAAAATGAATAGTAGTTGTGTCAGGGTTGGTGAGGAGTATTCCAGGAACTGGGTTAGGTGGGGAGAATAACCAATAAGAGAATCAGGAAAGATCTCTTTGAAGAGGTAAATTGAGCTGAGTCTTGAAGGGAACTAAGGAATTCCAGGAAATAGAAGTAAAGATGTAAAGCATTATAGAAACACCAAATTTTAGAATTCCAGAGCTGAAAAGAATTTTAGAGATAATTGTAATAGTGCTCAGGAAATAATCCTTGATTGATAGATTTAGTCCAACCCCAAAAGAGAAAATTAAGACCCAGAGAAAAGAATTCATTTGCCTGTGGTTACATTATAATTAACAAAGCTTGGACTCAAACACACATTGGTTGATTCTAGAATTCTTTCCAATAATATTGTCACAGCTCTTTGGCATTTGAGAACAGTGAGGTTTCTCAGACACACACTCTAACCTGCAAAACCATCCAGTCACATCAAGTTAACAAGTATTTTTCAAATACTTAATACCTTCTGGGCACTATGCTCAGTGTTGAGGATTCACAGAAAGCTCAAAACAGTCTTTATCCTTCAGGACCTCACAATCTGACGTGGCTTCTATAAACTCTTTTAAGACTCAGTCTTCGTTTTTGGGTTTGATTGCCATCAGTAAGAAAATTCAAGAGCCTTCATGGTCCCAGATATAGCTAGAAAATATATGGTGGCCCATCCACCACTTATGGGAAAAACTGAACCTCTGTCACTGAATGCACCAGCCCTGAAGTCAGGAGAATCTGATTTCAAATCTGGCCTCAGACACTTAATACTTCCCAGCTGTGGGCAAGTCACTTAAACCCAATTGCTGCTCAGCAAAAAAAAAAAAAAAAAAAAAAAAAAAAGAAGAAGAAAGAACAGAAAAGGATCATCCTTTATCTCTCTCCCTATACCAGCCTCTACCCCTCCCCTTTGAGCCATTATTTCTTCCATACAAATATCTGAAATGATTACATTTTCAGTTTTATCCTTAGCACAACTGTTCTTGGAACTGATCCTGGCCCAAGGTCTAGTATTATCTCTGCCACTCAACTGAACTTTCCCCAAGGCCCATCAACTTCCAATCAGTGGGATTGAAACTGAACTATTAATGAGGTGTTGTCACAGGAGCTCTAAGCTGCTATTCCTGTCATGGCCAATGACACAGTCATAGAGTCAGAGTTGGGAGGGATCTCTCAGGTTATCTAGTCTAACCCTTTCATTTTGCAGATGAGAAAAGGAAGTTAGATGACTTTCTTAATGTCACACATTTGAATTACCATTTTTTGTTATTGCTGAGTCATATCTGCCTCTATATCATCCCACAAATTTGTGTGCATGGGGTTTTCTTGATGAAGACACTGGAGTTGGCCTCATTTTAAAGATGAAGAATTGAGACAAATAGGGGTTAAGTGAAATGTTCAGGGTCATTCTGTTAGTGTCTGAGGCCAGATGTGAATTCAGACCTTCCTAATTCAAACCCAGTCCTCTATATACTTCACCACTTATGTATGTAATACAGTGCCACTGTACTGTGTTGTCACTTTATGGAACCTAATAATTAGGTGACCAAGTAAAGAAGTGCATTGAAGATTCAGAGGGAGAAGGAACACCAGAGGACAATTCTCACTTATAATGAGCGTTTATCTTCACTGCCATTTACAAGGCTCTAGGGAACATGACAAGCATTTTATTGAAACATAACTAACATAATAGATTCTAATTTAATTTACTTTGGATTTTTTTTAAGTAACTGGGTTAACTTCCCAGATTTCTCAATTGTATAATGTCTACTTTGAGGGGTTATTGGGAGAATGAAATAAGAAAATATACTTTAAAACCATAAAAAGTAGGCAACAACAACAACAACAATAAAATAACTAGCATTTATATGGCACTTTAAAGTTTCAAAGCATTTTACAAATATTTCATTTTATCTTCACAACAATCCTAGGAGGTAGATGCTTTATGGGTCTACATCATCTTGTGTTAAGATGGTATTATAGAATTTAGCTTATGAAATTTTAACCCCTAGTGATTGGAAATCTATAGAAAAGACATGTTAACAACCTGGACAAAACATGTTCTGGCTTTTTGAATATAGTGAACTCTGTAAAATACAAGCCCAACAAAATAGGCAACCTGGAGTTAATATACCAGTCACCTTTGATCAACTAACAGGTTTAGGTCCTTATGCAGACACTTTAGCACAGATTAATTGTCCTATAGCAGCATATGAGTATTTTACAGACAAAGAAACTGAGACAGATAGAAATTTAAGTGACATACCCAGGGTTACAAAACTAGAGACTAGATATAAATTTAGGACTTCTTGACTAACCATTAAAGCCTCTAGCTGCTTAAGCCTTATAATTCTTTACAGTTGAGAATGAGAGACAAAGAAAGATAAAAGAGATTCACATGTCCATGAGAAAGCAAGTGTATTGGAAGGCAAAGGGAGCTAACTTCCAAAACAGAAAGATGTGAGTTCAGTCTTTGATTGACATATATGGGCTGCATGACTGCAATTTACTTCTTCTCTCTGGGCCCTAGGCTACTCTCTAAGACTTATATAAAGGGCAAAGTAAGCACAATATTGGTTGAAATAGTTTCCTCACTAGGAATTCTCTCTCTCTCTCTTTTTTTTTTTAAGGACTATATAAACAGGATAATTTAGTGCCTTTAATTAGATTTCCCTATCTACAACACACCTAGAAGTGTTAGACTCCTTAAAATATGACTTTTGTAAATCAAGCCATTCTCCAATTGAAAAATGGTCAAAGGATATGAACAGACAATTCTCAGATGAAGAAATTGAAACTATTTCTAGTCATATGAAAAGATACTCCAAGTCATTATTAATCAGAGAAATGCAAATTAAGACAACTCTAAGATACCACTACACACCTGTCAGATTGGCTAAGATGACAGGAAAAAATAATGATGATTGTTGGAGGGGATGCGGGAAAACTGGAACATTGATGCATTGTTGGTGGAATTGTGAACGAATCCAACCATTCTGGAGTGTAGTTTGGAATTATGCTCAAAAAGTTATCAAACTGTGTATACCCTTTGATCCAGCAGTGTTACTACTGGGTTTATATCCCAAAGAGATTATAAGGAAGGGAAAGGGACCTGTATGTGCACAAATGTTTGTGGCAGCCCTCTTTGTAGTGGCTAGAAACTGGAAATTGAGTGGATGCCCATCAGTTGGAGAATGGCTGAATAAATTGTGGTATATGAATATTATGGAATATTATTGTTCTGTAAGAAATGACCAACAGGATGATTTCAGAAAGGCCTGGATACACTTACACGAACTGATGCTGAGTGAAATGAGCAGGACCAGGAGATCATTATATACTTCAACAACAATACTACATGATGACCAGTTCTGATGGACCTGGCCATCCTCAGCAATGAGATCAACCAAATCATTTCCAATGGAGCAGTAATGAACTGAACCAGCTACGCCCAGAGAAAGAACTCTGGGAGATGACTAAAAACCATTACATTGAATTCCCAATCCCTATATTTATGCCCACCTGTATTTTTGATTTCCTTCACAAGCTAATTGTACAATATTTCAGATTCTGATTCTTTTTGTACAGCAAAATAACAGTTTGGTCATGTATACTTATTGTGCATCTAATTTATATTTTAATATATTTAACATCTACTGGTCATCCTGCCATCTTGGGGAGGGGGTGGGGGGTAAGAGGTGAAAAATTGGAACAAGAGGTTTGGCAATTGTTAATGCTGTAAAGTTACCCATACATATAACCTGTAAATAAAAGGCTATTAAATAAAAAAATAAAGTTTTGATAGTGATAAATGCTTTACAATATTATCTCATGTAATCCTTACAACAACCCTAAGAGAAAAGGTTCTATAAGATCCCCATTTTACAGATGAAGTAACTGAAGTAGGCAGTCACTTGCCCAGTATTATATAGATAATATTTGAAGCCAGAATTGAACTCAGGCTGGATTTATTGATAATTCTTCTTATATTACTGAGTCTTTTTCCCCAGAACACATTCAACATTAAATAGTAGAAATTTTGGGGAAAAAAAATATGGCTTTTGTGGACTGTGCCACTTAATCTTCCAAACATTACTCTTTTTTTCATCCAACAGGAATGAGTTAATCTCACTTTCTTTGACTTTCTCAGACTTTACATTAAGACCTCTACTCTTTGATATTCTAAACCAGGAAACTTTGCAGAAGCTTTTGATGAGGATTAAAAGGATAGAGGCAAATGACTTAGCAGTTGGGATACCATTTCTACTCAGTACGATAAAAGAATAGAAGGAGGGGGATTTGGCAAAGGTCTTGCTGTTTCCTTAGCTTCCTCTAAAAAGAACTTATAAAACTGACTCCCCTTGGCTCAGACAGGATTAAGTGAGGTGCTGTAACAGGCTGGGAGAGGTTGGCATAGTGCTACAAAGCTTAAATAGAGAGTACATCTAAGATACCACTACACACCTGTCAGATTGGCTAAGATGACAGGAAAAAATAATGATGATTGTTGGAGGGGATGCGGGAAAACTGGGACATTGATGCATTGTTGGTGGAGTTGTGAACGAATCCAACCATTTTGGAGAGTAGTTTGGAACTATGCTCAAAAAGTTATCAAACTGTGCATACCCTTTGATCCAGCAGGGTTACTACTGGGCTTATATCCCAAAGAGATTATAAAGAAGGGAAAGAGACCTGTATGTGCACGAATGTTTGTGGCAGCCTTCTTTGTAGTGGCTAGAAACTGGAAACTGAATGGATGCCCATCAGTTGGAGAATGGCTGAATAAATTGTGGTATATGAATATTATGGAATATTACTGTTCTGTAAGAAATGACCAACAGGATGATTTCAGAAAGGCCTGGAGAGACTTACACGAACTGATGCTGAGTGAAATGAGCAAGACCAGGAGATCATTATATACTTCAACAACAATACTATATGATGACCAGTTCTTTTTTTTTTTTTTTTTATTTAATAGCCTTTTATTTACAGGATATATACATGGGTAACTTTACAGCATTAACAATTGCCAAACCTCTTGTTCCAATTTTTCACCTCTTACCCCCCCCCTCCCCTAAATGGCAGGATGACCAGTAGATGTTAAATATATTAAAATATAACTTAGATACAATAAGTATGCATGACAAAACATTATTTTGTGTACAAAAGAATCAGACTCTGAATTATTGTACAATTAGCTTGTGAAGGAAGTCAAATGTAGGTGTGCATAAATATAGGGATTGAATTCAAGTAATGGTTTTAGTCATCTCCCAGAGTTCTTTTTCTGGGTATAGCTAGTTCAGTTCACGTTCATTAGAAATGATTTGGTTGATCTCGTTGCTGAGGATGGCCTGATCCATCAAAACTATGATGACCAGTTCTGATGGACCTGGCCATCCTCAGCAATGAGATCAACCAAATCATTTCCAATGGAGCAGTAATGAACTGAACCAGCTACACCCAGAGAAAGAACTCTAGGTGATGACTAAAAACCATTACATTGAATTCCCAATCCCTATATTTATGCCCACCTGCATTTTTTATTTCCTTTACAAGCTAATTGTACAATATTTCAGAGTCTGATTCTTTTTGTACTGCAAAATAACTGTTTGGTCATGTATACTTATTGTGTATCTAATTTATATTTTAATATATTTAACATCTACTGGTCATCCTGCCATCTGGGGGAGGGGGTGGGGGGGTAAGAGGTGAAAAATTGGAACAAGAGATTTGGCAATTGTTAATGCTGTAAAGTTACCCATACATATAACCTGTAAATAAAAGGTATTAAATTAAAAAAAAAAAAGATAAAAAAATTAAATAGAGAGTACAGCCCTGCCTGATTATTCCAAATAGTGAAACCTACTCAAACAATTAGGCAGCATGGGGAAAAACTATGTCAAGAGAATATTTTCATGACAACTCTAGGTATCTCTGAGTTTTCTCCCTTTTACACAAAGCAAGCTTTTTTTTTTCTCTTGATACCTCTTCCATTGAGTATACCCAGGGCAAGCTATAAGTAACTAGGTATAATTTCAAATGTGCATTTTCTCTCACATTCCTTAACCAGTAAGATGCAACCTAAAAGATCTGTGAGCTAAAAATAATACCACTTCTCTCCAAAGATGAAAACAGAAAGAACACTTTCAAAGTTCAGAAAATACTTTCATCAAACGAAAAACAGACATTTAGTGACCACTGAGGAGGGTGGGGAAAATTTGAGCCATCCCTGCTTAGGAAAACATTTTTGGTATATGCAAAGGTATTTCAATCTAATTTTTTTTTTTTTTTTTTTTTTTTTTTTTTTTTTTGCATTGCAAGAAACTTAGAGATCACTGGGGAATTTGACTTTGGCCCAGATAAATTCAAATGAGATGAGTGACAACTCAACCCATTATAATAACCATTCAGAACATTCAAAAAATAAGTTTCCCCCAAATCACTAAATCTTAGCATTAGAAAGGATCATCAGGACCGTCTAGGCTAACTCTGAACCTGAAAAAGAATCTCTATAACATTCTTAACAAGTGGTCATTCAGATTCTGCTCAGAGACTTTTAGTGATGTAAAGCCCACTATGTCTTGAGACAAGAAGCCTATTCAAGATCTGGCCAACCCTTAATTATTTTAAGACATTTCCTTTTATGAGGCTTATTGCTTCTAACTCTGTCCTTTCTGGCCATTTGAAATGAGTCTAATAGCAAAGACTGGGAGTCAAAGGAATTGGGTTCAAATCTTGGCTCATGTTCTTACTACATGTGTAACATTGGGCAGCTTACTTTACCCTTCTGGTTTCATTTTCTTCAACTATAAAATGAAAGGATTGGATCTTTTTCTAAGGTCCCTTCTAACACTAAATCCATGATCCTATATAGGATCCTGTATATTATTCCTTTTTTTTTTTTAAATTTAATAGCCTTTTATTTACAGGATATATGCATGGGTAACTTTACAGCATTAACAATTGCCAAACCTCTTGTTCCAATTTTTCACCTCTTACCCCTCACCCCCTCCCCCAGATGGCAGGATGACCAGTAGATGTTAAGTACATTAAAATATAAATTAGATACACAGTAAGTCTGTATATTATTCCTTGTGGCAACTCTTCAATAATTGAAAAGAATTAACATATCTCTTCTAAATCTTCTCTTTTCCAGTCTAAACATTCCAACTTCTTTCAATCAATAAACAAACATTTATAATGCTTTATCCCTGGCATTGTGCCAGACACTAGACAAAGAAGGACAAAAATGAAACTGTTCCTGACCACAGAAAATTTCTGTTCTTTTGGGGGAAACAAAGATGAACATGGTTTCTAACCTTCATGGGTTTCCAATTTTCTGAATAAATACGATCATTTGTCCTAAAATGTGGCACAACCAGTGCAACACATAGTCTAAATGTGGATTTATCAGAGACAAAGTACAATAGTACTCTCACTGATACTTCTTCAACGGTGGCTCATTCAAATTTCATCTCTTACATGAAGTCTTTCCTTTAACTGCCATTAACCCCTAGCAAAAATTTCTTTGTATTTATTTTGTATGTATTCCCCATTTACTTATTTGTTATACCTTTACCAGGATATTCATATGCCACTTAAATCATAGGTCCAATTCCTATTCTTCTCCTTATTTCTATATGCCATTAACTCCCCAATAAAAATGCAAGTTCCTTGAGGGAAGAGACTATTTTACTTTTAATGTTAATTTCTTCTGTATCTAACACAGCACCTGGGAGGAACTTACAAAATGTTTACCGTTGGATGAAGTGCAGACTTAGAACCAACACTTTTTAGGAAGCTTGTCCTTTCCTGGAAATAATGTAAGCTACAGTAGAACCTACTATGTGCAAGGCCCTAAGCTAAGTATCTGACGGTCCCTCCCTTTAAGGAACTTACACTCTAATTAGGAAAGAATACTCAAAAGGAAATTGAAAAGGGGAGAGGAGGTGCCATCACTTAGTGTTGGAGTAAGCAAAGGAGCTAGTGGCAAATGAAGAGAAGGTTGGCATTTTGAGACTTCTAAAAAGAAAGGTTAAGGAAGAAGCTTTTTGCCTCATTTCCAAAATATATAGAGAATTGACTCTAATTTATAAGAAACCAAGCCATTCTCCAATTGACAAATGGTCAAAGGATATGAACAGACAATTTTCAGATGATGAAATTGAAAC
This sequence comes from Sarcophilus harrisii, assembly GCF_902635505.1. Lineage (NCBI taxonomy): Eukaryota > Metazoa > Chordata > Mammalia > Dasyuromorphia > Dasyuridae > Sarcophilus > Sarcophilus harrisii. Next base: position 287,450,839 of record NC_045426.1, on the reverse strand, counting down.
TATTTTTTTTTTTATTTAATAGCCTTTTATTTACAGGATATATACATGGGCTTTGCATTAACAATTGCCAAACCTCTTATTCCAATTTTTCCCACCCCCCCCCCTCCCTAGATGGGGATACAGTAGATGTTAAATATATTAAAATATAAATTAGATACACAATAAGTATCATGACCAAAACTTTTTTGCTGTACAAAAGAATCAACTCTGAAATATTGTACAATTACTTGGGAAGGAAATGAAAATGCATGTGGGCATAAATAGGGATTGGAAATCAATGTTGATTTTAGTCATCTCCCAAGGTTTTTCTGGGCATAGCTAGTTCAGTTCATTACTGCTCCTTAGAAATATTTGGTTGATCTCGTTGCTGAGGATGGCCTGATCCATCAGAACTGGTCATCATCTTATTGTTGTTGAAGTATATAATGATCTCCTGGTCCCTGCTCTTTCCTCCATCAGTTCATTAAAATTCTGGGTTTCTGAAATTATCCTGTTGGTTTTCTTACGAACAGTAATTTCCATAATTTTCTATACCACAATTTTTCAAACCATTCTCCAACATGGACATCCATTCAGTTTCAGTTTTACCACTACAAAAGGGCTCCACAAACTTCGTGCACATAGGGTCCTTTCCCTTTATAATTCTTTGGGATATAATCCCAGTAGTAACACTCTGGATCAAAAGGGTTAACGTTTGATAACTTTTAGCATAGTTCCAAACTACTCCCAAAATGGTTGGTTGTTCACAACTCCAAACAATCATCAGTGTCCCAGTTTTTCCGCATCCTCAACAATCTATTTTTTCTGTCTCTTAAATCTGACGGGTTGTGTGTATCTTGGTTTCAATTTGCATTTTCTCTATTAATATTGGAGCATCTTTTATGACAGAAAAGTTCATTTCTTCATCTGAAATTGTCTGTTCATATCCTTTGACCATTTTTCAATTGGGAAAACGATTTTTATAAATTAAGTTAATTCTCTATATATTTTTTAAAAGGGTTTATCAGAACCGACTGTAAAATATTTTTCCCAGTTTTTGCTTCCCTTCAATCTTGTCTGCATTAGTTTTGTTTTTTAAAAACTTTTCAGTTTGGTAATCGAAATTTTTCTATTTTGTGATCAGTAATGATCTTAGTTCTGCTTTGGTCATAAAGACCTTCCCCCGGGTCTGAAGGGGTAAACTATCCTATGTTCCTCTAAATTATTAATAATTTCATTCTTTTGCCTGGTCAGGAACCCATTTTTGACCTTTCTTTTCGTTTTATTGGGTATTACCCCAGCAATTTTATCAAACTGTTCTTATCAAAAGCTGGGATCTTTGGGTTTTCAAAGACTAGGTTGCTATATATTGTTGACTGTTTTGTCCCTTGAACCTAATTTATTCCACTGATCTAATCTATTCCTTAGCCAATCCAAATAGTTTTGGTAACTGCTGCTCTTAATATAATTTAGATCTGGTACATAAGCCACCATCATTTGATTTTTTTAATTCCTTAAATTCGACCTTTTGTTTTCCATTGAACTTTGTTGTTATTTTTCTAGGTCATTAAAATAGTTTTGAGTCTAATTGGTATGCTAAATAAATAGATTAGTTTATAATATTTCATCTTTTTATTTGCTCGCTATCCAAGAGCATTTAATATTTTCAATTGGTTAGATCAGACTTAATTTTTGGAAAAAATGGTCTGTAATTTTGCTCCCAAAAGTTTCTGATTTTCCCTTGGCAGATGATTCCTAAATATTTTATATTATAGTAGTTACTTTAAATGGAATTTCTTTGGTAACTCTGACATTGGATTTTTAGTGACATATAAGAATCGATGACTTATGTGGGTTTATTTATAACCACAACTTTGCTAAAGTTTGGATTATTTCTAATAACTTTTAGCAGAATCTCTGGGGTTCTCTAAAGGGATCCATCGTGTCATCGGCAAAAGAGTGATTTTGGCTTCCTCATTGCCTATTTTATTCCTTTAATCTCTTTCTCAGCTCTTATTCTATAGCTGCGTTTCTAATAAATATTAAATATAACTGATGGTGGGCAACCTTGTTTCCTCAGATCTTTTGGGAATGGTTGATTTGTCTCCTTCATATGATTTACTGATGGTTTTAAATAGATGCTGGATTATTTTAAGAAGAAGTCCATTTATTCCTATACTCTCAAGTGTTTTTAAAGGAATGGGTGGGTTTTATCAAATCTTTCTGCATCATTTGAGATGATCATATGGTTTTTTAATTTGGTTATTAACATGGAATTATTTGATAGTTTTCTAATATTAACCACCCTGCATTCCTGGGTTAAATCCCTACTTGATCATGGTTTATCTTGGAGATGATTTTCTATTTTTGCTAATATCTTTTTAAGATTTTAATCAATATTCTGGGAGATTGGTTAAATTTTCTTTCTCTGTTTAGCCTATCTGGTTTTTATCAGTACCATGTCTTTCATGAAGGTTTGGTAGGACTCCTTCATTCCCTATTTTATAAAAATTTATTAGTTGGGGCCAATTGTTCTTTAAATGTTTGGTAAAATTCATTTAAATCATCTGGTCCTGGGGTTTTTTCTTGGGGTTGTTTTTCCTATTCTTTTCTTTTTTAAAATGGGACGATTCAAAACTTTATTTCCTTGTTAGTCCTGGGAAGTCTGTATTTTTGGGGTAGTATATTTCACTTGGTTATCAAATTTATTGGCATAAAGTTGACAAAATAACTCCTTATTTTTCTCTAATTTCCTCTTCATTGGTGGAAAGTTCTCCCTTTTCATTTTAAGACTACTAATTTCATTTTCCTCCCTCCTTTTTCTAATCGATTTACCAAAACATCTATTTTTTGGCTTTTCATAAACCAACTCTTGTTTATTAATTAGTTCAATGTTTTTTTACTTTCAATATTTTTTAATTTCTCCTTTTTTAATTTTAGAACAATTTGTATTTGATTGGGGGGTTTAATTTGGTCTTTTTTAGTTTTTTTAATTAAGCCCAATTCTTAATCTTTTCTTTCTTTTTATTCAAGTAAGCCTCTAAGGATATAAAATTCCTCTTTTAACCCTTTGGCTGCATCCCCAAAATTTGGTTGATGTCTCATCATTGTTTATCTTATGAAATTATTAATTTATTATAATTTCTTTCAAATCATTCTTTAAGATGGATTTTTAGTTTCAATTACTTTTTGGTCTATTTCCCCCTAACTTTTTGTTGAATTAGTTTTATTGCATCATGATCTGAAAAAGCATTTACTTTTCTGCTTTCTTGCATTTAATTTGGTCTTTATGTCTAAATATGGTCAATTTTGAATAGGTTCCATGAACTGGGAAGAAAAATTCCCTATCTCCTTCAATTTTCTCCAGGATCCAACATACCTAATTTTTCTAATATTCTTTTACTTCTTTAATTTCTTTCTTATTTGTTTTGTGGTTTGTTTGTCTAATTCTGAGGTGCAGTTGAGATCTCCTACTATTACAGTTTTTTTGTCTTTTCCTTTTCCAACTCTCTTCTTTCCTTTTGGAAGTTATGCCATACCATGGTGCATATATTTTAATATTGATATTCTATTTTAATATATTTAACATCACTGGTCATCTGCCATTTAGGGAGGGTGGGGGGAAGGTGAAAAAATTGGAACAAGGGTTTGGCAATTTTAATGCTGTAAAGTTACCCATGTTATATCCGAAATAAAGGCTATTAAAAAAAAAAAAAAAAAAAAATAGAATTTAAATATAAAGTTAATAACTATATTTTAGATAATTACATAAATATAATTTTCAAAAATTAAAAAAATAATAATAATAATAATAATATTATTTTTTTTTTAATTTAAGGTTAGTTTCCTTTTATCTCTTTTAATTGATAATTTTCTTTGCTTGATCTGGATGGATGGCTACCCCCTCGACTTCACCTGAGCATAATTTTTCTCAGCCTTTTCCTTTACTCTATATATCCCCCTGCTTTAAATTGTTTCTTTAAACAACATATTGTGGGGTTCTGACTTTTTTTTTTGATCCATCTGCTTCCTCCTCTTTATGGGAGTTCATCCCATTCACATTTCGGTTAAATTACTAAATCTGTTTTCTGCCATCCTAATAACCCCGATTGTGCTTTACTTATTCTTTTTCCCCCAACCTCTTTCCCCTTTTAAACTTACCCCTCTTTGTCCCTCTTATCCTCTTTATAATCCCCCTCCCCCCTTTGGTCTTTCCCCCCTTCCTTCCCTTATTACTCTTTTTCTTTTTCCTTTTCCTCTCCCCTTTTTTAATGGTGAGAAATTTTCTCTAAAACAAATGTTTATTTTTTTTAAAGGCCAACTCTGAGGGAAGTAACTTCACAAATGTTCCTCCCCTCTCTAAATTCCCTCAGAATGTAAGTTTCCTTAGCCTCTTTGTGGGATTGGTTTCCCTCTTTTTCCTTCCTTCCCACCTTACTCTGCCATCATCCCTTTTTCCATATCTACTTCCCTTTTTTATGTTATATCAATACAATCAAATTATACATTATTCTTTTTTGTATATCCACAACAAAATACAATTCTCAAGAGTTATTTTACCTTTTCTGCATCTCTTCAGTTCTTCTTGGAATCAAATTTTTGTTTTAGTTCTGGTTTTTTCTTCAGAATCAAATGGAATTCTTTTGTTTCATTAAATTCCATCTTCTTCCCTGGGAAAATGCTCAACAGCTGGGTGTTTATTCTTGGCTGCATCTCAAGTTCTTTGCCTTTGGGTTCATATTCAGGCCCTTCTTTCCTTAATGTGAGGCAGCCAGATCTTGGGTGATCCTTATTGTGGCACCTCAGTTTTAAATGGTTTTTTGGCTGCTTGTAAAATTTTCCTTAATCTGATAGTTCTAAATTTTGCCCCTTTTTGGGGTTTTATTTTAGGGTTTCTTTCAGAAGGTGTTGATAATTCTTTAATGCCTATTTTACCTTCTGATTCTATTTCTGGGCAGTTCTTTGATGATTTCTTGTAAAAATAGTATCTAGGCTCTTTTTTTCATCATAGTTTTTCAAAGTCCAAAAAATCCTCAGATTATCTCTCCTAGATCTATTTTCCGTCTTCGTTTTTGCAAGTAGATAATTCATGGTTTTCCAGTTTGTCATTTTTTTTTTTGTTGACTGATTCTTGCTGTTCAATGAATCTTAGTTCCTTTTGTTCAGTTCAATTTTAAAAATTATTTTCTTCATTAGCTTTTTACTTCTTTCTGTATGTCCAATTGAGTTTTGAATGTATTGTTTTGGTCTGTAGAATTTTTTTCCATTTCAGTAATTTTTTTTTAGTGAATTATTTTCTTTTCAATTCCCAAATCCTACTTTCTTCGTGTTCTTTGTCTTTCAATTCACAAATCCACTTTCTAATTTTTTTTTTTCAATTCACAATTCTTACTTTCCTGAGATTTTTAGTTTTCAATTCCTTATTTCGGGAAGTTTTTTCTCTTTAAGGCTTTTCTTTCCTTTCCCCATTTATCTTTAACTCTCTTTTTAGACTTTTAATGGTCTCTTCTTGGAGCATGATGTAAGGAGGACAGTCTGATGCATTTTGCTGTTTTAGGTCTCTTCAGGTTTGCTGACCTGTCTTTTTCTATAGAAGCTGTCGATCGTTCTTTTCATCTTTTTATTCATGTTTTAAAACCTTTGGGTGGTCTCCTAAGGCAAGGGGTTTCCACTTTCTCTGCAGAGCAGGAAGATTAAACCATTTACTCCGGAGGGGTGCTCTGGTGAGTTTTCCCTTTCCCCAACAGGAGTGGATTCAGCACTGGCGGGGCTATCAAACTGTTAGTAGGGCTGGTGGGTTGCGTTGCCCTCGGTGGGAATAAGGGGTGAAAGTGTCACTGCCCCAGGCTGGAGCCTCTTGTGGGACTGGAGTATTAGCAGCTGACCGCGCCGACCCGCAGACCACAGACCGCCAGACCACAGCAAACTCTGCCCCAGTGTCTCTCCCAATCAAATCCCCTGGAAAGCTCTATTTAAGGGGAGCTCCCCACTCGCCGTTGGGCTAACCTGGGCCATCTTGCCATGCAGGATCACAACTCCCCCAAGGGCCTGTACTGGGGTTGGGGCTCGGCTTTGCTAGATTTGCTTTCACTTTGGTTTGAGACTCTCCTCCAACCTAATTTCTCTCCCCGTCCCCATCCCCCCGGCCCCGACCAACCTTTTTTAGGGGGCTGGATTTCTTCGGGGGTTGCTACTTCTTATCTTTACTTGAGCAGTCAAGACTATTTTTGAGGCTCGATATAATATTGATAAAGGGGTAAGAAAGGCTTAGAAATCGGTTTTCTCGCCATCTTGGCTCCGCCCTAAATGAAACCCACTCATATGAAAGTGTTCCAAATAACTATTAATCAAAAATGCAAAATTAAGACAACTCTGAATACCACCCAACACGTGTCAGATTGGCTAAGATGACAGGAAAAAAAATGAGTTGTTGGAGGGATGCGGAAAACTGGGGGCTGATACAGTGTTGGTGGGTTGTAATAATCCAATTTCTGGAAAACAATCGGAATTATGCCCAAAAGTTACCAAACTGTGCATACCCTTTGACCCAGCAGTGCTACTACTGGGCATACAAGGAGATAAAAGGGGAAAGGGACCTGTTGGCCAAAATGTTTGTGCAGCCCTATTTTAGTGGCTAAAAACTGGGAATGGATGACCATCAATTGGAGAATGGCGGGTAAACTTGGTATGACGTTATGGGAATATTTTTGAAAAATGACCAGCAGGATGAATAAGAGAAGGCTTGGAGAATTACAAGAACGAAGCTAAATGAAATGGCAGAACCAAGAGATCATTATATACATCAACAATGAACTGTTGAAATGTATTCTGGTTTCTTACAAATGGTTTCTTAGAAGTGGTTTCTTCACAAGAAAGGTCTAACAGTTTCAATTGATCAATTGGACAGGCCTAAAAAAAGAATACGGGAAATGAATGTAAACTGTTTGCATTTTGTTTTTCTTAGGTTATTTTTTCTTCTAATCCAATTCTCCTTCAACAAGAAAACTTTTGGTTCTGCCCACATACGTATCTAGGATATACTACGACATATTCAACATATATGGGACTGCTTGCCATCTAGGGAGGGGTGGGTGGGGAGGAAAAATCAGCGAAGGAGTGCAAGGGAAATGTTGTAAAAAAATTACCCTGGAGGTTATGTCAATAAAAATTATTAAAAAACAAAAACAAAAAAAAAGGAAAACTTTGCCCCTCCAGCTGAGAGGCACTGATGAGGTATGAATTGCACAGCCGAGGGAAATTCCATGATGATGAGTTTATTCTAAGCTGGGCATGAATAAAGAAAATAGAGTCAAACCAAGGCAGGAAGCTGTTAGAAAATGCCTTCTATAAGGTTTCTGAGTATAATTCTACCATTACAAATAATCTCCAGTTAGATACCAGAGCAATGTTTCCATCTGAGTTAACCTAATTTAAAATTTTAAGATATCTCTTACGGATTTAACAGCAGAGTCAGCTAGGTGGTACAGTAGTTAATGGACTGAGCCTAGAATCAAAACTCCTGAGTTGAAATCTAGACTCGGACACTCCCTGGGCAAAACATTTAACTTCAGTTTGCCTCAGTTTTCTCAACTATAAAATGGACATATTTCTACTTACTTCACAGGGTCACAGTGAGTATCAAATGAGATAATATTTATAAAGGACTTAGTACAGTGCCTGGCACCCAGTAGGCATTTAATAAATGCTTGTTCTCTTCCTTCCATTCAAATAAAGTCTTAAATAACATCCCCAAAGAACTATCTATATTAGACTGTAAAATAAATCCTGGTTCCATTTTTCTCTTTGGTAGCAAAACAGCAGAAGAAACTCACAAAGGGGCATGCTGTCTCCCAATTCCCAAATATTTAAATAAGATCACTATGTTTCTGGTTTTTCAGACAGTCTGGTGTCCTTCATCATGAAAACAACCCTCTTTTAGCACTAAGACTAGGGAAAAAATAACTTTATAAGACACAATTCCTTTCATGGTGATCCTATTTTTCACTGGATTTGCAGAGTGCCTTTCCTTGGCAAACTTGACTTTATAATTCAATAGAGTGTCTCTGCACTACAAGAGATCTGAGGAGAAGAGGTGGGAGAAGGGAATACAAATAGAGGTATTTATCTGGGATCTTTTTTTGTAAGTAATCTCATTTTGTTTCTTCTAAGAGTCTTATTGAGTCTCATTTCCTTTCTTCTCCATAATGTTGTGGTGTTATTGTTGTTGTTTTTAAAATCATCAGATGTGCACACACAGGAACATTTTTGAATTGTAAAAATCATACACAACATACACACATATACATATGCATGCACACACAAACAGAAAAACAAAAAAAATGGAATTTATATCTTATTCTTTTTCTCTTCTTGTTTCAGCATGTTTTTTTTTCTTTCTTTTTTAAAAATTTTAATAGCCTTTTATTTATAGGTTATATGTATGGGTAACTTTACAGCATTGACAATTGCCAAACCTCTTGTTCCAATTTTTCCCCTCCTTTCCCCCACCCCCTCCCCCAGATGGCAGAATGACCAGTAGATGTTAAATATATTAAAATATAAATTAGATACACAATAAGTATACATGACCAAACCGTTATTTTGCTGTACAAAAATAATCAGACTCTGAAATATTGTACAATTAGCCTGTGAAGGAAATCAAAAATGCAGGTGGGCAAAAATATAGGGATTGGGAATTCAGTGTAATGGTTCTTAGTCATCTCCCAGAATTCTTTCGCTGGGTGTAGCTGGTTCAGTTCATTACTGCTCAATTGGAACTGATTTGGTTCATCTCATTGCTGAGGATGGCCAGGTCCATCAGAACTGGTCATCATATAGTATTATTGTTGAAGTATATAATGATCTCCTGGCCCTGCTCATTTCACTCAGCATCAGTTCGTGTAAGTTTCTCTAGGCCTTTCTGAAATCATCCTGTTGGTCATTTCTTACCGAACAATAATATTCCATATACTACAATTTATTCAGTCATTCTCCAGTTGATGGGCATCCATTCAGTTTCCAGTTTCTGGCCACTACAAAGAGGGCTGCTACAAACATTCATGCACATACAGGTCCCTTTCCCTTCTTTATGATCTCTTTGGGATATAATCAGCGTGCTTTACAAAGTGAATTCAGAAACGATAAAAAAAAAAAAAAAAAAAAAAAAAAACACACAAAGATTAGGATGCTAATGGAAAAAAATTATCTTGGATTATTTGCCTTTCCTTTAATGGACTTAATATTTCTATATATTAATGATCCTATCAATGTGCTGGAGACTTCTTCTCAACCTTTTTATTGTTACTGTTTATGCATGTTAGCATAGCACTCAGGACTTCCATCTCTTATCCTTTCTTTTCAATATATGACACTCCACTTTCTTGTCCAATCCACATATTTATTTAATAGTTTCCCTTACATAATTTCATCAGCATGAACAATGTAGTTTATGTATATATTCTGAAGACAATTCTAATCACTTGTAATTTGGTCACCATAACTTAAACATTAATTAAGTTCTGAATCTTATCTTTGATGGCTATGAGTATATGACTTCAGGGATGTCTCAGTTTCAGTTTACTTTATTTGTAAAATGGATATAATACTTGTTGCATTGAGGCATTCCAGTCATCATTCCCATTATCTTCCCCCCACTATCACACACACACACACACACACACACACACACTCCTTTGTACTCTACTCCTGGACCATCCTGCATTTTGATAACAATTTTTACTTCATCTTCCCATGAATCAGGTCTATGTATTACCAACAATGTTCAGCAAAAATGAAATACAAAGAAAAATTTCATTTAAAATAGCTATAGATAATATAAAATATCTGAGATTCTATTTATCAAGACAAAGTCAGGAATTATATGAAAAAATTTTAACACCTTCTACATAAATAAAAATCTAAAAAAATTGGAAGAATATAAAGTGCTCATGGGTAAGCTGAGCTAATATAATAAAAAAATGACAATTCTACCTAAATGAATGTATTTATTCAGTGCCATACCAATCAAACTCTCATGAAACTACTTTAGCTACTTTAGAGCTAGAAAAAATAGTAACAAAGTTCATTTGGAAGAACAAGAATTTCCATGAAATTAATGAAAAAATGCAAATACTAGATCTAAAACTATATTAAAAAGTAGCAGTTATCAAAACCATGTGGTATTGGCTAGAGGATAAAAGGAATAATAGATTAGGTTCACAAGACACAATAGTCAGTAACTATAGTAATCTAGTGTTTGATAAACTCAGACTCCAACTTCTGGGATAAGAATTCACTATTTGACAAAAATTGGAAAATAGTATGGCAGAGCTAGGCACTGACCCACACCTAACACCCTATACCAAGATAAGGTAGAAATGGGTTCATGATTTAGATATAAATATGATGAGGGCAGTTAGGTGGCACAATTGATAGAGAACCAGCCCTGAAGTCAAGAGGCACTGAGTTCTAATCTGATCTCAGACACTTAAGACTTCCTATTTGTGTGACCCTGGGAAAGGCACTCAATGGCAATTGCCTCAGTAAAAAAAAAAAAAAAAAAAAAAAAAAAAAGGATACTATAAACAAATTAAAAGAACCAAGGATAGTCTACATCTTAGATATTGGAGAAGGAAGGAATTTATGATCAAGAAAAATGAATACAGTATGAAATGCAAATGAATAATTTTGATTATATTAAATCAAAAAGATTTTGTACAAACAAAACCAATGCAGACAAGATTAGAAGGGAAGCAATAAACTGGGAAATTTTTTTACATCCAAGGGTTCTGATAAAAGTCTCAATTCTAAAATGTATAATTGACTCAAATTTATAAGAATACAAGCCATGCTTCAATTGATAAATAGTCAAAGAATATGAACAATTTTCAGATGAATAAATTAAAATCACTTTTACTCATATAAAAAAAGCTCTAAATAAATATTGATCAGAGAAATGCAAATTAAGATAACTGAGGTACCATTACATACCTCTCAGATTGGTTAAGATGACAGGAAAAGATAATGATGAATGTTAGAGGGGATGTGAAGTGATCCAGCCATTCTGGAGAGCAATTTGGAACTATGCCCAAAGGACTATAAAACTGTGCATACCAATATCTAGAACTGTTTCTACTGGGTCTGTGTCCCAAAGAGATCATAAAAAAGAGAAAGGGCCCAACATATGCAAAAATGTTTCTGGCAGCCCTTTTTGTAGTGACAAGGAACTGGAAAATGAGTGGCTGCCCATCAGTTGGAAATGGCTGAACAAGTTATGGTATATGAATGTTATGAAATACTATTGTTCTATAAATGATCAGCATGCTGATTGCAAAAAGATCTGGAAAGACATATTAACTGATACTAAGTGAAATGAATAGAACCTAGAGTACACTGTACATAGCAATAACAAGTTTATTTAATGATCAATTCTGATGGATAAGGTTCTTTTCAACAATGAGATGATTCAGGCCAATTCCAATACAATTGTGATGGAGAGAACTATCTACATCCAGAAAGAGGGCTGTCAGGGCTGAATGTGGATGACAACATAGCTTTTTCACCTTTTTGTTGTTGTTTTCTTGCTTTTTGTTTTTTTTTCCTCAGTTTTTCTTTTTCTTTCTTCTTGATCTGATTTTTCTTGTTCAACAAGATAACTGTATAATTATATATACATATATTGGATTAACATATATCTCAACATATTCAACATGGTTCTCTCTCTGGGTGTGGGTGGCTCTCTTAATCATTGCACAAGTAGAACAGGTTCTGCTCATTTCACTAAGCATCAGTTCATGTAGGTCTCTGCAAAATTCTCTGAAATCATCCTGTTGGTCGTTTCTTACAGAACAATAATATTCAATAGCATTCATATACCACAATTTATTCAGCCATTCTCCAATTGATGGGCATCCTCTCAGTTTCTTATCACTACAAAGAGGGCTGCCTTTTTTTTTTTTTTTTGCACAGTGGGTCCCTTTCCCTCCTTTAGGATCTCTTTGGGATATAATCCCAGTAGAAACAGTGCTAGATCAAAGGGTATGCACAGTTTGATAATTTTTGGAGAATAGTTTCAAACTGCTCTCCAGAATGGTTGGATCCCTTCACATTTCCACTAACAATGTATCAGTGTCCCATATTCCCACGTCCTCTCCAACATTCATCATTATCTTTTCCTGTCATCTTAGTCAATCTGACAAGTATGTAGTGGTATCTCAGAGTTGTTTAATTTGCATTTCTCTGACCAATAGTGATTTGGAATACTCTTTCATATGAGTAGAAATAATTTCAATTTCATCATCTGAAAATTGTCTGTTCATATCCTTTGACCATTTATCAAATGGAGAATGGCTTGATTTCTTATAAATTATTCAATTCTCTGTATATTTTGAAAATGAGGCCTTTATCAGAACCTTTAATTGTTAAAATGTTTTCCCAGTTTATTGCTTCCCTTCTAACCTTGTTTGAATTGGTTTTGTTTTCCCAAAATCTTTTTACTTAATATAATCAAAGTTATCTATTTTATGATCAATAATGATCTCTAGTTCTTTTATGATCACATATTCCTTCCTCCTCCACAAATCTGAGAGGCAAACTATCCTATGTTCCTCTAATTTATTTATAATCTCATTCTTTATGCCTAAAGAACCCATTTTGACCTTATCTTGGTTTACGGTATTAAGTGTGGGTCGATGCCTAGTTTCTGCCATACTAATTTCCAGTTTTCCCAGAAGTTTTTGTCAAATAGTGAATTCTTATCCCAAAAGTTGGGATCTTTGCGTTTGTCAAGCACTAGATTGATATAGTTGTTGACTATTTTGTCCTGTAAACCTACTCTGTTCCACTGATCTACTAGTCTATTTCTTGGTCAATAAAAATACCAAATGGTTTTGGTGACCACTGCTTTATAATATAGTTTTAGATCAGGTACAGTTAGGCCACCTTCATTTGATTTTTTTTCATTAGTTCCCTTGAAATTCTTGACCTTTTGTTCTTCCATATGAGTTTTGTTGTTATTTTTTCTAGGTTATTAAAATAGTTTCTTGGGAGTCTGATTGGCATAGCACTAAATAAATAGATTAGTTTAAGTAGTAATGTTGTCTTTATTATATTTGCTTGCCCAATCCAAGAACACTTAATATTTTTCCAATTGTTTAAATATGACTTTATTTGTATGAAAAGTGTTTTGTAGTTTTGCTCATATAATTTCTGACTTTTCTTTGGCAGATATTTTTCCAAATACTTTATGCTATCGACAGTTATTTTGAACAGAATTTCTTTTTATATCTCTTGCTGTTTAATTTTGTTGGTGACATATAAAAATGCTGAGGATTTATGTAGATTTATTTTGTATCCTGCAACTTTACTAAAGTTGTGGACTATTTCTAATAGCTTTTTAGAAGAATCTCTGGAGTTCTCTAAGCATACCATCATATCATCTGCAAAGAGTGATAATTTGGTTTCTTCATTACATACTCTTATTCCTTTAATCTCTTTCTCAACTCTTATTGCCAAAGCTAGCATTTCTAATACAGTATTGAACAGTAATGGTGATAGTGGGTAGCCTTGTTTCACTCCTGATCTTGTTGGGAATGGTTCCAGTTTATCCCCATTACATATGATGCTTACTGACGGTTTTAAATAGATGCTCCTGACTATTTTAAGGACAAGTCATTCTCCTGTATGAAATTATTGATTGTATCTATGATTTGCTGTTTCACCCATTCATTCCTTAGGATGAGATTATTTAGTTTTCAATTACTTTTTGGTGTATTTTCCCCTGGCTTTTTATTGAATGAAGTTTTTATTGCATTGTGATCTGAAAAGAATGCATTTATTATTTCTGCCTTTCTGCATTTGATTTTGAGGTCTTTTTGTCCTAATATAGGGTCAATTTTTGTATAGGTTCTAAGAACTGCTTAGAAGAAAGTATATTCCTTTCTGTCTTCATTCAATTTTCTCCAAAGATCTATCATATCTAGTTTTTCTAGTATCCTATTTACCTCTTTAACTTCTTTCTTATTTATTTTGTGGTTTGATTTATCTAGTTCTGAGAGGTTGAGATCTCCCACTATTATAGTTTTGCTGTCTATTTCTTCTTGAAACTCTCTTAACTTCTCCTTTAGGAATTTGGATGCTACATCACCTGATGCATGCATGGTTAATATTGATATTTTTTCGTTATCTATGGTACCCTATAGCAAGATATAGATTCCTTTCTTATCTCTTTTAATTAGATCAATTTTTGCTTTTGCTTGATCTGAGATAAGGATGGCTACCCCTGCTTTTTTTACTTCATCTGAAGCATAATAGATTCTGCTCCAGCCTTTTACTTTTACTCTCTATGTATTACTCTGCTTTAAATATGTTTCTTGTAAACAATATATTGTAGGATTCTGGCTTTTAATCCAGTCTGCTATTTGCATATGTTTTATGGGAGAGTTCACTCAATTCACATTTACATTTAAAACTACTAATTCTGTATTTCCTGCCATCTTATTTACCCCAAATTATACTTTTTTCTTTCCTTTTCCCCTTTCCTTCCTCTCCAGTATTTTACTTATGAGCACTACTTGCCTCAAGTAGTTCTCCCCCTTTAGAGACTCTCCCTTTTTCTTATACCTTTTTTCTACTATTTCTGTTTTCCCTTCTATTTAGTCTATACTTCCCTTTTCATTTTTCCCCTCCCACTTTTCTTTATGTTAAGAGATGTTTCTCGGTGAAACCAAATATATATAATATTCTTTCTTTGGGCCAAATCTGATGTGAGAAAGATTTACACAATATTCGTCATCCTCCCTTCTTTCCCTCAATTATAATATGCTTTCTTTGCCTCTTCATGAGATGTAATTTCCCTCATTTTACCTCTAATTTCCCCCTTTTTTTCTGTGACAATCCTCTTTCCATCTCAGTTTCTTTTTTATATTATAATAATAAAATTACACATGTACTCTCAATGTATACCCATAATAGAAATACAGTTCTCAAGGTGTCTATCTATAGTCAGAGTTCTCTTTACTTTCTTACTCATTTTATAAAAAAAGTTAAGGTCTGCCTTTAGGGCAGGGGAGGTTTTTCACACCTGAGGGGGGAGGGGAAGGTTTTCCAAGTGGCCACAGCTGCGCTGGGTCAGTGCTCGTTCATTCCTGGTACTGGGTGGGCATGGCCAGGTCCCATGAGATTCCGGCTTTCAGGGGTTCACTATTGATCTTTTGTGTTTGTGTTGGATGTTTTATAACTTCTCTGCTGATCTACTGACTTGCAGTCAAGGCAGAGTGGCCAACACTGTTGTAGATTCCTGTAGATTCCTCCCCATAGATTCTCTGCCATGTGGAATATGCACGACCCTGGGACTCTGTGTTGTCTGAGCTGGCATTTGTACTCAGCTGCTTGTGCTTGGCTGCCTTCCTCCCATTTCTAATTGAAACAGACCTTTCCTGGTGATTTTCAAAATTATCTTCTACTGATAATTTGTTGTACTCACAATATTTGTGGGTTCTTCTGGTCCAGAGCTAATTCAGAGGCTGAATTTCATAATTAGTATGAAGGTTGTAGAGAAGATCAGAAAAAAACATGTGTTGTCTCCGCCATCTTGGCTCCACCCCACCCCCTGTTTTTTTTTTTTTCTCATTTTTTTTCCTTCTTGATTTTTTTTACACAGCATGATAAATTTGCAAATATATATAGAAGAATTAAACATGTTTAACATATATTGGATTATTTGCTGTCTAGAAGAGGGGGTGGAGGAAGGAAGGGAGAAAATTTTAGAACATAAGGTTTTACAAGGGTGAATGTTGAAAACTATTTTTGTATATATTTTGAAAATAAAAGCTATTATTTAAAAAAATACAAGAACAAATCATAAACTCCTTAAAGACTTGAGGGCTGTTTTTGCTTGCTTATAGCTGTATTTTTAACACTTGGCTCACTGCCTGGTAAGTGCTTAATAAATGTTGTGTCTATCAATACATGTAAAGTATTTTAAAGTGCTACATAAATGTTAGCTATATATCACCTACCATATGCAGAGAAGTGTGATAGACCCTGAGGTAAATATAGAGTTAAAATAAGACAAACAGTCGAGTAAAGGAATAAGACACAAACACACACTACTGTAATACAAAAGCATATATAACATGCATTTAAAAGATGTAAAACAAAGTATTGTGTAAGGTCAGAGGAAGGAAAGAATATTACTGACAGGCAGGGTCAGAGCAAGCTTCCTGGAGGATAGAACATTTGAAATGCATTTCCAAGATCAAGTTGCAAGCAATTCAATAGCCAAAAATGGAAAAGGCAGGCATTCTGGACATAGGGAACAGCATGAGCAAATGTACTAATGTAGAAAAGTGAAGGTAGGAAGCAAAGTAAGAAAGTCTTTGTTTAAAAAGCAATTTCTTGTTTGGCAATACCATAGAATACATAGAAGGAAATTAAAGGAAATAAAGCAGATTATGGCACTAAGGCATAGTGACCTCAATTATCAGGGAATCTGAATATCAAGTAAAGGAATTTGAATTTTATTTAGTCCATCAATAAGCATTTAAATTCTTACTATATAGTAGGAACTATGCTGAGCACTGGGAGAAGAGAGGAAAAAGTTATTGAAGTAGTTTGAAATACTATGGAGCTCTGAAATGTAAGTCATTTTTTTCATGGGGAAGTCTGGAAGGGCAAGAGAAAAAGTAAGTTCAAAGGGCCAAGAAAAATTTTTGAGCAGACTACTAACATAAAACATAAAAGAAATATTAATTTAATAATATAAAGAATGTTTCAAGAGAAATAACCCTGGTTCCTACATATTCCCTATTAGCACAACCTCGGGATTTCATATACTGTATTTTAAAGTAATTCTATTCCCTGATCTATAAAATGAATGTCTTCTAGCTCCAGATCTATCAGCTAAAGATACTGTTATGACATGGGGGAAGGGTGCTTAAATACACTGAAATCTTAAATATGACAAACCTGAGAAATAAACTTCTTTTAAATTATTTCTAAGTTTTGGAGAACACATGGGCTATTTCAGGGTAAGTAAGATAACAATCGAGTAGCTCATACCTAATAAAAAGTTTAGTTCACACTATCCAAGCCTCTTTTCCAGTGATAAAGAAATCCACACAACCTTTGCCGATTGGTCAAGTACAAATATCAAGAATCAGCCAGATTCCCACAGCTACAAAGTGATTCTTTTATTATCCCTTCATTGATTTTATCATACTCCTTAGAGCAGTTGTTTCAAACTTCTCCATTAAGATCTATACCAGTGCCTCTCCTCTACTTATTAAAGGATTACACCTCCAACTTTACTGAGAAAAGAGCTCTTCTGTCATGAGCTCCCGTTTTTTCCTGTTTTTCACATGAAAACCTTTCTTCAGTGTCCCCTTTCTGTAATCCTTTCCTCTAGGCCATGCCAGAGCAGCGGCCCTTTTCTTTGCCTAGGAGAACTTGTGCCTTTAATACTACCCTTTCCCTTTTCTTCCAAGAACTCACCCTTTCAATTATTCATCCCTTTCATATTTTGATATCTCTCCAAGGATTCTTTCTCTGCTTCCTACCAATATGCCCATCTTCCCCATCCTTAAAAAATTCTATTTTGACACTGCCGTTTCCTCAATTTGTTTTCCTATATCTTTTTTTTTTCCTTTCCTTAACCAAACTTCTTGAGAATTTTTCTTCCTTTCTTGTCTCCTTTTCAGTACTGTTTGCTGGAACATCATTCCATTCTCTAAGCATGGATCTTATCTAAGATTGTGCTTTCCACCTTCTCATCTCTCAGTAGCAGTGATCTTCTCCATGTAAATTACTCTCAAACATATATATCCTGGCTTAATGTCTCTCTTGAACTTTAGTTGTGCTGACCAACAACCTCCTGGATATCTGCTCCTTCCTCCATGAGACCTTTTTTCATCCTCCTAGCTATTTATAACTTTCTCTTAAAATTACTTTGAATTTATTTTGCATAATTTTGGACTTATAGAAATACCTCTGTGTCTCTTCTGACAGAATGGAAGCTCCTTAATGGCAGGTATCTTTTCATCTATGTATTACAGATACTGAAACAGGCCTAATACATTGTAAGTGAATAATAAATGCTTGCTGATTATCTTCATACTTCTAACACCTAGAAATGTGGTTTGCATATGATGGCTACTTGGTAAATGTTTGTTGAATTGATTTGGATGACTTCCCTCCTTTTTTGTAGAGTAGTATGTGGCTATGAAGTATTTTATGTAATAGCAGGTCTTTACTATCAATTTTATTAAACAGCTGCTGGGTGATACAGTAAAAAAAATCTGACATGGAATCCGGAAAACCTAAGTTCAAGTCCCTTTCAGATACCTACTACCTGTGTGACCCTGGATAAATCACTCAATCTCTCACTCTCAGTTTCCTCACCTGTAAAATAAGGATAACAATACACCTACCTCACTAGGCTGTTGTGAAGATCAAACAAGATAATGATTGTAAAACACTTAGCACAATCCCTAACACATAGCTATGGAAATGTTGGCTATTATTTTTTCTCCTTTTTAGGCTTGTTACACAAAATGCCTCTTTAGTTAAGATAGAAAGGCCGTTGGAAAAAGGCCATATGGAATAAGATGTCATAAAAACAAAAAATGTCAAAAATTTTACCTAATTGAATTACATGAGCAATATTGATGAGTTGATCTAAGAAAACAAAAGTAAATGCTCTAAATTCCCAGAAGATAATTTATTTGAAGGAAGATGATTTTAAGCTACAAATTGCTTTTGATTTAATTTAAAAAAAAACACAAAAACAAGAGATTGACCTTAGGGCCAGACTTTTCTTGTTGCATAGGAAGAATTGGATTCAGAAGGTAAAAAATAACCTGGGAAGAAAAACAAAAATACAAACAATTTACATTCATTTCCCAGTGTTCTTCCTTTGGGTGTAGCTGCTTCTGTCCATCCTTGATCAATTGAAACTGAGTTAGATCTCTTTGTCGAAGAAATCCACTTCCATCAAAATACATCCTCATACAGTATCGTTGCTGAGATATATAATGATCTCCTAGTTCTGCTCATTTCACTTAGCATCAGTTCATGTAAGTCTCTCTAAGCCTCTCTGTATTCATCCTGCTGGTCATTTCTTACAGAACAATAATATTCCATAACATTCATATACCACAATTTACCCAATCATTCTCCAATTGATGGGCATCCATCCATTTTCCAGTTTTTAGCCACTACAAAGAGGGCTGCCACAAACATTCCTGCACATACAGTTCCCTTTCCCTTCTTTAGTATCTCTTTGGGGTATAAGCCCAGTAGAAACACTGCTGGATCAAAGGCTATGCACAGTTTGATAACTTTTTGAGCATAGTTCCAAACTGCTCTCCAGAATGGCTGGATGTATTGACAATTCCACCAACAATGTATAAGTGTCCCTGTTTTCCAACATACCCTCCAACATTCCGCATTATCTTTCCCTGTCATTCTAGCCAATCTGACAGGTGTGTAGTGGTATCTCAGAGTTGTCTTAATTTGCATTTCTCTGATTAATAATGACTTGGAGTATATTTTCATATGGCTAGAAACAGTTTCAATTTCTTTGAGAATTGTCTGTTCATATCCTTTGACCATTTATCAATTGGAGAATGGCTTGATTTCTTATAAATTAGAGTCAATTCTCTATATATTTTGGAAATGAGGCCTTTATCAGAATCTTTGACTATAAAAATGCTTTCCAAGTTTATTTTCCCTTCTAATCTTGTCTGTATTGGTTTTGTTTGGACAAAAACTTTTTGATCAATAATGATCTCTAGTTCTTCTTTGGTCATAAATTCCTTCCTCTTCCACAGGTCTGAGAGGTAAACTATCCTATGCTCTTCCAATTTATTTATAATCTCATTCTTTATGCCTAAGTCATGAATCCATTTTGACTTTATCTTGGTGTACGGTGTTAGTGTAGGTCAATGCCTAGTTTCTGCCATAGTAATTTCCAATTTTCCCAGCAATTTTTGTCAATAATGAGTTCTTATCCCCAAAACTAGGGTCTTTGGGTTTGTCAAACACTAGATTATTAAAGTTATTGGATGTTTTGTCCTTTGAACCTAACCTATTCCATTGATCAACTAGTCTATTTCTTAGCCAATACCAAATGATTTTGGTAACCACTGCTTTATAATATAATTTTAGATCTGGTACAGCTAGACCACCTTCATTTGATTTTTTTTTTCATTAATTCCCTTGAAATTTTTGACCTTTTGTTTTTCCATATGAACTTTGTTGTTATTTTTTCAACCAGAAAGTCCCCAATCATATAAGCCTAAAAGACTTAGAGCTAGAAGGAATCTCAAAGCATCATAGTTCATGGATCTAGGGACAATGAGAGATTCATCTAAGCCAAGTATTTCATTTAAAGAAAAGGAAACTGAGGCCCAGGGAGATTAAGTGATTTGTCCAAATCCACATTGTTTTCAGCAGGTTTCAAACACAGCTCCATAGATTTAAAATCCTGCTCTTTCCACTATACTTTATTTAGCTCTTGGAAGATCAGTCAACAAAGAAAGAAGCAACAGAGTCGATCTTTGACTTTCAAGGGAATAACATTTCTAGAAAATGGTGCAAAAGTCAAAAACATAAAAAGGAAAAAAAACATAAAAAGGAAGTTAGCTTCCTATGACCATTAAAAATGTAATCTATCACTAGATGCTGCTAAAAACACACTTTTTTGCATATTCTTTATATGTAAATTCTTTATAACAAATTCTTTATAACAAAACATTAATTCTCATAACATGCACTTTTCCTAACACAATAATAATGAAATAATTCATAAAGCACAGTACACAAAATAAAATTGGTAATAGGTAAAATCTTTTTTCACAGGTAATTCCCAAAAATTCTGTGACCTTTTATGCTAACATTTTAATCAAAAAAAATTTTCAAACAAAATTCATGAAATCTATAGTACATCAAGACATTTTAAACTAACACATTTTAACCTGAATCTTACCTTCCACTATGTCAGATGGCAGTGTGAGAGCACTGTACTATAAACTCTATTGCTGTAAACCTCTCTACCTTGGTTACTCTCTAAAAATCAAGGGAGAGGTTGCTGCAACTTTTGTTGCTGCTGTCTAAAAGACGTCAAGATGGCAAGGTCTTGGTATCACTTTGGACACTCTGTTCTTCATGGTTGGTAGATAGTGTTGAAGATCATAAAGGACACACTAACTTGAAATAATCTGTCAGCAAAGACTATTTTGTGTGCTGCTTGGAAACCTCAAGGGTCTGAAAGCAGAGCAGAACTGACATTGAATTTTGAAGCTGTCTTGTAGGATATCAGCCATTCCACAAACTTGCATGTACTCTCAATTTTTTTCTTTTCTGCATATAGCCACAAATGTGCAGGTTGCCAGTGGGAAAGTAAAAATGAAGTTTCTGATAAAATAATGTGAATGCTTGAGATTTCAAACTGCCTGCCAGAGAAACTCCTTAGTGAGATGTAACCAGATAAAGAAATGAAGAAATGCTTAAAAATAAATAAAAATACAAGCAAGTAGGCCTGTTTAGTGGGAAGGGCCAATGAGAGAAACCAAATGCTATATATTAAAAGAAAAGAGGGAAAGACTAAAGTCAGATCATGCAGGATTTTAAATGTTCATGTATATTTAAATATATCATTATGGCAAAAGGGAACTACTGCAATTTCTTAAACAGAGTAATGGCATGGTCAGATTATTTTTAGGAAAAGAACTATATTTGTGATTTAATTTATTTGGAGCTCCCAGATGCGTTAATTCCTTTTACCAATGCAGGTGGGAACCTTTGCTGAAATTTGTAATCCCATAAGAATAATGACTTGTCTGTGCTCAAACAGTGAGAATATGTCAAAGGCAGATCTTTAACCAAGGTCTGGTTTTTGAGGTCAGATCTCTACCTAGTACATCCTAGCTTCCTATTAATCTCTTTTAGAATATCAATCTAGACTTCCGGCCAAGATGGCAGAGAGGACACACACATCTATCTTGGCTCCTTCTTACCCTCAGAATACTTTTTTTTCATTATATGGCCTTGGAATTACCGCTTGACTGAAAAAACCCATGAATACATTACCAACAGAAGATATCCTCGAAATTCACCAGAAAAGGTGTGCTTTTGCCTGTGGGCAAGGACAGTTAGACCAGGCACAAATTGCAGGCAGGCAGTGAGAGCATGGAAGGCAGCTCACAGTGAGCATATTGGAGGGGATGGGGTGTAGTTGCAGCCTTCAAAAAACTTGCAGGGAGAACTTTATATAGTGTGAACTGGTAAAGCAAGCCAATAGATCAGCAGAGAAGCTATCAGGGGGTAAAGACTTCAATCCTGAAATAGTGGGGTCTCTCGAGACATGACCACACCCATCCAACACTCAGAGTGACTCAGCATGCTCTCAGTCTCAAAGATAGCCGCTGTGAGGCTGTTCCACTGCCACTTCATTGCTACCTCTTGTAGTTTGTAGAGGAAGCTTGGTAATACCATACCGCCCAAAAAGCAGACCGCATTTACTTTTTTGGTTTGTTTGTTTTCTTTGATTCTTTTTTTGTCAAAATGAGCAAAAAATTAAAGCATGCTCTAACTATAGATAGCTTCCATACAGATAGAGAGCAGACTTCAAAGCCTGGGAAAACTAAAAACAAAGTGTCTCCAGATGAATCCCCAAAGGCAGATATGATCTGATCCCCACCACACAAGGCTCTCATAGAAGAAATTAAAAAGATTCTTACAAGAGAACTAGAAGAAAAATGGGAAAACAAAGGGAAGCTTGGCAAGAGGGTCTGGATAAGAAATCAAATCCCTGAAAAAGAGAATTAGTGAATTGGAAAAGGTAAACAATTCCAAGGAAAACAGAATTAGTGAATTGGAAAAAGAAAATAGCCCTCTTAAAAATAAAATTGGTGAAATGGAAAAAAAAATTCCATAGAACAAAACAACTCATTTAAAAATTTAATTGGACAATTACAAAAAAAAATAAAAAAAGTAAGTGAAGAAAATAATTCATTAAAAATCAGAATTGAACAAATGGAAATGAATGACTCGAAGAGACATCAAAAATCAATCAAGCAAAGCCAAAAAAAAAAAAAAAATGAAGCAATAGGTAAAATGTTAAATACCTATTTGGAAAAACAACAGGTATGGAAAATAGATCTAGGAGAGATAATCTGAGAATTATTAGACTTGCTGAAAATTATGATAAAAAAAAAAAAAGAGCCTAGACCCTATTTTCCAGGAAATCATCAAAGGAACTGCCCAGATATAGAAATAGAGGGCAAAATAGACAATGAAAGAATTCATCGATCACCTACTGAAAGAGATCCCAAAATCAAAACTCTAAAAAATATTGTGGGTAAATTTCAGAACTATCAGAACAAGGAAACAATACTACGAGCAGCTAGAAAAAAAAAACATTCAAATATAGAGGAGCCACAATAAGGATTACTCAGGATCTAGCAGCATCCACATTAAAGAATGGAAGGGCCTGGAATCTGATATTCTGAAAGGCTATAGAAGTTGGTATGCAAGCAAGAATAACTTATCCAGTCAAAAGGAGCATTTTTTTCCAGGGAGGTAGATGGACATTCAATGAAATAGGTGAATTTCATCTATTTCTTATGAAAAAACCAGAAATAAACAAAAAGTTTGATCTCTAAATATAGGACTCAAGAGAAACATAAAAAGGTAGAAAGAAATCTTGGGAACTATATTTCTGTTATGAATATACAAAAGAAACACATGTATAATCTGCTTTTACAGTTATAATATAAAAAAGAAACTAGAGGTGAAAAGGAAATTGTACCAGAAAAAGGGTAAAGTGAGGGTACTACACCTCATGAAGAGGCAAAGGAAACCTATTGTATCTGAGGAAAAGAAGGGAGGGAGATGAACACAGTGTGTATCAGATTCTCATCAGAATTGGCTTAAAATAGAAAAATATTAGACATATTCAATTTACATAGAAACTTCTCCCACCTCATTGAAAAGTGGTAGGGGAAAAGTGAAAAGGGAAGGAGTAAACTGAATGGAAGGGAATACAGAAATTGTGAGGAAAAGGGGTAATAAAAGGGGAGGTACTCTAAGGTGGGCAAGAGATCTTAAAAAGGGAGGGCTGTGAAAGGCAGGTGGTGCTCACAAGTTTAATACTGGGAATACGGGGTAAGGGGGAAAGAAAGGAGAAAAGCCTAAGCAGGGGTTAACAAAGTTAGGTATGATAGATCTTTGTAGAAAACTAACTGGAGACAGAAAGGAGTACATTTTCTTCTCAGTAGTTCATAGAACTTATACAAAAATTGACCATATATTAGGACATAAAAACCTCAAATTCAAATGTAGTAAGGCAGAAATAGTAAATGCATACCTTTCAGACCCTGATGCAATGAAAATTACATTCAATAAAAAGCCAGGGAAAAATAGACCAAAAAATAATTGGAAACTAAATAATCTCATCCTAAAGAATGATTGGGTGAAACAGCAAATCATAGATATAATTAATAATTTCACCCAGGAGAATGACAACAATGAGATAACATACCAAAATGTGTGGGATGCAGCCAAAGCAGTAATAAGGGGAAATTTTATATCTCTAGAGACCTGCTGGCATAAAATAAAGAAAGAGAAAATCAATGAATTGGACTTGTAACTTAAAAAGCTAGAAAAGGAACAAATGGAAAATCCCCAGTCAAACACTAAACTTGAAATTCTAAAAATAAAATGAGAGATTAATAAAATTGAAAGTAAAAAAAAAAAAAACTATTGAATTAATAAATAAAACTGAGTTGGTTTTATGAAAAAACCAACAAAATAGATAAACCATTAGTAAATTTGATTAAAAAAGGAAAGAGGAAAATCAAATTGTTAGTCTTAAAAATGAAAAGGGAGAACTTGCAACTAATGAAGAAGAAATTAGAGTAATAATTAGGAGTTACTTTGCCCAACTCTATGTCAATAAATGCAATAACTTAAATTAAATGGAAGAATAACTTCAAAAATATAGCCTACCCTGATTAACAGAGGAAGAAGTAAATTGGCTAAACAGTCCCATTTTAGAAAAAGAAATAGAACAGGCTATTAATCAACTCCCTAAGAAAAAATTCCAAGGACCAGATAGATTTACATGTGAATTCTACTAAATATTTAATGAATTATTAACTCCAATGCTATATAAACTATTGAAAAAATAAGGATTGAAGGAGTCCTACAAATTTCTTTTATGATTCAGACATGGTACTGATACCCAAACCAGGTATGTTGAAAACAGCGAATGAAAATTATAGTCCAATCTCCCTAATGATGGGAGATAGGGATCTCCCAATCCCTATTGATGCTAAATCTTAAAATAAAATACTAGAAAAAGATTACAGAGAATCATCCCCAGGATAATACACAATGACCAAATAGGATTTATACCAGGAATGCATGGCTGATTCAATATTAGGAAAACTATTAGTAGAATTGACTATATCAATAACCAAATTAAGAAAAACCATAGGATCATCTCAAATACTTGCAGAAAAAGCATTTGATAAAATCCAACATCCATTCCTATTAAAAAACACCTGAGAATACAGGAATAAATGGAATTTTCCTTAAAATAATTAGGAGCATATATTTAAAATTATCAGTAAACATCAGTACCATTCCCATTCCCAATAAGATCAGGAGTGAAACAAGGTTGCCCACTATCACCATTACTATTCAATATTGTATTAGAAATGCTGCTTTGGCAATAAGAGTTGAGAAAGAGAGTAAAGGAATTAGAGTAGGTAATGAGGGCACCAAATTATCACTTTTTGCAGATGATATGATGATATACTTAGAGAACCCCAGAGATTCTACTAAAAAGCTATTAGAAATAATCCACACTTTTAGCAAAGTTGCAGGATAAAAATAAATCCACATAAATTCTCAGCATTTTTATACATCACCAACAAAATCCAACAGCAAGAGATACAAAGAGAATTCTTTCAAAATAATTGTCGATAGCGTAAAGTATTTGGGAATCTATCTGCCAAAGGAAAGTCATAAATTATATGAGCAAAGCTACAAAACACTTTCCACACAAATAAAGTCATATTTAAACAATTAGAAAAATATTAAGTGCTCTCGGAAAGGCTGAGTGAATATAATAAAGATGACAATACTACCTAAACTAATCTATTTATTTAGTGCTATGCCCATCAGACTTCCAAGAAACTATTTTAATGGCCTAGAAAAAAATAACAACAAAACTCATATGGAAGAACAAAAGGCCAGAATTTCAAGGGAACTAATGAAAAAAAAATCAAATGAAGGTGGCCTAACTGTACCTGATCTAAAACTATATTATAAAGCAGCGGTCACCAAAACCATTTGGTATTGACCAAGAAATAGACTAGGAATCAGTGGAATAGATTAGGTTTATAGGACAAAATAGTTAACAACTATATCAATCTAGTATTTGACAAACCCAAAGATCCCAACTTTTGAGATATGAATTCACTATCTGACAAAAACTGCTGGGAAAACTGGAAATTAGTACGGCAGTAACTAGGCATGGACCCACACTTAACACCGTACACCAAGATAAGACCAACATGGGTTCATGATTTAGGCATAAAGAATGAGATTATAAATAAATTAGAGGAACATAGGACAGTTTACCTCTCAGACTTGTGAAGGAGGAAGGAATTTGTGATCATAGAAGAATTAGAGATCATTATTGATCATAAAATAGATAATTTTGATTATATTAAGTTAGAAAGGTTTTGTGAAAACAAAACTAATGCAAACAAGATTAGAAGGGAAGCAATGAACTGGGAAAACATTTTTACAGTTAAAGGTTCTGATAAAGGCCTAATTTCCAAAATATATAGAGAATTGACTAATTTATAAGAAATCAAGACATTCTCCAATTGATAAATGGTCAAAGGATATGAACAATTTTCAGATGATGAAATTGAAATTATTTCTACTCATATGAAAGAGTATTCCAAATCAATATTGGTCAGAGAAATGCAAATTAAGACAACTCTGAGATACCGCTACTACACCTGTCAGATTGGCTAAGATGACAGGAAAAGATAATGACGAATATTGGAGGGGATACGGGAAAACTTGGACACTGATGCATTGTTGGTGCTGTTGTGAACAGATCCAGCCATTCTGGAGAGCAATTTGGACCTATGCTCAAAAAGTTATTACACTGTGCATACCCTTTGATCCCACCACTGTTACCACAGGGACCTTTATGTGCCAAAATGTTTGTGGCAGCCCTTTATGTAGTGACTAGGAACTGGAAATTAAATGTATGTTCATCAACTGGAGAATGGTTGGGTAAATTGTGGTACATGAATAGTATGAAATATTATTGCTCTGTAAGAAATGACCAGCACAATGAATATAGAGAGGCTTGAAAAGACTTACATGAACTGATGCTAAGTGAAATGAGAAGAACCAGAAGATCGTTCTACTCTTCAACGACAATGCTGTATAAGGATGTATTCTGATGGAAGTGGATATCTTCGAGAAAGAGAAGATGCAATTCAGTTCCAATTGATCACTGATGGAGAAAATGAGCTACACCCAGAGAAGGAACACTGGGAAATGAATGTGGACTACTTGCATTTTTGTTTTTCTTCCCAGGTTCTGAATCCAATTTTTCTTGTGCAACAAGAGAACTGTACAGATCTGCACACATATATTGTATCTAAGATATACTTTAACATGTTTAACATGTATGAGACTGCCTGACATTTAGGGGAGGGGATGGAGGAAGGGAAGAGAAAAGTTGGAACAGAAGTGAGTGCAAGGGACAATGCTGTAAAAATTACACATGCATATGTTCTGTCAATAAAAAGCTGTAATTTGAAAAAAGATATTAAAAAAAGAATATCAATCTACAAATTGTTTGGAGGACACTTTGGACAAGTGAGAGACAGACCAATTAGCAGACTCTGCAAAGTAATAGGATGATTTCTCCATTATGATTTCTTGAAAGATGTTGCCCAGGCTCTTTTTTTCATCTATAATGAAATAATTCTTAAATTCTTAAGTTCAATAATTCTTAAATTATCTCTCCTAGATATATTTTCCAGTTCAATTCTTTTTCCCAATGAGATATTTTACATTTTCTTCTATTTTCATTTCATTTTTTTTGTTTTGTTTGACTTCCATTGGTCCAATTCTAATTTTTGGTGAAATATTATCTCATTTTACATTTGATCAATTATACTTTGATTTTTTGGCCAATTACATTTCTTCAGGAATTATTTTTTCAATGGATTTTTTTCCATTTCACTAATTCTTTTTATGAAGTTGTTTTCTTCAGTATTTATTTTGCCATTTCACCAATTTTTCTTTTCTGATAGCAGTTTAACTTTATTAATTGGAGATGGGGAGGCAGGATATTACCCTGAATCAAGTCACTTGTGATTTAAAAAAACAAAAAACAAAAAAACCCTGTGCTGAATAAAAGGGAGACAAGGATTTGATTAGCTGGTAACTGCAATAATTGACTTTCCCGATGGTTGCATCTGTACAGGAAGCTGGGGTGTGGCAAAGAGCTCAGAGGTTAGGTACAGAGTCTGTGGATGTGTGGGGCGCAGAAAAGACAAGACGTCAGACTGCTGGTTAGCATGTTCCAGCTGCTTCTGAAGGGACAGAGTGTTGTCAGGTTGTAGGAATCCTGCTTGTGTTGGCTGATAGTGACCATGCATTGTGTAGGACTGTGGCTGAGGCTGTGACAGTTGCTGAACAGCAGGAAAAGCTGAAGGAGCTCTAAGCTGTTGGCTGGGATCATAATCTGGCCGAGTAGTTCCATAGTGAGTTGGGGCTGGGCTGCTCCATAGGCTTTTCCAGGGCTACCCTGGAATTGACCATATTCCCGAAAAAGCTGTTGACCCCACAAAATGAATGTGAGTACTTGGGGTCCAAACATCTGCTTGGCCTTATCAGCAGACATGAGAGTTCCTGGTCTGTTGTGTTCTCCAGGGGATTCCTTGAATGCTGAGATGTGTCCTTCTATGTACAGTCAAATCTTGACATACTGCAGATTTAAGTGTTGTCAAGTCACTTTTCTCCTTACAGTGCCTTTTCTCCTCCTCATGTAAAATATTCTTGACCTGCAGGAAGAGTTAGTGCTTTTCCTATTGAAAGGCCAGGAGTTTCTCATGCAGTTTAAGGATCTCTTCTTTGGTCTCTTCCAGTGACATCTTTTCTCTCATTTCCTTTTTCTTCCTCCTCAACTGTTCCTCCTTCATTTTCTGTTCCATTATATGTTTACCACCTCTTTCTCCTGTCACTTTCTCTCCTATTCCATCATTATATTTCAATGCAAGGCCCTACCACAACATTAAAGAGCTTGGGGAATTCCAGCAAGGCTACTATGATGACCCACAGGGTGCTGTCACACAGAAAGGGGTACAGATCATGACAATCCAGTCTTGGAAATGAATCTCGTAATCCTGAAGAAATCAACCTGAGAAATGAGGTGGGAAAACCAGACTCCATCTACATCCAACAGTTAGGCAGGGAGTGGGGGTTGAGTGCTCTGTTCCTTGGAGGCAGGGCAGAAACCCTCTGCCCCCCTCCCACCCAATCCCAGATATGGGTTCCAAATTTATTTTTTAAGGAGTTGTTTTCTTAAATCATCAGAGCCAAGATGGTGGAGAGCAGATATGCATCTATCTGAGCTCCTCCTAGTATCCTTCAGATCAACACCAAATCAAGCCTCTGAACTGCTTTTGGAGACAGAGAAGCCACAAATATTTGGAGAACAACAAATTTCCAGAAGAAGAAACTTTTTTTTTTTTAACCAATTTCCCTTAATTTTATTTTATTTTTATTTTTAATTTAATAGCCTTTTATTTACAGGTTATATGTATGGGTAACTTTACAGCATTGACGATTGCCAAACCTCTTGTTCCAATTTTTCCCCTCTTACCCCCAATCCCTTCCCCAGATGGCAGGATGACCAGTAGATGTTAAATATATTAAAATATAAATTAGATGCACAATGAGTATACATGACCAAACTGTTATTTTGCTGTACAAAAAGAATCAGAATCTGAAATATTGTACAATTAGCTTGTGAAGGAAATCAAAAATACAGGTGGGCATAAATATAGGGATTGGGAATTCAATGTAATGGTTTTTAGTCATCTCCCAGAGTTCTTTCTCTGGGTGTAGCTGGTTCAGTTCATTACTGCTCCATTGGAAATGATTTGGTTGATCTCATTGCTGAGGATGGCCAGGTCCATCAGAACTGGTCATCATGTAGTATTGTTGTTGAAGTATATAATGATCTCCTGGTCCTGCTCATTTCACTCAGCATCAGTTCGTGTAAGTGTATCCAGGCCTTTCTGAAATCATCCTGTTGGTCATTTCTTACAGAACAATAATATTCCATAATATTAATATGCCACAATTTATTCAGCCATTCTCCAACTGATGGGCATCCACTCAGTTTCCAGTTTCTAGCCACTACAAATAGGGCTGCCACAAACATTCGTGCACATACAGGTCCCTTTCCCTTCTTTATGATTTCTTTGGGATATAAACCTAGTAGTAACACTGCTGGATCAAAGGGTATGCACAGTTTGATAACTTTTTGAGCATAGTTCCTAATTGCTCTCCAGAATGATTGGATGTATTCACAGTTCCACAATGTATTAGTGTCCCTGTTTTCCCACATCCCTTCCAACATTCCACATTATCTTTCCCTGTCATTCTAGCCAATCTGACAGGTGTGTAGTGGCATCTCAGAGTTGTCTTAATTTGCATTTCTCTGATTAATAATGACTTGGAGCATCTTTTCATATGGTTAGAAATAGTTTCAATTTCTTCATCTGAAAATTGTCTGTTCATATCCTTTGACCATTTATCAATTGGAGAATGGCTTGATTTTTTTATAAATTAGAGTCAATTCTCTATATATTTTGGAAATGAAGCCTTTATCAGAACTTTTGACTGTAAAAATATTTTCCCAGTTTATTGCTTCCCTTCTAATCTTGTCTGCATTAGTTTTGTTTGTACAAAAACTTTTCAGTTTGATATAGTCAAAATTTTCTATTTTGTGATCAGTAATGATCTCTAGTTCTCCTTTGGTCATCAATTCCAAGAAGATACTTTGGAAGAACTTCAGAAAAGTTCCATTTCAGTCAGGAAGGGGGAGAGGCTGCTGAGCCCAAAGGCAACTCAGAGAACTGAAGCAGGGAGTCAGGGCATTGTGGTGCCCATGCACCAGAGAATCTGCTCCTAGCCTCATAGGCTATTCAATCCTGATTACAAGCCAGTGGTTCAGCACGTTTGCTGTGAAACACCCAAAGGAAATAAAAAAGGCAAACAGTGAACCTCTGAACCCCAGAAAAACATGGGACCTGGCCACACATAACCAGCAACAGAAGTCAGTCAGTAGCACCAGTCCCAGTGCAAACTAAAATAGCTGTCAGACCTTTACCTTAAGAGCAGATTTAACCTTTTTTTTTTTTTTTAATAGCCTTTTATTTACAGGATATATGCACGGGTAACTTTACAGCATTAACAATTGCCAAACCTCTTGTTCCATTTTTTCACCTCTTACCTCCCACCCCCTCCCCCAGATGGCAGGATGACCAGTAGATGTTAAGTACATTAAAATATAAATTAGATACATAATAAGTATACATGACCAAAACGTTATTTTGCTGTACAAAAAGAATCAGACTCTGAAATATTGTACAATTAGCTTGTGAAGGAAATCAAAAATGCATGTGGGCATAAATATAGGGATTGGGAATTCAATGTAATGGTTTTTAGTCATCTCCCAGAGTTCTTTTTCTGGGCATAGCTGGTTCAGTTCATTACTGCTCCATTGGAAATGATTTGGTTGATCTCGTTGCTGAGGATGGCCTGGTCCATCAGAACTGGTCATCATATAGTATTGTTGTTGAAGTATATAATGATCTCCTGCTCCTGCTCATTTCACTCAGCATCAGTTCGTGTAAGTCCCCCCAGGCCTTTCTGAAATCATCCTGTTGGTCATTTCTTACAGAACAGTAATATTCCATAATATTCATATACCACAATTTATTCAGCCATTCTCCAACTGATGGACATCCATTCAGTTTCCAGTTTTTAGCCACTACAAAAAGGGCTGCCACAAACATTCATGCACATACAGGTCCCTTTCCCTTCTTTATAATCTCTTTGGGATATAATCCCAGTAGTAATACTGCTGGATCAAAGGGTATGCACAGTTTGATAACTTTTTGAGCATAGTTCCAAACTACTCTCCAAAATGGTTGGATTCGTTCACAACTCCACCAACAATGCATCAATGTCCCAGTTTTCCGCATCCCTCCAACAATCATCATTATTTTTCCTGTCATCTTAGCCAATCTGACAGGTGTGTAGTGGTATCTTAGAGTTGTCTTAATTTGCATTTCTCTGATTAATAATGACTTGGAGCATCTTTTCATATGACTAGAAATAGTTTCAATTTCTTCATCTGAGAATTGTCTGTTCATATCCTTTGACCATTTTTCAATTGGAGAATGGCTTGATTTTTATAAATTAGAGTTAATTTCTATATATTTTGGAAATGAGGCCTTTATCAGAACCTTTGACTGTAAAAATATTTTCCCAGTTTATTGCTTCCCTTCTAATCTTGTCTGCATTAGTTTTGTTTGTACAAAACTTTTCAGTTTGGTATAATCGAAATTTTCTATTTTGTGATCAGTAATGATCTCTAGTTCTGCTTTGGTCATAAAGAGCTTCCCCTTCCACAGGTCTGAGAGGTAAACTATCCTGTGTTCCTCTAATTTATTAATAATTTCATTCTTTATGCCTAGGTCATGAACCCATTTTGACCTTATCTTGGTGTACGGCGTTAAGTATGGATCAATGCTTAGTTTCTGCCATATTAGTTTCCAATTTTCCCAGCAATTTTTATCAAACAGTAAGTTCTTATCCCAAAAGCTGGGATCTTTGGGTTTGTCAAAGACTAGGTTGCTATATTTGTTGACTGTTTTATCCCTTGAACCTAATCTATTCCACTGATCAACTAATCTATTCATTAGCCAGTACCAAATAGTTTTGGTAACTGCGAGCAGATTTAACCTTTAAAAATTTTAGCAAAAAAGCAAAAAGAATTCTGACCATAGACAGTTTTTATGGAGAAAGAGAAGAACAGATCTCAAACCCTGAGAATCCTAAAGGCAAGTTATCTCCACATGAAGCCCCAAAGGATGATATGTGTGGTCCCCATTTCACAAGGCTCTCTTGAAAGAATTCAAAAAGGGTAGGAAAAGAAAGAAAAAAAATGATGAAAGGAAATCAGATCTTTTCAAGAGAATTTGGAAAAGGAAAAACAGAAATTATCTGAAGAAAATTCTTTAAAAATTAGGTTTGGTGAAATGGAAAAAGCACATAACTTCTTACAAAATATGAAAAAGAAACCAAATCATTGAAAAACAAAATCTGTGAAATGGGGAAAAAATGGAATGAACAAAACACCCCATTTAAAAGTTCAATTGGCCAAATGCAAAAGGAGATTATAAAGCTAACTGAAGAAAATAATGCAATAAAAATTAGAATTGAAGAAATGGAAGTGAATGACTCAATGAAACATCAAAAATCAATCAAGCAAAACCAAAAAAAATGAAGAAATAGAAGAAAATATAAAATAACTCATTGGAAAAACAATTGACTTGGAAAATTGATCTAGGAAAGACAATCTGAAAAGTACTGAAAACCGTGATGAAAAAAAGAATCTAGACATCATCTTTTAGGAAATCATCAAGAAAACTGCTTGTATGTCCTAGAACCAAGGGGTAAAATAGCCATTGAAAGAATTCCCCGATCAGCTTTTGAAAGAGAACTCAAAATGAAAACTTCAAGAAACATTGTATCTAAATTTCAAAATTATCAAATCAATGAGAAAATATAACAAGCAGTCAGAAGGAAACAATTTAAATATCAAAGAGCCACAATCAGCATTAACGAGGACCTAGCAGCTTTTACTTTAAAGGATTGAAAGCATGGAGTCTGATATTCCAAAAGGCAAAGGAACTTGAATTGCAGCCAAGAATCAACTATCCAGCAAAACTGAGTCTCATCTTTCAGGAAAAAAGATGAGCATTCAATGAAACTAGGTGAATTTCATTTATTTCTGATGAAAAGACTAGAGCTGAATAGAAAATTTAATCTTCAAATATAGAACTCAAGAGAAGCATAAAAAGGTAAAAAGAAAAAAAATAACTTTCTTTTAAAAGTTAAAAATCTTATATCCCTATACAGGGAGATGATATTGTGAGGGATGTAGAAGACCCTTACCCAAAATGACTACTCAGAGATCACTCAGTAGAAGGAAGAAAAGTTTTTTATAGAAAACCTCTGGAGTATGAGCTGTCCCATTGGGAGATAAGAAAGAGAAACCTCTTAGTAGGAAGGCTAAAGAAGTAGTAAAGATACATCGCTTTTATACAAGAAATTATATCACAAGTAAGAGAGCACTGAGAAGGGGAGGGGGAGGCATCTCATTGGTTGTTGCTATTTGGGGAGATTGGAATGGAAGGTTTCTGTTTCCCCAAAATCATCTGATTTCTAGGAAACAGAAAATCAGGCCTTCAGGCTTAATCAAACAGATAGTGGTCCAGCTAATAGACTAAATATCGATAAATGTCATCAACTTAGGTTAAGTAAATATGTTTTTAGATGGCCAAGGCTCAAGTAGATATGAGCGTGCACATATTATACAGGTCATAGGGGAAACACAGAAATAATAAAATACAGAAAAAGAATTCATACATTCCTGTAAGTTCTTCACCTTATCTCTCTATTCCCCACAATATGTTTAACTCTTGAGATCTGTATTTCTATTATGAGTATACTTAGAGTGTGCAGGTACAATTTGATTTTATTGTGATGATATAAAAAAAGAAACCAGAGGAAGAAAGGTGATTCTATTGAAAGAAGAGTTAAATTAAGAGGTAAAAAAGGCCTATTACAATTGAGGGAAAGAAAAAAGGGAGATGAGCATTGTGTGAATTTTATTCTCATCAGATTTATCTCAAAGAGAGAACAGCAAACACATTTAGCTTCACAGAGAAGCTTTTCTCACCTTATAGGGAAGTAGGAGGGAAAAGGGGAAAAGAAAGGGGGAGGCTATTAGAAGGGAGACCATAAGTAGAAGGAAAAAGGTATAAGACAGGGGGAGGGGCTATAAAAGGGGAGGACTGTTTGAGGAACTGGGTGGTCAGTAACAAAACACTTGAGGGGGGAGGGAGAAGGGGAAAGGGAAGAGAAAAATATAACAGGAGGAAAATAAGATGGCAGGAAATCAAGTTAGTAATTTTATCTATGAATGTGAATGGGATGAACTCTCCCATAAAACAGAAGCTTTTGGCAGACTGGATTAAAAGGTAGAATCCTACATTTTGTTGTTTACAAGAAACACATTTAAAGCAGAGTAATACATTCAGAGTAAAGACAAAAGATTGGAGCAGAATCTATTTCACTTCAGCTGAAGTAAAAAAAAAAAAAAAAAAAAAGGCAGGTGTAGCCATACTGATTTCAGATCAAGCAAAAGCAAAAATAGATCTAAATAAAACTTAAAGTGACCATAGATAATTAAGTAATATCATTACTAAACATATATATATATATATATACACATATACATATACATATGTACATATATATATATATATATATATATATATATACACCAAATGGTACAGCATCCAAATTCCTAGAGGAGAAGTTAAGAAAGCTACAAGAAGAAATAGACAGCAAGACTATACTAGTGGGGGATCTCAATTTTGCTCTCTCAGAACTAGATAAATAGAACCACAAAAATAAATAAGGAATAAAAAGTTAAGGAGGTAAATAGAATCCTGGAAAAGTTATGTATAATAGACCTTTGGAAAAACATAAATGGAGACAGGAAGAAATATACTTTTTTCACAGCAGTACATAGAACCTATACAAAAATTGACCATATATTAGGACATAAAAACCTCAAAATCAAATGCAGAAAGGCAGAAATAGTAAATGTATTTTTTTTCGGATCATGTTGCAATAAAAATCACAGGTAATAAAAGGCCAGGGGAAAATAGACCAAAAATTAATTGCAAACTAAATAATCTAATCCTAAAGAATGAGTGGATGAAACAACAAATCATAGACACAAATGATAATTTCATCCAAGAAAATGACAATAATGAGACAACATACCAAAATTTGTGAGAGGCAACCAAAATGATTATTAGGGGAACTATTATATCTCTAGATGCTTACTTGCATAAAATAGAGAAAGAGAAGATCAATAATTGGGCTTGCAACTAAAAAGAGCTTTTAAAAAAAAGAACAAATTAAAAATCCCCAATTAAATACCAAATCTGAAATTCTGAAGCTAAAAGGGGAGATTAATAAAATTGAAAGTAAGAAAACTATTGAATTTATAAACAAAACTAAGCAAGTTTTATGAAAAAAACAACAAAATAGATAAACCTTTAATTAATTTGATTAGAAAAAGGAAAGAAGAAAATCAAATTATAAGTATCAAAAATGAAAAGGGAGAACTTTCCACCAATGAAGAAGAAATTAAAGCAACAATCACGAGTTAATTTGCCCAACTATATGTCAATAAATCTGATAATCTAAGTGAAATGGAGGAATACCTACAAAAATATAGATTACCCAGATTAACAGAAGAGGAAATAAATTACTTAAATAAATAAAAAATACTTAAATAAATTTTAGAAAAAGAAATAGAACAAGCTATTAATCAACTCCCTAAGAAAAAAAAATCTCTAGGGCAGATAGATTTACATGTTAATTCTACCAAACATTTAATAAACAATTAATTCCAATACTATGCAAATGATTTTGAAAAATAGAGAAAGAAGTTCTACTAACTTCCTTTTATGACACAGATATGGTGCTGATACCTAAACCAGGCCGGGTTAAAACAGAGAAAGAAAATTATAACTCAATTTCCCTAATGCATATTGATGCAAAAATCTTAAATAAAATATTAGCAAATAGTTTACAGAAAATCATCCCTACAATAATATACTGTGACCAAATAGGATTAATACCAGGAATGCAGGGCTGGTTCAATATTAGGAAAACTACTAGCATAATAGACTATATCAATACTCAAACTAATAAAAATCATATGATTATCTCAATAAATACGGAAAAAGCATTTGATAAAATGCAAAACCCATTCCTATTAAAAACACAAGAGATCTGTAGAGGACTACAGATAGTAGGGAATCCTGAGTGAGGTATAAGACCCTTATTTATACCTCAGTTCAGTAAAAGGAACGCTCATGCGTCTGGTTTGACTCCCCATCTACCCTAGGGGTGTCTCGGCCTTCCTGAGAAGTCAGGGGGTATGCCAACTTCTGTTATAATTAAAGCAGAGTTATGCTAAAGTGGCAAAGAAATATCTGCACACAATAGTAAATTGTTTATGTGGTCCTGCATGCATAGTATCCTATAGTTAATGCATTCAGGATGCTATAGTTATGTGTGTATTAGGATACATAAAGATGAGAAAAATTTGAATAAAATTTGACAATCCTGTTTGACCCAACTCTTTGTGAGTTCTACCCCTTCACTCCTCACCCATGAAAAGGATTTGGTCTGGTACCTGCTCTAGCTAGTAAATCCAGACAGAGAATATAGAAATAAATGGAGTTTGGTCAGTAATTTGGTTTATTTAAAACCATCAGCAAGAATCATATGTTGTGGTCTCAAACTAGAACTATCCTCAATAAGATTAGGTGTGAAACAAGGTTGCCCACTCTCACCATTACTATTCAATATTTTATTAAAAATATTAGCTTTGGCAATAAGAGAAGGAAAAGAGATTAAAAGAATTAGAGTAGGTAATGAGGAAACCAAGTTAGCACTCTTAGAAAATCCTAGAGAATCAACTAAAAAACTACTAGAAACAATTCACATCTTTAGCAAAGTTGCAGGATACAAAATAAATCCACATAAAACATGCATTTTATAGATTACCAACAAAGTCCAACAGCAAGAGATACAAAGAGAAATTTCATTTAAAATGACTGTTGATAATATCAAATATTTGGGAGTCTGTCTGCCAAGGCAAAGCCAAGAACTATATGAACACAATTACAAAATACTTTCTACACAAATAAACTCAGATCTAATCTCTTCAAAAAATATCATGTGCTCATGGGTAGGCCAAGCAAATATAATAAAAATGACAATACTATCTAAATTAGTCTACTTATTCAGTGCCATACCAATCAAACTCCCAAGAAATTATTTTACAGATATAGAAAAAATAATAACAAAGTTCATCTGCAAGAACAAAAGGTCAAGAATTTCAAAAGACTTCATGAAAAAAATGCCAACGAAGGTAGTCTAGGTGTGCTAGACCTAAAACTATATTATAAAGTAGCAGTCATCAAAACCATTTGGTACTGGCTAAGAAACATAGTTAATAAGTGGAATAGGTTAGGTTCACAGGACAAAATAGTCAATGACTATAGTAATCTAGTGTTTGACCAACCCAAAGACCTCACCTTTTGGGATAAGAACTCACTATTTGACAAAAACTGCTAGAAAAATTGGAAATTAGTATGGCAGAAACTAGGCACTGACCCACACCTAAAACTGTATACAAAATAAAGTTGAAATGGGTTCATCATTTAGACATAAGAGTGATATTATAAGCAAATTAGAAGAAGAAAGGATAGTTTACCTCTCAGATCTGTGGAGAAGGCAGAAATCTGTGGCCAAAGAAGAAATGGAGTTCATTATTGAACACAAAATAGATAATTTTGATTATATTGTTAAAATGTTTTTATACAAACAAAACTAATGAAGTCAAGAGTATAAGGGAAACAATAAACTGGGAAAACATTTTTACCTTCAAGAGTTCTGATAAAGACCTCATCAAGAACTGACTCAAATTTATAAGAATTCAAGCCATTCTCCAATTGATAAATGGTCAAAGAATATGAACAGACAATTTTCAAATGAAGAAATTGAAACCATTTTTAGCCATATAAAAAGTGCTCTAAATCACTATTGATGAGAAAATGTAAATTAAGACAATTCTGAGGTACTACTACACACTTCTCAGATTGGCTAAGACAATAGGAAAAGATGGCAAATGTTGGAGGTGATATGGGAAAACTGGGGCACTAATACATTGTTGGTGGAGTTGTGAATGGGTCCAACCATTCTGGAGAGCAATTTGGAAGGACACCCAATGGGCTATCAAAATGCCCATACCCTTTGATCCAGCAGTGTCTCTACTGAGCCTATGTTCTAAAGAGATCTTAAAGGAGGGAAAGGGACCCACATGTGCAAAAATGTTTATGATATCCTTTTTGTAGAGGCAAGAAGCTGGAAATTGAATGGATGCCCATCAGTTAGAGAATGGTTGAATAAGTTATGGTATATGAATGTTATAGGAATATTATTGTTCTGTAAAAATTGATCAGCAGGATGATTTCAGAGAAATCTGGAGAGGCTTACATGAACTTATGCTAAATGAAATGAGCAGAATAAGGAGATCATTGTACATTGCAACAAGAAGATTATACAATGATCAATTCTGATGGATGTGGCTCTTTTCAACAATGAGATGATTAAGGCCAGTTGCAATGATCTTGTGATGAACAGTCATTTATACCCAGAGGGAAGACTAAGTTGAGGGTAGATCACAACTTAACATTTTTATTCTTTTTGCTGTTATTTGCTTGCATTTTGTTTTCATTATCTTTTTGTTTCCTTTTTTATCTGATTTTTCTTGTGCTGCAAGATAATTGAATAAATATGTATACATATATTGGATTTAATATATATTCTAACACTGTTAATATATATTCGATTACTTGTCATTTAGGGGAGGGGTGGGAGGAGAAGGGGAGAAATTTGGAACACAAGTTTTTGCAAGGGTTAGTGTTGAGAAATTATCCATGCATATGTTTGAAGATAAAAAGCTTTAATTAAAAAATGGAGTTGTTTTCTTCAGTCAATTTCTGTTTCCTTTTCCAAGTTGTTGGTTTTCTCCCTACCCCATTCCACCCAAAACTTTTATAATTCTCCTGCATAGCTTCTATTTCTTTTCTCCATTTTTCTTCTAACTCTCATTTAAGGTCCTTTTTGAATTCTTCCAAAAAAGCCTTTTGAGGTGAAGATCCTTTGAGGCTTACCAGAAAACATTTTGCCTTTGCTGTCCTCTTCCATTTTATTTTTCCTGTTTCATAGTAGCATCCTGCAGTCAGAGCTCTTTTTGCTTAATTTTTTTTTTTTTTTTTTTTTGTTTTTGCTCATTTTCAAAAGTTGAGCTATGCTCCTATGGCATAGGGGAAATTGTCCTAAGTTTCTTTTATCAGGGAAACAGGGAATTCTCACTGACTGTGCTGGGACTGAGGCTGGGTGGGCCTGGCCAAGACCCACCTATTGTTCTGGGATTTAGAGACTCACAATTTGACTTCTGTAACTGTGTTGGAGATCTTACAGCTGTTCTACTGATCCACTGGCCTTCTGAACCAGGATAGAGTAGCCAACATTGCTGTATTTTGGCTAAGAACCTCCCAATAGATTTTCTGCACAAGGCCTCCCCACCATGCAACACCTGCACTGGACTGCTTCCCCCTTACCCCACCGAAACAGACCTTTCCTGAAGTTCTTTCAGGATATCTTAAGCTGGAAAATTATTACATTCCAAATGTTTGTGGGTTCAGTTACTCCAAAATCCATTCAGAAGCTTGATCTAGCATTTATTTTGAGGGGGAGAGAGCTCAGGCGATGTTGTCTACTTTCCACCATCTTCTCTATAGTCAGATTGCTTCATTACGAATGGAGAAAAGTGAGTAGATAAAAAAAAAAATTGTTGTGAAGATAAAATTGACAAGACTTAGGAAATTACTGAATATGGGGTGAGGGGAAGGAGAAAGATAAGGACAAAAGTAGGAGAAAGAAAAATGACAGTGAATTATAAAAGATGACTCCTGTTGAGGGCAACAGAAACAGGGAAGTCAGCAGAAGGGATGGAATCAGAGAGAAAGTAATGACACAGTGAGTTTGAGAAAGTTAAGAAGAAAACATTTTATAGACAGTTGGAAGTATAGAAAGAAGCTTAGGAAAGAAATGATAGATAGGAAAATTCATGAGAGTTGTTGAAATCATACTTTCAAAATAAAGTATAAGATTCTAAATCCTTCACTACTAGAATATGATTTTAGAGCCAAAGAGGATCTTAG
Source organism: Sarcophilus harrisii (assembly GCF_902635505.1). Taxonomy (NCBI): domain Eukaryota; kingdom Metazoa; phylum Chordata; class Mammalia; order Dasyuromorphia; family Dasyuridae; genus Sarcophilus; species Sarcophilus harrisii. Next base: position 287,409,635 of record NC_045426.1, on the reverse strand, counting down.
AGATTTAAGTAACAAATAAGAACTTGGAGCCAGGAAGAACTGAGTTCAAATTTTTGTGATCTTGGTCAGGTTACTTAATCTGTTGATTTCCTCATCTGTAAAATGGGGTGAACAATAGCAGCTACTTTATTAGGTTGCTGTGAGGATCAAATGAAATAATATACAGATAAAGCACTATCTAAATGTTAGCTATTGTTATTAATATTTAGTTCAACCTCTTCATTTTACAAATGAGGATATTAAAGAAGCTGACAATATGGGCCCAAATCTTATTTATTTAATGGGATTTGTGTGTAATCCTAAATCAAAAGCCTGTCACCAATGGAGTTACTAATGGGGGAGGGAAATGTCTTTTAATTTCTGTTCAGAAAATAATGGCTTTTATTCAGGAAACAAATGCAAACAGATTTTTTTTTTCAATAGAGAAGAAAGCAAGCAAGAGAGAATGGGAGGAAGGAAGGAAGGAAGGAAGGAAGGAAGGAAGGAAGGAAGGAAGGAAGGAAGGAAAAAAGGAAGGTATGGCATCTGCCCAAAGATAAATTACTTTCATAAAGAGATGCCTACATTCAAATCTTGAATTTGCCACTTAGCTAAAATGTTGGACTATAAGTCAGAAAGAATAGGTTCAAATTCCTGTTCCTTTACATGACTTATGATTTTGTAGCACTGAACAGATGAGAATCATTCAAAATGCCAAGCAATTTCCTAGATATAATCTAACTCCATCTCTTCAATTTTAAACTAGTCCATCTGCAGCTCCCATCCAAGTCCATGCTGATTCAATGAAATACACACTTAAAAAGGTGACATCAAGCAATCTTCATCCACTTTATCTTTTGTACAGAAGTAGCTGGTCCACTCTCTTTTTATTGGCAGTATTTATTACAATACTTTTTTATAAGATAAGGATTCAGCTCAATCCAATTCACCAAACACTATGCTAAATATTACATAATCTCTTTTTGTGGAATTCATGTAGGAAACATTGAACATCTAGAGATAATTATAATTCTATAGTGACCACAGATGGATACCAAAGGGACAAAGTGCTACTTAGGCCAGATGAAGTAAAGATCAAGAACTCCAAATGAGTGTTGCATAAACATGAAAAATAAAATACAATTTCACCTATCATTAAGGATTCTCTCATCACAGTATAGTCCCTTGCTGATTCAGTATATTTTTCCCCTTCTTTTTAATGTTGTATTGGATATTTCCATTCATCACAAATGTATATAAAATACTGGAAGCAGGGGAGTGAGAAATGAAGACTCCCAGGTGTCTAGACTGCTTTTTCCAGGCTTATCTTAAAAAAAAAAAAAAAAAAAAAAAAAAAAAAAAAATGTGCAATAGACAATAGTTATTATTAACAAGAATTTGTACTCTAAAACACAATTAAGATTGACACCTGTCCTCATCTATGAAAGTCAAGTTCTTAAACCACAAGACCTGATTAAATTTTCTGCTTTATAGAAAATTCAGTGAATTAAGGTGTATGATTGTAAATATTTAACAAAATATACATATAACACACTGGAATGCTTAATCTGCATCTTAACATTTTCTCTATCAGTTACTTAAATCTAAACAATTACTCAAAATAATAAACCAAGTCCAGATTTATAGCATTTGTTGATTTCCTAAGTGGAAATGCTCATTCTGAAAATTTAACAATAGATGATGGCAAGCTAATACAAGTTTATTCCAGCTCAGCTCATCTTTGCCCTTCTTTCTCTTCCTAGGAGACTACCTCCAGTAGGAAGACTAATATAACAACATAATGATGGATGTTTTCATTCTGAGACTTTCTTTTCCCTGGTACCACCTTTTCCTCCCTGCTTCCCAGAAGTTTTAAAACATAACAGCATAAAACAGGAGTCTGGTTGAGTTTTATAGAAGCTCATTTGTTGGAATCCTTACAAAGTGTAAACTCATTAGAGTTGATAGAGACAATAATCATCTAATTTAGCATGGTTCAGTATGATTGATCTGATCTTACAAGGAGATGTTAAGGGCCAGAACTTGAAACAAGATGATAACTCAAGGGAGATGTTAGAATCCTAGCGTTAACTCAATGGAATTGATACAGTGCTTATTGGTTCACACATTAGAACAAACCCTTACAAAGTAATGTCAGTTGCCTAATTTAGCATGGTATTTAGCAAATTCTCTAACTCACTAATGTATTTAAGTACTCATTGGAGTTCACAAGTATGGGAGATTCACAAAGTTAACTTTGTAACTTTGTGGATTCACACCTCCCTTAATCCCTCCCTCAGAGGAGGAATCAACCTTTGGGAGATCATATATAAAGAAGCTCTTAGAGCTTCAGGTTAGTTCAGAACATTGCCAGGAGTCAGAGAGGAGCACGCTGGGAGGAAGCCCACAAGCCCACTCTCGGGGGTGAAGTCAGATTTATTCCATCTTCCACCTTTGTGGCTGGAGGCAGAAGAAAGCAAAGGCAAAGGACAAGTTGCAAGAGCTCTTGGGACCAAGGAAAGAGATAAGAAATAAGCATTTGGATTTTAATCAGCTGGCTGCATTTTGAAGTGATTATTACTTTGAACTGAAACTAAGGCTGCATCCAGAAAACCTCCCCAAGAGACCTGCTCACAGAGAACCATCTTATATTATAAAAAAGAAGAGAACACCACATTCATTAGTTTGTGATAGCCAATTATTAAATTTTAACTGTGAGAATATCCACTTTGGAAATCAGCAAACATATCAAACCAGGCTTGATTTTGTTGATTTCTAGATTTAAGAAAGTATTCATGTATAATATAGAACACACACACATATATCTAGATATCAAAAGCTTGTTGATAAACATTTACCAACACACCACTGACATAAAAAGAAACAGGAACCATGGCAAAGTTCCCTTCCTAATTTTTCTTGTCCAAGAGATTTGTTTTACCAAATCTACTGTCTGCATTCCTGAAGGCTTACTGATCTGAGATGGCTGTTCTTGTGCTATTTGCATACCTCTGCTAACATATTTTATATGAATATAGGGAAGTATTTGCTCCTCCAAAAGACAATCTCCCCATTTTCTTTAACTGGAAATCGAGCAACAAAACATTCATTTTCAAAGAAAGAACTCAGGAGCCACTTCCCTGACAATAAAGAATAGATAAGAGAGTTATATCTCAGTTGTTGTGACTTATTTGTAGGCCCTGAAAACTCTGAACCTGATTTGCATCTTCATCATTTGTTTTTCCTGCAGTAGAATGTAAGTATCTCAAGGGGAAGGAACTGTCTCAGTATCCCCAAAGCTCCCAGAACAGTAGCTGTTACATGGAGACAGAGATTGGGCTGAAATTTCATTAGTTTAAGGAATTTATAGAGGAGAAAATTTCCTTTAAAGGAAATCAAGGATCTTTGACGTGTGAAAAGAAATTATTGGCAAAGGGTGATCCATGATGTTTAGTAACCACTTCAGTTCTGCTGTAACAAGAATGCCATGTTGTTTTGTAAATTGTATAGAAACCATTGTGAAAACTTTGTGTGCAAGTTGTAAAATATTTTTGAAAATACAAAATACATTATTCAATAAGTAATATACACAGGAAGAATCTTGGCACTTTTGCTCAAAAAGTATCTTCTATATAACTCTATTGTTGTTGTTCTCTTCATTATGAAGCTTTGCCAAATTCCTCAGATCTTGATGCTCTGGCGTGACAAGGTATATGGTTCAGAGTTAGTGTAGGTTATCCTGTGTATTCCTTACATCTTTTGTGTCATTAATAAAAATGACTAATGACCAATAAATGTCAAAACCCTCAACTTTAAACATAACTTGAATCTTTGCCAAAGAGGAAGATCTTACACTAATGTTAGTACATAAGCCTACAACAGGAAAGAATTCAATTAACAGTGAATTCAAAGATATGAAGATATAAAAATGAATTGAGGAGCTCTGTTATTGTGCTATTAGGGTGATGAATGGATATGTTCTGTTATAAGTATCATGGGGAGGGAGGTATTTTAAATACTGGAATTCAACAAATATTTATCAAGTACTTACAAGTACTCAGATTTGTAGACACTCTTGGGCCTCTCATCCATTCTTTCAGAAGCCTTAGGACTTGTGGGCCTTTCCATCTGCCCTACAACTCTTATGTACTGTCTTCCCCAATTAGACCATGAACTCTTGAAAGGAAGGAGCTCTCAGTCTAATTGTTTTCTTTTTGTTTTATCTTCAGAACAGTGCCTGACATATAGTCAGTGTTCAATACTTTATTTTTTTTTTAATTTCAATATTTATTTTTGTAAGATTTTGTGCTCCAAATTTTTTTCTTCCTTCCCTTACCTCCCCCCACACCATGACAGCAAGCAATCTGATATGTCATACAAGTACAATATTTTAAAATACATTTCCACTTTTGTCATGTTGTCCAAGAAAAATCAGAAGGAAGGATGGTTTTTACCAAAAACCATCATAAAGAAGAAAAAAAAGATGAAAATACTATGCTTTGATCCACATTCAGCCTCCATGTTTCTCTCCCTGGATATAAGTGGCATTTTCCACCTCAAGACTATTGGAATTATCTTGGATCACTGCATTGCTATGAAGAGGTAAGTCTAAATAGTCTAAATAATCATACTGTTACGGTGTACAATGTTCTTCTGGTGCTGCTTTCTATTCAGCCATTTCCTCACTGATGGGTATCCACTTAATTTCTAGTTCCTTATCACTACAAAAATGGCTGCTACAAACATTTTTGCACATGTGGGTCCTTTTCCCTCTTTTATGATCTCTTTGGAATACAGACCCAGTAGTGTACACTGCTGAATGAACAATTTGGTTGCTCTTTGGTTATAGTTCCAAATTACTCTCCAGAATAATTGGATCATTTCACAACTCCACCAACAATGCATTAGTGTCCTAGCTTTCCCACACCCCTTCCAATATTTATCATTATATTTCCCTGTCAGCTTAGTGCTTAATAGTTTTTCATTCATTCATTTAAGCTAATGTGTGCTAGGTTGTTGAAGGTATACACTGTAAACATATATAAATAAATACTGAGCATTTATAAAGTAATCCAAAATAATTTTACAATCAGACAGCAAGTGGGAGGAAATCAGGAAAGGCTTTTTCTAGGAGATAGCATCTAAGCTGTGTCCTTTGTCTAATTAAATGGCTAGTGGCACAATAGAAAGAATATCAAATGGACCCCAATGTGGAAGATTGCAAAGGAGAAATATTTATCCAATATTGTTTCAACAATGTACTCAAACAAGATGGATTGAAATGAGGATAATATAAAACTAATTTATACAACTTAAGTTTCATTGAATGAACAGTAGACCCAAAGCACTTCCTGACACTTCTACTCATTTAGTAAGTGATATTGTTATGCCTCAGTTCTCTTTAACTGTTCTGACTTGGTTTCCCCTGAACTAGTTTCCTTTGTCTCAGTTTCCTTAGCTGTTCTGTTAAATCCCCTTAGTCGTAAAAACCCACTCTAGTCCATTAAGACTGGGGACCGTTTACTCTAAGGTTATAAATTGCTAGCAAGATAAACAAGAGAGCAGAACTCCTGACCCTCCCCTGTCCTCAAGAATTTACAATATCCCTCTAAAATATTCCAAGATATCTCACTGACATCTTTATCTCTGGGTATTCAGACATCCTGTCTCTGGGCTTTTAGGAGTTATGGTCTCCCCCCAACCTAACAGAAGCCTTCGCGCCTTTTTTACCTTCTTTGTCTCTAGGGTTATTTAAAGAAGGGGCCGCTCTTATTCGGGGCTGCTTCCTTCTTTGAGATGACAGCCCTGGGACCAACATGGATTCCTTGATCCCAGTATATCTTTATCTCTATCTGACTGGATAATTTGAGACGAGAGTCCTGTCCAGTCAATTATACTCTCCAATTAATAAACTATTGAAAACTCTCTAATCTCTCTCCTGCCTCAGTTTCTCCAGCATAACAATATTTTCCACTATGACCAACTGTGACATATGATTATTTCCTTATCAAATGGGATCACAAAGTTATAAAATTTAAAAATAACTTTTTATTACTCTAGGCTTTGCAGAAAGACAGCTTATTCACGGAAAAGACCTCCACTATGCTTCCTTTTCAATTGCTACAAAGAATGTGGCAAACTAACCTATCAGAAAATGACGAGGAGCATGTAATCAGCAGCATTGTACAGCAGATATTGTACTAAGAAAGACAACAACTGAATGATAAAAATTCCAAAATAGGCTTTTAATTCTTTTTTAATTTTTAATTTTAATTCTTTTTAATTGCTACTGTGGACTTGATAACCAATGAATAAGAATCCAATCTCTTGATTGTTCCTTAACATTTCAGTGTAACTGCTATATAGTCCAAGAATTTCAACACTGATTTATCATTATTGAGGCTGAAATAAAAATATGATCCTAAATAAAATTATATTGTATTTTAAAATGTAAAAATGTCTTTAACATACCATACAAAAAAAGAGAGCAGGAAAGATTTGGCTCTCAGGGGGAAAGTCTTTGGACTCCTGGTACCATCAGATACCATTAGTTCTTTAGAGAGAATAAAAATCAAAAATAGTGACATATACATGTCAAAATTATCCTGTCAATACTCTAAAAGTGATTTTGGAAATAAAAATGGGGCTTTACAATAGCAATTGTACAATACAATACAATAAATACAGATCCTGCTTTTCTGAATTAAGGAAGGAAGAAAGGAGGGAAGGAAAAAAGGAAGGAAGGAAGGAAGGAAGGAGGGAGGGAAGGAGGAAAGGAGGGAAGGAGGGGAAAAGGGAAGAAGGGAAGGAAGGAAGGAAGGAAGGAGGGAAGGAGGGAGGGAAAGAGGGAAGGAGGGAAGGAAGGAAGGAGGGAAGGCTTCATGATCTGGACATAAAGAGTGATATTGTAAGCAAATTAGAAGAACATAGTTTAACTCTTAGATCTGTGAAGGAGGAAGAAATTCATGACAAAAAAAACCTAGTTATCATTATTGATCACAAAATGGATAATTTTGATTATATTTAGTTAAAAAGTTTGGGTACAAACAAAACTAATGCAGACAAGATTAGAAGGGTAGCAATAAATTACGAAAATATTTTTACATTCAAGGGTTCTGATAAAGGCCTCATTTCCAAAATATATAGAGAATTGATTAAATTTATAAGCATTCAAGCCATTTTCCAACTTATAAATGGTCAAAGGATATAAATAGACAAATTTCAGATGAAGAAATTGAAAGCACATATAAGTCATATGTTTTATATTTAGAATGCTCTAAATCATTATTGATCAGAGAAATGCCACTACATCCTTGTCAGATTGGCTAAGATGACAGGAAAAGATAATGATAAATGTTGGAGGGGATGTGGGAAAACTGGGGCATTAATCCCTTGTTTGTGGAATTGTGAAAGGGTCCAACCATTCTGGAGAGCAATTTGGAACTATGCCCAAAGAGTTATCAGTTTATGCAATTGATATTTGACCCAGCAGTGTTTCTATTGGGGTTATATTCTATAGAGATCTTAAAGAAGGAAAAGGGACCCACATGAGCAAAAATGTTTATGGCAGCCTTTTTGTAGTGGCAAGAAATTGGAAACTGAGTGGATATTCATCAGCTGGAGAATGGCTGAATAAGTTTTGGTATATGAATGTTATGGAATAATTTTGGTCTGTAAGAAACAACCAGCAGGAAGATTTCAGAGAGGCCTGGAAAGACTTAACACAAACTGATGCTGAGTGAAATGAGCAGAACCAGGAGATCATTGTACATGGCAACAACAAGATTATACTATGATCAATTCTGATGGACAAGACTCTCTTCAGTAATGAGATAATTCAGACCAGTTCCAATGATCTTGTCATGAAGAAAGCCATCTATACCCAGAGAGAGGATTGTGGGAACTGAGTGTGGTTCACAACATAGCTTTGTTGCTCTTTTTAAAAAATTTGCTTGCATTTCATTTTCTTTCTTATTTTTCTGATTTGGCTTGATTTTTCTTGTGTAGCAAGATAATTGTATAAATATGTATGCATACATTGATTTTAACATATATTGGACTACTTATCATCTATAGGAAGGGGGAGGGGGGAATTGAAACACAAGGTTTTGCAAGGGTTAATGTTGAAAAATTATCCATGCATATGTTTTGAAAATAAAAAGCTTTAATAAAAAAAGAAAAGAAAACCAATTCCTCTTTGTTTGGTGCCACCCTTAAATTTATCAAGAGCTCTGGGTGGGTTCTTTCAATGAGCCCCTGACACCTCTTCTCCTATTTCTATGAGGGAATAGATCTTTTGGTACTTCTTCCTCCTTGGCCAATCCTTCCTCATATGTCCTTCTAGTCCACAATCGAAACAAGTTACTGGAGTCCATACTAGGAGACCCATTCCCCTTTCTTTTTCTAAATCTCCTGTTGGCTAGGATTCTGGCCAAAAATCCCCCCTTCCCATCTTTACCAGGTTGCTCTTGATTTTTTATTACAGATTTAGCAACTGTTTGCACCATCTGAAGCATAACTTTAGTTTGCTCTTCCTATTAGAAGGTCTATAACATAATTTCTCTTTCTTTCTTCTCCTCAGTCCCTCTGGCTACATATACTTTGGGGCTATTTCTAATAATTCATCCAAGGGATTGATCTGCCACCCTTCTTGCTTCTGGAGCTTTTTGTTTATATATGGCCATGAATTGGTGACAAGACTGCACCATGGCATCATTTTCTAACCCAGAATACTTTCTCATACATTTCTTGAGTCTATTTTTAAAAGGCTGAGAGGGTCTCTTCCTTTTATTGTTTAAATTCTGTTACTTTACTCATATTTTGACTTCGAGGAACCACATTCCCAATACCCTGAATAATCATTTGTTGTAGGTCCCTCATACTTTATGAGTTGGATTGTTCTGATCCCAGAATCATTGGGATTCTGAAGGGGAAATTTTTGTTCTTCCCTGGGTGGGCATTATCCCAGGTCCTCCCTGCTCTTCTCCAGTGAAGAAGACCCCTAAAATTGACATCAATTCAGGCCAGGTATAAATGTTAGGATGAAGGAATTGATCAAACTGTTCCACTAACCCAGAAGGATCTTCTAAAAGGACTTTCATCACTTTTTAAAGTTTCTCACCTCCATGTGACTCATGGGAACATTTACAATCTTGATTCCTCCCTGGGAGAGTGGGACCTCTCTAAGTGGGAACAAGCTAGTCTTTGTGGTGAGTGGAAAGTTTTCTTGATCCTTTAATATTTGCTTAAGCTCCCTCTGAAGAAGGTCAGGAGGATAGGAAATAATTAATGGTTTTAAATCAATTGATCTCCCTTCTTCATCTCCCTTGGTGTGGAATTGAGGAAAGGAATTCTGGAATGAAGGCCTTAGGAGCAGTGGTCTGCTGCGGGGCATAGGGAGGAGGCAGTGCCGAGAAGGGGTCCCAAGGATAAAATTTCTCTGGCTCCTCTCCATCCTCCCTCAAAACCGATTGTTCCACAGTTAGCAACCACAGGGCAGCATATTCACTTCCCTCAGAATTAACAGGCTCTTTTGAATTTACATACTGATTAAATTTTTCCAACACCCAAATCTCAAAAGATCCATATGTTAGCCAGAAGACATTTCCTTCCAGTGGGGCGCTTGCCCAAACAAAACAACAATATGTAATCATTTTCTTTTCTTCCTTCCCTATACATTTTGGTACATTCTCCAAGATCTTAAGCCCACTTTCTAGAGTGCTATCTTCTAGGATATTATATTGTTTCTCAGGGCCAGCTACTTTAGATTGTTCCTTTCCTATGATTCAGTTTCCTTGTCCTTTCTAATGGAAGACTCACCTGATCTTATCAAAGGAAAATAAGAAAATCCTAATGGACTGAACTGCCTAGGATTTCCTCAATATCAAAGAGAAATTGCCTAAATTCTCCCAATTCCAAACCCAGTCATCCAAATACCTCACCAGTTTTGGGCAGAATCTCTCCTCCCCTCATCAGTTAGGTTTTTTAATAGCTTTTTACTGACAGAAACATATGCATGGGTAATTTTTCAACATTGTCCCTTGCACTCACTTTTGTTCCAACTTTTGCCCTCCCTCCTCTAGGGATGGACCTCCTCCCCTAGATGGCAGGCAGTCTCATATATGCTAAACATGTTAAAGTACAATATACAATATATGTGTATAGATCCATACAGTTCTTTTGTTGCACAAAAAAAAAAAAAAAAAAAAAAAAAAATCAGGCAGAAGGTAAAAATAAGCTGGGAAGAAAAACAAAAATACAAGCAGTCCACATTCATTTCCCAGTGTTTTTTCTCTGAGTGTAGCTGATTCTGTCCATCATTGATCAATTAGAACTGAATTGGATCTTCTCATTGTCAAAGATATCCACTTCCATAGAATATATCCTCTTATAGTAGTATTGTTTTTGAAATGTATAATGATCTCCTGGTTCTGCTCATTTCACTTAGCATCAGTTCATGTAAGTCTCTCCAAGCCTCTCTGTATTCATCCTGCTGGTCATTTCTTACAGAACAATAATATTCCATAACATTCATATACCACAACCATTCTCCAATTGATGGGCATCCATTCAATTTCCAGTTTCTAACCACTACAAAAAGGGCTGCCCCAACCATTCATGCACATACAGGTTCCTTTCCCTTCTTTAATATCTTTTTGGGATATAAGCCCAGTAGTAACATTGCTGGATCAAAGGGTATGCACAGTTTGATAACTTTTTGAGCACAGTTCCAAATTGTTCTCTAGAATGGTTGGATACAGTTTTCCTCTATCCCCTCTAACATTCGTCATTATCTTTTCCTGTTATCTTAGCCAATCTGGCAGGTATGTAGTGGGTATCTCAAAGTTGTCTTAATTTCCCTTTCTCTGATCAATAGTGATTTGGAACATCCTTTCATACGAGTAGAAAGAGTTTCAATTTCATCATCTGAAAATTGTCTGTTCATATCCTTTGACCATTTATCAGTTGGAGAATGGCTTGATTTCTTATAGAGTCAATTCTCTATATATTTTGAAAATGAGGCCTTTATCAGAACCTTTAAAAATGTTTTCTCAGTTTATTGCTTCTCTTCTAATCTTGTTTGCATTAGCTTTGTTTGAGTTAATTTTTTAATTGTACTAAGTTTATTTATTTTTAATACATATTGCTTTATGAATAATATTGAGAGAGAAAAATCAGAGCAAAAGGGAAAAACTATGGGAGAGATTTAAAAAAAAACACACACAGAAAAAATAAGTGAATATAGCATGTGGTGATTTACATTCACTCTTCTTAGATCTTTTTCTGGATGCAGATGGAATTTCTGTCCAAAATCTACTGGGATTGCTTCTAATCACTGAACCACTGAGAAGAACTAAGCCTTTCATAGTTGATTATCGCATTGTTATTGTTATTGTGTACAACACATTCCTGGTTCTGCTTAATTTATTCAACATCAGTTCATGTAAATATTTCCAGGCCTTTCTATAATCAGCTTGTTCATCATGTTTATAGAACAATAATATTCCATTACCTTATTCAGCTTATTTGTTACCTTATTATAGCTTATTATACCTTATAGCTTATTCAGCTATTCCTCAATTGATGAGCATCCAGTCATTTTCTAATTATGTGCTACCACAAAAAGAACTGCTACAAACATTTTTGCACATGTGGATCCTTTTCCTTCCTTTATGATTTCCTTGGGATACAGACCCAGTAATGGCACTGTTGAGTCAAAGGATATATACAATTTTATAGCCCTTTGGGGATTCCAGATCACTCTCCAGAATGGTTGGTTTGTTTCACAACTCCACAAACAATGAATTAGTAGTATTGATGAGAGTAAAACTCTGTATGACCTGAGTGAGCCCTGTAAAATTATGTAAAATTACCAAAAAAAAAAAAAAAAAAAAAGTCTCCTTTGATCTACAAACCCAAATGGTCTTGCATCCTCCCAAAGCAAGATAAGCTTTCTTGGGGGAAGTCACGACTCCAGGCAAGATTTCACATTCACTTGAGAGTTCCCTTAGACTCATGCATAAAATAGGTCTTCAGAAAATGACTCTTTGCAGATCACTTCATTCTTGAGAATGATATGCCTGCCAAGAGAATTCCTCTAGGTGTTTCTTTAACAATAAAGCTTTTTACCATAACCTCTGGGTTTAGGGAATTCCTTGCTTTGAACTCCTGCCTTGGAGAATGGAACCCCATCCATTCCTGCCTAATTTCTCCATCAGTACCCTCATCTGTCATCATTTGGTGGCCCTTCCATGGTGGCCATCCACAAGGGTTTTTCCAGCTGAGGTAAACCATACCATCCTTTTTTAGAGGGGTATAGCTCGAATTTCCCAGGGCATGTGAGTGAAACTGTCTAGAGCCTTGCACTCATGCAGATTTGTCTCTCTGAGACAGACAACCTTCTGTGGGATGAGAAATAGCCCTCTTATTGAGGAAAGCTTTTGTCACATCTTTCTGTCTCTTTGGGAATGCCTAAAGCAAGCGAGAGCTATAGAATTGGGAAAGTTTGGAGCTTGTGGCAGGATGGGTCAGTTTCCTTCCTCCATTCCTAAAAATTCTCCCTTAGGCTGTGTCTTAAAAAATAGAGACAAATTCAGCTTGAGAGAGATTTAAAATCGAAAAAGTTCATCTATTTTTGCAATACTGTCTGGCCACAGTATAAGTTAGACAACCAGGAGGCATGGCCAATTAATGGCTCAATCAATTTCACTACTATTAAAAAATTAGATTTATTTTGCAGGAGACAGGGTAGATGGACCGAGGTTCCCCATGTTCAGGGCTTCATGGGTCTGTCTCAGGATCGTAAATTAAGATTAAGTTGTAGAATGTTGTTACTTAAGTTTACTGTGGGGGAACTGGAGATAGACACTGATCCCCTGAATGATCCCCTCTTTTCCACTCCTTTGGGGGTGCAAGGTGCATCTGCCCTCCAATATGGCCCTCAGAAAGATGCTCCCGAATCTCCTCCAGAGCCATCCCCTTATCAGATGGGGGACCTTGGATCCCACACTATCCAACTCCCCTCTCCCCCAGAACCAGTCTCAGGGACTATCCCACTCCTTAGTCCTTCTCGAATGAGAAGCAGTGCTCAACCTGCTCCTTCCCTCCTCTTCTGAGCCTCTTTCCTTCTCTTACACCTCCCCACAAGACTGATTCAGTCACAGCTGCTCTCAGGACCTTGATTTGGCTACTTCTTCTAAACTCTGCCCCTTGAGGGAAGTGGCTGACGGGGGGTGGGGGTGGGGTGGGGAATCTTTTAGAGTGCAGATACCCTTTTCCATGTTGGATCTTTCCAAATTAAGAAGAAATTGGGCAGGTACTCTGAGGATTCCACCAAGTATATTGAGGGGTTTAAAGCTATTACCCTCCAATACGATCTGTCCTGGGGAGATGTTAATATCATTATCTCCTCTCCTTGTACCATAAAGGAGAAAAGGAGGATCTGGTACCTGGCTCAGAAGTTTGGAGATGACATGGCTGCCTCTTCCCCTGGTAGATATCAAGCAGAGGCCATAGCTGTGTCCATCTCAGACCTGTGGAACTACCAGGAGGGGAGCAAGGACAGAAAGAAGAGGGATCATCTCTTAACCTGCCTCATTGAGAGCATGGAAAAGGAGATTAAGAAGCAAGTTAATTACAACAAGCTTAGAGAAATCATCCAAACAGCTGAGGAAAACCCTGCCCTCTTTCAAGATCGCCTTGTAGAGACCATGAGGAAATATACTAATCTGGACCCCATTTCTCCAGAGGGGACCACTGTCCTTAGCATGCATTTTATCAATCAGTTTTTCCCAGACATAAGACGGAAGCTACAGAAATTGGCTCTAGGGCAACCATACTCCCATGACTCAGTTATTGGAAGTCGCCTTTGGAGTATTCAATAATAGGGACCAAGAGGAGGATCGAAAGGCCAGAACAAAGAGCAAAGAACAGGCCCAGGTTCTGGCTGCCACTATTTCCAAAGAGCCCAGGGCTTGTACTTTAGGTGCAAAAGGCAAGGCCATTGGGCAAGGAATTGCTCTCTGAAAAGTCAGCCTCCAGGCCCTTGCCCTAGATGCAAACAGGAAGGACACTGGAAGAGCGACTTCCCAGAGAGCTTTAGAGCCACTGCTTGCACACACACACCGCCACCCCCATCTCACCCTCTAGGCTTCTCAGGACCTGGACTGATGAAGCCCAGGGTTTGCCCATGGCTCCCTTTGCTCCATCCCACTGCCGAACCCAGGGTCACTTTGGACATAGCAGGTATGCTCATCTCATTTCTCTTTGATCTGGGGGAGGAAGGAGGGCCCTTGGGTCCCACTCCTCCCTCCCCAAAAGGTTATGGGAATTGATGGAGAACACCAGACCTGCTTGTGATGCGGAAAGATTCCAATCTTTGATTCCCAACCCCCCCCTAGCTAATGTAAATTACCTTTTGACTCACAAATCCTGGTCCCTTTGAATTCCAATAGAAGATTGGGACCTGTCCCAGCCCCACCTGGATCTGAGCCAACTTTGGGGCTATACCCCAAAGCCCCTCGAGCTAAGTCTCCGACTTAAAAGGACCACACTGGGAACCCCTCTTTGCAGAGATTCCAAACATGGTCGCCATGTGAGGACCCTCTGTCCACTGGACCCTCTGTCCAGTGCCCTCCTTATCTCTACCTTCACCTATCTCCTACTTCTAAACTCAGTAATAAACCTCTTTTATTAATCTAGCTCTCCGGGCCAATAATGCTTTTATTGGGAATTCTGCGCCGCTACTAGACCTCATATACCACCGTATCCTTGCGCCGAATCCAAGGGAGTTTCAGGGGAACTCTGTTTGACTCCCTGTACCCCAAACCTGCCACTAGACCTTAATTAAACCCTAATTTCATTTAGGTATCCCAAATGTAGACCTCAACATGTGGTCTACACCTCAACATTTGGTTCCTGACCTCAACATTTGGTTCCCTGACGAAACGAACACCGGAAGCTAGATAATTTGGCAACCAAACTGAACCCCAACCTTTTTTGGGGCACTCAGAACCAATCTGGGTTTTGAGCTGTTCAGGCAATATTCTTCTGGGAAGAATCTGCGTTCTTTCTTTTGTTTCTCTCTCTAAAGGTAGTGGGGAGAATATCTGCGTTCAGTCTCACCCTATTTGACTTTCAGGTGAAAAAGGCCTCTATTCTTACCAGGCAATCCGGAACTCTGGATAAGGTAAATGACTTTTTTCTTTCCTAATCTTGCAGTGGACGCCCAACGCCCTCAGGTCGGGCTTGGGTCGTAGGTGGGAGCTCTAAACTCTGGCACAATTCTTGAGGAATTGCTGCGGTTTGACAAAAGGCTTCTTTTGTAGGCTCTCTGTCTCTAAGAGATATGAGAGAGGCTGCAAGGATTTGGAAAACTAAACATTTTTACCTCTCCACAATCTAGACACTCCCCTGCCTCTAAAATCTTTCCTGGAGCAGATTCTTTACTTGAAGAAACTCCCTCTGTCCAAATCCTTTCGAGAGACAAAGGCCCTTCCTTTGCATCTCAAAGCATTTCTAATCTTTTTTTATCACTAGAAAGCCCTGCTCTCTGGCAGGGACTCCCAGACACGAGAGGAAGTGTCTCTTTAACACCCCTCCCCCCAGACCAAAGAGACACATGGCCATTCTGGGGACCCCACCCTTCTCGGGGGTCCCAGGCCAGTGCTCTCTTTGATCTGTGTTGGGGAGATAACTGGAGAAATGTAAGAGGAGTCGTGTTTGAGCCCTTCTCCCACTCCACTGTTAAATGCAATGAAGTTTCTAATGGTCAGACCCCAGCCACGAGGAGAAAGGTCCCTGACTTGGGGTGAAGTTAGAGAATGTCTCTGTCCATGGCTGCTACTCCCTGGACAGGGGTGAGCAGTCTCTCCTTCAGGTCTTGCTCTCCCAGTAAGATTTGGGGGTTTAGATGAGCTGCCCCGCCCTCAAGTTCCTGAGCGGAGTCACCAGAGGAGCCCTCACCATTCGGGACACACCACGCTGGGTAAGATGGCATCTCTTTCTTCCCTACCCTCGCTCTGGCCTTTCCTCTCCCCTTCCATGGAGTGGGAAGTGTAGAACTCGAGGCCTGTTTCAGACCTCTCCCATGTGGCTTGGCAACCTGCTGTTTAAATACTCCTATCCTGTCACCTTCTTGGGGTACTGTACACAGTGGGGAGATTGGAGACTCAATTTTAATCTCCTCAAATCTCTGGCAAGGTTTTAAGAACTTTGCTGGCAATCTGAATTACCTGGCTCTTAAAGCCACAGCTTCCAGCCCTCTGGAAGCGTGCTCAGCCCATACATTTTAAATGGGACTCAGTTTCCCTGATTTGGTCATCCTGTGTTAGAGCAATGCCCCCTCCCGGCACAGCCTTCTAACTGTAGAAGCCTCAGAATTACTCTTTTGCATGGAGACTGTCTACAAAGACAGGGGATTTTAAACTGCTCTTGGTTTTTTTCTTAGCTTCAGGGCACTACTTAAAACTTAAAACCTTTTCTCAGCTGCTTGTGGAAAGATAACCTAGGTAAACCAGGCTAGGTCTGTTTCTCACTTTCCTACCTAACCCTACAGGTGGGAACTCTTACGCTCCTAATTTTCTCAGTCCTAAAACCTTTTGCTCTTAGCACACTCTGTTCTATTTTCTGGATTGGCATTTGATGTCCCTGCCAACAATTAAAAGGTTCTTTTCTGGGCTCCAACCCTGGCCAGGTTGCAGCTTCAAGAAAGACCTTTGGAATGATGGCTGGGGAATAAAATTCCAGGTCGAGGCAAATTAAACTCTATAGAAGATGGCTTTTTTTTTTTTTTTTTTTTTTTTCTTTTCTCCCCTCATTCCTTGACTGCAGCAAGAAATGAGTTAATGGGAGAAACTGAAGCCATTTAAAAATTCGGTGAACGCCTTTAGGAAAGAAGTCTGTCTTTCTTGTCTGTGCTTTTCTCAAGCTCTCTAGACTTGTACCCTGTTTTCCCTCCCCCATTCCTTGAGACACTACGGCTCAGGGAGGGGGGGGCTATAGAATATGCATACTGTCTAGAGTTAAGTGAGGAGCCATTGAAATGGAGATCACACCCACTCCTACTACACCACACCCACTCCTAGCACACCTCTCCTTTGCTACCTTGCCCTCAGTGATGGTGGCCCTCTGAGGAGGTTTCCACTGAGGCAAGCCCACCACATCACCCTTATATAACCGGGGGCGGCTCAAAGTCTCGAGCAAATTTGAGCTTGCTGGCAGACTCCGGGAGTCTTGGGGAAATTAGTCGCCTACGAGACGTTGTAGGGACGAAATCCTGGTTTTTCTTTGGCAAACGGCCTTCTAGGAGGCCCTTTGTGACACATTCTAGAGACGTCTATGAAGGTTACGTTATAGAATGGGAAAGTCTTCGGGTTTTGCAATGAATTGACTTCCTTCCCCCATCCCTGGAGATTTTAAACTGTCTCAATGCACTGGGCTTGAGAAAAATGCCTTAATCTCAACACCTGAATTCTGAATAGATTAGCTGAATTCCAATCTCTCTCCAGACAAGTCCATCCTTTAAAGTGTTTTTTTTCTTTCTAATCCTGGGACTGATTAACACTTGTGCCCTCAGGCAAAAGCGGCGAGCCAAAACACACCCAGCACACTTGTTTCTTTTAAAGCTGAAAAACTGAACCTAATGAAACCTAGGACCCACCCACCACCTCAACTTTTTCCGGGGTCCAAACCTCAAGGTTTCTGCCACTGCTGCTAACAGCTGTTTGTCGGTTTCCCTTTACCTCCAACCTGAGACTCTCAGCTCTTTTCTTCTCAGGGCAACTTCTGCCTCCTCAAAAAAACACTCGGAGCAGAAGCGCCTTTTAATACAAATCTCTCCCAGACTTAGGCCTGTAGGTGTCCCAGAAACTGTCCGAGGAGACCCCAGTCTCTGTCCTGAGTTAGAGCAGGAGGAACACTGGAGAAACTGCGTCACACCACAGGGGCTGAATTGGTCCCTGGCGTCCTGCTCCCCGGTAGGGAATTGGGGTCTAGCCCTGTTTCCCCTTTTATCCCAGGACAATCCCAACACCTCAGGGGCCGGTAAGCTGGGTTGGCAGTGCTGAGATACTTTATATTCCCTCTGACCCCTTCTACCCCTCCCCCATAAGAGTGGGGAAAGTGGGGGAAGGCTCAAGGTCTTTTCTTATTAAGGAACCAACTCTTTTTAAAGAAAGGCAGCATAGTTAAAAGATTTCTAAGAGCTTAAATTGCATTCTTATCTTGACTAGATGTATAGGCCTCTTGCCTACCCTGACTTATTAGTCCATACCCTTTAATACCAACCCCAGGAGAAATTAGCTTTCCTGGAAATTAAGAATGAAAGGGCTACTACTTAACACTTTTTACTATAGACAAATAATCTTTTGCTCCCAGCATTTTCTCCTACTTCTCCTTGTTAGATGGGCCATCAGCGTTCTTACAGGCAGCCCACAGAAGGGACTGATGCATTTCCTGCTGCATCTCCATCCTGTATGACACCCCGGGTTTAACCTGCTCCCAAGATCTGGGCTTCAATCTTTGGACTTGCAATTGCCCTTCAGCCTGGAGAACATGGGACAACTGACTGGGACAAACACCCCTTAAATGCCCTGCTGCCATCCCCAAATCCCACACCTCACGCCTCACCTCCTGGCATGAACCCCAAATCTCTACGACCCTTGCCAGCTCGAAGCAGTTAAGAGGAGATCAGCGCCCCTTTTCCGACATGCCTTTGGAGGTGACTGCTTGAGGGGGGGATGAAGAGGGGACCCCTGAACTTGGAAAATCTTGGAAGGAGAAAATCTTCAATTTTGTCTCAATAACTAACTTTGCCCCATGTCTTTTTCCTTAAATGAATTTAAGTTCCAATTGCTTGAGGGGGGAATGATGCGGGAAAGATTCCAATCTTTGATTCCCAACCCCCCCTAGCTAATGTAAATTACCTTTTGACTCACAAATCCTGTTCCCTTTGAATTCCAATAGAAGATTGGGACCTGTCCCAGCCCCACCTGGATCTGAGCCAACTTTGGGGCTATACCCCAAAGCCCCTCGAGCTAAGTCTCCGACTTAAAAGGACCACACTGGGAACCCCTCTTTGCAGAGATTCCAAACATGGTTGCCATGTGAGGACCCTCTGTCCACTGGACCCTCTGTCCAGTGCCCTCCTTATCTCTACCTTCACCTATCTCCTACTTCTAAACTCAGTAATAAACCTCTTTTATTAATCTGGCTCTCCGGGCCAATAAATGCTTTTATTGGGAATTCTGCGCCGCTACTAGACCTCCCACCGTATCCTTGCGCCGAATCCAAGGGGGTTGCAGGGGAACTCTGTTTGACTCCCTATACCCCAAACCTGCCACTAGACCTTAACTAAACCCTAATTTCATTTAGGTATCTATCCCAAATGTAGACCTCAACATGTGGTCTACACCTCAACATTTGGTTCCTGACCTCAACACTTGGAAATCTTCCTCCTGCCTTGCCAGTTCCGGGACATATTGTTTCTACGTACATTTTTAATTTTCACTTCCTGTCCCACCCCGTTAATGGGGAGAGACTTGATGGTGAAGCTGGGAACCCAATTCTCTCTGCTCAGACCTCCAAATAATCTCTTTGCACTTTTTTCAAGACCCTCCCATATTCCATATGAAATCTGGGAGGACATAGACTCTTCTGTGTGGGATAAGGGCATCCTTAGAAAAGCCAACATGCTCTCACTCTGATTAAGCTGCAGAATCCTAGTGTATTTCCCATACAATATCCAATTAAACAGGAAAACAGGATAGGGTTACAACCTCTGATTGAAAAGTTCCTTAAGTTTAAACTTCTAATTCCCTGCCAGTCTCCCTGCAATACTCTGATTCTTTTCCTCAGAAAGGTGAACAGAAACTACCGCATGGTGGGGGATCTGAGGGCAATTAATGAAGCAATCATTCCAATCCATCCCTTAGTGCACAATTCATATATGAGTCTCACCCAGATTCCTGGGAATACACAATGGTTTTCTACCCTGGATCTTAAAGATGCCTTTTTCTTCATTCCTTTGTATAAAGACTCCAGGTTTCTCATTGCCTTTGAATGGGCCAGGGGAACTCCCCCACCAGTTAACCTGGACTGTTCTGCCTCAAGGCTTTTGAGATAGCCCCCGCCACACACACCTGTTTGGGCAAGAATTAGCTAAAGATTTAAGGGAACTGGAGCTGCCTGGCAGTAGCCTTATCCAATATGTGAATGATATTTTGCTCTGCAGCCCTACCAGAGAGGAGTCCCTCAAAGCAGCCACAAAGATTCTAAATTTTCTATCCTGGCAAGGCTACAGGGTCTCCCTACGAAAGGGCCCACATTGCCCGCCAATCTGTCAAATATTTAGGGCACAATCTCACCCCCACCTCTCGCTCTCTAACTGAGGACAGGAAACAGGCTATCCTAAGACTGCCAGACTCTGCCTCAAAGAAGCAGCTGCGTGCATGGCTGGCTTTTGCAGGATCTGAATTCTCAATTTTCGGATTATTGCCAAACCCCTCTATGATTATATTCAAGGTCCCAATAACCTTTTTCTTTAATGGGGATCTGATCAGGCCAAGGCTTTTAAAACCCTGAAAGCCAAACTGACCTCTGCCCTTGCTCTTGCCCTCCCTCACTTACAGAAACCTTTCATCCTGTATGTGGTTGAGAGGCATGGGCAGGTGTTGGGAGTCCTTACCCAGCCTCTAGGACCTGATCCTAGGCCTATGGCTCATTCCTCAAATAAACTGGACTCAGTTTCCCTAGAATGGCCATCCTGTCTCAGAGCAGTGGCTGCCATGGCCCTATTTATTGAGGAAGCCTCCAAACTGACCTTAGATCATTCATTAAAGGTTCTACCCTCCCCCGAGTCCAGAGCATTTTAGAAGCCAAAGGGCATCAGTGGCTCTCTAATGGGAGGCTTAGTAGGTACCAAGTCCTCCTGTTAGATACCCCTGACCTGACTCTCCAAGTCTGTCATACTTTGAATCCTGCCATTCTTCTCCCTGATGTCTCTCAACTGGGAGAGATTGTCCATAATTGAGAGGAAGTTATAGATTCTGTCTACTCCAGCAGATCTGACTTAAGGGACACTCCCCTTAAGAACCCAGATGGGGAGTGGTTCACAGCTGGATCTAGCTTTCTTGAGAATGGGAAGAGAAAAGCAGGTTATTCTGTGGTGACCCTTCATACTACCCTTGAGACTAAGCCATTACCTCCTGGGACTTCTGCTCAGAATGCTAAGCTCATAGCTCTAACTAGAGCTTTAGAATTGGGGAAGGGGATGAGAGTCAACATCTACACTGACTCCAAATATACTTTTCATATTTTGCATGCTCATGGAGCTATTTGGAAAGAAAGAGGTTTGTTGACAGCAAAAAACTCTCCCATTAAATATGTGAGAGAAATTCTGCATCTATTGCAAGCTGTCCGTGAACCCAGAGAGGTCTCAGTTATGTTCTGTAAAGGACATCAAAAGGGAGATTCACTTCAAGCTAAAGGGAACAGGCTTGTAGATTTAGCTGCTAAAGCTGGGGCCCTTTCACCATTGACTATGGCACCTTTAATTCCCCAGCTGCCTGAGTCTTTTGTTCCTTCCTACAGCTCACAGGAAAAAGCTTTTACAGAGGAAAGGGGGTATATCCTTTCTCCCTCCGGTTGGTTTCAAATGTCCTCAGATCACCTCTTAGTCCCAGAGGCAAGTCAGTGGAAACTGATCTCTGGTCTTCATCAGGCTAAGTTCCTAGGGGAAAATGCCCTCTATTCCCTGGCGACACGCGTTTTCACTAGCCACAAGCTGAAAGAAACGATCAGACAGGTCTGCCAGGCCTGCCCAATTTATGCCCAGGGGAATCCTGAGTGAGCCAATAAGCCCCCACCTCTCCTGAAGCCAGTCCAAAGGAGAGGCATGTACACTGGTGAGGATTGGCAACTAGACTTTACACATATGCCCCCTTGTAGAGGTTTCAAGTTGTTTCTGGTATTTGTTGATACATTCACTAATTGGGTAGAAGCTTTTCCTTCTAGGACTGAGAAAGCTCAGGAAGTGACTAAGTGCTTGTTGAAAGAAACTATACCATGTTTTGGCTTGCCCAGCTTTTTACAGAAGGATACAGGCCGGCCTTTATTTCTCAGGTAACCCAAAGGGTAGCCAAGACACTTAACATTTTCTTACCATCTCCACTCTGCCTGGTGTCCTCAAGCCTCTGAGAAGGTGGAGAAAATGAACCACATGCTTAACAGAGTCCTTACTAAACTATGCCTAGAGATTTGAGAGGACTGGATAAAGAATCTCCCATTGGGTATACTTTAAGTCAGAATTGCCCCCTAGGAGATAATTAAGCTGAGCCCCTTTGAACTTCTGTATGGATGGCCTTTCTTAACCACTGATATCCTTGTGGATTCTGACTTGCAAGGAGTCACTCAGTTTGCTATTCAGCTCAGTGCATTTCAAAAGACATTCTCTGAACTCGCAAATGGGCACCTCCCTAGGCCCTTGGAGGCTCAGGCTCAAATTCCATCCCCTGTCAATCCAGGTGATATGGTGTATTTGAAAACCTGGAAGGCCCAGGAATCCACCCCTTTAGGTGTAAAGTAGAAAGGCCCATCAATGTCATTCTGACCACTCCAATGACAGTTAAACTGGAAGGGTCCCCCAGATAGACTCATATTTCTTGAATTAAAAATGCTGCTTCTGTTCCCTCTCCTTCAGATACCCCAGTATATTCCTATGAGCCCATAGAGGACCTGAAGTTTCTCTTTCGCAAGAATCCTGAAAAATCTCTGCAGAAGGAAGGGTGACATTGTCTATAATCTTCTTCCCTCCTCCTCCTGAGGACACTACTCCTGATGCTCTCTTTCCAGCTTTCCTAGTCTTACTCTGTGGGCCCTCATCAATGGGGTGACAACATCCTGATCAGACTAGAGGACACTAGGGGACTCTATGGTCCCTACTGGCCCCTATACTAACTCCTCTTTTGATTATCATCCTTTTGCTCATCTTTTGCCCCTGCATTTTCAGATTTGCTTGTGAGATTTGTTTCCTTTAGGCTTCGAGCTTCAAAATTCCAACTTCTCCTGCGATCTGGGGATCATGAGACAACTGATGGGCAAACTCAACATCTACTGAATGCTGTAGCTGCTGTTTTCAGATCTCATTTCTCTCATCTAAGCACAACTCCTCATTAGGATCAGCTCTACAAGACCATTTTCAGCGGAAAGTAGCTACAGAAGACCTGAGACCCTCGACCCTTTTCCCAAAAAATTTTGTGTTTGTTACTTGAGGGGGAAGATGATGAGAGTAAAACTCCATATGAACTGAGTGAGCCCTGTAAAATTATGTAAATTCACCAAAAATAAGTTTCTTTGATCTACAAACTCAAATGGTCTTGCATCCTCTCAGAGCAAGATAAGCTTTCTTGGGGGAAGTCAAGACTCCAGGCAAGATTTCACATTCACCTGAGATTTCCCTTAGACTTATGCATAAAATGGGTCTTCAGAAAATGACTCTTTGCAGATCACTTCTTTCTTGAGAATGATATCCCCACCAAGAGAATCCTTCTTGGTGTTTCTTTAACAATAAAGCTTTTTACCATAGCCTTTGGGTTTAGCAAATCCTTGGAGAATGAAACCTCACCCACTCCTGTCTAACCTCTCCATCTGTACCCTCATCCCTTATCAGTACTAGTACCAGTATCAACTGTATTCCAATAAATATGATAATCTAAGTGAAACAAATGAATACTTACAAAAATATAAACTTCCCAAATTAACAGAAGAGGAAATAAATTACTTAAGAAGTTGCATTTTAGAAAAAAGAAACTGAACAATCAATTCCCTAAGAAAAAAATCTCCAGGGCCAGATGGATTTATATGTGAATTCTACCAAATGTTTAAAAAACAATTAATTCTGTTCTAACAATAAGTCAGTAATCTTAAATCTTCTAGCTTTGGAATCTGCCTCAGATTTCCTACACTCCCAATCTAAGAACAACAATCTATCTTATTCTGACCATCAGATAACTTCTGGCCTCAGGATAGTCTCAAAGACCAAACTTCTGAGACCACTCCCTGGTCCTAACCCTATCTCTGAGCCAAAGAATGAGCACATCAATGACAGAAAACTGGATAAAGTTGTCTCCTCTCTCCTAGGACTTTGCTAAATTCTCTTGGAATTTAGTCCCCTTGTAATGGCATTTTAATTACAATAAAACTTTGCCCCTTGACCAAGAAATGAGTTAAAATCTACAAATTCTTTTGAGACACCTCCCGAAACTGGATCTATGACCCCAAATTTTTCAGTTCCCCTTCCCAATCTCAACAAAAGTATTGTGCTAAACAATGGGGATACAAAGAACAAAATAATCGTTGCCTTCCATTAACCCAAAATTTTAACCTCACTCTAATGTAGGAAAAAAAGAATCAAGGCAAATGGAACTAAAAAAAGTCATTCAATTTGAGTCATGAAAATAGAGTGGGAAGAGGAGTGCAGGGGCCAGGGAAGGAAGGGAAAAGAGAATAAACTTTATGTGCACATTCTTAAAGAATGGGATTCTCTTTTCAACAATGAGGAGATTTGGGACGATTTCAATAGATTTGTGATAAAGAGAGGCATTTGCATCTAGAAAGAAGACTAATGGGACTGAATGTGGATCAACAGCATAGTTTTTCACCTTTTTTATTGTTGACTGCTTGTTTTTTTCTATTTCTCATTTTTCTCCCTTTTTGATCTGATTTTTCTTGTGCAGCATCATAAATATGGAAATATATGTAGAAGAATTGCACATGTTTAACATATATTGGATTTATTGCTGTCTATGGGAGGGGTGGGAAAAAGGGAGGGAGAAAAATTTGGAACACAAGGTTTTGTAAGGATGAATGTTGAAAACTATCTTTGCATATATTTTGAAAATAAAAAGCTATTATGTAAAGAAAAAGAAAGGGACCAAATATGACCCTTTTTAAAATAGAAATATGTTTATTAGAAGCCCCTTAAAGAAACTATTGTATCTGATCTCAGACACTTAATACTTCCTAGCTGTGTGATCCTGGGCAAATCACTTAACCCTAATTGCCTCAGCAAAAAAAAAAAAAAATTGTGAACCCCATTTTAGATTGTAAATATTCCAATTGCTGCGACTAGAGTTTGCCAAGGCAAACACAAAGATTGCAAAGAACAAACTTGTTGGGATCCAGAACCCCAGCCCTCCTCTGCCCAGTACCATCTCTTAATTCATCGCCAGGGAATCATATGAGCTCACAGTGCTTGCACTTTATCCCAGTACCCTGAAGTATGTGCCCTATACCTTTAGTGCACAGCAGAGTTGGCGCTTTCACCTATCTTGCTTCACTGCATGCCCAGATGTGCTGGCTCCCTCTCTCTTAGGCTACTTCTCAAGGTTGGAAATCCCATCAATTCTGCTGAATATTGAGTACCAGGTATGTGATGGCGTCTAATTGATACAATCTTTGGCAATGGTTGCCAGTTTCATGAGCTGTTTTGTAAGACTGAAGCTTACTGGCTTGAATGAAGCACCAAAAAAGATTCCTGGTTTCTGATTTTGATTCCTCCAAGACTTCATACTTATCATACATATCATACTTGTTGAAGAAAAAGTATAATAATAAATAAGAATGTTTTTTTTTCTTTTACACTGTAAAAAAGGGGGGGCAGCTAGGTGGGGTGCAATGGATAAAGCACCAGCCCTGAAGTCAGGAGGACCTGAGTTCAAATCTGACCTCAGACACAACACTTCCTAGCTGTGTGACCCTGGACAAATCACTTAACCCCAATTGTCTCAGCCAAAAAATGTTAGTAAGTTCCTAACTGATGACTATATTCATATAAGAGCCCTTCATAAGAGGATCACATTGAAAGCTGATACAAGCTAATGTAACATTTTGGAATGGGGTGAAGAATTTCAGATTAGTAAACCTCCAATTTGTTTTTCTTGGAAAAACATTCCCTTGCAACCCCAAATCGTACTCATCCAGAATGACAAGGACTCAAAAGAATGTTATGTCCATGACTGAAAAACTGTCTAATCTCTCATAAATGGAGACCTCATTTGAGTAAGCAGAAACAAAAGACACATATATAGGTATATAGATACCTTGCCTCAGGGAACTGCAACTGATCACCCAATAACAACAACAAAAAAAGTTTGTCTGAATAATTCATCAGTATCAAGGGTGCTTTGAATTCTAAGATTCTGCACACCTCATATCACACAAAAATATCACTAGTAAAAGGGGAAAGTGCCAGGGACTGTCCCTTTCTTTTACACGTCTGAGGCTTTAGAATTTTAGTCCTATAAATGCCTGCCTGATATTTTCTTGGCAAGTTTATATCATCTTCTTCTTAGCAAATGAACAAATAAATAAATTATATGGCAAACCACAATCAAAGACTTATACTCAGCACTGAGCCTTAAAATATTTCCTTTACCTACAAGTAAGAAATTTACAAAGCATCCATCAAAAACCCACTTGAGAGCTGTATAAGATATCAAATTAGCCAAAACAAATCAGCAAGTCAGAGCCCTACAAAATTCAGAATTCCATCCAGCAAGCACAACAATCCTTTTAAATGGTCACTTACACTCTTGGATAGGCTGAGCAAATATAATAAAGATGACAATACTCCCTAAATTAATCTATTTATTTAGTGCTATAACAATCAGACTTCCAAGAAAATACTTTAATGATCTAGAAAAAATAAAAACAAAATTCATATGGAAGTACAAAAGGTCTAGAATTTCAAGGGAATTAATGAAAAAAAATTAAATGAAGGTGGCCTAGCTGTACCTGATCTAAAACTATATTATAAAGTAACAGTCACCAAAATTATTTGGGATTGGCTAAGAAAAAGATTAGTTGATCAGTGTAATAGATTAGGTTCACAAGACAAAATAGTCAACTATAGCAATCTAGTGTTTGACAAACCCAAAGATCCAATTTTTGGGATAAGAATTCATTATTTGACAAAAACTGATGGGAAAACTGGAAATGGCAGAAATTAGGCATGGACCCACACTTAATACCGTATACCAAGATAAGATCAAAATGGGTCCATGATTTAGGCATAAAGAAAGAGATTATAAATAAATTAGAGGAACATAAGACAGTTTACCTCTCAGACTTGTGGAGGAGTAAGAAATTTATGACCAAAGATGAACTAGAGATCATTATTAATCACAAAATAGAAAATTTTGATTATATCAAATTAAAAAGCCTTTGTATAGTTTTGTTTGTACAAAGAAGGGAAGCAATAAACTGGGAAAACATTTTCACAGTTAAAGGTTCTGATAAAGGCCTCATTTCCAAAATATATAGAGAACTGATTCTAATCAAGCCATTCTCCAATTGATAAATGGTCAAAGGCTATGAAAAAATTTTTGAATGAAATTGAAACTATTTCCACTCATAGAAAGGTTCCAAATCATTATTAATCGAGAAATGCAAATTAAGATAACTTGAGATACACTACAACCTGCATTGGTAAAATGAAGGAAAAAATGATGAATGTTGAGGGGATGGGGAAAATGGGAAGTGATGATTGTTGTGGAGTTGTGAAGAATCCAACCATTCT
Source organism: Sarcophilus harrisii (assembly GCF_902635505.1). Classification (NCBI taxonomy): domain Eukaryota; kingdom Metazoa; phylum Chordata; class Mammalia; order Dasyuromorphia; family Dasyuridae; genus Sarcophilus; species Sarcophilus harrisii. The sequence goes on along the minus strand of NC_045426.1, from coordinate 287,382,082 downwards.
AGAGAGCAATTCAATTTGCCCAAAAGATAAACTGTGAATACCCTTTGATCCAGAGTTTATATTTTCCCCAAAATGTTTGTGGGACCCTGTTTGTGTGGCTAGAAACTGAAAATGAATGATGCCCCAATTGAGAATGATTGGGTAAATTGTTATGAATGTTATGGAATATTATTGTTCTGTAAAGATGACCAACAGGATAATTTCAGAAAGGCCTGGAGACTTAATGAACTGATGTGAGTGAAATAGGGACCAGGAGATCATTTATACTTCAAAACAAACTATATGATGACCAGTTCTGATGGAGGATCCCGCAACGAGATCAACCAAACATTTCCAATGGAGCAGTAATGAACTGGAACAGCTATGCCCAGAAAAAGAACCTGCAAGATGACTAAAACTATTCATTGAATTCTAATCCCTTTATTTATGCACACCTGATTTTTATTTCCTTCACAAGCTAATTGTACAATATTTCAGAGTCTGATTCTTTTTGTACAGCAAATAAGTTTTTTATGTATACTTATTGTGTATCTAATTTATATTTTAATATATTTAACATCTACTGATCATCCTGCCATCTAGAGAGAGGGTGGGGGGGTAAGAGGTAAAAATTGGAACAAGAGGTTTAATTGTTAATGCTGTAAAGTTACCCAGTATATCCTGTAAATAAAAGGCTATTAAATTAAAAAAAAAAAAAAAAAAAAAAGGATGACCAGCAGGATGAATAAGAGAGGCTTGGAGAGCTAATGAACTGATGCTAATGAAATGAGAGAAGAGGAGATCATTTATATACTTCAACAATGAAACTGTATGAGGATATATTCTGACAGAAGTGGATTTTTCTGACAAAGAGAAGATCTAACTCAGTTTCAATTGATCAATATGGACAGAAGAGTATACCTAAAGAAAAACTGGGAAATGAATGTAAACTGTTTGTATTTTTGTTTTTCTCCCAGGGTTATTTTTACCTTCTGAATCCAATTCTTCCTGTGCAACAAGAGAACAAGAGATATATTGTATCTAGGATATACTGTGATATTTAACATGTATAGGACTGCTTGCCATGTGGGGGCGGGGGTAGAGGAAGAGAGGGATAAAGTTGGAACAGAAGTGAGTGCAAGGGATAATGTTGTAAAGAAATTTTTTTCAAAAATAAAAAAAAAATTTGAATTAAATTAAATTAAATAGTCATATCACTATAGGTCTTTTGTGAAATTTCTAAGGAAGGCCTACAGATTCAGACTTAAATGGAGATTTACTGGGAAGGCCAGGATAAAGCAAAATCAAGAATTAGGAAATTTCCACAACAAAGAGGCCAAATGTGTTCTATTGTCAGAATAAAAGCAGCTTCTCCCAAGTCAGATTCTTGGATTGCTAGTGACTAATTCCTCTCTGGTAAGGCAGCTGCCTCAAAAGTTTTTAGGGGTTAGAGGATAGAGCATCATTCTAATTTGTGGATGTGGAATCTCAGAATCATACTGCAGGAATGAAAGGGGATCTCAAAGAATATCTAATTCTATACTCCTAAAAAAATCTCCTCAACCACACACACAAGGACTCAATGAACCCCTACTTGAAGATCTGAAGAGAGAAGGAAAAAATTATAACCTGAAGCATCCCATTTCACTTCCAGAGACCTCTGATAGCCAGGAAGTTTCTCCTTATATGAATTGAACTTTTTCTTCACTACTACCCATTTCTCTTATGTCTGCTGTCTGGGTGATGCGGATGTGGTCCCTTTAAGATTTCTATCTTTCTGATTCCCAACCCCTCCTAGTTAATGTAATTTACCTTTTGATTCACAAATCCTGGTCCCTTTGAAATCCAATAGAAGATACAGACCTGTCCCAGCCCCCATCCAGATCTGAGCCAACTTTGGGGCTACACCACTGGCCCCTCTAGCTAAATCTCTCATTATAAAAGGGGCCAAGTGGGGACCCCCTCTTTTCAGAGGTCCCAAACATGCTAGCCATATCAGAACTGTCTGTCCACTGGACCCTCTGTCCAGCGCCCTCCTTATCTCTACCTTCGCCTATTTCCTTAATTATGCTTTAACCTTGCTTCCAAACCCAATAATAAACCTCTTTTATCAATCTAGCTTTTTGGGCCGATAAATGCTTTTATTGGAGACTCGCACCACTACTAGATTTCATTTACGGCCGCATCTGGAGCTCTCTTTGACTCTCTGTACCCCAAACCTGCCACTAGACCTCAACTAAACCCTAATTTCATTTAGGTACCCCATAGCTAGACCTCATCATTTGGTTCCCTGATGAAAGAACCTCAAAACTAGATAATTTAGGGACCAACCTAACCCCAACCTTTTCAGGGCACTCAGAACCAATCTGGGTTCAGAATACTGTTCGGACAGTATTCTTCCAGGAAGAATATCTGTGTTCCTTCTTTTGTCTCACTCTATCTCTAAAGGTAGTGGTTAGAATATCTGCGTTCTCATCCTACTTGCATTTCAGGTGAAAAGGCCTCTATTTTTACAGATAGCAGGACTAGGAAATCCGGAACTCTGGACAAGGTGAAAGACTTTTTTTTTCCTTATCTTGCAGTGAACTCCCAAGTCACTAGGGTCAGGCTCCTGTCATTGTTGGAGCTCTAAGCTTGTGCACAATTCTTTATCAATTGCTATGGATTGACAAAAGGCCTTCTTTGGTCTCTCTCTTTGTCTCTAGAGATATGAGAGAGGCTGCAAGACCTTGGAAAACTAAAAGCTTTTACCTGTCTAGACACACCTCTGCCTCTAAAATGTTTCCTGGAGCAGATGCTTTGCTTAAGGAAACTCCCTCTGTCCAAATCCTTTCCAGAGACAAAGGCCCTTCCTTTGCATCTCAATGCATTTCTAATGTTTTTTTCTCTCTCACCAGAAAGCCCCGATCCCAGGCAGGAACTCTGAGACACAAGAGAAAGTGTCTCTTTAGCACCCCCCCACCCCACCCCACCCCTGACCAAGGAGACACTTGGCCATTATGGGGACCCCACACCTCTTGGGGGTCCCAGGCCAGTGCTCTCTTTGATCTGTTCTGGAGAGACAACTGGAGAAACTTAAGAGGAGCTGTGTTTGAGCTCTTCTCCCACTCCATGTAAATGCAATGGAGTCTCTAATGGTCAGGCTCTAGCCATGAGGATAAAGGTCACTGAATTGGGGTGAGTTTAGAGATATGTCTCTCCCCACGGCTGCTACTTCCTGGACAGGGGTAAGCGGTCTCTCCTTCAGGTCTTGCTCTCCCAGCAAGATTTGGGGGCTTAGATGAGCTACCCCGCCCTCAAATTCCTGCGTGGAATCGCCAGAAGAGCTCTCGCCATTCGGGACGCACTGTGCCAGGTAAAATGGCATCTCTTCCTCCTCCACCCTCGCTCTGGCCTTTCCTCCCCCTTCTTCCATGGAGTGGGGAGTGTAAAACTCAAGGCCTGTTTCAGACCTCTCCCATGTGTGGTTTGGCAACTGCCATTTAAATGCTCCTATCCTGTCCCCTTCTTGGGGTACTGTACACAGTGGGGATGTTGACGTGTAGACCAAATGTTGAGGTCTAGATTTGGGGTACCTAAATGAAATTAGAATTTAGTTGAGGTCTAGTGGCAGGTTTGGGGTACAGGGAGTCAAACAGCTCCCCTGCAACCCCCTTGGATTCGGCGCAAGGATACAGCGGTAAATGAGATCTAGTAGTGGTGCAAGTCCACATTAAAAGCATTTATTAGCCCAAGAGCTAGATTGATAAAAGAGGTTTATTATTGAGTTTAGAAGTAGGAGATAGGTGAAGGTAGAGCTTCATAAGGAGGGCACCGGACAGAGGGTCCAGTGGACAGAGGGTCCTCACATGGCTGGCATGTTTGGAATCTCTGCAAAGAGGGGTTCCCAGCGTGGCCCTTTTGTAATAGGAGATTTAGCTCGAGGGGCTTTTGAGTGTAGCCCCAAAGTTGGTTCAGATCCGGGTGGGGCTGGGACAGGTCTGGATCTTCTATTGGAATTCAAAGGGACCAGGATTTGTGAGTCAAAGGGTAATTTACTTTAACTAGGGGAGGTTGGGAATCAAAGATTGGAATCTTTCCCACATAAGGGAGATTGGGGACTCAATCTTAATCTCAAATCTCCAGAAAAGTTTTCACCAATTTTTAAAACTTTGCTAGCAACCTGGACAAGGCGCACCCCTCCCAGACCTTTACCTGGCTCTTAAAAGCTGCAGCTTCCAGCCCTCAGGAAGCATGTTTGTCCCAAACACTTTAAAACGGGACTTGGTTTCCCTGATTTAGTAATCCTGAGTTAGAGCAATGCCTCCCACCACAGCCTTTTAATTGTAGAAGCCTCAAAATTATGCTTTTACAGGCTCATGAGGATTTTAAACTACTCTCTGTTTTTTTCTTAGCCTCAGGGCACTACTTAAAACTTTTTCTCAGCTGCTTGTGGAGAGATAACCTAGCTAAACCAGACTATGTCTATCTGTCTGTCTGTCTCTCTCTTTCCTACCTAACCTTAAAGGTGGGAACTCTTTCGCTCCTCATTTTTGCAGTCCCAAGACCTTTTGCTCCTAGCACACTCTGTTCTATTCTTTTCTGGATTGGCATTCTATGTCCCTGCCAACAATTAAAGGTTTCTTTTCTGGGCTCCAACCCTGGCCAGATTGCAGCTTCAAGAAAGACCTTTGGAATGATGGCTGAGGAATAAAATTCCAAATCAAGGCCAATTGGATTCTTTGGCTTCTCTCTTTTCTCTCCTTCCTTGACTGCAGCAAGAAATGAGTTAATGGGAGAAAATGAAGCCATTTAAAACTCAACTTCAATTCGGTGTACACCTTTAAGGAAAGAGGTCTCCGTCTTTCCTGTTGTCCTTTTCTCAAGATCTCTAGACTTGTTCTCTGTTCTATACTTGGTCCCTGACATATTCTCCCTTGCTCTGTCATGTTTCTACCTCGGTTTCTCTGGTATTATGACTAAAGGAGCCCAGGGGCTATAGAATATGAATACTGTCTAGAGTTAGGGGAGGAGCTATTCAAATGGAGACAAAAGCAAGGTCTTTCTAAGCTAGAAGCAGGATGCCTTATTCTACGCATGCTGTGCATGCTCTTTTGCATTCTGGATAATTAGACAATTAGATCTCCACACTGTACTTCTCAGATGCCTCATTGTGGACAGTGAAGTCTAGTCTTTTAAAGGTTAGGATAGTGGAACAAAAGCTTTGGTAGGTCCTATTCAAGTGGCACAGTGGATGTAAAGCACCAGTCCTGAAGTCAGGAGGACCTGAGTTCAAATTTGGCCTCAGACATTTAATACTTCCTAGCTGTGTAACCCTAGGCAAGTTAACCCCAATTGCCTCAGGAAAAAAAAAAGAAAAGAAAAAGTTTGGTAGCCATCAAAACCAACCCCCTTAATTTTTTTTTATTAAAAAATATTTTTCTCCCAGTTATCTGTCAAGAAAATTTTTGACATTCATTTGTCTCCATTTTAAAGGTAAAACAACTGAGGCATAGAGAGGTTAAGTAATTTATCTATAGTCACATAACAAATAAATATCAAAGGTAGGATTATGAACCCAAGTCTTCTTCATTTGAAGACCCAGTGCCCTATGTACTATTCTGTTTAAAGATTCTGTCAAGTTAAAATTTCAACTCTACAGGAGCATAGTAGATAGGTTTTATTTTACTTTACTTTGAAATTTTGCTTAGTTTTATGAAAGTACTTAATTTTCTAATTATGCAAATCACATGTAAATATCATTGGCTCTCTCTTCCCTCCTCTTCAACCCAATTCCCAAAAGAAGCTTTGGAAACGTAAAGTTTTTTCTAAGGTATGAAAAGTTAATTTATGGCTACCATCCAAACAAATCCCCATTCCAAATTCAAAATCACCTTTAAGAAAATGATGATTTTTAGATCATATCTTAGACACCTTTCTTTTTAAAATTTTATTTAAATTTATGTAATAAAACAAGCATTTCCATAACATAATATAATAAAAAAGATTTTTGTACATGAAACTGAAAATCTATTATCTACAACTTGTTATTCCTTTTAAATATATTATAAAGTTATCATGTAAATTTCTTTTTTACTTCCCTCTCTTCTCTTCCTTGTCTTCCTTCACTTTCATAGAGATGGCTACTATTGAAACAAATACATATATATGTGTAAAATTATTCTATGCATATTTCTATTTAATTTACCAGAGATGCCTTTCTAACATTATTTTCTATGTTTGACCTCTCCTATTCCTTTCTTTCTTCAGCAAGAATTCTGAGAAAGCTAACCCAATTTAAAATGAGACAACATAAATTCATCTTTGTACTTCTGCAGATTGCCAGCCTAGTTTTCCTAGAATCCGAAAGTTTGGGTCAATCTAGCACATTCTCCACCAATTGTCAAGCATAGTACTGACTGAAAGCTGCAGCAAGTGGAATCAATGGGCCTAATAGCCACAAACAGAAAAAATGCAAGCTCTTAAATCCATTCTTTTACATCAGATAATGAAAGCAAAATTCACACAAGTCACCTCAGTCCTATAGTATCAATAAAGTCCATACAATCATGTTCAATGAGTAGAGAAAATGAAATAATAGTTCCAAAGGTATGATTGAAACCTCAAGATTGTAAGTCTCAAAGAATGAAAGCTGTTCATGATGAATACTTCTTCCTTACCTATCCAAGGCTGTGCTGGTTGGCATGCTCCTACCAAATCCTCGAATTCCCATCTGACGAAAATATGGAATGCAAGCGAGGTTGGCAGCGATGATGGCCAGTGAATCAGAAGGACTCACAAAAAAGCCATTTTGGCCTAGAATCATGTAACGGTCCTGTAGGAAGTAAAATATAGACATTACCAAGTAGAGACATCATAGCAATCCATCCCAATTATTATAGCCAGCTGATTTCTTGCCTTTCCTGTGCCAAAAGTATTTGTAGGGCATTTTTTCAGCCCTAATGGTGGCATCTCAGGTTTGCTTCTCAATCCCAGGCTTGCTTAAAGTATTGAGATTTGTCTAACTAAAATCTCTTTGGGAAGAAAGGTCTGAATATACCAAAATGTCAACCAATTCAGAAACACTTATTAAGGGCCTATTGTGCCAAATCTAGATGGTACCCAGATAGTTCAGTGATTAGAGTGCTTGGCTTGGAGTCCGGAATACCTGAGTTCAAATCTGGCCTCAGATAGTTACTTGCTATATGACCCTGGACAAGTCACCTAATCTCTGCAATCCACTGGAGAAAGAAATGGCAAACCCCTCCAGTATCTTTGCCAAGAAACTTCATGGACAGTATGGTCCATGGGATCTTTGAAGAATTAGACATAACTGAATGACTAAATAACAACAACATGCCAGACATTCTACTAATCCTGGAGTACAAAAAGAGGCAAAAGACAGTTCCCGTCCTCAGGGAATTTATAATCTATTGGAGAACCTATTATGTGTATGCAATATAAATTGAAAATAATTAACAGAGGGAAGGCATTGAATTAAGTGTGGTTAGGGAAGACTTCCTATGTAAAATGTGAGATTTTAATTGAAACTTAAAGGAAGCCAGAGTAATCAGTGGTTGGAGAGGAGAGGTGACAGCATTCCAGGCATGGGAGGCAGCCAGAGAAAATGCCAGAAGAAAGTAGGAGCAACTTGTTCATGAAAGAGCCTTTTGGCCAGTATCATTGGATCAAAGAGCACATGCACAAGAGTAAAGTATAAGAAGGCTAGAAAGGTAGGACAAGATTATATTATAAAGGGCTTTCTTTGAATGACCAACAGAGCATTTTATATTTGCTTCTAGAAAACTGGCAATAGAGACCATTAGAGTTTTTTTTAATAAAAAGTTAGTATGGTCAGACCAGTGTTTTAGGAAAATCACTTTAGTGGTTGAATGGAAAATGGACTGGAGTGGGGATAGATTCAAGACAGACAGACCCACCAGCAGTTGCTATAATATTCCAGGTATGAGACAATGACAGCTTGCATTAGAGCAGTGGCAGAGGAGAGAAGGGGACACATATTAGAGAAGCTGCAAAGATGAAATATGTTCATAACATCAGAACAAAAAAAGCAAGGGAACAGCCAAACAAATTTTGACACATGATTATAACAAAATATTACTGCATTATAAGAAATGGTGACTAGACAGAATTCAGCAAGGCATGCAAACACATAAATGAGCTGATGCTTAATTAAGTAAACAGAAAGAAGAAAACAATATAAAATAATGTAACCAGAAAGAGGGCAGCTAAATGGTACAGGGAAAGGAGTGCTAAGCCTGAAGTCAGGGAGGCTCATCTTTGTGAGTTCAAATCTAGCCTCACACACTTGTTAGCTGTGTGATCCTGGGCAAGTTCCTTAACCCTATTTGCCTCAGTTTTCTCATCTGTAAAATGAACTGAAGAAGGAAATAGAAAACCATTCCAATATTTTTACCAAAAACAAAGAAACAAACAAAGCCTACTCAAAAGGGATCACAAAGAGTTGAACATGACTGAAACAACTTAATGACAACAAAAGGCAAAAACAACAATAAAATCTGAACAATGCATAAATATAATGACCAAGGTTGATCTCAGAGTTGAAAAATGTACCTCCTCTTTATTATAGAAATGGGAGATAATGAATATAGAATATTGCATATACTGACAAACATGATCAATGTGTCCTGCATGCCTATAAAGTGCCATGATTAAATGTTTGAAGTTGCCTCAGACTTTTATTAGCATTCTTTCTCATAGCTGCATAGGCACTCCTTTAAGGTACCAAAACAGATTGAAAACATAATGATCAAATAACAAAAATCTTAGACTGGGAGGGTGGAGGTCAATCTGCCAAGTAATCAATAAGCAATTAAATCTAAATGCTTGTCCCGTTTAGTCAGTAACCAAACAAGAAACCTTTAGCAAGTCACCTAATTTCTCTAAGCTTCATTTTCCTTATTTGAAAAGCATAGAGTTACTGTTTTTTTAATGTTAATTAAGATTTCGAGCTATTCTGAGATTCTCTATTTGTACCAAGGAATGAATGAAAAGCATTTATCAAGCATTGATCAAGCACTTTGGATAAATGCTCCAGATACAAAGAGAAGAAGACAGTCTCTGCCCTTAAGAGGCTTACAGTCTAACTGGGAAAGATAATACATGTAGGAAAGTTCCACTCCAGAGTGGATGGAAAAGTCTGAAAGTCCAAAAGGTTCATTACAAAGTCAAAAGCAAGACCTGGGAATCCTTTGGCTTCATTAATGTGACTATCCCATAGAAATGCTTACCACTATTGACAAGGATGTCATGGTCCCAAGGTCCAAGTGGAGAAGGATTTCTAAAATGCCTTGCCATTGACCCTAACATGGTCCTTTATACAAAGTAGGTAATTTGTACACAGAATGGAACCAGTGAATAGATATTGAAAGAAATCTAAGAAATATCTATACTAAGCAAAATTTAACAAAAAGTAGATTGAAAAAACAATCAATTCAATCATAGGTGTCCACTTATGCATTTTCTATGTGTTCTGAAACTCATCACACTCATTAACTCCCTGGTTATAGTTGGCATTATGGAAACAGATTTAAAGCTAGAAGAAAGTCAAGATCATAAAGAGGTCATATATTCTAAAGATATCCAAAACAGAGTCCCATGGGTCACCTGTGATCCACAAGACTCCCAAGTATAACTCAAACTAGATTTAAAAGCCACTGAGAAATATTTAGCAAAATAAATAAAAATATAATAACATATAGATAATACTAAAGTCATTTAAAAACCCTTTGGGAAATTTAAAAGCCATTGGGAAATAATTTAACAAAATAAACAAAAACATAATGACATAAATAATATTACATTTGAAAACTAAGTCAATATGCAACCTATAGGGATCCCTATGTATGAATTACTAGCACCATATCCTTGAGTTTGATATCACCTGCTCTCGTCCAACTCCTTCATTTTATAGATAAAGAAACTGAATTCCAGAAAAGTAAAAAGTGACCACACAGGTTGTAAGAGCAGACTTTGAATCCAGGATGTCTAATTCTTAATACATCACTATTTCCACTATACCACAAACAATTAAGTATTTTAGAAAATGATTAGGAGGGAAGAGAACCAGTCCTTTATACTAACCCCATCAGCATCAAATGCAGCTCCAAAACCATATTCTCCTCCTTTCATTGCCTCCAGAAGTGTGGTTGCATATGTTAGGTTTGGGTCAGGAGGCTGTCCTCCAAAATCCTCCAGAGGAACACAGTTTATTGCAGAATTTGCTGGGGCTCCTAGCTCATCACACAGGATCTTCCTTACATAGGGTCCCATAACTGTGGGAGAAAAGACAATGTGTCATCCAAACTCCAAATTTTTGCAGAAGAGTGGAGATCTCTTTGTTCCAGCTCAGAAATACATAGCAACCCACTTAATACCCCCGAAGAAGAAAAAAATCCATTGGTCATAATTCAAAATATAACATGAAACAAGACATGAAAGTTCCATGACCCTTTTCCCAAAAAATATCTTTGTAGGCCCACATGAAGAACTATCAGAGACTGTCCTCTAGTACCCCAGCCTTTAAGAGCCCAGAAGTATGAAGCGTCTCCTGATTCCACCACCCCACAAATGCTAATGCCTTCCCTTAGTACTACCTTGTATTCAAGTACCATATATTTATTTGTGTTTATTCTGCATATCTTTATATTTATTTATTAACTTCCCTGATTAGATTTTTAGTTTCTTTAGAATAAGGATTATTTCATGCTTTTGTATTTTTATCCAATGAGCTGAAAATTCCTGGCACATAATAGGTACACAATAAATGTTCAAAGATAAAGCAAAAGAGTAAAATGAGTAGAGTTCTGAGATTTATATGTTTGAAAAAATTATCAGGAATAAGTGGGTTACTTGATGCTTGATCAGTTTGTTTACAACATCTCTGCAAATGTATTATACTTTGCAATATATCTGAATTTTGCATCAATATGTTTTTTGCTTTCTAAACTGTAACTCAACATCAATAAAAATAATTTTAAAAGAAAAAAATGTTTTCAGTTCTTGTACAGTGTTATGCAGTATTATGCTAGGTTCACTATAAAATCAAGATAATTTATCATCATATGAAAAATGTTCCATATAAGCATGGATTAAAAAAACGCAAATTAAAACAGCCTTGAAATATCGTTTTACCCTTATCAAAATGAAGGTTACTGTTCAAAATAAATATTGAAGAAAGCATGTTTTGGCTTAACCTTTTTTCTCTGTAAAGCACAAATCCCACATGATGCTAATTTCCTTTTTTATGTATAAACATATTTATACAATTCTCTTGCTGCACAAGAAAAATCGGATCAAAAAAAGAAAGTAAATGAGTAAGAAAACAAAATGCAAGAGAATAACAACATAAAGAGTGAGAATGTTATGTTGTGATCTACATTCAGTTCCCACAGGCCTCTCTTTAGTTATAGATGGCTCTCTTCATCACAAGATCATTGGAAGTACCATCAATCATCTTGTTAGAAAAAGTCACATTCATCAGAATTGATCGTCATATAATATTGATGTTTCTGTGTACAATGATCTCCTGGTTCTGCCCGTTTCACTTAGTATCATTTCATGTAACTCTCTCTAGGCCTCTCTAAAATCATCCTCCTGATCATTTCTTATAGAACAATAATATTTCATGATATTCATACACAATAACTTATTCAGTCATTCTCCAAATGATGGGCATCCCCTCAATTTCCAATTTCTTGCCACTATGTAAAGGGCTGCCACAAACATTTGTGATGGTAATTTCCAAAGTGAGCTTCATAAACTTTAGCTCAGACATACAATCCTTCAAATTGCCACTGAAAGGGGATAGAGCAGATGAGATTCATGATCTAGGGTTGGACTCCAAATACAAGAGGTTCTCAAAGACTCAGAGCAAAGCTGAACATTACCCTGACATATAACCTATTAAACTTTAACACACTCCTAAGACTTTTGGAACACTTTATTGATGCTCAAAAATAAAAGAACCAAAGATTGCTGTTTCATCATATCCACATATAATAACTTCACTTTTTTACACTATTTTCACCATCATTAAAAGAAATGAAACTAAAATGCTAAGGTTTTCTAGCGCATTTTTCATATTGGAGAATGACATGATCAGAATGACAATGAGTCTATTATTCTTCATTATTAGAAGAAAACAAAAAGAACTGGTTAAGGGCCTGAGGGGCCTATCTTAACTTGTCTTTCCAAACCACTGAGCTCACCTCCATGCATAGCATCCACCCGGATCTTAAGTTGATTAGGTCCAGTGAGCAAACTCTTAATGGTGCTAAAGTCAAAGATGGTCTGAAGGAGATTGAGATAGATGTCCACTGGATCCACTATCTCCACTAAAGGTAGGAAACAAAAGGAAATCAATGTAGTGAGTCACCTCCTCATCAGATTGTGAATCTACTGAAAGTAGGTACTACTTTCAGCTTTTCTTGGTATCCCCAGTACTTAGTATGGTGCCTAGCACATACTAGATATTTAACAAATATTTGTCAACTAGACTGGACTTGATTTGACTAAAAAGCTAGGAGATATTTTTCCACATTATAGATGATGCTAAATCTACAGGTACTTTAGTTGATCAAATTAACTTCTGGTGCCTTAGTTCCTTTAACTATAAAATAGGGCCAATAACAACAACTATCTCCCAGAGTTATTTCAAAGATCAAATGAGATAATATATTTAAAGTGTCCTGCATAGAACCAGGTATATAGTAGATACTATGTACATACTATTTATTATTATTTCCAGATGCACTTTACAAATTAGAACACAATCATTATTTTATAGCATGGTCATTCAGTCAGGCACTAAGTAATTATAATAACCATCTCAGTATCAGAACAATAGATAGGGGCAGCTTGATGACCTGAATTCAAATTTGACCTCAGACATCTAATATTTGGTAGCATGTGACTCTGGGCAAGTCACTTCACCTCAATTTCCTCAAAAAAAGTAGATAGTAAAATGTATAAGGGCAGAAAAATGTTACAAACACTGTCATTTTATTAATTGGTTTTTACTAAACTGGTTTTCCTTGTTATAATGTAACTTAAAGGGGGGAAGGTTGTGGAGGAATATTTCCAGAAATGACTGTGTTTTTAAAAATTGAGAGCATCAATATAAATGATCATAAATAAATAAAACGGCCTTTAAAATTACCAGTAGGAACTCAATTATTCTTAACATAAAATTATTTTCACCAAGGTGAGAGGGGGATTATCCACAGTTTAAGTGTTTCTGTCTCTTATTCTGTGATCTTGAATCAGTTGTTTCTCTATTTTAATTTCTTTTTTAGACTAGATAATCTTGAAGGTCTCTTTGATACCAGATATTTTTTAGTTTAAATGAATGTATCTACACACTATACAAATATTTTTTCATCTACTAAAATATTCATTCAGTCTGATGTTCACTTCTACAAGCAAATATTTAAAGTATATTTTCTGGTGTAGTAAAACCTATAAGTAGAGGAGAAGGGGTGGTCCTCACTTTTCTCTGTGGAAATGCTGGCCAACTTGCCAGCCTGGATCCTGTAGGAAATGGGCACAGATCTTGAGCAGCACTCAAATCTTGCCACTATTTATAGTAATATATATGTTAATAATTTACTATGTATAAAACTGTTTAACCATTTTTATTACTTAGGTATCTTTTCTTTTTAATGTGTCATTGATGAAGGTTTTGAGTGCTGTATCCCAACCTCATTTTCTCTTTAAGCATTATGGGTTTTAGTGCATGCTTTTGCCTAGCAAAAAAAAAAAAAAAAAAAAAAAAAAAAAAAAAAAAAAAAGAAAGAAAGAAAGAAAAAAAAGTGTTTTTTGGGAACATATATGTTGAATTACAACAGAACTGACTATAAATTCTGAAAAGACACAACCTTATAGAAAGCAGTTTGGTAGTAATTGACTGAGCATTAAACCTTCAAAGCTCCATATTCTCATTCCACTTAAAAAGGCCCCACTGCATCAAGGGCCATCACCAGTTGTCCTGATCTTTGATTTACTCCTGACTCTGGAGGAAAACAGGAGGCTGATGATTTTGCTCAGCTTTGCCTCACTTAAATCCAATTCAAGACATCATCTTCCTGAAGTCACTGGTTCTCTTCAAGAATGAAGATCCAAACTATTTACAAATATTGTTCATTTGGACCTTATAATAACTTTGTTAAATATTATTATTATCCTTATTTTACAGCCAAGGAAACTGAGGTGGACACAAGTAAAATATCTTTCCTAAGGTCAAATAACTTAATGTCTAAGGCTACATTTGGATTCATGGGCTCAGCCTTCTACCTATGCTATCATAAATGATATCCTTAGGCAAGGTTGGATCAATGCCTGGCATAGAGTAAGTTTCCTTCTTTCCTGAGAAAGTACAAGCTTCTTCAAGAGGCCTTTCCTGATTGCATCCTCACACAAAAAAATACTTTATGTTTACTTTTTATTTGGAAATTCCTGTATGTGTGTTTTTCATGCCCCCCTTGATAAATCATAACATATATAAATACAAGGATATCTTTACATTCAACTATGTATCCCCAATGCCTAACAAAGTATGTGGCACATAGTAGACATTTAATAAATGCTCAATGACTAACTCATAATTTAGAAGGACATAAAGCAGTTAAGAAAATTGTTTCCACTAAGGGACTGTCTAATTGAGGAAATGGCTCTACACAATGTAGTGTAAAAGAGTAATGAAATATTTGTGGGCCATAAATGATGAATATGAATATGAAGAATTCTGGGAAACTTAGCTGGACTTGTATGAACTATGCAGAGAGAAGGGAGAGAACAATTTAAAAAATGACCACAGAAATGTCAAGGAATACAACTCTTATCAATGGAGTGACTGATTGCGACTTCAGTGAACTGTCACTGAAGCATAAAACTGCACTAAAACTTTTGAGACACTTTATATAGAAAAGATCCATGATTCTTCTTTCACAAGTGAAAAAACCCCTCACAAGCCATCTTCAAAGAAATTGTCTGAGGCACATAGAGATTAAATGATTCAACCAGAGTTACTGGATAATAAGTAGAAGCAGAATTATTATCAGCAATTTCATTCTAAATTTTATAAAATTATTTTTCAAAATGAAGGACTATTCATGCTTAATATTTCTCTAGGTGAAGGCAACTCCTAGTAAGAAAATTCTCTCTACCAATGCACACTGGCAAATGTTTGGCAACTTATCAATTCAGTCCCATGATAAAATATTGCATTTGGCACCTTTGTTCCTACACTAAATCTTTCCTGAATTATCTGAAGGTTGTATAACATATTCCCATTTACTGTTGAGGGAGAGACTGACACAGAGGAGGGGGGGGTAGAAGGGGAAAAGAGAAAGAGAGAGATAAAGAGGAACAGAAAGGAGAGAGAACAAGGGAAGTAAAAAAAAAAAAGGGGAGGGAGAGGGCAGGAGGGAGAATGTTTGAGCAGATCATTTAATGAGATTTTCTAAAGTTTCATAAAAGCAAAGTCAATATGGCTTTTCAAAGTGTTGTCCAAAAAAGAATAATTATGATAATAGTTATCATTTACATAGTTTTTTAAGATTTGCAAAGCACTTTACATATGGTACTTCACTTGATTTGAAATCTCACATGGGATATGAAAATAGATTTTGAAAGAATCTACTAAACTTCCTTATCAAGCTTCCAGGCAGCACCATGGTTAAATCCAGAAAGAGTTCAATGTACTTACTTATTTAATAGCTTACTTACTTACTAGCTGTGTGACCCTACACAAGTCACTAATCCTCTGTCTGCCTCAGTTCCCTCAACTGCTAAAGGAGCATAACAGCATTTATTTCCAGGGTTATGTAAGGATCAAATGAGATTATATTTTTAAAATTCTTAGTAGGGTACTTGGCCCAAAGTAGGCTTTTAATAAATGCTTGTTTACTTCTTTCCTTTCTCTTAACAACACACAGATGTCATATATCAATAGCTGTTATTCAGAGGTTTAGTTCAAATCTCTAATTTAGTTTCCAACACAGTAAAGATTCTGAGACAGTCCCAATTCCCACAATCCATAGAGTTGCTGTGCCATATCATTTGAATTTAAGGTTACTATTACCTCTGAAAGGTTTGAATTTGTTCTCCAAATCAAATTCTTGTCTTCCTAGTCGAGATAAATCAATTCGGAGATCTGGACAGATGGCATACTCCTCAATTGTTCTGCTGATCTGGTAGATCTTATCTGAAACTACATCTGGTGCAGGACCTAAAATTAAAAAAAAATATGTGCATGAGCACACACACACACACACACACACACACACTTCAATTTTAGAAGCAATAGCTTACCATCCCTAACCAGCAAAGAAAATGATCCATTTGTCCAATACTTATACTCAAAAGAATTCATACTCAGGAGAAAATTGCTCAAATAACTTAGTTTTCTGATGTTCAAATTCCCTTTAGCAAAACCATGGTATTTCAGATTAATAATTCACATGTTTGAGTAATTTTTTTATTGGAGTTTGTTTTTTTATATCCATTTCTGTGGAAAATAGTTTTACACCTATCAAGAAGAACTGATTATATAATCTATTCCCATTCAGGCTAAGAGATAGAAGCAGAGTATGAAGATCACCAAGCTTAAGAATCTGAGAATATAATTTATATTTTAATATATTTAACATCTACTGGTCATCTTGCCATCTGGGGGAGGGGGTGGGGAGTAAGAGGGGAAAAATTGGAACAAGAGGTTTGGCAATTGTCAATGCTGTAAAGTTATCCATACATATAACCTGTAAATAAAAGGCTATTAAAAAAAAAAAAAAAGAATCTGAGAATAAAACTAATTTTGCAGGTACCCTTGAAAAGGGTTATATTGAGTTTTACAGTTTAGTCCAGTTTGTTTAGCTGGCTTATTTAATCAACCCTCATATTTCAGTCAATTTGGATGTAACTACAAATGTTTGATATTCTCCTTCAAAAAGAATGAAATAATCTATTTCAGATTGTTTGCCATTTAGGGAAGGAGGGAGGGAAAGAAGAGAAGGAGAAAAATTTGGAGCTCAAAATCTTTCCAAAAATGAATGTTGAAAATTGTCTTTACATTTAATTGGAAAAAATAAAATACTATTTTAAAAAAGAACATGAGATTTTACTTCTGATATACTCTGAACTTGGTGTCAGGTTGTTGTGATGATGCTTGTGAAATGGATTTCAGTGAAGAAGAGTTGTACAAAAGTCATCAGCCTCAGTCTCTCTTCCTGAGTCATTGAAGTCCAGGAGCAAAACAGAAGTCAAGAAAACTGTCAAATGTCTTGGTATGCACTGGATGACCTTGGCATCTTTGATACCTGACCAAGCTAAGCTCTAAGTGCTCCATCTCATCTGCTTCAACTATCTTCATGGCCATTGAAACAAATTGTTTTCATCTGCCTATCCCACAAGAAAAAATCTTCACATGCTTGGATTAGGCAACATTCCCCTAACTCACCCATAGATTTGAGGCCTGTGGTTGCCCTAAAACTGGATTTAACCCATCTGCCAAGATGGTTTTACCAGGGTGGCTGCTGTACATGCTACAGTTTCTTGGAGCCACAGGTGAGATTTGGGTAGCAAGTAGATACCAAAGGCAGATGAGCTGTTCTAAAAAGGGTTCAACAAGTCCTCATATCAGATACTAGTCCTTCCTGAACACTTCGTACACCCTGGAGTCAGACAGACATGGATTCAAATCCTGTCTCTGCTGCTTACTGACTTCTTCATCATGAGTAAATCTTTTAATCTCATTTGTAAGATGGGAGAATAATGCCTGTAATATGCAAATTTTAAGGTGCTAGATAAATGTGAATTGTTGTTTTAAAACATGCTTATTTTTATTTTTATTGAAGGAACAGAAACTAGTTCTTTTCTAAGTGTAAGACTTACTTTTTAACCTCAAGAAAATACTGAACAAGACCATATATTTTCACTTTAAAAAATTCCTAGTCAGCACCTAGCACAATACTGAACAAAGAAGCTGATCTCAGTTCATTAAGTGAAGAATGTTACAAGATCAAGATCTGTTTTATTAAAAGGAAAACCAAGGCCTAGAGAGAAGCTCAATGACTTGCACAAGGTGACACAGATAATAACTGGAAAACTCAGACCCTGTGAATGAATCAAGTATCCTTCATATTAGTACTGTTTTGCTGACCAAGACACCACTTGAGCTGGTTCCAACAGAAGAAGACTGAGGAAGCCAGAGAACAATTCCTAATTTCTCAACTTTAAAATGTGTTGGGGTTTCTTTGTTTATGTGTTTGTTTTTATGGTTGCTGGATGAGAGAATATTAATCTCCCACTGGCTCCTATCCAATCCATGTTTTCAAAAAATATTTCTGGCTGAATATTGATGCCAAAGTCATGGCCAATTTCTCATACCTAGAATAGAATTAGCAGAATGATGCAAGCTGTACATATTTGCAACAATGTTATGAGTAATGTTTATGAATTAGACAGCCTTTTAAGGCTCCAGGCTTCTTATTTTTATGAATCTTTTATTGTTCTTTGGAGACCTTTCTGACATTATGGACTTAGTAGTATAAGTGTTACTTCCATTGACTCAGATAACAATCCTTTTGTAACTTAAGAGATTTTAGTAACAAACAAAATTCATAATTATATAATTAACCTGGCAATTTCTTCTCTGAATCTTGCTAATCTAGTTCTCATACAGCAACATTTTGTACACCACCCAGCCCTTATTCAAAATCTTTCCAGCTTGGTAGATTTTGCCAATCTTTGGCTTCTTTTAGCAAAATCTTTAATTACTTAGGGTTATTTCCTTCCACTTTACAATGAAGCATTAGATTAGAGTTGTGGCTGAGGAATGTTCTAGTTAATAATTGCTAACTTTGACCTTCTACTACCCTCATCACCTTCTCCCATATCCAAACTTTCCTAGAGAAAACCTCCTAGTTACTGCAAATTCATCTGAGACCTCAGTACTCTTAATTCGATCTTTTAAAACATTAAGTATGTAGAATGTGAAAAGTATTGTGATAGGTCCTGAAGGTTCAAAGGTTTTTTAAAAGTCTGGACCACCCTCAAGTAGATAGTATCTATTATTACTATTGAGTTATCTTAATCTTGTCTGACTCTTCAGGACCCAACTGGGATTTTCTTGGCAAAGATACTGGAGTGGTTTTCTATTTCATTCTCCAGCTCATTTTACAGATGAGAGGAACTAAGAGAAGCAGGATTAAGTAGTTGCTTAGGATCACATAGTAAGTATCCAAGCCAGATTTGAACTCACAAAGATGAGTTCTTTGACTTCAGGCCTGGCACTCTCTCCATTGCATCACCTAGTTTTCCTAGTAAGAATCGCTCAATTTCAGCAGCTAATTCTGCTTCTTAATTTACTGAGATTAAAGCTCCATGACAAACTCCTACAACTTCTCTCCTATTTATCTCAAAATTTCTCTACATTTTCACCTAATTTCTCTTCTCCTTTCCAAAACTAACCTCTCTCAATCTATGTTTTGACTTCACTTCCCTGCCTCCAAAGAGGTCTTACTCCATAGGTTCTCTTTCACAGATCTTCAACCCTAGGGCTGTTAATCTGAGGCCCATGAAGTGGGTTTTAAAAAATATATTTTTAAACTTTGTTTCAATATAATTTATTTCATATATTTATGCATTTTAAACATTATTTTGAGGAGGGCTTCAGTGGCTTCACTCATACTGCCAAAGGGATACATGACATTAAATTAAACTCTTATATTAATCACTCCTTCAATGGATTCTTACCCTCTATCCACATTCAGATATATTTAAGTCTCTCTATTTGTATTGAGGGGAAATATCTTTCCCCAATCATGCTACCTCAGTCTACTCAATCTATTATCCAATCTTACCTTTCCTTTATTGCCAAACTCCTAGAATGGTCTACACTATTTATCTTCACTTCCTTACTATTCATTCAGTTATTTCTGAATTCTTTATAATCTAGTCTCTGGCCCCACTTGTTTTTTGAAACTGCTTTCAACTTACTCCAAATTTAAAAATTCTTTTTCTTCAATTTTTTCTGACATTATCACCATCCTCCAAATTCCCCCTTGAAACTTATTTTTCCTTAGGTTTTCCTGGCACTATAGTGTCTTAATTCTCCTATCATTGTGTCTATTTCTCTATCTAAATTGATTCCTCTTCTCTTGTCCCTTAATTTTTGGCTTTCCCTAAGATCTATTCTTGGATTAAGTCTCTTTCCTCTCTATTCTCTATTTTCTGTGGTGATTTCATTCACTCCTGTGTCTTGTTATCACCTTTGTAGGGATAAATTTCAAATCTCTATATCTACCTGAATCTCACTCAAATGCTCTAGGTTCAGCACTTCTTTTTTTTTTTTTTTTTTTTTTTTTTTTTTTATTTAATAGCCTTTAATTTACAGGATATATACATGGGTAACTACAGCATTAACAATTGCCAAACCTCTTGTTCCAATTTTTCACCTCTTACCCCCCCCCACCCCCTCCCCTAAATGGCAGGATGACCAGTAGATGTTAAATATATTAAAATATAACTTAGATACACAATAAGTATACATGACCAAAACATTATTTTGCTGTACAAAAAGAATCAGACTCTGAATTATTGTACAATTAGCTTGTGAAGGAAATCAAAGATGCAGGTGTGCATAAATATAGGGACTGGGAATTCAATGTAATGGTTTTTAGTCATCTCCCAGAGTTCTTTTTCTGGGTATAGTTAGTTCAGTTCATTACTGCTCCATTAGAAATGATTTGGTTGATCTTGTTGCTGAGGATGGCCTGATCCATCAGGACTAGTCATCATCTAGTATTGTTGTTGAAGTATATAATGATCTCCTGGTCCTGCTCATTTCACTCAGCATCAGTTCGTGTAAGTCTCTCCAGGCCTTTCGGTTCAGCACTTCTAAGTACATTTTATTTTTTTTAAAACCTGAAGTTTTTTATTTGCCCAAAATAATACATGTACAAAATGATACAAAGGGTTTATAATATTTAGGTTTTTTTCATAATTATAACTTTTTATTGACAGAACCCATGCCTGGGTAATTTTTTACAATATTATCCCTTGCACTCACTTCTGTTCTGACTTTTCCCTCTCTCCCTCTACCCCCTCCCCCGGATGGCAAGCAGTCCTATACATGTTAAATATGTCACAGTATATCCTAGATACAATATATGTGTGCAGAACCCAACAGTTCTCTTGTTGCACAGGAAGAATTGGATTCAGAAGGTAAAAATAACCCAGGAAGAAAAACAAAAATGCAAACAGTTTACATTCATTTCCCAGTGTTCTTTCTTTGGGTGTAGTTGCTTCTGTCCATCACTGATCAATTGAAACTGAGTTAGATCTCTTTGTCGAAGAAATCCACTTCCATCAGAATACATCCTCATACAATATTGCTGTTGAAGTGTATAATGATCTCCTGGTTCTGCTCATTTCACTTAGCATCAGTTCATGTAAGTCTCTCTAAGCCTCTCTGTATTCATCCTGCTGGTCATTTCTTACAGAACAATAATATTCCATAACATTCATATACCACAATTTACCCAATCATTCTCCAATTGATGGGCATCCATTCATTTTCCAGTTTCTAGCCACTACAAAGAGGGCTGCCACAAACATTTGTGCACATATAGGTCCCTTTCCCTTCTTTAGTATCTCTTTGGGGTATAAGCCCAGTAGTAGCACTGCTAGGATCAAAGGATATGCACCGTTTGATAACTTTTTGAGCATAGTTCCAAATTGCTCTCCAGAATAGCTGGATATATTCACAATTTCAACAACAGTGTATTAGTATCCATGTTTTCCCACATCCCCTCCAACATTCCGCATTTCAGTGGTATCTCAGAGTTGTTTCTAAGTGCATTTTAAACAACTCTTCCCAGATGTCCCATGTGTTCCTCAGATTCAACCTTTTCAACACTGAAATAATCCTCTTCCTTTTCCTAAAGGCTTTTCCTACAGTCCTTATTTCTGTTAATAACACCATCATTCTCCTAGTCACCTAGACTCAAAATCTGTCATCTTTGGTCCTTCTCCCAACTTCTAAGTATATTTATGACATATATGTATGCATATATGTATGTCCATGCATATATGTATGTATGTATTGATACATATACATATTAAAAGATGATATATACATATATGTGTATATCTATAGATAGATATGCATATATAAATATAGACACACATATGTGTATATAATTACACATATACATATAAAAGATGATATATATACATATATGTATGTGTATCTATAAATAGACATGAATGCATGTGTATCTATAAGTAGATATGAATATACATGTGTGGATGTATATGTATCTATACATACACATATAAAAGATGATATACACATATATGTGTATGATAGATAGACAGATAGATTTAAAGGAGGGAGAAGTGATCCTGAACAAGTCATTGAATCTCTTTACTTTCTGATTTCTTTATTTGCAAATTTAAGGATTTGAACTAGAAAAAGACTTCTTAACCTGGAGTATATGGATTAAAAAAAAATGTTTTGATAACTGTATTTCAATATAATTAGCTTCCTTTGTAATCCTATATATTTTATTTTATACATGTAATAACATTATTCTGAAGAATTCATGGGTTTCTGTGTATTTTCCATAGACTGCCAAAGGGGTCTATGATGCAAAAAGGTAAAGGACTCCTATACTAGATGATCTCCAAAATCTCTTGCAGCTCTAAAATAAAGTAAACCTATAATTCTATTAAGAATCTCCCCCATTACAATGTGAGCTTTTTGAAGGCAGGAATTATGGTTTAAACTGTATTATTCCTGTAATTTAACATAGTAACTGAAATTATTATAGGCATTTAATAAGTGCTTATTAACCAACTGTTAAGAGGGAAAGAAGCAAGTGAGCATTATGTTAACATATTTCAGATACACAAATTTGTTTCATTTATTTTAAGTCTACCTACCTCCATTAGAAATGTTAAACTTGACTCCAAACTCTCCCCCTGGTCCTCCAGGGCAATGACTAGCAGTAAGAATGATTCCACCAGCTGCATTTATCTTCCTGATAATGCATGAAACAGCAGGCGTGGACAAGATGCCATTTTGGCCAATGATCAGCCGACCAATCTAAACCAACCCCCCCCCAAAAAAAAACCATCAACCAACTTGAATGAGTCTGAAGGCAATTAAACCATGAAGATTCATATTCAATAGTAGTCAGAAATCTTTGCCCATAGGATTATTTAGGGGAAGGCCTAGTGGGGCTAAGTCAAGAACCTAAAAAGTCAAGAGGGAAAAAGCATCAGCTCTGAAATCAGAAGACATGGGAACAAATCCCATTTCTGATGCTTGCTATTTATCATCTGAACTTGGATAAGATACTTAATCCCCCAAGACCTCTTTCTTCATTTGTAAATGAGAGATTTAGTATGTGAAAGTATATTCTAAATAACAAATAACTAAATAATAAATAGTAAAAGAAATATAATATAAGTGACTAATGTTTATTTCATGCTGAGAAAATTGACAAAAATTGGGAATAGTCAACTTCTGAAAGAGAGGCACAGTAATACACTATTAGTAGAACTGTGAATTGGTCTGTCCATTCTGAAAAACATGGAATTATACCAACAAAGGACTGAATTGTCCATATTTTTCCCTCAAGTATTTTCTTTGCTAATTGTTTATCATACTCTGCTCACTGAAGTCAAAGACAGAAAGAGAGATTCCATATGTACCAAAATAGTCATGATTCACAAAAATTGTTTTGTGATAGCAAAGAACTAAAGGGGAAAGTAGATTTCCCTCAATTGGTGAATGACTATCCAAATTGTGATGTAAGTATGTAAAGGAATATACTATACCATAAGAAGCAAAGACTATGAAGCATTCAGAGAAACTTTGGAAGATCTAAAAATGTGTATGCATATTGAATACAACAATGGAGATAAAAAGGAAAAAAACAAGTCCTAAACACTATATAATTTATGCCAAGCTGAACTCAGGAGAAGAACTTACAAAATGCATCTCCCTATAGAAGCAACAGATGGATATGGAATATTACCTATATTGTCAGATATCAGCTGATGAATTGTTTGACTTTACTAAGCTACTTTTTTCAGGGTACTTTTGTTTGTTTATTTTGGGGTTTTTGGTTATAAGGGACAGATCATGGAGTAGGGAAGGAAAAAAACATAATAGAAAATGACAATTTTCAAACAAAAGACAATCTAAAAATGTTCATGAAGCTATTACCCTGAAGAGCCTCTAAGGTCCTTCCAATTAGATCCTTTGATCTAGGACTTCAGCCATCTTCTTGTTTCTCACCCTTTCATTTCACTCCTCTGGACCATAGACCCATTCAGCTTTCAAACTCTATGCCATCCTGAATGTTAAATACCTCACATGGTCCACCATATCTATCCACCCTTATTCATGCTTCACTTAAATTAGCACCCTCTAGAAATTATCTTGTTTTTCCTATCTCTTCCCCAACTTTCCAGTTCTAAAACCATGATCATATAAATTATGTTGAGATATAGTACCTTATGGTAAGTTGTGTCCACATGAATTATCTATTATCTCAACAAGTGAATGTGAGCACAAATTGGGAAGCATCCTGACTGTATTTCACCCTGGCCATCTTCCTGCTATATTCACATTGTGAATGTCATAGATAGATATCATCTTGGCTGTTTCTATGGAGAAGAAGACAGTCAGAAAGTTAGGGGAAGGGATGGGGAAAGGAGGCAGATCCTAGATTTTGGGCACTATTTCCTCTTGTCTCAAAAGGATTTTCAGCTAGAGTAATATCTATGATCTAGAGGTACAAGTCTTAGTTTAGAAGGAAAATCTAATCTGTCTTAATGGAGAAAGTGGCCCTTAGTTTATTCTTGACATTTTAACTCCTCCTCACTAAATGCTAATTACACAAATGATCACTACAAATACCTACTATTGATAATAGCCAATATTATCCAAGGTATAGAGTTAGGAGATAGAGTTGTGAGTTTGTGAGTAAAGAACAGCAAAAAGGTCAGTATGGATAAACCGTAGGAGAGTAATGTATAATAAGGTTGATTTCATGGAACAGTTAAGTGGTGTAGTAGATAGAGCACAATGTGCTTGCATAGTGGATACAACAAAGGAGATAAAAAGGAAGAACTAAGTTCAAATCTGGCCTGAGACACTTATTAGCTGTGTAACCCTGGGCAAGTAACTTAATTCCAAATGTCAGAAAGGAAGGAAGAAAGAAAGCAATCATTACCATGTAATATTGCTATACCCCTTGAATTAGAGCAATAGACCCAAGTCCTGCAGAGGTTATGCTTTAGATCCCCCCAATGGAGAACTACAATCCCAACAAGTGAGTGTGTGAGCACAAATTCACAATCTACTTTATTTAGCAGACCCAAGCATCCTAACCATGTTTCACCTTGCCCATCTTCCTGCTATACCGCTCCATGTGCCATTCTTCCCACTTGTTTCACCTTTTGCTTTGAGAATACAAATCCACGACTCCTAAGAGGGTATGTCAATCACTTACCCTTCATTCACCACATCTCAGTGACTTTGCAGATGAAAACCATTAGAATAAAGCTGTTCTTTATAGTTGTATTTCTAGTGCCTAGTTGTTGTTCATTTGTATCTACCTCTTCATGACCTCATAGACCATAACATTCCAAAGATGTTCAGGGATTTTCTTGGCAAAGATACTAGACTAGTTTGTCATTTTCTTCTCCAGTGGATTAAAGTAAACAGGGTTAAGTGACTTGCCCAAGGTCAAGCAGGGTCTGAGATCAGATCTGAACTCTAGTCATCCTGACTCCAGGCCTAGCACTCTTTCCACTGAGCCACATTGCTGCCTTTCCTCATGCATAAATACTTGTTGGTTAACTGAAAAAAAAAAAAAAAATACAAAGCATATTATAATCATTAAGTAAAAATAAACATTGGAGTCTTTAAAGGACAAATATCTATTCATTTTGGAATACATAATTTCCTCCCAGTCAGATGGAAGAAAAGGGTAAACGCATACATAAAGTAAACTATATTGGAGGAGGCTCTGGACTAGCAATTAGGAAGCCTGAGTTTCCTGGTCTCTGCTATGACATTTACCAAGTATATGATTTTGAGGCAGCCATAATATCACTGGACCTGATTTTCCTCACATGCAAAAAGAGGATCTTGAACTAGATTGTCTCTAAAGTATCCTCCACTTCTGATATCTGATGATTTTGGAGTCAGTACTTGCTATAATGATATGCCCTAAAGAAATACTTCATCCTAGAGAACCAGGATTGGGGAATAGGCTGGGTAATACTACTTCCCACTCCCTCCACCATAGTTGTAGTTTGTAAAATCCTAAAAATACTAACCCCACCCAGCTGCTTTAGTGAGATTCTTTTAGATTTGAGAGATAATTAGAAACTAAAGTGCTTTGTGAGCTCCTGAAAAAGAGAACACAGAACAATGGAAAGATGATTGATTCTGGAATTAGAAGGTGAGGATTCAAGTTTTACTTTTGATGCTTATTAGTTGTGTGAAATTAGATAACTTAATCTCCTGGTGCCTCAGTTTCTCCATCTGTAAAATGAAGGAAGAGGTGACCTAGAAGGCCTTTCTAGGCCTATAATGTTATGCTCTTATGATCCAAATGTCTGACCATCAGAAAGAAGCTGTCTAAGCATTCATCTGGCCTTTAAATAACTTAGCTTTTTTTTTTTTTAAGTTTTATAAATTACATGATAGCATGAGAAGTTAGTATCAGTATACAAGATGACATTAAGTAGTTATTTTTTCAGGTTTTCTGGATAGGTTAGAGACTAGTAGTAAGAAATACCTTAAAATGAACCAGACCTTTTGGGTTCTATTACAAGCATTCCAGATCTACTCTATGAATAGACTAAAATATATTGTGCCCTCTCTTTTATTTTTTAAAGATTATTTTCTCACTGAATAGAGAAGTGAGGATTACAAATTTTGAATGTTTCACATTTATTCCTTTCTGATTTATATGTCCTAGAGAAGACATTTCTGTTTCCCTTAAAAATTAGTTTTTCTCCTTCTAGAATTGTTTTTGATATTTACTTAATCTCTTTTATGTGTTGCACCTTCTAAGAAAATGTAAACTTCTTGAAGATAGGACACTGATTTTTTTTTGCACTCCTTCCCTCTTATGCCTAGTTCAATGTCAAACATATTTTAGGTGTTTACTAAATGCTTGTTGAACTGATGAAGAAGTCTCCACAAGCACTTAGAATGTTAAAAGAGATCCTCTTGCCCCCTCCACCATGAGATTAAGGCAGTCTGTACTTTATACATTCCAGAAAGATGGGCTATAATGAATTTCTTAAACGTTTTTTCTGGAAAAAATCTCTCTCTCTCTCTCTCTCTCTCTCTCTCTCTCTCTCTCTCTCTCTCTCCCTCCTTCCCTCCCTCTCTCTCTCTCCCTCCTTCCCTCTCTCTTTCTTTCTCCCCCTCTATCTCTCTCTGTCTCTCTCTCTCCACTATCGATTTTTTAAAGTTCCCTATCTCATTGTCTCTGCCTCTCTCTGTTTTTATCTGTCTATGTGTCGTTCTCTCTCTCTGTCTCTCTGTCTCTGTCTCTCTCTCTCTCTGTCACCCTCTCTGTCTGTATGTCTCTTTCTCTTTATCTCTCCGTCTTTCTCTCAAAAAAGACATCACCCACTTAGATCAACCCAAGCTGTTTAGAAAGCACTGTCCATTTGCTTAATCTGACAAATGTGCTGCTTTGAAACAAACATGCACGCGCACATACACACACACACACACACACACACACACCCCATAGTCTTCAATTTATGTCACAGGTATCAGAAATCAAATACCTCTGGTAATCAAAGATTTACAACTCGGAAAGATTTACAACAATTCACTGTTATTTAGGACAGCAGAGTGGTGCCTTGTATATTCCTCATGAACTTCTGTCACTTTGCCTTAGAGAATTCAAATCAGAAAAAGACCATGACTCCTACCCAAACATTCATTGGGATTGCAGCAGCAGTTATCCTGACAAAGATCCTGCCTGAATCCTCATAAGCACTAGGAGCTTGGGCAGCTGGACATTTTTAGACATTTCAGGAGCTTAGCATGGAGCCACTTAGCTTCTTCTGGCTCCTTCCTCCCAGTAATCTCTTACGTGTTTCAGCCAATTAGTCTGGAAATCCTTGTGAAACAAGAAATTAAGACCTAGACATGGTCCAGGGGGTGGTGCAGTGGAAGGAGGGGGGGGGGGGTGTCTCTTGCATTTGCTGCAGCTGGGCATTTGAGATGGCTTGAGGAGGGAAGTCATAGTTGTGATTATGAGAAGTGATAATTATAGATCAGATTTTAAAGCCATAAAGGACCTTCAAAGATATTTAGTATAGACCCCACCCACCCATTTGACAAATCAAGACCTTGGCAAGGTAACATGATTTGTAGAGATATCCCTTCTGGAGAACTCTCTGAATCAATTTAAAACCTCATGTAAGGACAAAGTAAATGCTAACTCACTGCGAATTAGCTACAGATGTATTAGGTAAGGTTATGAAAAATCACTATCACTGAACATAAGATGATGTATATGAATGGGTGTAAATTCAAGTAAACAGAATCTATCAATTGAACAGAATGGCCTCCCATCCCACACAAAGTCTGTGATCCTTTGACATCATGAACTATGAAAACAATATATACAATGATTGCAACAATGTAAACAAAAACAGCCAAATCACTGAAGCTAGAGATTACAAAGGATCCCTGTCTAACTGTTGAGAAAAAGCATTAGAAAATAACTCCTCCTTTCCTATCCTGTTTCTTTACAGAAGTCCGAGACTTTAGCTATGGAGCACTACATAAACTGTTAGATTTGCTCCATGTGCTCATTGTTTTACTGAATTTTTTTCTTTTTTAAAAAAATTCATTATTATAAGTAATTGCTCTCTGAAAGGGAATATGTAAGGATTATAAAAACAAAAAATATCAATCAAAATTTATTTTAAGATGAAATAAGGAGCTGCTTCTATTACCCCCTCAAAAAAAAAAAAAAAAAAAAACTATCCTGGATATGCTAGAAGAAGGGAAAGAAAGGAGATAAGCTTGATTTTTTTTATAAGCTTTTTATTTATAAAGCATATGCGTAGGTAATTTTTCCAACATTGACCCTTGCTTAACCTTTTGTTGCAAAATTTCCCCTCTTTCCCCCTACCCCTCTCCTAGCTGTTGCAAAAAAAAAAAAAAAAAAAAAAAAAAAAAATCAGATCAAGAAGGAAGAAAAAGAAAAACTGAGAAAGAAAACACAATGCAAGCAAATAACAACAGAGAGAATGAATGCTATATTGTGTTCCACACTCTGTTCGCACTTCTCTCTCTGGATGTAGATGGCTCTCTTTGTCACTGCATAAGTGGAACTGGTTTGAATCATCTCAATATTGAAGAGAGCCACTTCTATCAAAATTGATCCTTGTGTAGTCTTGTTGTTGCCATGTATGCCATGTAGAATCTTCTGGTTCTGCTCATTTCACTTAGTATCAGTCCATGTAGGTCTTTCTAAGCCGCTCTAAAATCATCCTGCTGGTCATTTCTTATATAGAATTCATATATCATAATTTATTCAGTCATTCTCCAATTGATGGAGTTTCCAGTTTTTTGCTACTGCAAAGAGGGCTGCCACAAACGGACTTTGATTTAATGTAGCAGTGGCCACCCACAATCTGGCCCTGGGAAGTGACCAAAGCCAAGAAGAAGCCTTATGAAAACAGCTATGATTTCCAGATCACTGATGGACTCTGAATAGTAAAACCATTTAGATAAAAAGTCACATATCCTTCTTGTATTTTACTCAGAGAAAAATACTTTGAAAGCAGTCTCTCTCTCTCTCTCTCTCTTTTTTTTTTTTTTTTTTTTTTTTGGTTTTACAAAAGTTTTTTCCATTTACATATGAAATTAAATTTTAACATATTTGTATTTAATTTTGAGTCCCAAATTCTCTTCCCCTTCATTGAAAAGGCTAGCAATTTGATATAGGTTGTTATGTAGAATATATTTCCATTTTAGCCATATTATTAAAAAAAAAAGAGATTTCCCCCCCCCAAAAAAAAAAAAAAAAAGAAAAATAGCAGGCTTTACTCTGCATTCAGGTGCCACTAGTTCTTGGAGGTGGAAAACATTTTTCACCACAAATCCTTTGGAACTGTCTTGAATCATTGCAAAGTTATTGAGCACAGCAAAGTTATTCACATCATTGTACAATGTTGCTATTAATGTGTTCAATGTTCTCTGGTTCTGCTCACTTCATGTTGCTTCAGTTCATGTAAGTGAAACAGGTATTTTATAGAAAGTAGATGCCACCAGTTTCCAAGGAGCAGAAAGAACAATGGAAGAGACATGGAGACATGGGAATTAAAACTAAAAACTCTTCTAAGAATAAAAATAGTTAACATTTATACAGTGCTTTTAAAGTTAACTTATTATCTCACTTGTTCTCCCTAACAAACCTCTAAGATTGTGCTCTCACTGGATAGGGATTACATCGGTCGTTTTGTTCATATAGTAAATTGGAAAGTGAAAAGATCCTCTCTGCCCATGCCTTTCGGTACTTTCTCTTCTTAAGGAGAGGTGACTTGTTAAGTATCATATTCCCAATATGTACCTGTGGCAGAATTTGAACCTAGATTTTCTTGGACTTTTGAAATCAGCTCTCCAATACACATCATACTGCCTCTTGATATATTTTCTATCACTCTCAATTTGCAGATAAGGAAGAAGTTAATAGGACTTTCCCAGATTGACAAAGCTGGTATCTGAAGTAAAACATGGACCCAGCTTTCCTTTCCACATAGAGTGCTAAATCTGGAGTCTCATTTTCCTAAGTTCAAATCTGGTCTCAGACACTTTGGACAAGTCACTTAACTCTCATTTAGAAAATGAGCTAGAGAGGTAAATGGCAAACCACTTTATTATATTTGCCAAGAAAATCACAAATGGATCACAAAGAGTTAGGTATGATTGAAACAACTGAAAAAAGAAAATCAATCCTGCCAACCATATTTAGATACATAATCATACCTGAAATAAAAGCAAGCATATACACTGTATATATGTACGTTTATATATATATATATAGTATATATGTCTATACTTTTAATGAACACAGAATCAAAATACAGCAGAGGTTGCCCACATATAGTGAAGGTGAATAGGGATTTCATCAACACAGGGAACATCTAGGTGAGGAAATTCCCTATACCAAGACAAGTTTGTATTTTGCAATTTACAGAGTTGCTATAAGAACTAAGAGGTTCTTTAATTTAGTTTGGAATCTTGCCTAGCCTATAATTTTTTTTAGGTGGGAACTACTTCTTAAGTCTCTGTTTTATATATGTAGCTCCTAGCCAATTATTGGAGCTCCTATCATGCTCAAAAAGAACAAATGTTTTAGGAAAAATCCTTACACCATCTTCTCTTGGATTATATGTATCTGATTTTCAATAAACATAATTAAATTTCTTTACAAAATCTAATAAAGCAGCATTTTTAAAAATGCCATCTGAGTCTCTGGATACATCTAAACAAAGCTTAAAATAACACATGCCAGCAGCTGGGAGCCCCCAGCTGTTCACTAAACCTCCCTTCCCTTTCAACTTCTCCATAAGAAGAATGAATGAGGAACAAAGATTAAAAGAGCCAAGAATGGACTGACCAAAAAGAAGACAATTGGATCTCAAAGGCCAATTTCTAATACAAAATCCTCAAAGACAGCCTACTCACAAAATTACTAAAATGGTAATACTCTCTGTTACATATGCTATTGGCAATGCCCTAACTATGAAAATGAGTAATGTTGCCATTTGTTCTGCAGTAGATAATTAGGAGAAAGAAATCAGGGAAAATAGTATCTGCCCTTGGGTTTAAATTCTTCCTCAGTGGATTACCTATGTGACTATAGGCAAGTCTAGGGGGCATAGTAATTTAAAGTGTTGGGCTTCCTGAACTCAAATCCTAATTCAGACACTTAGCTGCTCTAAAAACAATTAGCTCTTCTCAATCTTAGTTTTCTCATCTGTAAAATGGGGATAATAATATTAGCTAATGCAAAAGATTCTTGTAAGGACAAAATGAAAAAATAAGTTAAGTACATTGTAAATTTTAAAGAGCCATATAAATCTTAGCAATTAAGCACTCTGGGTCTTAGTTTCTTCATGTATAAAATGAGTGGAGCAAAACTGTCTAATGATCAACTGTGACAGACTTTGCTCTTCTCATAAATACAATGTTGTAAGACAATTCCAAAAGATTTATGATGGCAAAAGCTATTCACATCCAAAAAAACAAAAAACAAAAAATTATGGAGTCTGAATGAAGATTGAAACATATACAATTTTCACTATTTCTTCTTTGTTTTTTCTTTCTTATGCTTTTCCCCTTCTGTTCTAATTCTTCTTTACACATAATAATATGAAAATAATTAATATGATTGTACATTTATAACCTATGTCACATTGCTTGTCATCTAGGAGAAGGGGGAGGGAAGAAGGAAGAAAAAATCTCCAGCTCTAATTCTATGATCTTACAATCCTATGCCCAGGTCAGCTCCAGGAAAGGGAGATTGAATTACAAAAACACCTTTTATATTTTTCCTCTCTTCTTCATCTACTCCATCCAACTCTGAACTGACACAATTAGCATTCACCACCATTTGAAATATTCCTTGTTCTTTGAGCCAGACCAAGATCTATTTGACCTAGATTGCAACTAACATTCTCATTACAGAAGCCCATCAAGCAAGAACTTCTCTCTGGTCTAATAGAACCAACTAATCCACCTCTAGGACAATTCGTATAAGCAGAAGCAACATTTCCATATCTCATAATCTCATATCATTGGCAGTTGAGACGGAAGCACAGAACTGAGAAGGTAAATAGAATAATAAATTCAGGTCAGATACAGATGAAGAAAATGAAGCTCAAATGGACTAAGGGATTTGCCCAAGTCCATATAATCAATAAGTGGCAGAGCTGAAATTTGAATTCCTTTAATTCTATTGCTCTTCATATCTTGATGCCCCAATAGTTCAGTCAATGATTTTAGAAAAACCTGTAAAGGCTTACACAAAATAATGAAAAGAATAATGAGCAGAATCAAAAGAATTTGTATATAGTAAATTTAAGAGAATAAGCTATTTTGACTATTATAAATATCAAAATTAACTATAAAAAACACATGAAAAAGACACTATCTGCATCCAGAGAAATAACTGATGAATAGAAGGTCCAAAATAATTTTAAAAACACACACACACACACACACACATACACACACACTACACATATGGATTTACAGATATATGTGTATTCATATATATGTGTATATATATATATATACATATATGTATGTATGAGTATATATAAATATGTGTATGTGTCTAATGGTAGCCATCTCTAGAATGGGGCAGGGTGAAAGGGGAAAAAAGGAAGGGGGAAATTTAAATAATATTTTTATTATGTATTTCATAGGAATATATGCAGTTTTGTATGCAATCATCTTTTTATTATATTATGTTATGGAGTTGCTTGTTTTGTCCCATAAATTAAAAAAAAAACTTTTAAGTGCCAACTATATACCAAGCCCTCTACTAAGCACTGAGCATACCAAGAAATGCAAAAGTGTTGCTGCTTTCAAGAAGCTTACAGTCTAATGAGAGACACAACCTGTACACAAGTGTGCATAAACAAGATATACATGGGATAAATTGGAAATAACCTCAAAAGAAAGATTGTAGAAGGTGGAATTTTAGCTGGGACTTAAAAGAAGTTCGGAAAGTAAGGAGATGAAATAGAAGAAGGATAGCATTCCAGGAATGGAAGGCAGTCAGTGAAAATGCCCAGAATTTGAAGGTGGAACATCATAAGCCAGGAACAACAAAGAGGCCAGAATCAGCACAAAACTTTAAATCAGACTTTATGGTCTTCAAGAAAGCTGTCCAAGTCAAAGGTTCTAATAAAGGCCTCATTTCCAAAATATATAGAGAATTAACTCTAATTCATAAAAAATCAAGCCATTCTCCAATTGAAAAATGGTCAAAGGATATGAACAGACAATTCTCAGATGAAGAAATTGAAACTATTTCTAGTCATATGAAAAGATGTTCCAAGTCATTATTAATCAGAGAAATGCAAATTAAGACAACTCTAAGATACCAGTACACGCCTGTCAAGATTGGCTGACAGGAAAAATTAATGATTGTTGGAGGGGATGCGGGAAAACTGGGACAATTGTTGGTGGAGCTGTGAACGAATTCAACCATTCTGGAGAGTAGTTTGGAACTATGCTCAAAAAGTTATCAAACTGTGCATACCCTTTGATCCAGCAGTGTTACTACTGGGCTTATATCCCAAAGAGATACTAAAGAAGGGAAAGGGACCTGTATGTGCACGAATGTTTGTGGCAGCCCTTTTTGTAGTTGCTAGAAACTGGAAACTGAATGGATGCCCATCAGTTGGAGAATGGCTGAATAAATTGTGGTATATGAATATTATGGAATATTATTGTTCTTTAAGAAATGACCAACAGGATGATTTCAGAAAAGGCCTGGAGAGACTTACACGAAGTGATGCTGAGTGAACTGAGCAGGACCAGGAGATCATTATATACTTCAACAACAATATTATATGATGACCAGTTCTGATGGACCTGGCCATCCTCAGCAACGAGATCAACCAAATCATTTCCAATCGAGCAGTAATGAACTGAACCAGCTACGCCCAGAGAAAGAACTCTGGGTGATGACTAAAAACCATTATATTGAATTCCCAATCCCTATATTTATGCCCACCTGCATTTTTGATTTCCTTCACAAGCTAATTGTACAATATTTCAGAGTCTGATTCTTTTTGTACAGCAAAATAACGGTTTGGTCATGTATACTTATTGTGTATCTAATTTATATTTTAATATATTTAACATCTACTGATCATCCTGCCATCTGGGGGAGGGGGTGAGGGGAGGGAGGGGAAGAATTGGAACAAGAGGTTTGGCAATTGTTCATGCTGTAAAGTTACCCATGCATATAACCTATAAATAAAAGGCTATTAAATAAAAAAATAAAAGAAAAGAAAAGAAAAAGAAAGAAATTCCATTAAAAAAAAAAAAAGAAAGAAAGAAAGCTGTCCAGCAAGGTTTTCTTTTGCATACACAATCAGCTTTTATCTATCTGGAAATTAGCCATCCACCCTTCAAACTGGATCTCAGGTTACCTGTAGGAGGGCTGACTCAGAAGGGCATAATTTTTTTTTATCATGTGCATAGAGAAATTTATTTTGTGATTGTTTTAAGTATCTGTATTTGGTAGTCTAGCTGAGTTCCATCTCTTTGGTTTTGTTATAGAATAGTCTGACTGCATTAAGAATTCAGGTTATAAAGTGTTGTTATAACTTATCTTTCATCCAGGGAGAATCTTAGAAAGAATTAGGAACAACTAGGAACACAAAGGGTAATATCACATCTTTATCTTAAAGGAAATTCAGAAAAAAGGAGATGAAGAAAGAAAAGAGAAATGTTCATGAATAGGCTGATCTATTTAGAAGAAAGACAAATAAAGCTGATGTGGCATTGAGTATTTAAATTCTGGCAACACAGATTAGAAAATGCATTTAAGAAAGAAAAACTGATCCGGAAAAAAGTAGGGAAGAGAGCCTGAGACAAAATTTTAAGTCAAAGTGAGATAAATAAAGGAAATATTTGGAAATTTTATTTTATTAAAGCTAAGTAGTAATACAGTACTTATAAGTCTTTTTTCCCACTTTGTGTGTTTTGTACTCATTTGGCTCATTTTGTAGTGCAAAAGATTTATATTTTGGATTACATAATAATTGTAAGGCACATAGCACAGTGTCTGGCACATAGTAAGTGCTATGTAATGTTAGTTGTTATTAATCCCATCCTGAATTTCTACTATCAGTGTAATCTTGTCAGATATATGGCAAAATAGATAATAGCACTAGATCTGAAATGAGGAAAAGCAACTTTTTGAGTTCAAATCCACCCACAGATATTTACTAGTTTAATGACTCTGAGCAAATCATTTAACTGTTTGCTTCAGTTTCTTTATCTGTAAAATGAGATGGAAAAGGAAATGGCAAAACACTCCAGAATCTTTTCCAAGAAAACCCCAAATGGAGTCATGAAGAGTTAGAAACAACTGAAATTGACTCAACAAGGATGTAATCTTGAATAATTCACTTAACTTTGTGGATCTCATTTTCCTCATCTGAAAAATTAGAATTGAATTGGATGGTATCTGAGCACCTTTGCAGTTTTAATTTCTATGATCTAAGGTCTTTCAAATATCACTAAGAGTAACTCAGGAATTACATCTACTAGTTCTTTTAAGATTGGGATGTGTTTTTTTTTTTCAGAGCTTAATGACTTGGACTTATCCAAACCAGTTGGAGCCCTCTTGTTACCTTCTTATGTATCATTAATAATGAGGTTCAACTCTTTAGTCAATTGTGTTTCCTTTTTTCACAAAAATTATTCTATTTAAAAAGTTTTTAAAAATTGTTATTCAGTCATATCTGACTCTTTGTGACCCTATTTGGAGTTTTCTTGTCAAAGATACTGGAGTGGTTTACCATTTCCTTCTCCAGCTCATTTTACAGATGAGGAAATTGAATCAAACAGTGACTTGCCCAGGGTCACACAGCTAGTAAATGTCTGAGGCTAGATTTGAATCTAGTTCTTCCTGACTTCAGACCCAGCACTCTATCCACTACATCACCTAGTTGCCCTTATGCAAACACACACACACACACACACACACACACACACACACACACACATATATAAACCACATATATATATATATATATATATATAGTAAAGTAAAAGTTGAATAGCCCTATCTTTTTTCAACTATCTGTTGCTATCTCATCCACCTGAGAGGTATTCACCTGTATCATTATATAACTCCTCTTTGATATTTTTTCCTCCAATATAATTTTATAAATACTTTCATGATTTTTGAGTGTTTTTATGCTAGGCAACATACAATAGAGAACCTCTGCAGACTACAGGGGTTGGAGTGTGGAAAATAGATTAGAAAGGGGATGGATTAGTTAGTCTTGTACCATATAAGGCTGGTAAGAGCTAATTAGTGCCTAAACTTAGGTTCTTTCCCTTAGAATGAAAGTTGTGATGGGACAGATACAATAGATATCATGATGTTAGTCTGTTGAGAAGGGAGAAAGGAGATGGAAGAATTTTAAAAGACGGATATATCAAGGCAGGGTGACTTGAATGATAATCCTGTCTTCAATAGTAGGAGTGACAAATTTAAGGGAGATACAATTGGGCAATTTTTTAGTTAGAGGCATTGGAAAGACTTTTAGGGATTTGGAGATATAAATCTGGGAAGAAATTCAAACTACAGAGTTGAAAGATAGTTTTCTGAAGTTGTCGTCATCATCGTCGTCGTCTTCTTCTTCTTTTTCTTCTCCTCCTCCTCCTCTTCTTTTTTCTTCTTCTCCTTCTCCTCCTCTTTCTTCTTCTTTTCCTTCTCCTCCTCTTTCTTCTTCTTCTTCTCCTCCTTCTTTTCTTTTTCCTCCTCCTCCTTCTCTTCCTCTCTCTCTCTCTATGTCTTTGTCTCGTTGCCTCGTTGTCTCTTTCTCTCCCCCCCTTTTTTTGCTTGTATCACATTATCCTTCACCATGAGAAATAGTAGGACTTTGAATGTTCAAGTTGGCCACACAAAAGGATGCTCAAGAAACACATACAATGGTTTCTCTTCAA
Organism: Sarcophilus harrisii; assembly: GCF_902635505.1. NCBI lineage: Eukaryota > Metazoa > Chordata > Mammalia > Dasyuromorphia > Dasyuridae > Sarcophilus > Sarcophilus harrisii. The sequence goes on along the minus strand of NC_045426.1, from coordinate 287,344,311 downwards.
TAGAACAGCTGCTTTAAGAATTTTTTTGCAAGCTCATAGTGTGGCAGGTTTTGGGCTGATGCACACATGTAACAGGCAAGTTTTGTTTCTTTTTCAAATACCGTACTAATAGTTATACTGAACAAAATCACAAATTTTCTTTTATCTGAAATAATATATAAAAATTTTCATGACATATCTCTGGAAATTTTACAGTACATTTTAAAAACTTCTGAATTAGGAAATCTTAACTTCTAACAAGAGCTCAAAAGCCCTCACAATAAAGGAAACGAAGAAACTTCCCATGCAAATCAATGAAGGGTGATTTTAAAAATATTCCTGTGCTCAGTCAGTAACAGACAAGCTCTGTTTCTCTCATTCCCTTGAAAAAAATGGCTCAAGAAAGATTATGAAAGTCATACATCTCCCAAAACTAGTTATTCACAATCATTCCACAGAAAATGATTTCGTCAGACCAGAGTAAAAACCTATTTACTAGCTTCCCTCCAACTTCCTGCTTAAAGCCAACGTTCATCAAGTGCAAATGAGGAGGCAGATCATTGGTATTCCAAAAGCAGTGTGCAGGCTATGGTCACCTCTCAAAACTGCTCCCTTGTTTTCCCCAGTCTCTTTGGTTATTCATCAAAAACTTCTCTTTTCCCTACCATAGGTAATATATGCTTAGGAAGGGTGAGCCTGAAAGTACAAACTACAATAAAGTTAGCCTTTTTTAAACAATCAGCAATGAAAAAATGAGAGGGAGGGAAGGAAAAAGAAAGAAAACAGGATTCACTACCAGGTTATGTTTCCCTTTTAAAGAGGCTTATTCTTGCTCATGAAGAGGTAAAGAAATTTCACTTAAAGAAGAGTTTTATTAGGACAGTCTGGCTTTACCAACAACTTCCTCTAAAAATAAAGATTTAGGTACTGAAATCTCTGAAGGTCCAGAATGATTCTTATAGGATATCCCAAGATTTGCTCAAAAGTTTGAGGGGGGAGAGAATGTGAGCTGAAGGGATAATTTTTTTAAAAAGCAAGGATGAAGCAACTGTGACCATGTGGAGAAGAGAAAATGGGAAAGGGAAGATAGGGATTGAAAGCCTAGAGGTACATATTGGAAAGGAACATTGATATGGAAGTGAAAGAAAATAACCATGAAAACTCCAGGAGAGTGGGGAGAGAATTCATGAATTGTTAAATCTGTCAGTTAATAAACATTTATTAAATGTCTCCTATGTGCCAGCATTCTATGAGTGCTAGAAAAAAAAAAAGATTAAAAAAGGTAAAAAATGTTCCCTGCCCTCAAGTAGTTCACAAGTTAATGAATCAAATGCCAAGAGGAAAGAAATGACAATAAAAACTTAGAATCATTTTGTAGATTTATGACCTAAAATCATTGTCATATAGACATTGATATAGATTGGTAGATATCCTCAATCCACTTGACATATTATACATGTCACTGATGGCTAGCACATAGCCTGATGCCTCAGGATCATCCATCCTATCCTGCCCCCATCCTATCCTGAACAAATAAATGGTTAAAGAAAGCCCACTAGTTTAACAGTTCATTAACACAAATAAGTATGGACAGTGTTTTTAGAGACTAAATGGGCTAGAGAAATCACTGGGGGCAAAAACTGTAAAAGGGAAAGAGAACTGTAAAATTACGTAATAATTTGGGTACTACCATGGAATTACCTACTCCAATTTCCTTTGACTAAACTAGTTCTCCTGTCTGGGAGGCCAGGGCTCTTCCCTTGGGAAAGGTCGGGGGGAGGTAGGGAGGGAGGGAGGGAGGGAGAAAGTAGAGTGGTGTAACTAAAATAAAAAGTAACACGGAGGAGGATAGTGTTTACAGGTGTCTTATGGAAGTAAGAGGGGAGCAGGGCGAGCTTTGTTGTAAATCAAGGAAAGTAACTAGAGTTGAGCAGAGGATGCTTAGATGTGAGCAGAATGAGGCACAGTACATAAGGAAAATTAAATTTAGGTAGCACATACTGTGAACCCTTAATAAATTGAGATGAGGAAAAGATGTATGAAGCATTACAAAAATTGGATATAATAGTGAGAAAAAAGGCAGCAGTGGGAGTCAATGCCGGGGAAAAACGTGAATGGCAATGATGATTATTAAATAGAGACTAAGAAGTGTGGGGTGAGTTGCAATAAAGAGAAGGTGGATTATCAGGATGCCTAGAAATGGAGGCTGGGGGAAGCTGAAGCAGGAGGTGGCTAAGGGAGGAAGGCCAACTTACCCCGTTGGCCGCAGCCATCTGGACCACAATCTCGGTGGCTGCCTTGCTAAAGTATCTGCCATCACTCCCCACCACCATGGTGCAGCCCTGGCGGTCTCGAAGGTCGATGGACGAAAGGACACTTTGCACAAAATTGGGCAAGTAGTTGCGCTGGCTCTCAAAGAGGCCGGTGGGTCTACGAAGCCCCCAGCCTCCCGTCGGCTTCTGATCCTCGTAGGGAGTAGTTTGCACCGTCAGCACCGGGATGGGACTCCCCTCCATTGCTGCCTAGTCCTGATCGCCACTAGCCCTGGACGTGAGTCTTGGACCGAAATCTCTGAGCCACTGACGCTGATCACTCCCTGTAACCTGGAGAGCGCTCTTACTTCTCTCTGTCCCAGCCTAAACTTTTCTTTTACTCATCTGAGTCTTTCCTCACCTCTCACTCTCCCCTCACACACAGCCATGAGTCCAGATGTTCCCACCCTTGTCCCCTCCCTGCCGCTGCCCCGCAGTTTAGCTACTGCCTTCCAGGAAAATGTCCCCCTGCTCCCAGAGATAGCCAAACTTCCCCTCCCCTCCCCCTCCCCAAACCTGCCCTCTCTGGGGCTGATTTCTTCCCGGCAGAAAGAAGCAGCTGTATTCTCTTTCAAAGTTTCCAATACACTCTTCTCCCAGTCCTCCCCTCCCCCCTTCCTCCCGGGATGCCTTCTAGGGGGTGTCCCGCCCTTTCTAACTCTCCCACTGGGACTCTCCATTCCATCCAAACTCCTCCTTAAAATTTAGCCCGGAGGTGAGAGGGGGGAGGGGCGGGGGGGGGGGGCGGGGGGGGGGCGAGGGGGGGGGAGGGAGGGAGAGGGGGGAGGGGGGGGGGGGGGGGGGGGGGGGGGGAAGAGGAAGGAGCTATTTGAGAATTACAAGACTTCCCTCCCCACTTCCTGCAGTTCCTGCCCTCCAACTTTTTCAGTCTCTTCTCCCAGTCTCCCCAGGAGTGCATTGTGGCACTCACGGGTTTCCCTTTTGTACAAAAGCAGGGAGAGGTTGGAGAGAGGGCTGAAATCTTTCGCCATCAGCTAGCAGGCTCGGCCAAAAATAACCCTGGAAAGAGGAGCTGAGAATTGTAATCCCCTGCCAGCACTGAAATTGGAGGCTGTGTGTGTGTTTGTGTGTGTGTGTGTGTGTGTGTGTGTGTGTGTGTATGTGTATGTGTGTTCCTGCACTGACATTTGTTACTGGGAATCACATACTCTCAAGCCCTCCAAACAAATGAGAATTAGAACATACAGCTATCTATCCTCAGCAACTAACCACACACACACACTCACACCCCATCTCTATCCCTCACATACACATAAAATCTTTGGCTTTCTAATTTATAATTAGGAAAAACTAGAAAAGTCATTAAAGGTAAGTTCTTCCTTTTATAGATGTTATCTTGGATAGCTAACCTTGGATAGATATAGTAAATTACAAGAGGTGACACTATACAGTTAAATTGTGTCCCTGAATCCTCATGGGCCCTAAGATGTTTTGGTAGGAGAAGGGGAAAGCCAGGAGAGAAACATCTGCATCAAGAAAATTCTGAATCTCTGCTCTTTCTACCTAATAGAGTCATTTTTCTTTCATTTTCCAACTTTCCCTAACAAAGTTCACATCCAAGAAAGAAGTTTGTCATCTACCTTGTTTGTTTTTAAAATGTTAGAATTTATAGCTTGTCTTCATACATATATTCTGATTCAAAGGGGCTGAAGCTGATTTTGGTCTGCAGATGCTGGGAAGTTTAGGACTCTTCTGCTTAACTTGTAATAAAATCCTAAAAACAAGAACATACCACATACCCCTATCTGTCCTGCCTCCAATCTACCCTGTACTACTATATTAATCTTTCTAACATCCTGTATTGATTATATAATTCATGAACTCAGAGACTTTCAGGTTTTAGAGTTGCCAACTCTATAACCATTGCCAACTAAATAAGTCTAAACTCCTTAGCCTAGCATTTAAGGTTCTTCATACTACCTATTCAGTCTCACCATTATTAACACATATAACAAATTCCAACATGACTGATCTACAAATAAATTTTTATACAGGTCTTCTGCATACTTGCATTTACTCTTTGCCTGATATATCTTTCCCACTACCTATAAATCTTAAATGCCATCTCCAAGAAATCTTTGCTGATCAGCCCAAATTGAAAACAATCTGTCCCCTGAATCCCACTATCCCAAATGAATGAAAGTAGCTTTGAATCATTCTAGTCATGTTTGACACTTTGTGATCCCTTTTAGAGTTTTCTCTGCAAAGATACTGGAATATTTGCCATTTTCTTCTCTAGTTTATTTGACAGATGAGGAAAGTGAGGCAAATAGGATTAAGTGACTTGCCCAGGTTCACCCAGTAAGTATCAGAAGTCAGATTTGAACTCAGATAATCCTGATTCTAGGGCTAGCGTTCTATCCTTTGCCTCATCTAGCTGTCCATTTATGTGGTATTATAGACAAAATATATGTAAGATGATTTATGAGTAAAGCACTAGCAACTGGAAAGATCAGGAAAGATTTCATATAAGAGATAAACTTAAACTAAATCTTGAAGTAATTAGGGATTCCAAGAGTCAAATATAAGGAAAAGTACATTGCCAGGCAAGAATATCCAAACCCATTGAGATGGGAGATAGAATTCTATGTATACAAACTAGTAAGAAGGCCAGTTTGACTAGACTGTAGTATTCATGAAAGACAGCAATGCAGAATAAAACCAGTAAGAAAGATTGGGTTAGGTTGTAAAGGACTTTAAATGTCAATCAATCAACAAATATATTTATGCATTACTGTGTCCCGGTATCTATTGTGCTGTGTATACAGTGAAAGAGTAAAAATAGATCCTACCTTCAAAAAGTTTAATTTCTTACAGACCACTTTTCACACAAATTAAGTCTGATCTAACCAATTGGAAAAATATTAAATGCTCTTGGATAGGGCGAGCAAATATAATAAAGATGACAATATTACCTAAACTAATCTATTTATTTAGTGCTATACCAATCAGACTCCCAAAAAACTATTTTAATGACCTAGAAAAAATAACAACAAAGTTCATATGGAAAAACAAAAGGTCAAGAATTTCAAGGGAATTAATGAAAAAAAAATCAAATGAAGGTGGCTTAGCTGTACCAGATCTAAAATTATATTATAGAGCAGCAGTTACCAAAACTATTTGGTATTGGCTAAGGAATAGATTAGTTGATCAGTGGAATAGATTAGGTTCAAGGGACAAAACAGTCAACAAATATAGCAACCTAGTCTTTGACAAACCCAAAGATCCCAGCTTTTGGGATAAGAACTTACTGTTTGATAAAAATTGCTGGGAAAATTGGAAACTAATATGGCAGAAACTAGGCATTGATCCATACTTAACGCCGTACACCAAGATAAGGTCAAAATGGGTTCATGACCTAGGCATAAAGAATGAAATTATTAATAAATTAGAGGAACATAGGATAGTTTACCTCTCAGACCTGTGGAAGGGGAAGGTTTTTATGACCAAAGCAGAACTAGAGATCATTACGTCACAAAATAGAAAATTTCGATTATACCAAACTGAAAAGTTTTTGTACAAACAAAACTAATGCAGACAAGATTAGAAGGGAAGCAATAAACTGGGAAAATATTTTTACAGTCAAAGGTTCTGATAAAGGCCTCATTTCCAAAATATATAGAGAATTAACTCTAATTTATAAAAAATCAAGCCATTCTCCAATTGAAAAATGGTCAAAGGATATGAACAGACAATTCTCAGATGAAGAAATTGAAACTATTTCTAGTCATATGAAAAGATGTTCCAAGTCATTATTAATCAGAGAAATGCAAATTAAGACAACTCTAAGATACCACTACACACCTGTCAGATTGGCTAAGATGACAGGAAAAAATAATGATGATTGTTGGAGGGGATGCGGGAAAACTGGGACATTGATGCATTGTTGGTGGAGTTGTGAACGAATCCAACCATTTTGGAGAGTAGTTTGGAACTATGCTCAAAAGTTATCAAACTGTGCATACCCTTTGATCCACAGTGTTACTACTGGGCTTATATCCCAAAGAGATTATAAAGAAGGGAAAGGGACCTGTATGTGCACGAATGTTTGTGGCAGCCCTTTTTGTAGTGGCTAGAAACTGGAAACTGAATGGATGTCCATCAGTTGGAGAATGGCTGAATAAATTGTGGTATATGAATATTATGGAATATTACTGTTCTGTAAGAAATGACCAACAGGATGATTTCAGAAAGGCCTGGAGAGACTTACACGAACTGATGCTGAGTGAAATGAGCAGGACCAGGAGATCATTATATACTTCAACAACAATACTATATGATGACCAGTTCTGATGGACCAGGCCATCCTCAGCAACGAGATCAACCAAATCATTTCCAATGGAGCAGTAATGAACTGAACTAGCTATGCCCAGAAAAAGAACTCTGGGAGATGACTAAAAACCATTACATTGAATTCCCAATCCCTATATTTATGCACACCTGCATTTTTGATTTCCTTCACAAGCTAATTGTACAATATTTCAGAGTCTGATTCTTTTTGTACAGCAAAATAACGTTTTGGTCATGTATACTTATTGTGTATCTAATTTATATTTTAATATATTTAACATCTACTGGTCATCCTGCCATCTAGGGGAGGGGGTGGGGGGGTAAGAGGTGAAAAATTGGAACAAGAGGTTTGGCAATTGTTCATGCTGTAAAGTTACCCATGTATATATCCTGTAAATAAAAGGCTATTAAATAAAAAAAAGTTTAATTTCTAATAAAGATGCAACATATATAAACCAGAAAATACAAGATAAATACAGAATGTATGAAAGAGATGATAATAAAGCAACTGAGATGAGAGTCCTAGGAAAGGTCTCTTGGAGAAGATGTCATTTGAATTAAATCTTAACAAAAGTCAAGAATTATAAGAGAAAGAAGTTGGAAAGGAGAACATTTAAGCCACGGGGAATGGCTAATGCAATGGCTCAAGTATGAAAGATGGAGGCTCATGTGGGACGAACAAATAGGTCATTATGGATGGAACATATAGAGGGGATTAGAATATAAGAAGATTGGATAAGTAAGAAGGGGCCAAGCAGTGAAAAGCTTTAAAAGGCAAATAAATTTGAATTTAAACCTGGAAGTAACAACTAGAAGTTGGGATTGGGAGTGAGTGGGGATAAAAAGTGGGGAATGATGTGTCCACTTTATTAAAATTATTTTGACAATTGAGAAGATGAACTGCCATGGAAATATACTTAAGACAGACTATTGCAATAAGACAGAGCAGATCTTTTCCTGGTCATCTCCTCATCATGCTTTCCCTACTCAGATGGAAACTCAGACTCCTTCCTCTGAATCACCTCTGCCACACTTTCTTCTGAGTGATAAATGAGGTTTCCACTTATTTTTGTGGGATACAGGCCTTTGTGCAACTGGAAACCTGAGAAAATTTGCTGTACCCAAAACTCCTGAAAAAGACTCTCATCTTCAAGTCAAAATATAAAAAAAGTTTTTTTTTTTTTTAAAGGAAAAAAAAAAGCAGAGAATCCTTTTTGAAAATTTCAACCTTTTTTTTTGTTTTGAGTTCCAAATTTTTTCCCTCCCACCAGTCCCTTCTCCAAACAAAATTTTGCTTTCCAGATTTTACTGAAACTATCCCCTACGTGATTTTTAGAACACAATCATGTACCACAACTTGTTCAGACATTTCCCAAGTAATGGGTAAAATCTCAATTTCTAACTCTTTGCTACCACAAAAAAGGTGCTATAAATATTTTTGTATATATAGTTCTTTTGCTTTTTCTTTGATCTCTTTGGATAAGACTTATTAGCAATATTATTGGGTCAAAGATCATGCCCAGTTTTATAACTCTTTGGGCATAGTTATAAATTATTCTCCAGAAGAAATACATCAGTTCACAACTCTACCAATGGTATATGAATAAACCTATTTTTTCACATCCCTTTCAGCATTTGCATTTCCTTTTCTGTCATATTAGCCAACCTAGTGGGTATAAGCTTGTTTTAATTTGCATTTCTCTGATCAATAGTGATTTAGAGCATTTTTTCTGAAAACTACCTGCTTATATATCCTTTGACCATTTATCCACTGGAAAGTAACTCTTATTTTTAAAAATTTGGCTCAATTGAAAAATGAATTTTTTTTTGCTTTTTCTTAGTAACATTTTATTATTTCTAATTATAGTAATTTCGGCCAATTTCCACATGACCATATTGATTTCTCCTTCTGAAAACTGCCTGTTCATATCCTTTGAACCTTTTATCAGATAGAAAAATGGCTTTTATTTTTAAAAATTTAATTCAATTGAAAAATGATTTTTTCTTTTTTAAATATCATTTTATTGTTTCTAATTATACATAAAGATAGTTTATATTTAATATAAATATAAATATAATAAAATAAATATAACTACAGCCCACGGGCCAGATGCAGCAGCTGAGGACATTTATCCCCCTCACCCAGGGCTATAAAGTTTCTTTATTTAAAGGCCCACAAAACAAAGTTTTTGTTTTTACTATAGTCCGGCCCTCCAACAGTCTGAGAGAGAGTAAACTGTATAAAAATTTTGAGGGCCCCTGGACTTTATAACATTCATTTTTATCAGATTTTGAATTTCAAATTTTTCTCCTTCATTTCCTTTCTTCCCCAAAACAACAAGCAATCTGATATAGGATATACATGTACAATTACTTTAAATATATTTCCATATTTGTCATGTTTTGAAAGAAAAATCAAAACAAAAGGGAAAAGCCATGAGAAAGAAAAAAACCAAAAAAAAAAGGTAAAAATAGTGTGCTTTGATCTACATTAAATCTTCAAACTTCATTCTCTGGATGCAGATGGCATTTTCCATCACAAATCTATTGGAATTATCTTTGATTACTGTATTGCTGAGAAGAGCTAAATCTGTCACAGTTGAATACCACATAATCTTGTTGTTTCTGTGTGTAATATTCTTCTGGTTCTGCTCACTTCATTTAGAATCATTCATGTAAGTCTTAACAAGGTTTTTCTGAACAATAGTATTACATTATATTCATATACCACAACTTATTTCCTAATTGATGGACATCCCCTCAATTTCTAATTCCATTAATTAAACATAATCAAAATTACCCATTTTATCTCCTGTGATCCTCTTTATTTCTCAGTCATAAAAGAAACTCTTGAATGCATTTCCCACAGAATAATTTAGAGTCTAAAACATGAAGGCTTTTCCTTTCATGAGTTTTGCAAAGAGCTTCCACTTATAGGAAAGACCATAAGTATATATCATATAACATATATCATGTTCTTGTCTGTATATGCAGAATAAAAACAAGAAAATAAAAAGAGAAACTACACAAAATTTTAAAAGAATAAAAAAGAGAAATATAAATAAACACAGTGGTTAAATACAAGCTAATTTGGGGAAAAGGGACTGGGAGTTGGAGGAATCAGGAAAGGCTTTAGGTAAATCAGGGCTTCTTTAACTTTTTTCACTATATCTCCTTTTTGCCAGAGAAATTTTTACCTGATCCCATCTTGAATCTGAACTAAGGTATTTTTGGCAGTATTCATGCTTGTACAGTGCAAAGTTACCACATCATGTGTTCAGAACCAAGGCTGCAGTAAAGTTCCGTGATATAACACTGGCAAGAGTCATCAGCAGTACCTCAGATTCATTACATGCTTGATTTTGAATTAATTGCATTTAATTTTACTGCTACCAATTTTTTTTTTTTTTTTTGGAATCCCCACATTCAGTTATGTGGGATCATGATCCAGAGTTTAAAAAACCTTTAATATGGATAATAGCTCTTTGGAATCATTTTGAAGGAAGAGAAAGAACTCTGGGTAGGTGAGTAAGTAGTTCATTCCAGACATGGGAAATGACTGAAACAAAGGCAAGGAGGTAGAACCACGGAGAGTGGAGGGTGATATTTCAGAAACAAAAAAAGACCAATTTGGCTGTATCCTAGAATGTAGGAATGAGAATAATATATAATGAGACTAGAAAGATATATTTTGGTTAAGTTGCAAAGGGCTTTAAAAGCCAAATAGAGAAAATTAAATGTTAACCTAAAAGCAATAGGGATCCAGTGGAGTTTATTGAGTAGGGGAGTGAAATGATTAGATATACCCTTAAGGATAATCACTATATCAGTCTTGTGAAGGATAGACTGAAATGAAGAGAGACTTGGTTTAATTATTTGGTCTATTGACCAAATGCTATTGAGCTTTCATATGACCCTCTCACTTAGCAGCAGTCAGCTTTCATCAATGTATGTATAGGGGAAAAGGAAGTCAATTGTTGAATTAAAGAGAGAAAGGCTATAAATTACATATATACATATATATATATATATATATATATATATACATATATATATATATATATATATATATATATAATAAGAAAATATGTAGGCATACCTCTTTTATTGTTCAGTGGTATCCAACTCTCTGTTACTCCATCTCTGGGTTTTCCTTAGCAAAGATACTGGAGTTTTTTTTGTTTGTTTGTTTGTTTTGTTTTTTTTGCCATTTCCTTCTCTAGCTCATTTTACAGATAAGGAAACTGAGGTAAACAAAGTTAAGTGACTTGCCCGGGATCACATAGCTAGTAAGTGCCAGATTTCAACTCAAATCTTCTAGACTTCAGGCCTTGTGTTCTAGACACTGCATTACCTAGCTGTCCAAGCCACATCTCAGATTACACTAAAACTCAGGCATAATGAGAATGAATATATGATAAGTAGGCTGGTTTTGAATTCAAATCTTCATGATTCTAACATAACACTTCTCCTTCAGCCTGGTTTTTCATCTATCTATGAACTTCTCTGCAAATCCCCCTTTTCAGTTTAATTACATTTATTTTAATTACTTAATTTTTCAATTCATAATTTATAAAGTTGATTGGGAAGTAGATCAGGAAGGGAAGTCAGGGCTTCTATCCTATTATGGCTCTGCTCCACTATTTCCCCAATTTCCTGGTTTAACACCTGGATGGAATAATTCAAATTTTTGTAGGTTGTCAACAATCTCTGCTGTGCCAAGTGGGAACTCCAGTTTTTAATAGTTCTTTAGTCATGCATGATCTTAGACTGATGTTTTCCCCTAAATCAGTTCAAGGGGAAAGGGGAATGAAGGGAAAATATCAACAATGACTAGATTCGGAATTCTAGTGTTTTGTATGTAGTAGATATTCAATAAATATTTATTTTATGAATTCCTCATATGTGTCTATGATTTCTGGGATTGTAATTTAATATAAAAATACCCATCTATGAGCTCCACCAACTGAAACCTCAGTCTATCCACTTATCTATCCATCATCCATTCATTTATTCTCTCATTCATTCTATGAGGGAGTCCTTCACTTTTGGGGAAGTTTCTTCTCATTCTAATCTACACAATACAGTGGAAAGACTATTGTATTTAGAACACAGGAGCAGGATTAGAATCTTCTTTTGCCACTTGCTACTTGACTATAGTTGGAGTCAAGAAGATTTAAGTTTCAGCCTCATCTCAGGCATTGGTTGTAAACCTAAGGCAAATCACTTAATTTTTCTGTGCCTTAGTTTGATTATTTGTAAATTGAAGGAGCTAATTTAAGAGACTTTCTAGTTCAAAATCTATAACCTTATTATAAGTTACTTAATATCTCTAGGCATTACTTAAATTAAAGGAGTTGTTGTAGATGATTGTTTAGGTTTATTTGTCATCCTAAATGTACTGCTTCCCTTCCTTTTTGCCAGTTAATTTTTCTTTCAGTATGAAATTTTTAAATGTTTACTGACTATCTTTAGAACCTACAGGAAAGTCCACTCACTTCCAAAATGGAAGTAATACAAACATAGCCACATGCCTTCCTAGCAACTCAGAGGACTGGATCTCTCATTAACTATCCGTGTAATTTAGGTAACTCCTTTCTCTCTGTGTCAAAGATTAGGTTTCTATCAAATTAAAAGGTTGGGTAGATGGAAATTCATCATGAATCAGGGGTTACTAGAAACAGTCAGGACTGGAAATCAGAAGGTCTGACCTTGAATCCTTGCTCTGTTAGTTAATACCCATATGTCTTCAGACAAATTCCTCCTTAACTCTGGTCCTCAGTTTCCTCAAGAGGTTTTGACCACACAGTCTCTCCCAACTTCACTTCAAATTTCGATATTTAGCAGGTGTTCAAGGAAATAGTAAGCAGGCATCTGAGGTTTGTTTAATTGTTTCCTGGGACAGCATCACACAGTTTATATCTGCAGGCTTCTACCTATAAACTTTTCTTTCTATTGGATTAAGAAGGTTAGAAAGCGGGAGAGGCAAGAGTAGAAGAGTGGAACTAAAACCTTTCAATAATGCAGTCTGGCTGCTGACTATTAATCAGCATCGTCACTTGGTATATAACCAGCCAATTAAAATCATCACTAGCTGATCTAATGCAAATTAATAACTCTGTTTAGTTCTAGGCTAGTTATAAATGGAAAGAAGAAGGTATTCCTGCTGCCTTTCTATAGCTATTTCTGTAGCCTCCCTACAAAATCCTGCAAACAGCTCAAGATTCTCCAAGTTCTAAAATTAGGTTTATTTTTCTATACAGCACAAAGACAACTATTTTTGCCAGACTTCTTCCTTCTAGGAACACCTAATTATCATAGAAATTATCCATATTTATATAATGTCTTAATGCTTACTTTATCCAAAAAAGGTAAAGAGAGAAGTGCCAACTTATCTTAACTAAGAAATAGAATAGAAATAGCTTCAATGACCTTAACTGGGAGGGAAAGCTTCCCCAAGATATCCCATACTTTGAATATGTATTTAATAGGGTCCTGGCCAATAAACCCAAGTCTTTATAAAAGCATATCCAGAATGCCTCTGATACCATTCCCACATATACATGTGTTATTCTTTCTTTTGTTAAAAAAAAATGAATTGAATTTATTTTTGGTTATAGTTTAAGTTCTGAATTACCTTCTTTCCTCCCTCCCTACTCCCCACTTGAAAGGACCACTATTTGCCAATGTATTACCCTTTCAATGTGCTCTTCTGAGTGATATTGGGCAAGTTTATTAATTCTTCTAGGTTTCAGCATTCTCATTTGTAAAATAAAGAATTATGTAGCCTCTAAGATCCTTTCTAACTCTAATCTACAAATTTATGATTCTTCTGCCTGGAATCCATGAAATGTGTTTATTCACTTTCATTGTTTAACAAACAACAATGATCCTTCTAAATCTCTGCAAACATTAGTTTTTAATTCAATATATGCGCAGGAGTATAATCTGAGAGCTGGAAGCAACTCTTTAAATCATCTATTCTGCTATCACCACTGTTTGGGACAAAAAGACCTACCCAAATTGACTACTACAGAGATCACTCATAGAAAGCAGAATTATTTATTAGAATCTCGAGAAGCAGACCCCATCCTGGTCTGCAAGCAAAATTTCACAACAGGATAGATCCAGAGCCTTGAAAATGCTTACAGCTTTTATACACTTCAGACAAAGAACCTCCAAAATCCCACCCTCTATATGTAGTGATTGGTCACATAAATCTACTATTCCCCTAGTTGGTCAGTGGAATGTAGTAGACAAGGTGATTTACGGCTTCTTCGGCCGTGTAGTCCAGGCCTTATCTAAAATCATGTGACTCCAGAGAAGCCAAAACTGAGGCCTATAAGGCTTGATCTACTTTAGAATTTGTAAGTTCTTCACCTTTTCCCAAACACCACTTCTCATCATACAGATGAGAAAACTGAAGCCCAGAGCAGTAAAGGAAGTCCTCTACTTTGATGCCCACCCCACCTTCTAAATTCAGTCTTCTTTCCATTATACCAACAATTATAAGAAGGAATACAAGCAGTATAAGATGAGGGATACAGAAGCAGGTGGCATAATGTCAGTAGAGAGCACTCCAGTCCTCTTTTTGAAAAAGTTCAAAGCCCTATAGTTATCTGCCAGATTTATAGATAAGAAAAGGATGAAGGTCAAGAGAAGATATAGAGAGCATTATGCAATCATAATACAAAATGGATAATTTAATTAAATAAAATTTAAAAGATTTTATACAAACAAAACCAATGCAACCAAAATCATAAGGAAAGCACAAAACTGGGGTGGGAAGAATTTTGCAATTAGTGTCTTTGATAAAGGTTTCATTTCATTAATATAGAGAGAATTGAATCAAATTTATAAAATTGATAAGTTATCAAAGTATATAACAGGCAGCTTTCAGACAAAGAAGTCTAATCCATCTGAAATGCAAATTAAACAATTCTGAGATACCAAATCACACATATCAGGTTGGCTAATAGGTGGGAAAACCGGAATACTAATGCACTTTTGGTGGAGTTGCAAACTGATCCAGCCATTCTGGAGAATAGTTTGAAACTATGCTCAAAGGACTGAAGCTGTGCATACCCTTTGATTCAGCAAAATACTGTTAAGTTTATATCCCAAAGACTCCCCCCAAAAAAGGGGAAAGGAGCTATTTGACAAAAATATTTACAGCAGCTCTTTTTGTAGTGGTTAAGAATTGGAAATCAAAGGGATACTCATCCTTTGGGGAAAGACTAATGCAATTAGGGAATGACTGTGATATATGACTTTAATGGAATATTATTGCGATAAAAGAAATGACAAGAAGGATGATTTCAGAAAAATTTTGAAAGACTTACATGAACTGATGAATAGTGAAATTAACAGAATTAGGAGGGTATTACATGGTAACATCAATATTGTTTGAATGACTTACATATTCTCAGCAATACAATGATTCAAAACTATCCAAAGACTAATGATGAGGCCTACTATATGCCTCCTGAGAAAGAACTGATATTATTTGAATTCCAGATTGAAGCATGTTATTTTTCTCTTTCTTTCTTTTCATTTTAGTATTTTTATACAAAGTGACTAACATGGAAACATTTTACATAATTGCATAATTATAACCTATACAACTTGTTGAGCTTACCTTCTCAATAAAGGCTGAGGGGAGGGAGTGAGGGAGGAAAGGATAGAATTTGGAACTCAAAACTTTAAATAAAGATTTTTTTAAATGAAAAAAAGAACAAGAAAAAGTTCAAAGTCCTACTATTGATAAAAGGTTATTTACACTCCTCAAACTACTCTTAATATACCACCTTCCCAATGATGCTTTCATAAAATAAGTGAAACAACCACCAATATATAACATCTCTCACCTCTGTTCTCTAAATATCTAATTGAACCTTGCTTTCACTTAAGTCAAAAATATATTTAACTGAATTACTTTTTTTAGTTTGTGAATTTGTTTATCATTTGTTCATGAACCTAGAATCTGAATGTTTGAGCTGGAAAGGAACTTGGCTTATCTGGTCCCAAATGATAGATCTAATTGAATGATATTATAATGGAAAGGGTACTGGAGTTGCATTATATTAATGATCCCTCCTTAGCTTCCCTAAAAATTCAACTTAAGTACTATTTTCTATAGGAAGTCTTTCCTGATTTTCCCAGTTGTTCATACTCTATCCTCAAACTACTCCATATTATTTCTCTATATACATATAAAATCCCCCAGTAAGCTCCTTGAAAATGTGAAATATTTAATTTTTATTTTCATATAATGTCCAGCTCCTACTACAGTTTCTTGCACATAGAGAAGATTTAACAAATGTTTCTTGAATTTCACTATTAACTAGTTGTAATTTTGGTCCCCAGTTACTTAATGACTATAAGACTGTTCCCTCAACTAAAAATGTAGAGAGTAATATCTGTCCTACCTCTCCAGACTCTTGGGAAGACTAAATAAGATAATATGTGTCAACTTAAATACTCAAATGATCCTGTGATCTCATGAATTCAGACCTTCCTTTCAATGAGGAAGAACACAATCCATTCACGTGCAACTCTTCTACATATTTTTTCAAGAGCTGACTACAAGGATCCCACCCTAAATACTGGAGCCTCTTCTCTCTTACTCTAACACCACAACATATTTTCATGGTAACTTGTGAAATAGATATGAATGTATTTTGTAAATTGTAAGATGCCATAGAAATATAAGCTATTATTTTTACTAGCAATGAAACTTGTTATTCATCAATAATTATTATTTCCCCACGAATTTCCTACTCCAACAGTTTATTATGGCATGAAAGTGACCTTGTGTTACTTGTTATGGGGTTTGTTATGCTAACAAAGCATAAATCCTAGGCAAGACTACTATCGAGAAAAACTTTGAGTAGATCAATTAACAAAAAAGTATTTGTAAAGTATTAGGTATCTGATTGTGGTAGACTGTTTTCCAGGGGTCAGCCTAGCTAATCATGCTTGTTATCATTAGTAGGCTAATCATCTGGTGATATAACCAATGAAAAAAACAAACAAAAAATTTTAAAAATTGACCTCATTTTCTAAATGAAAGCAATTAAATTTAGTTAGATTTCATGAATGTAAGTTGGAGATCACACTAGTATGTTATGGTAGATAATAGAACTGTAAATAAATCTGAAAAGTAGCACAGGGTTGTCGTTAATAGCTCTCTGCTGCCTACAGAAGAAATTTCAAACTTCTTTAACCAGCAAACTCATTTCCCCTACAGAATCACTTTACCAACCTCATCTCAAATCTTCAACACTCCATCCAAATTAGACTCTTCAATTGTACATATAATTTATTCCAGATTGTTTGCTGTCTTGGGGAGACAGTGTGCAGTTTTGGGGAGATAGTTTTCAACAATGAAATGTTGAAAACTATCTTTACATATATGGGGGGGGGGATATATTTTTTTAAATAGAAAAAATTATACCGTCAGATTGTATTCTACATTTTCCTACCTTTACCTTTGTTCATGCCAAGCAAAGGCTGAAAATTCCTCCCTTCCCTTCTATATATATGAAATATCTTTCATAATTTTTTTCAAACTCACTCAAATCAAAGTCTCCCGGAAGAATTCCCTAATCTCTTCAATTTGACCTAACATTTCTACTTTCTCTAATACACTTACTGTGTATTTTTTTATTACATTCTTTTGGGAATGTGTGCAAAGATTGTCTCCTGTATACATAATTGCAACCCTAATACTTAGCATATGCTCTGCACACAGCAGGCATTTAATAAATGTTTGTTTGATTATATGGAATGCGATGAAAGTTATTAATTCCCTTAACTGAAATAAGGAATTTTATTTTATTTGTTATTTTATTTTTTGTTGTTGTTGTTTAAAAACAAGGAGACTTTAATTTATATAAAACAAAACATGTATATCACAGTTGAATTACATTTACTGTACAAAGAAATAAAGTCAAATAGAACACAGGAATGGTACAAGTGTCAAAACAGCAGCTAAGAATAGTGTTGATATCATAAATGTCAAAACCATTCCTCAATCCCTTTCTCCCCACACCACTCCATTCCCAATCCCTAGGTCAATTTGATTTTGTTTCAGATTTTCAAAGAAAATAGATTCCATTTTGTCTAGACGTCTGCAGGATCTTCCAGGTTTGACTTGTAGCATAGAAAGGCTAGGGAGAGCGTTAGAAATGAGAGAAAGAGGACATAATGATCCTTAACCATCATCTCATTTCCCTCTGCTGCTATAAAGGCAAGAAACCCAATCCCTGTCCTCACATAGAAAACTGCAATCAGTTAGTAGATGGGTGTTCCCCAAAATCATAGGATGATAAGAATTCAGAATTCCCCAAGAGGCAGTGAGAGACTGTTCCAGAAAAGGCTCCCTAAATCCAACAACAATCAACTCCCATGATTATCCCATTTCATTCATCAGTCCATGCTTCCCTCAATATTCGGTTTTGAAGATGATGATTGTCTTCTGCTCCACTGAATTTGAGGGAGTTGATGGCTATGGGGTTCTTAAACATCGATAGCCTTTATTTCCTAGGAAGGCTTAATAAAAAGCCATTTGTCCATAGAGACTAGGCCTATTTATTCTGTCCACAAATTCCATGGATTTCTATAAAGCAGTGGGACTTGATTTGGGAAATTCATGTTTGCGATTTGTTATGGAGAAAGGTAAAGGAGATGAAGATACAACTAGTCCATTGAAGGAGGCAAGGAATTTTATTTTAAAGGAATAGAGATTCTGGAGGCAATGTGATACAAATAAGTGTTTTACAAATAACCCTGTTATCATTCCTTTCTATGAGGTTGGTCCATGAATAAAGTCAATGCCTGTATTCCACTTAAAAATGAAACTAGCAAAGGTACAAAAAACTCACTGAGGAAAATAATTCCTTAAAAATCAGAATTGAGTGAATGGAAGCTAATGCTTTTATGAGAAATATACAATAAAGCAAATGCAAAAAATGCAAAATATCTCATTGGAAAAACAATTAACCTGAAAAATATATTCAAGATAGATAATTATCAAGGAAAACTGTCCTGATATTCTAGAACCAGAAGATAAAAGAGAAATTAAAAGAATTCACTGATTATCTCCTGAAAGAGATCTTTGAATGAAAACTCCCAGGAATATTATAGCCAAATTCCAGAACTCCCAGGCCAAAAATATTACACCCACCCAGAAAAAGCAATCCAAGTATATAGTAGAGCCACAGCCAGGCTAACACAAGATTTAGCAGTTTCTATATTACAGAATAGGAGGGCATGGAATATGATATTCTCATGAGCAATGAAGTATAAACCTTCAAGGGATAAGATTCAATGAAATAAAGGATTTTCAAGCATTTGTGATGAAAAGATCAGAGTTGAATAGGAAATTTGATTTTCAAATACAGGTCTCAGGAGAAGCATAAGGAGAATCAGGAAAGGAAAAATATAAGGGACTTCACAGGAATTTCTGTTTACATTTCTATATGGGAAGATGATACTTGTAATTCAGGACTTTTTCATTATTGTTGCAGTTAGAAGCAGTATATATAGGTATGAGTTGAACATGAAGTTCTTTTAAAAATAAAATAAAGTCAAGGAGTGAGAGGAATTTCTGTGAAAAGGGGAAAGAGAGAGGTGGAATGGTGTAAATTATCTGCCATAAAAGAGGCAAGGAAAACACTTTTGCAATGGAAAAAAAGAGGGGAAGGGTAACGAGTGAACATCAGAACTGAATCAAGAGAAAAATAACATACATTCACTCAATATGGGTATCGAAATCTATCTTACTTTGCAGGAATATAAGAGGGGAAATGGATAAGAGAAGGTGATATAAGAAAGAGCTCCTTGGAGGAAGGGTTGGTCAGAAGCAAGACACTTATGGGGAGAAACAAGGTGAAAGAAAAGAGAGAATAGAATAAATGGGGGGAAGATACACTTAACAATAATTATGAAAATAATTTTGAACCAAAAGTTTCTCTTATGAAGGCCTCACTTTTCAAATATATACAGAATTGAATCAAATTTATTAAAAATAATAATATGATCTATATCCAAAGGCATATAAAAGCATGCACATCGTTTGATCTAACAATACCATTTGTAGGCATGAATTCCAAAAGAGATTTTTAAAAAAATCCATATGTGTAAAAATCTTTATAGGAATTCTTTTCTCAGGGCAAAGAATTGGAAATTGAGGGGATACTCATCAATTGGGGAATGAATGAATAAATTTGATGTAATTATGAAGGAATGCTATCAGAAAAACCTCAAAAGTCCTCTGAGCTCCAGGAAAGTGAAATTTACTGTACACACAATAACAGCAAAGTTGTGGGAAGATTAGCTGTGAATGACTTTGCTATTCTCAGTAATACGATGATCATTGTATTATATATACGATATATATGTATATTTACATATATATATATATATATATATATATATATATATATACACTTTGTACCACTTACAAAGATTAAAGTATTTTCTTTTTTTTTTTCCCTTTTTGATCTGATTTTTGTTGTGCAACATGATAATTGTGGAAATATGTGTAGAAGAATTGCAAATGTTCAACATAATTGATTACTTGCCCTGTAAGGGAGGGAAGAGGGGAGAGGGAAAATATTTGGAACATTAGATTTTGCAATGGTGAATGTTGAAAATTATGTATGCATATGTTTTGAAAATAAAAAGCTTTCATAAATTTTTTTTAAAAAAAGAAAAGGGAAAATGAGGGAAAAAAGGAAATCAGTTTTTCATTACACATTTATAACCTATATCACATTGCTTGCCTTCTCAGTTAAGGGAGTAGAAGGGTGGGAGAGAATGTGGAAC
Organism: Sarcophilus harrisii; assembly: GCF_902635505.1. Lineage (NCBI taxonomy): Eukaryota > Metazoa > Chordata > Mammalia > Dasyuromorphia > Dasyuridae > Sarcophilus > Sarcophilus harrisii. The sequence goes on along the minus strand of NC_045426.1, from coordinate 287,323,879 downwards.
TCCATTTTAAAAGTGAATATTAAAAATTGAAATATTATTACATATGTATATTACATATATTTTTTCACATATAATTTTTTAGGGAAAATAAAATACTAAATTTAAAAATAAGTTACTTCTCAACCTCAGGTATGCATCCCCTACTTTGAGTAAATTAGGAGAGTATTTGTTTTATAGAAGAGGGAGTATCCAGAGGAGTTAATTAACTTGTTCAATTATTTGACTAACAGAACAAAAAACAGAATTCTTCTCTTCCATTCTCACTTCTCTCCTATCTTTCCACCAGACCACATAACAAATTTTAAATTATTAGGTCTTTTACCTTATAATTGGGTTGGGAGAAGACTACCTCTAAATATAACGTTTATATTAGAAAAGAAAACACAAAAAAATTTTAAGTTCATGTAGTTTATTATATGTAGCAGAATATTTATGGGGCAAAGGACTACAAGAAAGGAGAGAATTTTTCTAATTCTGTTTAAATGATAAAGCCACATTTATTATTTTATAAGCCTTGAAACACCTGCAGATATTGTATGATATTACTCTTCCTTTCCCCACATATTTTCCTTACGGAAATTAATTTCTATCCAAATTAATATTAGAAATCCTCAGTTGCAATAGTCTGCACAAACACAGCTATTAATCTTTCCTCAGTCTTTTGGCTTTTCGATTTTATTTCAACAGAAATTACCTAAAAGTCACCCTTATGTAATCCATACTGCTTCATTTATTTATCTGTTTATTTATTTGTTTGTTTATTGGAAATTCAGCTGAAAGGAATTTGAGCAAGACTAGCTAAGTTGACATAGACTTTTGTACCACTTACAATAAGAGAAGAGTATGACTTTTTTTTTTTTTTTTTTTTTAATGAAGTCAGTTATTCTGCTTATCAAAAGGAATGGTTTCAAATGACAGAGAGCTAACCCTCCTAATGGTCCTTTATCTCTTAGTAAGCATATTGAAAGTTAGATAAAATATTCAATTAGTACCACCTAGTGTCAGAATATGGAACTGCAAATTTCTTATAGCTTTTCAGTTCTGAAAAAGGGAAGAAAGAAATCTCAGAGCTGATAGGGTCTCAGAGCTCAGTGGTTGAATTCTGTGTCTGAGTAATCTCTCTTCCGAGAGCAATGATCTCCTCTCTAACACTCTCAACTATTCAACCATAGGGTTTTTGTTTATTATTTTTCTTAGAAGACGTCCACTAAGGAGAAATCATTATCTTCCAAAACATTTCTATCTCTGATTAGGTCTAATTGTTAAACAGTTTTTATATCAAGTTACAATCTCCTCTACCTCTTTTTTGCTGTCATAAAAGAGGGGAAAGGACCCACATGTGCAAAAATGATGGAAATTGAGTGAATGCCCATCAGTTGGGGAATGACAATAAATAATGGCATATAGAAGGTAAAGGAATATTATTGTTCATATACCCAAAGAACTAAAAATTCAACTCAAGATAATACATTCTGTTAATGCCAGTGGGAAAGGAAGGCTTAAGTGAAATAGAAAGTAAGAAAAATCCACTTTCTTGTTTTTTGCAATGCTCCCAATCCAATGAATCTTTCTACCTTCTTCAAGAATCCTCCTTTCCTTACTCTAATTTTTCATATTCTAAAGTACTTCTTTTCATTGCAAGAAGATTTTGGCACTGAATTATCAATGAGAAAGATCAGGCGAAGTAACTACACAAATTCTTCCTCATAATATATTCCAACCCTAAAACTGTCTTTCTCATATTTACTTCCTACTTGGAATATGCTTTTACCATGAATGTATATATTTTGAACTGATTCTCAACCTTGGCTTTTGCAACAAAGATCCATTGGGAAAAGACTATTCCAAGAGGCTATTGCCATGACTACATTTCCATACATATAATATAACTTTTTTTCTGGCTTTCTAAGTGTATTTTAAATATTAGATAAATGGTATTATGTTCCATAGAGAATGCCCCAATTTCATTATTCCCAATGGCAATCATTGCACTTTAGTATCTTCTATTCCTTGTAAGCTAGATAAACAATAATGAAGTAGAGTACATTTACCTAAGGAATCAGGGCACCTCCTAGGAAAGCTTCAATCTTTGGCATAGTTGAATATAGTTTTTTGCTCTTCCTTGTCCCAATTGCCTGGACTGGCTCTGATTAAGCCATATCATAATAGAACTTGTTTCTTGTCAACTTGTTTCTTTTGGCAGGAAAGATTCAATTCAATGGGGTGCATTCTGCTAATACCAGGGGGGAAAGGAGACTTAAGTATAATAATCAATAAACAAATCTACTTTCTCAGTCTATAGCAATGCTTTCAATCCAATGAATCCTCCCATCTTCTACAAAAATCCCATCCTTTCCACACTCTCATTTTGCAGATAAGAAACAACTTCTTTTCATTGCATAAAGACATTGAAATTAAATAAAAAAAACCCTGAAAGAATTAGGTGAGCTATTGATATAGCTCTTCCTAATATCATTTTCAAAGCCCGAATTCCTCTTTTTCACATTCATTACAATACAGTAGGAAAATCACATCTTTCCCTTGGTTGTACTTGGAATATGCTTTTGTCCTGAATGCATGTCTTCTGTGGTAATGCTAGACCTTTGCAGCCAAAGTCTGTAGGGGAAAGACTATTCCAAGTATTGTTGCCATGGCTTCAGTTCCAAGCAGCACCTTCTCTATTATTTTTGAAATGCATTTGGAAAAATGAAAAAAAGAGCCATATTATATCAATGGCAATGAAGCCATGGCAACAGCCAAGTAAAATAGTGTTGTTTTAAAAGACTTTGGCTGCAATTGCAAAGGTTCAGAATCATTGAAGAATTTATTCATTCAATGAAAGAGTGTATTCTACTTAAAACCAAAGGAAAGAAATGATCTAGTCAAAAATACTGAAATAAGCTTGAGAAATGTGATTTCAGGCTTCAATAATAATATCAGGAAAAGGGTATCAAGTATAATCTGTGTGATTTATTTGCCTTATCCTTTCCTGCAAGTCATTCAATTCCAATGTCCTCATGCAATGAAAAAGAGTACTTTCTTATGCTAAAAAAAAAAAAAGTGAGAGAGATTTGGGATTACATCAAATTCTTGAAGAATATGATAGTATTCATTGTATTGGTAACATTTCAGTACAGGGGATTGGATTTTCCTTTATTGACTACTGTACTTTGCCTCCTGGCATTAGCAGGATGCATTTCCTAAAAATGAGTTATTGCTGCCAAAAAAAAAATAAGTTAACAATAAATAAGGCATATTTCAAAAGACTAAACCCAAATCAATGGCAGAACAGAGAGAAGAAAGTAAGAACAGGAAGTGATGGTTAGAAAAGGAGAAATATCAAAGTTTCTTATGCATGAGAATAGATTCCTTAGGAAACATGCTCTGCTTTGGAATCTTTCATCTAACTTGAATGATGTAGAAAATATAGCAGTTTGTTGATTTCCAAGGAGGAAAGAAATTTGGGCATTCTCAATGACACAAAGCAATGACTTCTCAGACATTTCAAAATGCACTTGGAAAAATGGAAAAAGAGACATAATACAACTGTAACAATGAAGACACTGCAATAGAAACATGAAATAATGTTTTCCATAAGGATGTTGACTGCAAAGGCAAAGAGTAAAACCAAAGAAATGAAATAACCTGCAAAGATGTATTGAAATGACTGTGAGAAATGCGATTTTGGCTTCAAGAATAATATCAAGAAAAGTGGCATCAAGCATAATCTGTGAAGTTTCTTTGCCTTATCTTTTCATGTAAGTCATTTAATTCCAACATCCATATGCAATGTAAAGATGTGTAATATTCAATGTATTGGAATCATTGCAATACAGAGAGGATTGCATTTTTCTTTAGTGACTACTGCCATTAGCAGAAAGGGGAAATAGTGAAGCTTCATGTGCTGGTGCATTGATTCCTTTGGAAACATACTCTCCTTAGGAATCTTGAATCTAATTTAAAAGATATAGAAGATACTTCAGTGTGATGATTTCCAGTGAGAAATTCCAGCAGAAATTGTGGGAGTTCTTTAAATTGAGTAATTCCTCCCATAGAAAACAAGTTAGTACTGACTAAGATGTATTGTAAGAAGGGTAAATACCAGTCAATTACAGAATAGGGAGAAGAAAGTATGAGCAGGAAGTGATGGTTGGAAAGGAAAAAGATTTAAGTTTCTGCCCAGGTGCAATGATTCCTCAGGAAATATGCTCTGCTTTGAAATCTTTGATCTAATTTGAAAGATAAAGAAGAAATATCAGTGCAATGATTTTCAGTGAGAAGAATAAAATTTGAGCATTCTCTATGACACAACAAGTTCTCAGGTGTTTTGAAATGTCCATTGAAAAATGTAGAGACATAATATACCAATGAAGCCATGGCAACAGCCACATGAAATAGTGTTCTCCATAAGGACATTGGCTGCAAAGGCAAAAGTTCAGAATCATTTCAGAACATATTCATTCATTGCAAGATCATTTAACAAGTAAAATCAAAGGAAAGAAATGATCTGGACTGATGGATTGAGATGAACATGAGACATGTGATTTCAAGCTTTAATATTAATATCAGGTAAGGTGGTATTAAGTATAATCTGTGTAATTTATTTAAATAATCCTTTCATGCAAACTATTCAATACCAATGTCCTTAAGCAATGAAAAAAAAAATGCTTTCCTCTGCTAAAAATGAGAGTTGGGAGTGCAACAAATTTCTGCAGAAGATGGTGGTATTTATTGTAGCATTTTCCTTTATTGACTACTGCACTTTTCCCCCATGGAATTAGCAGAATTCATTTCATGAAGTGAGTTATTCCTGCCAAAGAAAATAAGTTAATAATGAACAAAAATAGGAGGCTAAACTGAAGCCAATTGCAAAATAGGGAGGAGAAAATAAGAACATAAGGGATGGTTAGAAAGTGAAATGATTTAAGGAAGCTTCATGTGCAAGAGTATTTACTTGAGTGCGTCCTGCTTTGGAATCTTTGATCTAGCTTGAAAAGTAGATGAAATACTGAAGTACAATGATTTCCAGTGAGAAGAAGGAAATTTAGGCAATCTCTGTAGGACAAAGGAAAGATTTCTCTATGGCTTAGAAATACACTTAGAAAAATGGAAAAAGATATCACATCTATAAAAATGAAGCCATGCTAATGACCATGTAATATAATGTTGCCCTAAAACTCTTTGGTTGCAAAGACAAAGGGCCAAAGTAATTGTAGAACTTACTGATTTGTTGAAGGACCATATACCAAGTAAAACCAAAGGAAAGAATTGACCTACCCAGTGTATTGAAATGAACATGAGAAATGCAAATTCAGTAGAAATATCAGGGAAAGTGATATAACGTATAATCTATGCAGTGTGCAGTCTTATCCTTTCACGTAAGTCATTGAATGCCAATATCCTTATACAATAAAAAGAAGTGCTTTCTTCTGCTAAAAAAGAGTGTTAGGATTGCAACAAATTCCTGAAGAAGATCAAAAAAATTCCTTTTCTTGGAAGCACTGCAATTCAAAGATCATTGCATTTTCCTTTATTGACTACTTTACTTCCCCTCCCAATAGGATAATGTATTTACTTGCATTGAATTATTCTTGCCAAAGAAAACAAGTTAATGGCAAATAAGGTGTATTGCAAGATGATGAAACTCAAATCAATTGAAATGTAGGGACAAGAATGTGAGTACAATAAATGATGGTTATAAAAAGGAAAGATTGAAGTCTTCTAAATGGGTGCATTGATACTATAGAAAATGTGCTCTACTTTGGAATCCTTTGATTTAGTTTGAAAGGAAGAGAAGATACTGTAGTATGATGATTTCTAGTGAAAATAATGAAATTTGGGTATTCTCTATAACCTAAAGCAGTGACTTCATAGACATTTTTAAATGCACTTGGAAAAAGTCAAAAAGAACCCAGATACAGTTATAATAATGAAGACATTGTAACAGAAACTGGAAATAGTGTCCTCAAGGATTTTGACTGCAATGCCAAAGGTTCAGAATCATTGAAAATGTATTTATTCATTGCAAGATCATATAACAAGTAAAAAGGAAGGAAATGACCTGGCCTGATTTATTGAAAGGAACATGAAAAGTGTGATTTCAACCTTCAATAATATCAGGAAAATTATATCAATTATGATCTCTGAAGTTTATTTGCCTTATCATTTCATGCAAGGACATTCAAATCCAAGTTCCTTTAGCAATGAAAAGTGCCATCTAATACTAAAAATGAGAGTTAGAAAAGCATCAAATTCCTTCAGAAGATGATAATATTCATTGTATTGTAAGCATTTCAGTACTGAGAAAATTGCATTTTCCTTTGTTGACTGCTGCATTTTCCCCCCTGGTATCAGCAGAATGCATTACCTTGAAATGCATTTGACTTGCTGAAAAAAATAAATCAATAATGAATAAGATGTATTAGATGTTGGCAAACTTCAATTCAAAGGCAGTTTAGGGAGAGAAATGGAAAAAACTGAAAAAGATGTTTAGAAAGCAGAAACTTAAATTTTTTGTCCTTAGGAAACATGCTCTGTTTTGAAATTTGGGATCTAATTTGAAAGATATTGAAGATACAGCAATGAAACAGCAGTATGATGATTTCCAGTGAGAAAAATAAAATTTGGCCTTCTCTAATGACAAAGAAATAGCTTCTCAGAAGTTTCAAAACGAACTTGGAAAAAATGAAAAAGAGACATAATACAACTATAACAATGAAGTCTTTGCAACAGAAACATGAAATAGTATTCTCCTCAAGGACTTTGGCTGCAATGGCAAAGATCAGAATCATTGCAAAATGTATCCATTCATCACAAGACTATATTAGATGTAAAACCAATGGAAAGAAATGACTTGGACTGATATGTTGAACCAACCTGAGATAAGTCATTTCAAACTTCAATAAGATCTGGAAAACTAGTAACAAGCATAATCCTTTAAATCCTTTCATCTTTAGGAATTTGATGCTCCCTCAACTTTTAGCATAAAAAAGCATGTCTTTTCAATGAAAAGAACATTGACATTGAATTATTTGCATGAAAGGATTAGGTGAATCAGCTGCATAGATGATGCATGATACCAGTTTTCCTGATCTTAATGAAGTCTCATTTCTCATGTTACACTACACAGAGGATTGCTTCTGTACTTTCTCTCATAGAAACATCAGAATTAATTTCCTTGAATTGGATTATTCCAAAGAAAACAAGATCATACCAAACACATTATAAAGGAATAAGCCTAAACTCAATAGAAACACACAAAGGGAGGAGGAAGCAAAAACAGTAAGAGATGGTTAGAAAGGGAAGAAACTAAAGATTTTAATGGAGGTTTCTTGACTCTGCTAGAAACATGCTCTTCTTGGGAAACTTGGATCAAGCTTTAAAAATAGAGAAGATAATGCAGTGCGAAGATTTCCCATGACAAAAACTAAATTTGTGCCAGTATTATGGGAGAAAGGATGGGTATCTCTCACTTTTCCAAAGGCACTAGGAAAAATTGAAAAAGTGCCAAATTTATAAAAATGAAAGAATTGCAAGAGCCACATAAGAAAATGAGTTCTTAAAGGATTTTTGCTGCTGAGGCAAAATTACAGAGCACATTCTGCACAACACATTCATTTGTAAGGCAAGTTAAACAAAAGAAAAGGAAAGACAGTGACTGATGTATTAAAATGAAGGTCAGAAAAGCCATTGAAGGCTTCTATGATATTGTCTGAAAAGATGGCATCAAAGTCAGTCTATTCAGTTCTTCCTTTAATTCACGTAATTCAATTTGAACATCATTATACAGGGAAAAGTTCTTTTCAATGAAAAAAAGACAATTGTGTACGCATCAAAATTCTACATATGATGGCAATATTCAATATATTGGTGACATTGCAGTACAAAAATGATTGCACATTTGGAACTATGCTCACAAAGTTCTCAAACTGTGCATACCCTTTGACCCAGCAGTGTTACTACTGGGCTTATATCCCAAAGTGATCTTAAAGAAGGGAAAAGGACCCATATGTGCAAGAATGTTTGTGGCAGCCCTCTCTGTAGTAGCCAGAAATTGGAAACTGAGTAGATGCCCATCAATTGGAGAATGGCTGAATAAATTGTGATATATGAATAATATAGAATATTATTGTTTGGTAAGAAACAACCAATAGGATGACTTCAGAAAGGCCCGGAAAGACTTACACAAACTGATGCTGAGTGAAATGAGCAGGACCAGGAGATCATTATTATATACTTCAATAACAATACTATATGATGATCAATTCTGATGGACCTGACCATCTTCAGCAATAAGATGAACCAAATCAGTCCTAATGGAGCAGTAATGAACTGAACCAGCTACACCCAGCGAAAGAACTCTGGGAGATGACTAAGAACCATTACATAGAATTCCCAATCCTTATATTTTTGCCTGCCTGCATTTTTGATTTCCTTCACAGGCTAAATGTACAATATTTCGGAGAGTGATTCTTTTTGTACAGCAAAATAATGGTCTGGACATGTATACTTATTTTGTATTTAATTTATACTCTAATATATTTAACATGTATTGGTCATTCTGCCATCTAGGGGAGGTGCAGAGGGAAAGAGGGGAAAAATTGGAACAAAAGGTTTGGCAATTGTCAAAGCTGTAAAATTACCCATGCATATAACTTGTAAATAAAAAGCTATTAAAAAAAAAAAGATGACTACACCATTCTTTATGGACTATTGTACTGTAGAAACATCAGAATGACTTCCCTTGAATTATTCCAAAGGAAACTAGATCATAACACATACAGTATAAAGGAATTAGCCTAAACTCAATAGAAACACACAAAGATAGGATGAAGTAAGGATAGGTTAGAAGCAGCTGAAATTTTCAGTGAGGGTTCTTTGTTCCCACTGGAAATAGGCTTTTCTTAAGAAACTTTGCTCTAGCAGTGTGAAGATTTCCCATGACAAGAATTATATTTGTGCAAGTATTAAGGGAGGAAGGAAAAATATCTCTAACATTTCTAAAGGCACTAGGAAAAATTTAATAATTGCCAAATTATATCTATAAAAATGAAAGAATTGCAAAAGCTACATAAGGAAATGATATCTTAAAGGACTTTTGCTGCAGAGGCAAAGTTATAGAACCACTGTACAACATATTCATTTGTAACAAGAAAGATTAGCAAGTTAAACAAAAGGAAAGAAAAGACCATGATGGATATATTAAAATGAAGGTGAGAAAAGTTATTTCAGGCTTCTATGATGTTGTCCAGAAAGATGGAATATAGTGCAGTCTATTTAGATTTTTCTTTATTTATGCAATTCAATTTGAATGTACTTATGCAGAAAAAAGTGCTTTCATTTACTAAATATGACAAATGGGAGCACATCAAAATCCTACATAGCATGGTAGTATTCATCATATTAAAGGCATTACAATACAAAGAGGATTGCATAAAACTTTCTTTGTACTACTGTACTTTCTCTCATAGAAACATGAGAATGAATTTCCTTGAACAGGATTATTCCAAAAAAAAAAATCACCCAAAATGTGTTTTTGAGATCATAATGCAATAAAAATCACATGCAACAAAAGGCCAGGGGAAAATAGACAAAAATTAATTGGAAAATAAATAATCAAATCCTAAAGAATGAATGGGTGAAACAACAAATAATAGACACAATCAATAACTTCATTCAAGAAAATGACAACAATGAAACAAAATACAAGAATTTGTGGGATGCAGCCAAAACAGTTATAAGGGGAAATTTTATATCTTTAGATGCTTACTTGCATAAAACACAGAAAGAGAAGATCAAAGAATTGGGCTTACCCCAAAAAAGATAGAAAAAGAACATATTGAAAACCCTCAATTAAATATCAAACTTGAAATTCTGAAAATAAAAGGTGAGATTAATAAGAAAATTACTGAATTAGTAAATAAAACTAAAAGTTGGTTTTATGAAAAAACTAGAAAAGAGAGAATACTTATGTTAATTTGGTTAAAAAAAAGGAAAGAAGAAAATAGAATTTTTAGTCTCAAAAATGAAAAGGGAGAACTGTCCACCAATGAAGAGGAAATTAGAGCAATAATTAGGAGTTACTTTGCCCCACTATATGACAATAGAGTACTTTACTATGCTGTTTCTTTACATTGTATGATCTCATTTCTTTTATAAAAATCCAATTCAAAGAAATGCCTTTTTACATTTTTGACCAAAAAAATACCATAGGCAATAAAGGATTGTGCAATAATTGTATACATCAAAATTCTATATTGGATGGTGCTATTCAACATATTGGCAGCACTGATGCACAAAGCAGATTGTACAATCCTTTATTGGCTACTGTACTTATTCTTATTCATAGAAACATAAGAAGGAATTTCTTTGAGATGCATTTTTCCAAAGGAAACAAGATCATACTGTGTAAAGAAATAGTGCTAAATTTAAAAGAAATAAATAAAGAACTAAGAATGTAGGGAGGAGAAGCGATGGTTAAAAATGTTTAAAGAAGTTGAAGATTTCTGTGAAGGTGGATGGATTCTGCTGGAAACATCCTCTTTTTAGGAAACTTGGACCTAATCGTTAAAATAGTGAAGAAAATGCAGTACAAATACTTTCCATGAAAAGAATCAAATTTATGCATTATGTGAGAATGGGTGGATACCTCTAAGATTTCCAAGACCAAAAGACAAAATTGAAAAAGTGCCAAAATATATCTATAGAAATGGAATCATTGCAAGAGCCACATGAGGAATGGACATCTGAAAAACTTTTGCAGCTGAGTTAGGGAGCAGAAAAATTGCACAACATATTCTTTGTAACAAGGAATAACAGGAAGTCAAATCAAAAGAAGGGGAATTCAATGATGGCATATTGAAGTGAAGGTGAGAAAAGACATTTTAGTCTTCCACGATATTGACCAGAATGATGAATCAAGTGCAGTCCATTTTGATTTCCTGTTCATTCCCGTAATTCAGTTAGAACACCTTCATACAGAGAAATGTGCTACACTATGCAAACTATGGCATAACTTAGATGCTCTTCTTAGGAAAATAGGATTTATCTTTAAAAACAGAGAAGATAATGCAGGGAGATTACCAATGACAATAAATCAATTTGCACAAGGATTCTGTGAGAATATATTCTATGTAAGAATAGTTGGATTTCACAAAGGTGAAACAACACAAAAATAATTGAAAAAGTGGCAAATGATGTGTGTAAAAATGGAAGACAATTGCAAGAGTTGTGGCTTTTGATGTCTATAAGGACTTTAGCACTGAAGTGAATTGATAAATGTATCGCACATCATATTCATTCACAAGAGAGAAAGCAAGGTAAACAAACAAAAAAAAATTGGTTTGTAAGGTTGTATTGAAAGGAAAATGAGAAAGGCATTTCAGTGTTCCATGATACTGTCCAGAAAGGTGGCACCAAGTGTAATGTATGTTGCTTTTCTTTACCTTTATATATTTCAATTTGAACAGTATTATACTGGGGAAAAATGCCTTACTATGCTAAAAAAGACAATTCTATGTGCATCAAAATGCTGTATAGGATGGTACTCTTCCACATATTGGCAGTACTGCAGCGGTTTGCACAATCCTTTATTGTCCACTATACTTATTCTCATAGAAACATAAAAAGGAATTTTCTTGAATTGGAATTTTCCAAAAGCAAAAAGATTATACTGAACACAGCATAAAGGAATTACTGTAAATCTATAGAAATAAATAAACACTAAGGAACTCAGAAAAAAAGTGATAATTGGAATAGGAAGAAGCTGATATTTTCATTTGGAGGTCCATTGAACCTGCTGGAAAGATACTCTTTTTAGAAAATTTGGATCTAGTCTTAAACATAGGGAAGATAATTCAGTCCAAAGATTTCCTATGAAAAGGATTCAATTTGCACAAGTATTATGTGAGAAATTTTATATATCACTAATGTTTCTAAAGTGACAAGATAAAATTGGAAAAGTGCCAAAGTACATCTATAAACACAGAAAAGGCTTTGAGGAATTGATGTCCTACAGAGCTTTTGCAGTTGAGGTATAGTTATAGAAGTATTCTACAACAGATTCATTTGTAACTAGAAAGACTAGCAAGATAAAGTAGAGGGAGGTAAAGATGATGATGGATGTACTGAAGTGAAGGTGAGAAGAGTTTTTTTTAAGTCCTTCATGGTAACGTCTGGATAAATGGCATCACATGCTATCAATTCAGCTTTCTTTCATACACATAATTTAATTCAAACATTGCTATACAGGCAAAATGCTTTACTATGCTAAAAAGACAAAAGTGCATACAGCAAAATTCTACATAGGATGGTGCTATTCAAATTATTGGCAGGTTGGCAGTACAAAGCAGATTTGCACAATGTTTACTTCCTACTGCACTGATTCTTATTTATAGAAACATAAGAAGGAATTTCCTTGCATTGCATTTTTCCAAAGGAAACAAGATCGTACTGTGTAAAGAATTTACCCTAAATTTAAGAGAAATGAATAATGATTAAGGAAGTAGGGAGGAGAAGCAATGGCTGGAAATGCTTGATTTCTTTGAAGGTGGATGGATTCTGCTGGAAACATGTTCTTTTTAAAAAGTTGGACTTAAATAGAGAAAAACTTGGACTTGTAAAATAGAGAAGAAAATGCAGTACATATATTTCCCATGAAAAGAATCATAAATCATAAATTTTTCCAACTATTATATGAGTATATTTGGATTACTCTAAGGTTTCCAAAACCAGGAGACAAAATGGAAAAAGTGCCAAAATTATATCTATAGAAACAGAATCATTGCAAGCATCACATGAGGAATGGACATCTTTAAAACTTTTGCAGCCATGAGCAGGACCAGGAGATCATTGTATACTTCAACAACAGTACTGGATGATGACCAGTCCTGATGGATCAGGCCATCCTCAGCAACGGGATCAACCAGGTCATTTCTAGTGGAGCAGTGGTGAACTGGGCTAACTATGCCCAGAGGGGGAACTCTGGGAGATGACTGGAAACCATTGCATTGGATTCCCAGTCCCTGTGTTTGTGCACACCTGCATCTTTGATTTCCTTCACAGGCTAATTGTGCAGTGGTTCAGAGTCTGATTCTTTTTGTACAGCAAGGTGGTGTTTTGGTCATGTATACTTGTTGTGTATCTAAGTTGTATTTTGGTGTATTTAACATCTACTGGTCATCCTGCCATTTGGGGGAGGGGGTGGAGGAGGGTGGGAGGTGAGAAATTGGAACGAGGGGTTTGGCAATTGTTGGTGCTGTAAAGTTACCCATGTATATATCCTGTAAATTAAAGGCTATTAAATTAAAAAAAAAAAACTTTTGCAGCCTAGTTTAGGAACAGAACAATTGCACAACAACTTGTTTCATAACAAGAAAGAATAGCAACTTCAACCAAAAAGACAGAAATTCAATGACAGCATATTGAAGTGAAGGTGAGAAGAAGAATTTTATTCTTCCATGATATTGACCAGAAAGATTAATCAAGTGCAGTCCATTCCGCTTTTCTGTTCATTCCCCTAATTCAATTTGAACACCTTGATACAGGAAAATGTGCTACACTATGCAAACACTGGCAATAGTATGTATATCAAAATTCTGTTCCACATAATGCCAGCACTGCAATACATAGTAGATTACACAATCCTTTATTGCCTATGGTACTTATTTTGTCAGAAACATAAGAAGGCATTTCTTTAAATTGGATTTTTACAAAGGAAACAAGATCATACAGTGTAAAGAAATTACCTAATCTCAAAAGAAATGAATAAAACACTAAGAAAGCAAGAACAAAAAGCAATGGTGGGAAATGGAAGAACATGGCATTTTAGGTAGAATGGCATTGATTCCACAGCTTGCACACTCTTCTTGGGAAACTTGGATTTACCTTTAAAAGCAGAGAAGATAATGCAGTAAGAAGATTACCCATGGCAACAAATCAATTTGCACAAGGATTCTGTGAGAATATATTCTGAGAATGGTTGGATTTTGCAAAGGTTTCCAACAACACAAAAATAATTGAAAAAGTGGTAAATGACAATTGCAAGAGCTGTAGCTTTTGATGTCTATAAGGACTTTAGCAGTCAAAGTGAATTGATAAAAGTATTGCGCATCATATTCATTCACAAGAGAAGAGCAAGTTAAATTTTAAAAATGTATATGGTGGTATTAAAAGGAAACTGGGAAATGCAATTCGGTGTTCCATAACACTGTCCGTAAAGATGGCACCAAGTGCAATCTATTTTGCTTTCCTTTACCTTTACAAAATTCAATTTGAAGAGTGTTATACTGGGGAAAATGTTTTACTATGCTAAAAAAAGACAAATCTATGTGCATCAAAAATCTATATAGGATGGTACTCTTCCACATATTGGCAGTGCTGCAGTACAAAGCAGTTTGCACAATCCTTTATTGTCTACTGTACTTATTCTCATAGAAACATAAAAAGGAAATTTTTTGAATTGGAATTTTCCAAAGGGAAAATGATCATACTGAACACAGCGTAAAGCAATCACTGTAAATGCTATAGAAATAAATAAATGCTAAGGAACTCAGAAGAAAAATGATGATTGGAATGGGGAGAAGCTGATATTATTTTCTGAAGGTCCATTGAATCTGCTGGAAATGTACTCTTTTTAGAAAACTTGATTCTAGCCTTAAACAGAGAGAAGATAATTCAGTCTGAAGACTTCCCATGAAAAGGATTCAATTTGCATAAGCATAATGTGAGAAATTTTAGATATCACTAATGTTTCTAAAGTGACGAGATAAAATTGAAAAAGTGCCATAGTATATCTATAAACACGGAAGGGGCTCATGAGGAATTGATATCCTAAAGAGCTTCTGCAGTTGAGGTATAGTTATAGAAGTATTTTACAACAGATTCATTTGTAACTAGAAAGATTAGCAAGATAAACCAGAGGGAGGTAAAGATGATGATGGATGTACTGAGTGAAGGTGAGAAGAGTTTTTTAAAGTCTTTCATAGTAACTCTGGATAAATGACATCACATGTTATCCATTCAGCTTTCTTTCATACATGTATTTTAATTCAAACATTGCTACACAGGGCAAAATGTCTTACTATGCTAAAAAGACAAAAGTGTGTACAGCAAAATTCTACACAGGATGGTGCTATTCAATATATTGGAAGAAGAACAGTAAAAAACAGATTTGCACAATCTTTATTTTCTACTGTACTGATTCTTATTTATAGAAACATAAGAAGGAATTTACTTGAGTTACATTTTTCCAAAGGAAACAAGATCATACTGTGTAAAGAAATTACCCTAAATTTAAGAGAAATGAATAATGACTAAGAAAGTAGGGAGGAGAAGGATGGTTGGAAATGCTTGAAGAAGCTTACGATTTCTTTGAAGGTGGATGGATTCTGCTGGAAACATGTTCTTTTTAAAAAGTTGGATCTAAATAGAGAAAAACTTGGACTTGTAAAATAGAGAAGATAATGCAGTATGAATATTTCCCATGAAAAGGATCATAAATCATAAATTTATGCAAGTTTTATGTGAGAATGGTTGGATTACTCAAAGGTTTCCAAAACCGGGAAGCAAAATTGAAAAAGTGCCAAATTATATCTTTAGAAATGTAATCATTGCAAGATCCACATGAGGAATGGACGTTTTCAAAACTTTTGCAGCCTAGTTAAGGAACAGAACAATTGAACAACAAATTCTTTCATAATAAGAAAAAATAGAAAGTTAAACCCAAAAGAGGGAAATTCAATGATGGCATATTGAAGTAAAGGTGAGTAAAGGCATTTTATTCTTCCACAATATTGACCAAAAAGATGAATCAAGTGCAGTCCTTTCTGCTTTCCTGTTCATTCCCCTAATTCAATTTGAATACCTTGATACAAGTGTAGATGTGCTACATTATGCAGACAATGGCAATAGTGTGTCCATCAAAATGCTACTCGAGATATTGGCAGCACTGCAATACATAGTGGATTGCACAATTCTTTATTGTCTATGGTACTTATTTTGTCAGAAATATAAGAAGGAATTTCTTTCAGTTGGATTTTCACAAAGGAAACAAGATCTTACAGTGTAAAGAAATTACCTAAACTCAAAAGAAATGAATAAAGCACTAAGAAAGCAAGAACAAAAAGTGATGATGGGAAATGGAAGAAAGTGGCATTTTAGGTTGAACATCATTGATTCTGCAGCTTACCCGCTCTTCTTAGGAAATTTGGATTTATTTTTAAAAGCAGAGAAGATAATATCCATGACAACAAATCAATTTGCACAAGGATTCTGTGAGAATATGTTCTATGTGAGACTGGTTGGATTTCACAAAGGTGAAACAACACAAAAACAATTGAAAAAGTAGCAAATGATGTATGTAAAAATGGAAGACACTTGCAAGAGTCGTAGCTTTTGATGTCTATAAGGACTTTAGCAGCTGAAGTGAATAGATAAAGGTATTGAGCATCATATTCATTCACAAGAGAGAATAGCAAAGTAAATGAACAAAAAAAATAAGTGTGTAAGGTTATATTGAAAGGAAAATGAGAAAAGGCATTTCAGTGCTCTATTATATTGTCCGGAAAGGTGGCACCAAGTGTAATCTATCTTGCTTTCCTTTACCTTTACATAATTCAATTTGAACAGTGCTATACTGGGGAAAATGCTTTACTATGCTAAAAAGGACAAATCTATGTACATCAAAATTCTATATGGGATGATACTCTTCCATATATTAGCAGTACGCAGTACAAAGCGGTTTGCACAATCCTTTTTTGTCTACTGTACTTATTCTCATAGAAACATAAAAAGGAATTTCCTTGAACTGGAATTTTCCAAAGACAAAATGATACTGAAGACAGCACAAAGGAATTACTGTAAATGCTATAGAAATAAATAAACGCTAAGGAACTCAGAAGAAAAACAATAATTGGAATAGGGAGAAGCTGATGTTGTCTTCTGGAGGTCCATTGATTCTGCTGGAAATGTACTCTTTTTAGAAAACTTGGTTCTAGCCTTAAACGTAGAGAAGATATTTCAGTCCAAAGATTTCCCATGAAAAGGAATCAATATGCACAAGTATTATGTGAGAAATTTTAGATATCACTAATATTTCTAAAGTGACAAGATAAAATAGGAAAAGTGCCAAAGTGCATCTATAAATGTGGAAGAAGTTCATGAGGAATTGATGTCCTAAAGAGCTTTTCCAGTTGAGGTATAGTTACAGAAGTATTTTACAACAGATTCATTTGTAACTAGAAAGACTAGCAAGATAAAGTAGAGGGAGGTAAAGATGATGGTGGATGTACTGAAGTGAAGGTGAGAAGAATTTTTTTAAGTCCTTCATGGTAAAGTCTGGATAAATGGCATTGCATGCTATCCATTCAGCTTTCTTTCATACATGCAATTTAATTCAAACATTGCTCCACAGGGCAAAATGCTTTACTATGCTAAAAAGACAAAACTGCATACAGCAAAATTCTACATAGGATGGTGCTATTCAGTATATTGGAAGAATGGCAGCACA